>NC_053163.1:174031453-174720458 GCF_016835505.1 Polypterus senegalus
TTTAACTATGTGAACCAGTATGAAAGGCGATATATATATAGGAGCGCAGGCCGAAGTCGTACATTTTATACTATACGGGAACCTTCTGACACGTCAGAAAAGTGGGAACGCAAAAGTCGGACAAGCCTTTCAGTCTTTACACCGCTTTGGACGGTTGTTGCCTTCAACGTACGCCTTCGGATCAATTAAAAGGCTCTCTCTCTCTCTCTCTCTCTCTCTCTCTCTCTCTCTCTCTCTCGCTGCTTCTTTCTTTCTTTCTTTCTTTCTTTTTTTCTGACATTTACAATTTCTACCCATAGTCATGAGCATGAAATTCTCCTGTAATAAAATGTTAATGATAGTAATATCATCATATCTTTAGACCCTCAATGACAGCTTGCAGTTTTGCTAAACTCTCCAGTCAGTTTGTCATCAGTCCATGGAATGAACGTTCGTCAGCCCCACGCAGTCGGCCATTGGCTTCGCGTTGCGCTCTCTAGTTTTTTGCGGAGGTTTATGTGCGGCAGACACCGGAGCTCCTTTAAACCGTTCAGTTGCCGCGATGTTTATTCCTTCAGCACCCACGTGTCAGTTTGTATGAAGTCGATGTGCCGCCTTTCAGTCCCACACAAACGTTAGTTGAAGCCATGCAGGCTGGTCAGGTCGGGTGAACTGCTGCTTGGCTGGGTGTCGCGTTAGGTCGGTAGGTGTTGTGACAGTTGCGACAGTCGCATTGTGTTGGGACGTGCGCATCTGATGGCCTCGCCCAGGCTGTTCAGCCGGTCGTGTTTACAAAACACAGGGGGTTGTTTTTCAGATTTTTTGTGTCACACCTTACTGTTTTGCATTAGGTAGGTGGTGGCCAATGATTATAGAAGGAGATGCGGACCACCCCCTCAGACTGGTGACTGTCCTCGGCATGTGATGGAGAAATCCATTCAAAAATGAACCTGTAGAAAATGGTCAAGTTCTCATGTGACACTTTAAACTGGCATTCAAAGAACAGCAGATGACCAGGTTTCTGGACCACAGCTGGAGTGCTGGAGGTGTTGGTGCCCAGAGGTTTGAAACGTGGAAGTTTATACGTGAGAGTGATCTTTTACTTTACTTGCCCATAAGCAAAGCAAAAATTGAATAATAATAATAATAATATTAATAGCATATGCAAGTGTTTGGTGGTTATGTGGCAGTCCTAGGATGACCAGATGACCCAGGACAGTCCCGTTTGTTCTAAGGGAGTCCCATTTTATGACATGGTGCCCCTGGAATTCAATAAAATGTCCTGTTTTAATTGGCCGGTCATCTATGTTCATGAAGCTCCAAGGAGAACCCCGTCCTTCCACTCTTGGATTTAATGTACAGTACACCCCCAAAATTTGCCGAGGTTACATTCCTAGAGCACCCATGAATTGTGAAAAACCGCGACTTATGGATGTGGTTAAAAAAAAAAAAGCCTATTTTTATACTTTAAACTCTAAATATGTCCCCAAAACACTTTAATTTCATTTCAACCTCAGCTTAGTACATTTAATACATTTGATACAAAATGCGCTCAGTTATACAGGGTTTAGCATATCAAGATGGAAATACCAGGGAATAAAAGCCGAACCTCTGATCTCTCTTCTCATCTTCATCTTTTGATCTCACGCACAAGTGGCTTCAGTGCCGAGCGAAAACAAATGAACCAGCCTTGCTTTTGGAGAGGGGACTGGCCATCATTACAATACACGCTAAACTCTGAGGCTTTGTTTGATTGATGAGTTTTGTCTCATTTTGGGACTATGAAAATCTGGGTAGCCTAAGCAGTCCTGAGGTTCCCCGTAGTGAAGGTGTGGACGGGACAGAAATATTCTCAGATTTACTTCATCCGATTCGGGGAATGTGACGGTCGATACCTGTTCTGGCATTAGAAGACAACTCCAGACATGGTGGCAGTTCATTACAGAGCACACAAACACAAGAGTGGACTAAGAAGAGCCCATAAATGTAACTAAACTGAATGGCGATTTTAAAAGATTTTAAAAGAATAAAATTGGACCCAGTGAAAAACAGGGAAAATGTGCCAACTGCACTAAAACAACAAGCGGGCATGGGATTCAAAACCTAGAGGCTGGATAAGCAGCAGTGCTAACCATTGTCCCTCAATATCCATCCATCCATCCATTTTTCAACCCGCTGAATCTAAACACAGGGTCACGGGGGTCTGCTGGAGCCAATCCCAGCCAACACAGGACACAAGGCAGGAACCAATCCCGGGAAGGGTGCCAACCCACTGCAGATACCTCAATATAATATAGTATAGGGTGGCACAGTGGCGCAGTGGGTAGCGCTGCTGCCTCGCAGATAGGAGACCTGGGTTAGCTTCCCAGGTCCTCCCTGCGTGGAGTTTGCATGTTCTCCCCGTGTCTGCATGGGTTTCCTCCGGGTGCTCCGGTTTCCTCCCACAGTCCAAAGACATGCAGGTTATTGCATTGGCGATCCTTGGTGTGTGTGTCTGTGTGTGCCCTGCGGTGGGCTGGCGCCCTACCCAGGGTTTGTTCCTGCCTTGCGCCCTGTGTTAGCTGGGATTGGCTCCAGCAGACCCCCATGACCCTGTAATTAGGATATAGTGGGTTGGATAATGGTTGGATGGATGGATAATATAATATAATATATTATATCCTAGCTGTCTCCTGCTGCTCCGCTCATGTAGTAGCGAAACAGGAACACAAACTTTGAAAAACCAATTAAAAATTTTTTAAAAGTGTGATTCTAGCCAAGTAGCAGGTAGGTACACAGCAATGTCAAACGCTAACACTGTATCTGACCAGAGAGCTTCTCCCACTTGGGGAGAAAAGCACGTGGCTGTGATATCTCTGGCAATCAGCAGCCACCCTCTAAAACACACGTAGCCCTGATCTCTAATCTCAAAAACATCAAACGTTACTCCTTAACAATCTGCAGATGATAATGTCTGCTGAACAAACAGGTATCTACGCTAGCTAAGCAGAGGCGAGGTGCACTCCAACAGGTGGTGAAAGGTAGAGCAACTTGAACGGAGGCTGGCATTTGAGTGAGGAGGGCCCGCTCTTCTCTCCTCGGCCTGCAGCCTCTCTCGGATTTGCGCAAATACATCACTCCTGCAAGCAAACTATGATACTTAGCGTGATGAGAGAAGTCGCAAAATCAACCGGAATGTTCAAGTAGATTCTCGTGAAAAGTGGACTGACAGACAGACAGATGTTGGATTATATATAATATAATATATAAATATATAAATATATATATATATGGGCGGCACGGTGGCGCAGTGGTAGCGCTGCTGCCTCGCAGTTAGGAGACCCGGGTTCACTTCCCGGGTACTCCCTGCGTGGAGTTTGCATGTTCTCCCCGTGTCTGCGTGGGTTTCCTCCCACAATCCAAAAACATGCAGGTTAGGTGGATTGGCGATTCTAAATTGGCCCTAGTGTGTGCTGTTTGTGTGTGTCCTGCAGTGGGTTGGCACCCTGCCCAGGATTGGTTCCTGCCTTGTGCCCTGTGTTGGCTAGGATTGGCTCCAGCAGACCCCTGTGACCCTGTATTCGGATTCAGCGGGTTAGAAAATGGATGGTTGTAAGTACGGCGTGTCTTGCAAAAATCTCATGTTTTACGCAATTGGTCCTGGGTCAATTTCTTTAGTCTTGCTGGTTTATTAAGTATCATCCGTGATCTTCACGAGAAGATCACGTCTCATCGCCCTACTGTCTCTCTCTAGGATTTTTTTATACAACCTGGCACAGACTCACAGAGGCATGTGTAAAAACACAAGAAGACTTTATTTTTCTTCACCCATTGGGCACGTCTTCCCCGTGAACCCCATGGGCCTAACACAGTCCCAAAGCACTTAAATCAAAACAACAACACTCCCATTTTGGCACCACCACTCCTCCCTGGCAACCTCGTCCTCTCCCTCCCGATTCTGGCTCCAGAGTGGCGGTTGCTGGCCCTTTTTATAGCCCACCCAGAAGTGCTCCAGGTGCTTGATCACCTGTTTCTGATTGTACTTCTGGGCGGGGCCGTAGAGTTGTCCAGGCCGGCTCAGGGACCCATGCAGCACCCCCAGGCAGTACCCCAGATCTCAACAGGGCTGTACAGAACTCCATCTCCCATGAAGCCCTGCAGGAAATTGAGGCACCACTGTCAGTCAGGGAGGCTGCCAGCAAAGCATCCCGGGGTAGCTACTGAGACGCCCATGGTTGTTCCCCTGGGACATATGTAGAAGGGCTTCCTGCCACACTATATATATATATATATAAATAAAATATATAAAATCCAATGTCTGTCTGTCTGTCTGTACGTTGTATACAATATATATGTATTATCTTAATATATAAACGTCTACGCGTGGAATTGTGTGTGTCTGTACGGCCCAGAAATGAGAGGTAGAGTCGAGGTAAGGGCTCCACCTCTGTGGAAACAGAAAACTAAACATCTACACATGGAAGTGTGTTTGTGTGTGTGTGTGTGTCTGTCTGTCCGGCCCGGAAGTGCGAGGCTACTACAGCATGAAATCTCAGAGAGCTGGCAAGGCTGCCTCAAGTTAACGAGTCGGGAGAAGAAAGCAACTCTGTTGCTAAAGTAAAACCCCAGAGAAAAGAGAGAAACACTTACACAAGCAAGACGAGCACATCAGCAAAACGGTATCACTTTTATTTTTCCTCCCACCGCTAATACACAAGCGATGCCAGCACGTCGGCAAAATGAATCCTCCTAGGAGAGAGATGCCCAGAGTAGTTCCTTTCAATTACCTGACATCTCTACATTTCAGTTTTTTTTCTGACAATTTCAGTAGTTTTTAGGACCCTGGGCTTTTTATAGTACGGGCTTACACAGCTAGTATAGTATAGTATAGTATAGTATAGTATAGTATAATATAATATAATATAATATAATATAATATAATATAATATAATTTGAGGGGGAGTCAAGCTAAAGTTAGAAAATGTGATTTATCAGAAAATGGATGGACCTTTAGCAAAACTGATGCTGTCATTTCTCAATGTCGTCTCCACCCTTCTCAATGCACTTGCACCCCCTGCCTGGCAGTGCCCGGATTCCTGCAGAATAAAAGGTTTTGTGTCGTCCTCACACCCACTCGTGCACCCGAGTTATTGTCGAACCCTCCATGCCCAGGGGTACTCCAGTCACTAGTACAAGTTACTGTGACTTGCTGGAGACCAATGTGAAGCCTGTTGTTCGATCCAAGCGTCAGGGGGCTGCTGTCTCAAGGAGGCCTTTTGCTGCAAGACGATGAACACACACTGCTAAGAACACCAAGACTTGTCTGGAGAAACTGCAGTTTGAGGTATTGCCACAACCTCCTTATTTGCCAGATTTGGCGATGCCAGTCGACTGCAGGGCACCATCACACACATACCCTTACTCATTCTTTAACATTTGAACTCCATCCAGGCTGAAAACTGAATCCAAAATCGCTGGGTCTGCTCCCCTCGTTTGTCTTCCTTGGTTTCTTTATGAACGTGTGTGACTATCTGCTGTATAATCACAAGAAAGAAACCAAAGATAAAGATGTGTCAGTGTTAAGAAAACGGTCCGACAACGAATACATTATTCCCAAAAAAAAAGTATATATTGAAATATATTTAGCAAAATTAACCCCCACCCCCCATTTCTTGAGTAGCTGTGGAAAACTCCAGCCAGTCTTCACTCCTGGCAATGTGTTTTATTTCAATATGACAAAGCAGACGCTGGGTGGGGGAGGAGCGGTGATAAGAAATGCCAGATGAAGCCTGCCACGGGCTCTGTTATCAGGCAGCTGCAGACGCGGGTCACACCTTCAGGCCTGTGAGAAACTGTGGAGTCAGCGTAGTGGGCTTCAGCTTAGAGGGGGCTTTGAAAGTAGAGTTTGACTCATCCGAGTTAACATTAAACATGTCTACAACGTGAACAGATTTGAAAGTGTTGCAGTCGAAGCCCCGAAGTTCAGTCTGGTTGTCACAAATGAACTCACAAATGAAGTGACTTGAGTTCATCCAGGACTGGACCTCCAGTGTCACCGTCTCCATTTGTCACGGACGCTCCCGCATAAAGTGTCAGTTTAGAGTCGGCAGTTAACTCAAAGGGCACATCCCAGGGATATTAAGGACACCCGTGAGAAGACACACGCAGGTGGTGCCAGCTGGGAACTGAACTCGAGTCCCTGCAGGGGTGACGACACAGCGATAGATGGCCACTATGTCCTTCTAGGCCACGCAGTTGAAAAGCACAAGCAGTGGTCAGAAACGCCCACATGAAAAGCCTCCCTTGGATTGCATCAGGTTTCTTCCAGCAGATGCATGGCGGGCTGACAAGTCCAAGAAAGCACTTGAGGGTACGGTGGTTTGAGGTCACGCTGTACAATGGAGGAACTCGCCCGCATGTGATTGGCAGAATTCTATAGCCGGCCTAAAACTGTATGCACGCTTTTTATTTTTTTTAGGACTTCTGTATTTTTCACGCGGGTGACTCTTGTGACACACAGCACATGCCACCCTGCCTTCCTGAGATATTTTTTGCCTGATTGGTAACATCTGGCATCTGCCTGGCTATAAAAACCCCTTGTGGTGGTGCAGCTTTTCCAAAGCACAAGAAAGCCATCAAAGCAGAGAGCAAAGGCACAAGAGGAGACACTAAAGGTAAAGTAATGTAAAGTAGAGCGTCGAATGTTCTGTTTGTGTTTCAGTCGGTGTGTGTGTGCGACAGATCTGCAGTCCGCTGAAAGGTGATAGGAGCAGAGCCTGCTGACAAAAAGCTAAATCAGTTGGACATGTCATTAAAGTCACCAGCCAAGTTAAATACAGCCGATGGCGCACCGCACCACAGTGCACTGGTGTTGTACTTTGGCCTGCTGCATTTACTGGTTCGGTCCAACGGGTGGCACCTGGCTGAGAAGGAATAATAAATTGAGTGAAAATGATGTGGCAGTCCTCGGTTGCTCTTGGCATCAGTAGTTTTTGGGTGGCATAGGGAAGGGTGGCCCTGATTGGCCGTAGACCTAGCCAATCAGTTCATTGTATATGAAATTTTGTAATTGATTAAGTATTGGCTATTTTCTTTTTCCTTCCGTTTCGAAGTGGCATATCAAATCCCATTGGTTTACTGAATATTCAGTCAATCCAGTTTTTGTCTGTATGTCTGTCCGCTTTTCACGAGAGAACTACTTAACAGATTTTTTTTTGCAGAATTTGCTTGAACATTCCGGTTGATTTTGCGACTTCTCTCATCGCACTATGTGTCATAGTTTGCTTGCGTTACCGATTTATTTGCGCGAATCCAAGAGACACGCAGTGGGCCAAGGGGGGCGGGGCCCTCCTCATTCATGCACCAGCCTCGTGGTGTTCCTTACCTCCACTTAGCTAGCAAACGAGAGAACTACTTAACGGATTTAGATCGTTTTTTTTTATTATAATTTGCTTGAACATTCTGGTTGATTTTGCGACTTCTCTCATCGTGCTATTTATCATAGTTTGCTTGCGGTACCGATATATTTGCGCAAATCACAGAGAGGCTGAAGGGAGGGGGTGGGGCCTCCTCACTCTTGCGCCAGCCTCGGGGTGTGTTCCTTACCTCCATTTATCTAGCGAACGAGAGAACTACTCAACATTTTTTTTCTATAATTTGTTGGAACATTCTGGTTGATTTTGCGACTTCTCTCATCGTGCTAAGAATCATAGTTTGCTTATATATTCGTGCTAATCCGAGACAGAGGCTGCGGGCTGAGGAGAAGGGGAAGCGTGACATCAGAAGTAGGGAGCTGGGTGGGGTCCTTCTCACTGTCCTGTTTCACTAATACGTTGGGGGGGGCGGCTAGTTAATAAATAAATGGGACAGTGTTACGGTGTAAGTGTAACCTGACTGGTAGTCGTCATTAGACAGTTACCAGAACCTTAAATTGCTTTATTGAGCATTTTTGTACCACAGTATGAGCAGATGTATTTTTTGGGAAAGTGCCCTTATACATCCTACTAAAAACTGGAACACCCATTTTCTGCACAGGCCCACCCTAAAATCTATTCCTGGCTATGACCCCAGGTGGCATCTGAGGTTTTCTGTGTTAATAAGAATTACCGTTTTTACTTGTGTACCACGTACCCTCGTGTAAGATGCGCACCCTAATTTTTACAAAGAAAATCACGATCGTTTTGCCCCGTTTACGACGCGCGTTGTGATTGTATAGGAAGCGTTTAGAGAGAGAGAGCGCAGGAGTGCAAGTGAGCGAGAGAGAGAGCGCGAACGAGTGAGCCCAGGCAGAAGTAAACATTACAGAATTACATTTCCTCGTGTATGACACGCACCTGATTTTCTAATGCTAATTTTCGGGAAAAAATGTGCGCATGGTACACGCGTAAATACGGTAGTTGTTAATACGTTGAAATCCCTCACATCAGAGCGCACGTATGCCTCATCAATCCACCTGCAGCTTTGCAAAAGAAAGAAAGAAATTAGCTTGCATGTGGGGAAAGACTTTGAGCGATCGTCAGTGTGCCTTTTATAGTTGTCGGCAGAACGGAGACAGCATATTCAGTAACGTCGATTAACGGCGTTCGGCCAAAGTGACTCCACACCCCTGACGATTGATGGAAGGGGTTTCGTGGTGCAGGAGCGGACTGGGTCTCAACACCAGCCTGGCCATCCTTCAACGAGTGAGCTGACGAACTCGACCCACTCGACCCATAATTCATTGTCATTTTCTTAAAATTTGTGATGAGTACGCGGCTCACTACTTGCTATGAACCTATGGTATCTAAACTGTTGCCAAACTTAATCTGTACACTGTTGTTTACACACAACTTAAAATTAGACGACATGCTTAGAAATCAAATTTAATGAAAATAAAAATTTGTAACACTGCTTACACGTTATTAGAGTACAAGTCAAATGTCAATGTACCCTAGTAGGCTAGTAGCTGCTCATTTACAATGAAATAGATGATAACCGAGGCTATAATGAAAACCTCACATGACTGAAATGTTCCATTAACTTAACGATAAACTATAAATGTTCCATCCTAATATGATCCCGTGCTTTATAACTTTATTTCATCATATTAATAATCGCAGCTGAGAACCACTAATTATCGCTCACGCCAACGACCAGAGAACAATAAAATGCATAATACATAATCTAAACTAATTGTTAGTACTGAAGAATTTAAATACTAGATATGAGATAAAAATAAATTGCAATAATGTATATGCTAACGAAATGTAGCGATATCGAAACAAATCGTCAAAAGGCAGTTTTGACCAAATATTTAGCTGCAACGTTGTGCACTGACAACTAAAACCACTTGATGACGTAATACGATATAATATATAGGAGTAAATAAATCGCAGTTCCGGACAGATAATATTTAGTAGTTTAGAAAATTAATTTTAATGTCAAACAGTAACCAGTACATAAAATTTATTTCATGAAACGGCCAGGGTCTGCAGCCCACCGGGCATTGCCCAAATGCCCTAATGGCCAGTCCGCCCCTGGCGTGGTGGTACACTAAACACACAGCCAGTCGGTGGTCCCCTTATATGAAGTGGCCGAATCTCACAACCGTGGTTTGCTTCTTTGCTTTTTTTTTTCTTCTTCTTAAAAACGACATGGATACGCTGCGTCCAAACTAAAAACACCGGCCAATATTCCAAACCAGTTTTGTCTTGAAAGATGGACGTATTCAGTACGTGTTAAGGTTTTTCTTTATAATGGGAAAGCGGCACCCATAAGCTACATTGTAAAATGTAATAGCCGGCTAGTTCTTTTTTTTTATTTGTCAGACATGAATTACTTTAGAAAGCAATGTAATGTGATACACGCTCACTGGCCCCTTTACTAGGCACACCTTGCTAGCACCCGGTTGGACCCCCTTTTGTCTTCAGAACTGCCGTAATTCTTCATGGCATACATTCAATACGGTGCTGGAAACATTCTTCAGGGATTGTGGTCCATATTGACCTGATAGCATCACACAGTCGCTGCAGATTTGTTGGCTGCACATCCATGATGAGAATCTCCTGTTCCATCACATCTCAAAGGCGCTCAACTGGATTGAGATCTGGTGACTATGGAGAACAATTGAGTCCAGTGAACTCTTTGTCATGTTTGAGAAACCAGTTTGAGATGATTTGAGCTTTGTGACATGGCGTGTTATCCTGCTGGAAGAAGCCATCAGATGATGGGTGCACTGCGGTCATAAAGGGATGGACGTGGTCAGCAACAATATTCAGGTAGGCTGTGGCAGTTAAAACCATGCTCAGTTGGTAGTAAAGGGTTCAAAGAAAATGTCCCCAACACCGTTACATCACCATCAGCAGCCTGAACCGTTGATACAAGGCAGGATGGATCCCTGCTGTCATGTTGTCGATGCCAAATTCTGACCCTACTTATCCAAATGTCACAGCAGAAATCAGGACTCATCACATTTTCCAATCTTCTATTGCCCAGTTTTGGTGAGCCTGAGTGAATTGTAGCCTCAGTTGCCTCTTCTTAGCTGACAGGAGTGGCACACGGTGTGGTCTCCTGCTGCTGTAGCCCACCTGCTTCAGAGTTCTATGTGTCGTGTGTTTAGAGATACTCTTCTGCATACCCTGGTTGTAACAAGTGGTTATTAGAGTTACTGTTCAGCTTGAACCAGTCTGGTCATTCCCGTCTGACCTCTGGCATCATAAAAGACATTTTAGAGTTACTGTTCAGCTTGAACCAGTCTGGTCATTCTCGTCTGACCTCTGGCATCATAAAAGACATTTTAGCCCAGAGAACTGCCGCCCACTGGATATTTTCCCTTTTCCCGACCATTCTCTGTAAACCCAAAAGATGGTTGTGTGTGAACATCCCAGTAGATCAGCAGTTTCTGAAATACTCAACATCAGCCATGCCACATTCAAAATCATTTCAGTCCCCTTTCTTCCCCATTCTGATGCTCGATTGGAACTTCAGCAGGTCGTCTTCACAATGTCTACAGGCTGAAATGCATTGAGTGCTGCCAATCACATGGCAAATCACATTGTTATTTGCCTTAACAATCAGGTGTACCTAATAAAGTGGCCGATGAGTGTAAAGCATGATTGGGAAGAAATTAACTTGAAGAATACCGAGCTTATCCTTTTAATGAGGTACCAATCGCAGATTTTATTTCATTTCATGATTTGTTCGGGTTTTCAGGTCATTCTTCTATTGTAGATTTATTTCCATTCCAAGGTTGTCATCCAAGTAATTTGGAGGCTGAAGTAGACGAGTAATTCTCGGTCCTTCACTTTTTTTCTTTTCAGTTTCAGTTTCCTTCCAAATATGAGGGTAAAAAGGAAATTTGAATATTATGCAGTAAACGCAAACTATCAAGAAGAACTTGACAGACAAGAGCCTGAGAAGGTCGCCTAATTCAAATACCTTTACTCACTTGTCAGCTCAGACAGCAACACCCTACCGGCCAATGTGGCACGGTTGAAATGGCATCAAGTCACGGGAGTATTTATGACTGCAAGATCTTGAAAAATCTCAAGTCGAAGATTTACAAATCCATCGTTCAGCCGGTGGCCGTGTGCGGGTTTGAATACTGGCCAGCCTCCACCAAGCATGAGCAAACACTTCACATCAGGGAGATGCGGATGCTATGGTGGGTCCTGGGGCCTCACCCAGTTCGACCACATCATGAACGAAGACATCCGCAAGATCACAGACATGGCGGCGATCGATGAGAAGATGTGCGGAAGACAATTTCATTGGTACGGCGACGACAACTCGGAGGCCAAGACACTTCAATAATTGAGCCCACATAGCAAATGACATGAAAGACCAAAGAAACGCCGACTCGACCAAATCAAGGTGGAGATGCAACAAGGCTCTGAGGTTAAAGATCTGCACTGGTATCCGGAAGGTTGCCGGTTCAAATCCCCATTACTGCCAAAAGGGATCTTAATCTGCTAGGCCCTTGAGCAAAGTCCCCCCTTAACCTGCAATTGCTCCAGGCGTGCTGTACATTGGCTGACCCTGAGCTCTGTCCCCACGGAGTATGCAAAAACGAACAAATTCCTAATACAAGAAATTGTATAAGGTGAAATAATGAACAAAAAAAAATAAAGTCGATGTCTCCCCCCAAAGATATTTTGGATCAAAACAAAATGCAAGGAGAGCGAAAGAAATGCAGCGGATCGAAGCTGACACAATACAACACATTTGCAATGGCTTATGGGTAGTTCAAACACAGAGTGCTTAGAACGTCTAGTTGAAGCCAAGGTTGAACAAACATAGAGGCCCCTATGTGGAATTGCACTGTTGTGAAACAGCTCACCCTTGGGCAGAGGCAGTGAAACCTGCTGAAATTTATGGAAGGATGTTCTCTTGTGCAGACCAGTAGGCTCTCTTAGTACCCGAGTTGTGCAATCCAAGCCATCGTGCTGTAGCTGATATCCACATGGGCAGCAACAGTGGACAGCGTAATCCGTCGGTCTTCTCTGATGAAGACACTCGCCATGCCGATGTGGGCTTTTGTTCGAGATATTGATGTTCGACCAAATCGAGCTTTGTTGGTTACACTTGTTCTTTCCGTTTTAAACCTTTCTACCCATTGATAAACTTTTCGTTAAGTCCTGCTGTTTTCACTTCCGCACTGAGCCAGTCAGTCAGGCTGCCCGGTGGTACAATGGGCACCACTGCTGCATTTTCAGCTCCAGGTAACAGAGTTCCCTGCCCTGCCACGTCTCTTTAAGTGTTCAGAGTTTGTACGTTTGCCTCTTACTCTGAATGGGTTTCCTTCCTCAATGTATACATTATATTAATTGGTATCTCTAAAAGCTGTCAAGCCGTCAAGTAGTACGTTTTAGGATTCCAGTCTTCTACCAGGAAAGGCCGCAGATCCACAAAGGCCCCCAATATGGTGACAGTATGTTCAGAAAATGTCAAGTTGGATGTGTATCTCCTAGAAACCCATTCAGGTTGGACTCTGGAAGTTCTTGTTCTATGTGCTGTTGCAGCTCTGGCTGGTTTGGGCCTGCTGCAGTTAGCACATCCATAACAGTATATGACGCACAGCTAGTTGAGATTTTTGTTGAAGAAATAATTGAAGAGGCCACTTTTCCTTTGGCTTTTCACACACACACACACACACACTCGTTCTTCCATCAAGAACATGATGCGTGAAGATCTGATGTTTGCTCTTTCGAATACAGTGGACCCTTGACTTACAAACTCAATTCGTTCGCAAGGGCTGGTTGTAACTCAAGTTGGTTGTAAGTCAAGACTATTTTCCCCATAAGAAATAATGGAAATACCCATAATGCTCTCCGAACCTCCCACAGCAACACTTACTTAACCTTTTCATAGTAAAAAAGGGTTGTATAATGTGCACAATTTACCAAAACACCAATAATTTTTCTAATGTACTAACCAAAAAGTTATAAAAAGTGCCTAGCCTACCAGAAACAACAATTTAATACTGTACTCACCATTTAAGTTGACATCTGTGGCTTGCAGGAAAGGAGGAGGAGGAGAATGAAACGGAAGGTGGTTATTGTTTGGAAGGAGCTTCTTTATACAAATCTTTTCTTTGTAAAATTGTCGAGATGGTGGATTTCGACATGCTGTACATATTAGCAAGATCGGTCACACGAACGCCACTCTCATATTTCTGCACAATTTCCTTCTTCGTTTCGATTGTGATTGCTTTCTTTACCTTCGTTACCTTCTCTTCCTTCCTTAGCAATTATCGAAATAAATTATATAAATCACTGCACTGACTGAAATTAAGTCCACAAACACACTAACGCTTACGAACGCTCTCGGCTGTTTGTTTACAATCGCACAAGCGGATACACGTGACCGCATTCGGGTCGTAACGCAAGATGTTGGTCGTAATTCAAAACAAAAATTTTGGTCGTAAACCAAGTTGTTTGCATGTCAGGCCGGTCGTATATCGAGGGTCGACTGTATCTTGCAAAAAAGTTATTGATTTCCATGGGGTGTCCATTCTTGGGAATTCGGGAATCCTGCATGTCATTCCCGGGAATCCCGGGCTCCAGGGAATGACACAGTGCACGGGCATCTCACATGTGAACGGTATTAGAACAACCGACACTTATTTTTAATAAAACTACTGCAATATGTTGACACCAACAAAAGACTGACCTTATCTACAAGCAGTTCATGCTGTCATACAAGTACATGTATCAAGTTCAGGGGCGCCCACACTTTTTCAGCTTGCGAGCTACTTTTTAAATGACCAGGTCGAAATGATCTACCTACATTAAAAATGCTATATACACAGTATATATATTGCATAGTTTTACTGTCAAATAATGCAAAGAGTACGTGACACGCGTTTCACCCTAATTCTGGGCTCATCAGGTGTACACACTCACGGCACCCCCTCTCGGGAATCAAACCTCGGACGTCAGCGTCAGAGGCGAAGCCATGGTGTGTGGTTCATTTATTTGACAGCATGTAGATCGGGGTAATTATATACATGGCATTCGTAGTCTGAATCACAATCTGATTGTATGGGTGCATGTGGGATGACCAGTGTGTTAGAAGAAAAGAGATCTCAGACTGGCCGCTCTGTATGTCAATCAAGAGGCAAATGCCATAGGGAGGATGTATGATAGACTAACGTTTAAAAAGACAATTTTTTTGAATGCAACGCGATCTACCTGCACTACCTTTCCGATCTACCGGTAAATCGCGATCGACGTATTGGGCACCCCTGATCTAGTTAGTTGCGGTAATAAGAGCGTAGAAAGCACAACGTGTCCAGCGTGCGGTCGTCTAGCCGAGAGCGCACCTTCGCGCAGAGTGTGCCAGCCGCTGAGAATGTATGCTCTGCCTCCGCTGAAGTAGGCGGCACAGTCATCAGATACTGATACACTTGTTCTAAACAACGCCCGCGCTTGCCGTTGCTCTGAAACACCGCCATTTCAGTTTTTACTGATGCATCCGGTTTCTTGTCATCATTCTGTGATGGCAAGTTTCTTGGCACAGATAATGCGGATGCAACAGACTGACGCATCGCAATTTCAAGTTGCTGTTCAAAGCTGTTGTCTGACAGACGTCAATGAAGTCTGCCCCATCCCACCATTCGTGAGCTGCAGAGTGCAGACTCGTCCCAGTCCACTGTGCTCAGTCTTAGTCGGAGCCGGGAGACTGACGACTGCTGGTCTGTTGTTGACTGAATTAATCGGCAACACACTACACCGTGGGCCAAAAAACCGTGCCACTTAATTATTTATAACTCTGTTATTTCTTGATTGATTTTTACACTTTTACACGCTATATATGCAAGCTTGGCTGTTCCTGGTTTCCCGGGAATTACAGTAGTTTCATTCCCGGGAATGCGGGAATGAAAAGGGAATGGATTCCCTAGTGTCCAGACTGCTATTGAAGAAACTGGTCCACTTAGACGTCTACTCTGTACATGCGACCATAATGACCTTCTAAGTCTAGACTTGTTTGCTCCTCTGACCATCATGTAATATTCTGCATACAAACTTGTCTAAAATGTCTGCTTTGTTCAACTCTTCACAGGTTTGCTGAGATCAGGAGCGACAGACTGCTAAATTTCCAGGAAGGAAATCGTGTAAGGAACTGAAAAGCCCTGGATCCACATTGACCGTCCGCGTCTAACTCGGGAGGCAACATGGTGCAGGCAAAACGGCTTGCGACTTTCATCACGGGCCTGGTCGAATGCTTGTGCTTCGCCGGCATCCTCTTTGGCTTTGCCTCCATCGTCTTCGTCTTTAAATCGGAAGGCTACTTTAAGGAGCTGTGTGTGAATGGTACTGCAAATGAAACAGGTAAGCGGGCCTCGTTCGCCTTGTGGACTTCTGTTATGGTCGTTACGAAAGAGTCACCGCAGGTTTTATCAGATCAGCCGTGTGCTCCTCGCCAAGTGTTGGGTGGAGGTGTCCTTGTCAAATATAGGTTCCTCCTTGTGTCGTCTGGCCTGGAGTGCACCACCAGGGTAACCATTCCTGCCATTGTGGTGCCTGAGTTTGTCACCTGCTGACATTTGCAACAGTGGATTTTCATAGCCAATCACTCTGCCATGTTTTTATTCGAGCTGCGGATTGCATGAGCGTAAACCTTTGCTGAGCCTACAGCGATTATTTCTTGTTTTCTAATTCGATCTCTTGGGTTCCTGACTATCGTTCTGCCCTTCGATTTTCATTCTTGCTCTTTCACCGTTGCTGTCTTAGCACTTATTGATCTCCCAGTTTTGGCCCTTTAACTGTTTTGTGTCTGTCTCTTGGGGATGCCATTTAAAAAACGTATCGGTTTCCCAGCACAACAGTTTTGCCTCATTGGTGTTGTAAAAGATGTCATGACGACAAAGAAAAAAAGTTGGGGTGACAACGCAATCCCGTGTGTCATTAACCGAAAAGAACGCCGCTCAGGACACAAGTCTCAGAGTAGACTGGCTAAGACGGCGACACTTCCTGTTGCGTACAGGCCAGGCAGGAAGAGGCGGGTCCAGACGCGGGATGTGACGTCAGAGGTGGTCGGGTTGTCAATCATCTGGTTTGTAGAGGGAGGACGGGACGACGCTTTGATATACGCCGCCATCTTGTGGATCGGCCTTGAGTTGCCACCACTAGAGCCTTTAAGCTCTCCCCAAGGCACACATATGTGACGATGTATACAACAGCAGTAATTTCACAATAAGTAGGCCTACATTTGTCACGAGTGGGCAAACTAATATACGCATTTTTGTTTTTTTGCATATTTTGTTTGAATTATTTTTCTTGCTAACCCTAATTTAAATCAGCTTACAAATGGTGAAGATATATTAACTGCCTACCTTTTATTGATATGTAAGACCTTCCAGCACATCACAAGGTACAAACGACCAAGTTAATCTCCATTATGATTTTCACCAGTACAGAATGACACAAGTATTGCTTTTCACAAACTCCAAGGATTGATTCTGCAAGAATGGGCTGTTGCCATCAGTCAGGATTTGGCCCAGAAGTTGATGGACAGACAGCCTGCCGGGGTGAATTGCAGAGGTTTTGGAAAAAGAAAGGAGGGCCAATACTGTAAATATGGACTCTGTATATAAACTTAATGGAATTGTCAATGACAGTCTTTGAAACTTATGAAATGCGTGTAATTCAACATCAGCATACCAGAGAAACCTCTGACAAAAAGATCTAAAAACACTGAAGCCGCAAACTTTGCGAAAACCAATACTTTGCCATTCCTTGCATTTAGCGTATGCATATCTGATACGTGCGTTTCCTCGACTAGATTATTACAAAAATCGCCTCTTCCGATATTTCATATCCCAGCCACGCACCTGTTTTAACACCAAGATGTCGGTGGATCGTGCATATCAGACAAATCCGGGACCTGACCGACCCTTCGATATTTGGTGGCTAAGTGGTCGTAGATTTTCCGACAGACTCAGTAGTGGTAGGGCTGGTAGCTCACCCATCGATAAAGTGAACACAGCTGGCGGCGAGGTTTCACTCGCCATTGGGGCATCATTCAAATTTTCAGTGCTGACATCAGGCATATTCGGCACTTCTGTTTGTTTCCTTTTGCTAATAAAACCTAAAATGGCTGTTTATCGAGATGACATCCGTATTTCCCTCTAACATGACGTAGGCTAACAGTGTGATGAGGGGATTCACGAGCGATTCATTCTTTGTTGAATGACTCCTTTTCAATGATTCAAATAAATTGATTCATAACTCTGGTAATTTACTAATAAGTAGTATCTAAAAGTTACTACTCCAGTAGATTACTCCCGACTTTGACTCCTTCAGGTGAGGTGGTTGGATCTGTGTGGAAACCAAGGTGGTGGCCCTCCTTCCCCAACAGCGCCCTCTAATGGCATCCCAACACGGCTACACTTCCAGACTCCAACTCCCATGTACCCTTGCAGGTGTTCAAACTGGGACGCCTTGGGAGGTACCACTACCCTCTGTTGTATGGGGGCTGGACCTGCTGTCTGGCCAGGCAAGAAGCCAATTCCTCGTCCAGCCGGCATGCCCGTCTGTCCTCCATAATATTTAGAAAGTGTAATGAAGAGCAAAAAGAGCCTTGTTACATACAAGTGAGCAGTCGATGCATTTTTACTGCCCCAAAATTAAGATATTACCGATTACAATATCGTGACTTTGTTTGCTATTGGATTAGTTTTTGCGTTAATGAATCTTTTTGTCCATAAAGACTCTACGTGGCCCTCTGTTTTACTTGCTGTGTTTTTTTGTTATCGTTTCTTAATGGTGGTTCCCCCTCTACTGGAATTGCTTCGGGACTCTTGACTATGTAACATTTGGGTTACTCACCTTATCCCGGTTTTGAGCACGCGTGTAAACGTACTCCCTGAGATGCCAAATGAAGCCACACCTGAGCTCTCTGAGCTTTGACCTAAATCGCCAGAGGGAGGCTCAGGGGTGGTGACACCAGAGTGGCCCCTCCTCCTTGGGCTCCTCCCACAAAGGCAAGTAATGGAGGCACATTTAAAGTAACAGGACATGATTATAAATATAATAGAAAATGTGATGTCATTTTCTAACCGGCTTAATTCAGACCAGGGGGTGGAGCCTATCCCAGCTAGCATAAGGCAGGACCCATAACAGAAAATGCATAAGAATATCTCTCTATTATATAAAAAAATCCTGGGATGAGACGAAACACCTGGGGCTGCAAATAAAAGGCAAAGAGTAAATGACAAAGTAGATCGTCGTAAAGAATTCAAAAACTTTGGTGCGATACACATGCAGAGCAGGTTAGAGATAATAGAAGTACTAAAATTTGAAAGTCTCAAAAGAATGATAGTAAAGATCGCATTAGCGCAAACAAATGGAAAATATTACTTGCTGAAATAACGGAACAGCGAAAAGAGTTTGAAGATATTGCTTGGATTTAAACTTTACATCAGAGACTTGCAGATCGTCTAATTCGTGTTGCTATAAGGGTGAAGTAGTGTTTCTACCCAATGAAGCGGCCTATCCGCGAGAATTAAAAGATTTGTTGTTTGGTGAAAGTGAAATCCACATATGGCAGCGGCAGGTAAGCTGAGAGCTGAGGAGACTTCGTGCCAGCAAAGCAGCAGGTCCAGATGGATTATCGCTGAAGGCCTGTACTGCTGGAGCTGGGGAGTCCTCTACAACGCATCTTCAACCTGAGCTTGGAACAGGTGAGAGTCCTGAGGCTTTAGAAAACATCTTGTATCACCCCAGTCCCAAACGTATCACGTCCTGGTGAGCTGAATGACTTCCGGTCTGTCGCTCTGACGTCACATCTGATGAAGACCATGGAGCAGCTGCTGCTTCTCCACCTGAGGCCACAGGTCCGCCACGCCCTTGACCCTCTGCAGTTCGCATACCAGGAGAAGGTGGGAGCGGAGGATGCCATCATCTACATGCTACACCGATCCCTTTCCCACTTGGACAGAGGCAGTGGTGCTGTAAGAATGATGTTTTTGGACTTCTCTAGCACCTTCAACACCATCCAGCCTCTGCTCCTTAGGGACAAGCTGACTGAGATGGGAGTAGACTCACACCTGGTGGCATGGATCATGGACTTTCTTACAGACAGACCTCAGTCTTGGGAACTGCAGGTTTGACATTGTGGAGAGCCACAGGGGACTGTGCTTTCTTCAGTCCTGTTCAGCCTAAATACATCGGACTTCCAATACAACTCAGAGTCCTGCCACCTGCAAAAGTTCGCTGTTGACACTGCAGGAGGAGGAGTATAGGAACTTAATCAAGGACTTTGTTAAATGGTGCCACTCAAACCACTTACACCTGAACACCAGCAAGACCAAGGAGCTGGTGGTGGATTCTAGGAGGCCCAGGCCCCTCATGGACCCCGTGATCATCAAAGGTGACTGTGCAGAGGGTGCAGACCTATAAATACCTGGGAGTGTAGCTGGATGATAAACTGGACTGGACTGCCAATACTGATGATATGTGCAAGAGAGGACAGAGCCAACTATACTTCATTAGAAGGCTGGCGTCCTTCAACATCTGCAATAAGAAGCTGCAGATGTTCTATCAGATGGCTGTGGCGAGCGCCCTCTTCTACGTGGTGGTGTGCTGGGGACGCATCATAAAGAAGAGGGACGCCTCACGCCTGTACAAACTGGTGAGGAAGGCAGGCTCTATTGTAGGCACGGAGCTGGACAGTTTGACATCCGTGGCAGAGCGACGGGCACTGAGCAGACTCCTGTCAATCATGGAGAATCCACTGAACAGGATCATCTCCAGACAGAGGAGCAGCTTCAGAGACAGACTGCTGTCACCGTCCTGCTCCACTGACAAACTGAGGAGACCCCACACTATGCGACTCTTCAATTTCACCTGGAGGGTAAACGTTAACATTATACAAAGTTATTGTCTGTTATACCTGCATTGTTATCACTCTTTAATTTAATATTGTTTTTATCAGTATACTGCTGCTGGAGTATGTGAATTTCCCCTTGGGATTAATAAAGTATCTATCTATCTATCTATCTATCTATCTATCTATCTATCTATCTATCTATCTATATAATAATAATATAATAATAATTCAAAAATAACATAAAATAGACAACAATCCCAACCCCCTCCTCCTCCTTACATACCCAAAGTCCATATCTGTGACCTGCGGTCCGAGTTTGTATCTTTTTATGCTTTATAGTTCCCTTAAACATTTCCGGAGAAAAGTTTTGGCTTACAGAGTGCTGCCTGTTGATATTCGCCAGTCCAATTTGCTAAACTAATTTTGAAGTCAGTCGTCTGTGCCATTGATGACAAGACATTGCCAGGCCGTCCTTAGGCATTAGCTGTTCAGTTCCAGGCTTTCATGTCCAAGCTGAAGCAATGTGGTCCTTACTGAGGTGGGCAGTTTGTTCCTTTTTCATCTCAGATCCCAGAGTTTTGATTTTTATTTGACTGGATGAGCAGGGCGTTTTCTCTACTTGCTTCATTTACTTCTGTTAGTTAATTTGCGGGCGGCACGGTGGCGCAGTTAGGAGACCCCGGGTCCTCCCTACGTGGAGTTTGCATGTTCTCCCCGTGTCTGCGTGGGTTTCCTCCGGGTGCTCCGGTTTCCTCCAACAGTCCAGAGACATGAAGGTTAGGTGGACTGGCGATTCAAATTTAGCCTTGGTGTGTGGGTGTGTTTGTGTGTGTCCTGCGGTGGGTTGGCACCCTGCCCGGGATTGGTTCCTGCCTTGTGCCCTGTGTTGGCTGGGATTGGCTCCAGCAGACCCCCGTGACCCTGTGTTCGGATTCAACGGGTTGGATAATGGATGGATGGATGGATAATTAATCTACTGAAAGACAAAAAAAAAAAGAAAGGGAGCAACGGAATGGTTAACAGAGGTGAGTTGAGACCCTCTGCCCGGTTTTGACAGTGCGTCTCTCTTCTTGTTCTTCCTTCAGATGCAGAAAGATGCAGTGCCCAAGACGAGCAGTTTTCCCTCATCTTCACCATCTCGTCGTTCATGAACAATTTCATGACGCTACCTGCTGGCTACATTTTCGATCGATATGGAACCACCGTGGCCCGCCTTCTCGCCATGTGAGTACTCTGGAGTTCTTAACGTCGCTGAGCGCAGCTTTCACGTAGAGGAACGTTTGTCCTGTGGCCATCACATGCCAGTCTCTTTGGGTTTCCGGCCTGAAGCCTCTCTGACACAAGCAGATAGATGATGATGGCAGGAGAAGACAGATGGCCGCAGGGAGGTTGAGTGGGAGGCTTTTAGTATTTTAAGTCCTGCTGCCTGGGATTAGCCAACTGAGGGATTTAGATGTGAAGGACCCAGAGGGTATGCTTAGAAAGATCCACCATATCTGTAAGTAGGGCTTTCATGGTGAGCCCCAATTTGAAATCAGCCAAACACAAACTTCCATGTGGCAGATTTAAAGCGCTGGCTCAGGAAGGGTCACATTAGAGGAGGAGTACAGGGATTCAGGTGCGTCTTTTCACTTTCACGTCACATCCTGCCTGTCTGTACACATGAAAATATGCATAGCGGGTTGAAATACGTGTGCCAATTGTCTGAATAATTCCATGTACGGTGAAATCTGCCCACATCACATACAGCCGGCTGGCTCTTAGGAATGAATTGTGGTTGTCACACCTTTTAATAAAGACAAAGCCCTTCAGTCGGGACCACTATGGGGCACCTCAGAGCCCCAGACTCCAGATACAAGTGTACAGGTATGGCCAAGGGTTCAAATTAAGTATAATCACAAGCTCAGTTCCAGTTACCTTCCTTCACCACCTCCCGACTCCATCTCTGTGACTGAGGTGAGGTGGCCTCATTATGCTGGACTTCGACGTTCTTCCAGTCCTTGTCTGGACCTTGTCCAAAAGCAGCATGTCTGGGTCCAAAAGTGGTTTGCATCAGTGTGGCTTCACATCAGCAGGAATTATTTGGATAACCAAGTCCAAAGTCCATAGAGCAGAGTGCTTGGGCAGCGCTCACCGGTCATTCACCTGTTACACATAAACATGTTGCTTGACCGCTTTGGCCATAACTCAGTTTGTAAAAATCGTGCCCAGCCTGTTGAATTTGTCTTCAAAAAAGCAAGTTAAACAGTTGACACTCGATATGAGGGAGTAACAAAGAGAGACAGAGAGATAGAGAGAGGATGTCTAAAAAGAGATTAGCAAGCATGAACCACAGGCAGGCAGATGAATGTTTCTCAGCCGGCTGACCTTCTGTGCGCTGACCACATTTTTAATGATTGCTGATTTCGATGATGTCCTCCAGAGGTGATACGTTTATCCTCCCTTCTTCCTCCCCCAGGCTGCCCATTACTATTTCATTTTATTTCTTCGTGCCAGTTCTGCACTACCAGTGTTTGTTCTCTTCTGCATTTTGCGTAGCTTCTTCCTCTCTCAGTTGCTCCTAAGCAGGCCGTTAGAGATGGGCACAAATCCCAGTGCTTAGTCACGGTGTGACCTCCACCATGTCATTCAGTTCCATATCAAACAAAGAATGCTTCCGCTTGTGCTAACAAAATAGTTTTAAAAACAATACATCCTGATAGGAAGCTGCTGATTCTGCACCGTGTGTATCTGCGTGATCAAGATGATGTAACGGCTTTGATGAACATTTATTTTCATAGCACTACAAATCTTGGCAAGTACATTCAGGAAAACTCCTTTCTCATTTGCTGCTGAAGCTCCTTCCAAATGTGCTCGAATGATGAAAGGCTTAGTTCAAATTCACTAAAGGCTCATCTTCCTTCAAAAGTACTGAGCAGATTGATTGATTGATTAGTGTGAAAGGCACTATATAATAGATAGATGTTAGTTTTAGTATAGTAGGCAGGATAGATAGATAGATAGATAGATAGATAGATAGATAGATAGATAGATAGATAGATAGATAGATTGATTAGTGTGAAAGGCACTATATAATAGATGTTAGTTCTAGTATAGGCGGCGCGGTGGCGCAGTGGTAGCACTGCTGCCTTGCAGTTAGGAGACCTGGGTTCGCTTCCCCGGTCCTCCTTGCATGGAGTTTGCATGTTCTCCCCGTGTCTGCGTGGGTTTCCTCCGGGCACTCCGGTTTCCT
The DNA here is from genome assembly GCF_016835505.1 of Polypterus senegalus. Classification (NCBI taxonomy): domain Eukaryota; kingdom Metazoa; phylum Chordata; class Cladistia; order Polypteriformes; family Polypteridae; genus Polypterus; species Polypterus senegalus. The sequence continues at coordinate 174,054,954 of NC_053163.1, forward strand.
CCCACAATCCAAAGACATGCAGGTTAGGTGGATTGGCAAATCTAAATTGGCCTTGGTGTGTGGGTGTGTTTGTGTGTGTCCTGCGGTGGGTTGGCACCCTGCCCAGGATTGGTTCCTGCCTTGTGCGCTGGGTTTGGCTGGGATTGGCTCCAGCAGACCCCCGTGACCCTGTGTTCGGATTCAGCGGGTTAGAGGATGGATGGATGGATAGTTTTAGTATAGTAGGCAGAATAGATCGATAGATAGATAGATAGATTGATTGATTGATTGATGTGAAAGGTACTATACAATAGATAGATGTTAGTTTTAGTATAGTAGGCAGGATAGATAGATAGATAGATAGTACCCTCCATAATGTTTGGGACACAGACATTGGTTTTGGGGTATCTGGAAACACCCTGAACTCTTCATCCTGGTCATTAACCCATTCACAAACAATCTGTAGGAATAGAAAGATGCCAAGGCTGTGGGTATCTGGGTTATCACACACGACCTTAGGGTCAAGAATGGCACATAACCTGTCCCGACCTTACCCCATTTTGTCCATGGATCAACCGTAATGGAAACAAAAGTGGATCTCATTTAGGGTTTAAGCCCTAACGTGTTGCCTTGGTGACTGTGAACTGTCTGTGAAGGTCACATTAACTGACAGGTCATTCACATCTCAGCAGAGCCAGCGAGGGTCACCAGGGGCCTCTTCCGTGTGCAGATCCCTTTATTAAGCATGTAGCACGGGTCCTCATTAGACTTTATTTTACTGTGTGGCGCTATGGCAGATGATTCCTGCTGTGTGTGAGTCAGGCGTCAATCACTCACTGTTTGGTATGCATGGTGGACCACAGAGGCCAGCACTTAGTCAGGAAGTGGCCCCAGCGGTGGCGGTCGTGGTGGTGGCTGTTCTTGTGCCTTTCACCCAAGCACAATGCCTGGAGGGTTTGAGCTCCCAGGACAGGCTGGGCTTCAGCTTCCCATCAACCGAACTGCAGCCTGTTCATTTGGATGTGACCCTTGGCCATCAGGTGGGTGGGTGATTTGCTAGCAAACAAAGATTAAGCAATGGGGTGGGAAAACATTGTGTTCAAATGAAATGCCAGCAGTCCTGGTTACACCACCAATAATAATCAAAAGCAGGTGGATGTTTGTGTGAGTTTGGGGACCATGGGTCCACTGGCACCACATTCACTGGCAGGTCAAAGCTCACAGATGGCATTAAGTAACCCGTGGAAATCAAGTCACACCATGGTGTGCGTCAGCCGGGCAGCTTTTATTTATTTATTTTTTTATTTATTTTTCCACCTCAAATTTAAACTCGTCCAAAGTCATAGGATGTTAAACGGAAAAAGCAAAGGCAGTCTGCGGTTCCAGCTGAGCAGTTTTGATTATCTCGGTGTAAATGTGCTCATTGTGCGAATGTAACAGCGCTGGAGGTTGGCTGGGGACGCCAGAACGGACCCTCAGAGAGTCCACTTTACCCAGCCTGACATGTTACTTTTAGTTCTGGTCTGTACGGTAAATTAAAGAGGGGGTTCGATGGCCTCTCTCACATGGCAGTTGTGTACATTTGTTTTTGACGCCTTTGCGTCACGAGATTGTGAATTTATGCTCTCTATATAATGTGAGACAGAATATTTTGTTTTCATTATTTTGCGGTTGAAGCCTCACCCATGGACACGGTCCAGTCGGTCACAAGTGTTAAATGATGTGATGGATGCACCAGCCGCGTGGTCTCACTGATTAGGTCACATAAAGGAGCCCCCACATAAGAACAATAGAAAACTGGCAAGCGAGAGGAGGCCGTTCAGTCCGTCAGGCTTCTTTGTGTAGCTGATCGTTAAGTTGTCCCAATGTCTCATCCAGACCCTTGTTAAAGGTTCTCAAGGCTTCTGCTTCAACTCCATAGTCCGGTAGTTTGTTCCACACGTCCTGCCATAAGAAATGATTCCCTGGAAATGTAAAGTCTGATTAATAAGGACAGACAGACAGAGGAGGGCAGCAGCTAATGATACAGAGAGAGGGAGGGGCTTATTGACAGGGGTGGAATGGAAGGGTGGGGCTCATGAGAAAAAGAATGGGAAGGTGGAGCTAATGATGCTAATAGATGGAGGAGATTATGACATATAGGGTGTTATGGGTAGAACTGGAGGGTGGGGCTAATTAGAGACATGTTAAACAAGAAGCTAATGATACAGACAGAGGGAGGGGCTTATAACAGATAGACAGGGTGTTGAGGGTGGAAAAAGGGGGTGGGGCTCATGAGAAAAAGAATGGGAAGGTGGGGCTAATGATGCTGATAGAGGGAGGGGATTATGACAGATAGGGTGTTATGGGTAGAACCGGAGGGTGGGGCTAATTAGAGACATGTTAAACAAGAAGCTAATGATACAGACAGAGGGAGGGGCTTATAACAGATAGACAGGGTGTTTGGGGTGGAAAAAAGGGGGTGGGGCTCATGAGAAAAAGAATGGGAAGGTGGGGCTAATGATGCTGATAGCGGGATAGGGTTTTAGGGGTGGGGCTAATGAGAGACATGGGGTAGGAGAAGATAATGATACAGAGGGAGGAAGGGAGGGATTTATGATAGGTAGATAGGATGTTAAGAGTGGAACAGGAGGGAAAAAGAATGAGAAGGAGAACCTAATGATGCAGAGAGAGGGCAGGGCTTATGACTGTTAGACAGGTAGTTAGGGGCAGGACTGGAGGGTGGGTGTAATGAGAGTAATGGTCAAGGGGGAGCTAATGAAACAATTTGGGGGCCTTATGACAGATAGAATGTTAGGGGTGGAACCAGAGGGTGGGGCTAATGAGAGACATGGGGAAGGAGAAGCTAATGATGCAGAGGGAGGGGAGGAGCTTATCATAGGTAGACAGGATGTTAGGGGTGGAATAGGAGGGCGGGGCTGATGAGAAAAAGAATGGGAAGGAGGAGCTCATGGTGCTGAAAGAGGGAGGGGCTTATGACTGATAGACAAGTTGTTAGGGGTGGAACTGGAAGGTGGGTGTAATGAGAGTAATGGGCAAGGGGAGCTAATGAAACAATTTGGGGGCCTTATGACAGATAGACAGGGTGAGGTGGAATAGGAGTATGGGGCTAATGAGAAAAAAGAATGAGAGGGAGGGGCTAATGGTGCAGAGGGGGGGAAGGGCTTATGACTGATAGTTTGTTAGAAGTCGAATGGGAGTGTGGGGCTGATGGGAGAAAGAATGGGACGGTGGAGCTAATGGTGCTGAAAGAGGGAGGGGCTTATGACAGATAAGATATTAGGGGTGGAACCAGAGGGTGGGGCTAATGAGAGACATTGCATTGTATTGGGGTCTCCCCGACATCCTAGTTTATTAGCGAGAAGGCTTATAATGAACTTAAAATGGAAACGGCAAGAAACACAGATAAATTGTTGGCTTGATTCATTTCTGTATTTGGTGCTTTAGTAGGCGATTCAGGCTCTCAAAATGAATGCAGTGTTTATAAAAGTGACATCCCTAGTGTTCATAGGGCTTCCCCTCCTTATCCTCCTTGACGTGCGTATTCACGTAACCGGTCCTTGTGGTGCCACCATGTGCTGAGCCCCCAAACACCCTCCCTCGTCATGCGTTTGGGACACTTGGTATCGTGACGACGTTATAATGGCTGCTGTGTGCCGCTAATCCTTGACTTGGGGTTTCACTCTGAGACCATCAGTTCAATTAAGGAGAGGCAATGCAGGCCTTCAGTTTCTTTGCCTGAGTGAACCTGACTGACTAGTGACCTCGACTAGGGTGATATCAGAAGTGCAGGGTCTTGAAACGGCCAAACAGTCGTGTTACTGTTACTGTGGTGGCATTGCTTTGCATACAGAAACTCTGGCAGACGTCGCCAACGAGCACAGAGGTCGTGTATTTTTAGATTTTAGAGTCTCTCCGTAAGCTGGCCACGTTCATGACGGGACGCATGGATTTTAAGGCCCCAGTGTTTCCCACCATGTGGCAGGGATGAAGAAAAGGCACAGCCTTCCAGAAGTAGGCCCTCGGTAGGCCGCTCACACAGTTATATTTCAGGCAGTTCAAAGCCTTCTGACTGAATCGGCAAGACATCCGGAGTGAATTATGAATTTAAACAAACAAACAATGAGGCAGACGTGCAGAATGAGACAAAGCTCCTTTGTCTGCCAGGCGTGGCTCGGCTCTGCTAATTGACCTCAAGTGAATGCCGAGTTCCCAGTTACTGCTTTTGATGTGCGGCGCATTGTGTGCCGCCTGTGAAAAATGTAAAGACTTACGGGGCTCTGTGCTGGCTGAGGGACTGCATTGATGTGCTCTCTTTAAAAACTCCATCATAGCACAACATCCTCATCCCATGAAGAACTTCAGCGAGCGACATTGGGTTATAACGGCCAACTCACTCTCCCAAACCGGCAGCTGCACCACCAAGAACCCGTGACTTGGCAAGATGAGGGCGTTAGACCCGACAAGCCGTACTTTTTCCAAATAAACTTCCAAAATAAACCAGAAAAGAATCAGTATGTAAAATAATAAAGTGAGTATATCTCTCTGTTATAAAAAAATATCTTAGGACGAGACCAGACTTTTTTCCTGAGACGAGACGTGATCTTTTGACGAGAGACAGAGAGACACTTTCATGTCCCGCGAGACGGTCAAATCATATCATACTTACAACCTTTGGAAGCAAGTCCTGTTATACACAAGCAGAGCAGGTTAGAGATAATAGAAGTAGGGAAAGTCTCAAAAAAAATGAGAGTAAAGATCGCATTAGCGCAAACAAACAGAAAATATTAATTTGGTGAAATAATGGAACAACAAAAAGAGATTGCATAGTGTTTGAGGATGTCTGGGGGACAAGAGAGACAAGGCAGTGAGCCAAAAGGACAGCTGCTGGACAGGCTTTTAGATGTTTGAAGTGCAGCACAAGATGCAGATCACGCGGCACGGCAGCAGCAGCAAGCCAGCAGCTGATCGAGCAAAGACGAGGTAAAAAAAAACCAACTTATTTGTTTCCCATTGTATCACCGTTTAAGAGGGGGTTTCAGAGGAGCGGACACAACTCCTTGGGGTGCGTTCAGCCCCCCTTTTTACAACGGCATGTAGCGCTGGTGGAAGGGGTTGGCAAACGAAGCGAGTATTGATGAAGAAAGCAATGAAAAAACTCCAAGCAAACAACGTATATATATATATATATAGGGTGGTCCAGATCTAATTATGCAATTTGCATTACGCTGTAACTTAACTGTAACTGTAAGTTTATTACATAGAAAATCACCTGAAAAATCCCAGACCATTGAGAAGTGTGCGAACGGACGACATGAAGAATTGTCTTCGCGCCAAACTGGAATCGTCCCCGCATAAATCAAACTCATCCAGAGCATAATTAGATCTGGACCACCCTGTACATAAATATATATATATATTGTGAACTTGGACCCGGACACAGACAGACGGACATCGTTGTCTCCACCACACACTGTTTATTTACAATACTATTTACAAATTGGATGTGCACAAACCCCAGTGTCTCTTGCACCGATTCCCCCAATGTCCAGGCCACACAGTCCTGTGCCTCTTTTCCTCCTGGCCGCCTTCAGTCCTCACTCCAGCTCCGTCCTCTTCCACGCGACTTCCACTAATAACTGGAGGGAGGCAGCCGCTTTTATATGAACCCGGATGGGCTCCAGCTGCTTCCCGGCAATCTCCCGCGGTCACACCCCCGTGTGGCGGAAGTGCCGGCTGCGCACCCGGAAGCCGTCTGGGTGTCCCCTGTTGTTTTCCCCCCGGCACTTCCTGGTGTGGTGGAAGTGCCGGGCTCCCAGGATAATAAGGCACTGGGGCGCCGCCTGGTGGTGGCCACATGCCCCTACAGGGCTGGGCTTCCAAGCCCTCTACCCGAGGCCTCCAGCATAACCAGGATGGACGCCCCCTCTCGGTCTGGAGGAGGCACAAGCCGAGCCCGGCCGGGGACCACACGGGATATACCGGCATCGGGGCGCCGCCTGGTGGTGGCCACGGGTCCCTACAGGGCTGGGCTTCCAAGCCCTTTACCCAAGGCCCCCAACATAACCAGGACGGACGCCCCCTCACGGTCTGGAGGAGGCATAAGCCCTCCTCTCGTCCTCCTGGGACAAATAAAGATATATATATATATCACACCCCAACCACGCCAAATATAACAAACAACCCCAAAAGTGTCCGACGGAAAGTAATAATTAAAAGAAAAAGTGCATCACAAAGTTAATATGCAATACAAACCCTCACTCGACCCCACACTGAACACGAACTCTATAAGCGTGAAGAAGAATCAGCGGAGTGCATGGCGGTGACATCACTTGAGGGCGATCTGCATCCTTCTTTCCACTTGTGCCATGCTATTGTCCATGGAGAAGAAGGCTGCAGATGAGATGAAAATACTCGTGGCAGTCACCTCTAGAGCTCCAAACCTCAGACACAACAGTCTAGACACCAGTCCCGAGTTCAAATATTTGCGGTAAAACCTTAACAGATTTACTTCCTCTGTCAGTGAGCACAATTCTTTCTCTCTTCCTTTTCTCCACACCCTCCACCTTTGCCCACCACCTCCTGACTTCATCTATCAGTGAAGAGAGGCAAGGCTGCTGCTTTTCATGCTGGACCCCAAGAGTATAACCCCACTATTGCATCCAGAAAGCACTTCTGGGTCCTAGAAATTGGTGGTATTGGAGTCTGACGGTAAACAGGCCTGCCTTCCTTAACTACAAGTCCCATGCAGCCCTACAGATGTCCAAACTGGGGCCAGTGGAGTACTGCCACCACTCATACGGTTCTTGGTAGGCCTCTTCCCCAAAGTCCGTCCATTATATCTTCTTCCAGAATGGAAAAGGGAACAGGAACCACCCTGGCCAACGTGCACATCCATTGTCTCCATCCTTTCATAATAACATCCAGGGACCAACCATCTAGTGAAATTCAACTTGAAGCTTACTGGATGGGCGGACATTTTGACTAAGATGGATTGAAGTTCAAGATTCCTTATCCATTGTGACAGATTGAGGTCCTGTCTCGCTCCCTTGAACCCTCAGGCACCACGTCAGACACCAGGTAAAAGTCCAAAGATGACTATTTATTATAATAATAATGTGCACTAAGCACCCTCTACTCCACAGTACTCAATAAACAATACAAATAAACATTAACCAATCCTCCACTCCCAGACGTTTAGCCACCCTGCCTCCCAACTCAGCTCACTGCTGAGATTTCCCAGAGTCCTTTTAAAGTCTTTGACCCGGAAGTGCTTCTGCTCCGGGTCAGATCAAAACTCCTCTTTTCTTCAACCCAGAAGTATATCATTTCTTCCGTTTCTGTAATTGTAAATTACTTCCGGGCTATAAGGAAAGTATAAGTCCCTGGGCCTTCCTGCAGCGTCCTCTGGTGGCCCCATGGTATCCAGCAAGGCTGTGACGAAAGACTCCAATTTCCATGATGCCCTGCTGGAATTCGGGGCCCTTCCATTTTGCAGGGATGGCTCCATCTGGCGGTTTGGGGGTGTTGGCCGGGATACACGGCCGGCGATCCCTCACACCATGTAAGTGACAAATAAAGAATCTTGAACTTGAATCCATCTTGATTGGCTTCAGCAGACCCCCGTGACACTGTAGTTAGGATATAGTGGGTTGAATAACGGATGGATGAATGGAATCCATCTTAGTCAAGATGTCCGCCCATCCAGTACATCTTTCTTAAGGTTAATTCTGCTGGTTATGAAACATCATTTATTTAGGAGAACGTTTTGCAAAATGAAAAAGTTCAAGTGAATCGTCCCACCCATCGCTGTCTGTGATGGACCAGAGTGCCATTCAGGGTTTGCTCCTGCCCTGCAGCTGATATTCAAGATGGGACTCCCAGCTTCTATTCAATTCCATAAGGTAGTTTGAAAAAGTAGACGGATGGATGGATGGAGATTTCATCATTTTTTCACCACTTCTCCTTACCATTTAAATTGTAACACCCATTCCAATTTCACACAGCGTCCTATTAATCCAGCAGATCATTTCCATGCGTTAAAATTTAAGGTGACATCCGCAGTGACTTGTCACAAACTCGCCCAACGTGAAGTAAGATGTAGCGGGAGAATTTTCTCAGTCTAAACAATGTAAATGGGAAGGAGATCCTTTACATTTGAAAAGAGGCGGATTGTTTTACGACATCCTGGTGTGGTGAGCACAACAGCATCCAGGGAAAGGGCTTCAAAGACGGCTCAGTGACATCGCATCCCACAGGCCCTGCTCCGGAACCTCCTCCCCAATCCCCCTCTGCATTGCCTGCCAGAGAATCATTGACAAACGCAGTTTTTACATGGATGTACTTGGATATTATCCTGCTTTGTCACCTTGAAATAGCCGGAAGATGGCTGAAGTTGAGCTGCTGGGTCCGGTTTACACCAAAGGGGGAGCAGCGCCAGCGGCGGCAATAGCCTGGAATTAAAAAATCAAAGAGCTTCTAAGTATATTTACATCTCTATGTATATAAAATCCAATGTCTGTCTGTCTGCTTTTCACGAGAGAACAACTTAACGAATTTAGATCGGGTTTTTTTCTAGAATTTGCTTGAACATTCCAGTTGATTTTGCGACTTCTCTCATCGCACTAAGTATCATAGTTTGCTTGCAGTGCCAATTTATTTGTGCCAATCCAAGAGAAACGCAGTGGGCTGAGGGGTAGGGGGCGGAGCCCTCCTCACTCATGTGCCAGCCTCGGTGCGTGTACCTTACCTCCACTTAGCTAGCAAACGAGAAAACTACTTAACGAATTTAGATTGGATTTTTTTCTAGAATTTGCTTGAACATTCCAGTTGATTTTGCGACTTCTCTCATCGCACTAAGTATCATAGTTCGCTTGCAGTACCAATTTATTTGTGCAAATCTGTGAGAGATGCAGTGGGCTGAGGGGTGCGGGATGGGGCCTCCTCACTCACGTGCCAGCCTCCACTTAGCTAGCGAATGAGAAAACTACTTAACGAATTTAGATTGTTTTTTTTTTTCTAGAATTTGCTTGAACATTCCGGTTGACTTTGCGACTCCTCTCATCACACTAAGAATAACAGTTCGCTTGCAGGAGCGATATATTCACGCTAATCCGAGACTACGGGCTGAGGGGAGGGGGAAGCGTGACGTCAGGTGTGGGGAGCCAGTCAGGGTCCTCCTCACTGTCGTGTTTCACTTCTATGTGGGCGGAGCCATGAGGGACAGCTTGTACATATTTAAAATGCTAAAGGTTGTGTCCCTCTGTCACGTGATTACTTGCAAATTACTGGGGTTAGATCGAAAGCTTATGATGTGACACATACGGGTGAAGCAAGTAAATCTGGGTAGCTGCAGCCTTGGTGAAGTTATCTGGTTTGTTGTCCTTCTTATGGAAAACTGCTTGAATGGTATGACATGGCGGGAAGGAAAAGAATGGCGATGTCCAGCGGTGACATCTGCTGAGCGTGAAGTGCACTGCTCATAGGAAGAAGAAGAAGAAAAAGAAGAGCAGCAGCATCTGCTGAGCATCAAGAGTGGGATACAACAAGGCGCACATGACAAAAGACAAGGCAAAACACTGGAGGGGCTTCAGTGATGGAGAATGATGGCAGGTAAAACCTGACTTTATAATACGGTGGCTCGTCAACATGCCACTCGCACTCCCACCATACAGAATGCAAGAGCGACGGCCACAGGCGACAAGATCGTCAAATACTCTCAACTTACGTCCAAATGCAAACACTACTTATTCACTGTGGACTGAGCACCCCAAATTCGACACGGGCAGGCTCGGATGCTGGTATAAAATGAAATAAAGAGATTTATTATGGGAAACCCTTCCTTTGTAAGCGCTTCCCACCACAGCCACCAGTACAAATACCTTAGCACAAGTACAGTATAAACAGCACACCGCAACTCTTGGGCTTCTCCGTTCTCTTTGTCTTCAGCAGCTCTCTTCTTCCTCTGCTTTTCCTCACAAGCTTTGTCCCCCTCCTGACTGTGGCTCTCGGAATGAACTCAGTGGGCTTCTTTTATTTTATCCCTGGAAGTACGTCTGGTGTTCCCACTGCTTGGTTAAGGTCCCTCCAGTGCCCACAGCACCCTCTGGTGGTACCTATGGAACCCAACAGGGCTGAGTCGATAAACTCCAATTCACAGTGTGCCCTGTGGGAATTAATGGTGCTGTAGGAACCCAGGGGTGGGGCTGCCATTTAGCAATCCGGAGGAAATAATTCTCTGTGATTGTTCCATTATAAAGGAGGCCCAGTCGGGTTAGGGTCCTGGCCAGCTGCCACAACACCTTCATCGATGATTGGTTGAAGAGATCGGTCTCTGTCCACAAAAGTTGGGACACCAACCTGGTTGCCTCTTTTAATATGTGCACAGTCCCAAAATAAGCAGGCGCTTGATGGCACATTTAAATTCATCATTCTGGCAGTAATGGAGCCTGCATGGTAGAAAGAGGAGGGTCAGATCAGATCAGATGAATGAAGAAAAAGGCAAGAAACAAAAAAAGAGAAGGAATGGAGGTTAAGGGGACACAGCGAGAGAGCGAGGGAGTGTTGTCTGAGCCCCTGAGTGTCGAATGGAAGCAGGAGGTCGAGCAGATGGTGCTTTATAGGGTGGGGTGAGCAATTTTTGGGGTGCAGGAGTGACCAATTGCACCAGCAGGGCTCCCACATTAGGGCCGAGGAATGCCAGCGGGAGTCAGGATGGGCAAAGCCCTGCCAGGAGCCTGTGGATACCAGTTCATTGAAGCTCATTTGCACTTTTGAACACTTTGTTTGGTTTTAATAAAAGCCCCTTGGCACTTCTGTACCGAACCCCTGCTGCCTCTGTGTGTCCTCACTTGCCCGGCTCATCTCGGTTTACGACTATCGATGGTTCTGGGCTCAAGAGGCTCTCAGAGGCAACCAGGGGGTGTGGAGCTGACCTGGACCATCGCAAGTGCTCGTCGTCAAAGGCTAGACACCCACTAAGGTGCAGGCAGCTCCTTATTTTCATTGGGAGCGCACAGCACATAATTAAATTGGGGGATCCAAGGCCCATAGGCTAACACAAGACTGAGACTGAACGTCCTGTTGTCTTTTTTTCTCCACAGAAGCCTTTACACCTTGGCCACTGTGATGATTGCCTTTTCTTCTGCAGGTAAGTTGTTGGGTTTTTTGGTTGAATTTCTTGCACTGGAGAATCCTGGTATGGGCAGGAAGGGTCTGAGCTGCTTTGGGTGGAAGGAATTTAAGACTTGGTTGACACTTTTGAACTGTGATGGTGTCAAAAAAATGTCACGCATACTGTGGACCAATTAGGAATCGATGAGTTTTAGAGGAGATCCAAGCTAAAGTGTCGCTGAAAATTCAAATGATTTGGCCTTTGTCTGTCATATTTATGTCATGTGAAGAAACCACTCATTGGAGAAAAACATCATGCTTGGGAGGTTTGAAGGTCGGCGGATTAGAGGAAGACCAGCACGGAGATGGACTGAAACCATGAGAGCAGACCTGGGAATCACATTATCCAGGGCCAACAATTTTACTGAAGACCGAGCATTGTTCACTAGAGCTTTCGATGAGGTTCTCATGAGTCAACATCAACCTTATTTAATTGTCTTTACGTTAACCCCAATCGTAAGTCGGGATTGGAATTCAAAGTAATTACAGCTAAGCCCAAGTCAGACTTGGGGTGACGTGTGATGATCCTCTTTACAGTGTTGAACCCGAATATCTCTCGGGACAGTGTTTTGCTGCCATCTAGTGGATAATATAATATCATGCTGCAAAAATACATTCTGACACTTTATGGTAACTCCATGGCAAGTCATCAGTATTCAAGAGAGGGGACAGAACCCTTCGACCGAAAGACAACGGCAAACAAAAAGCAGTAAAGCCAGTTTTAGAGCAAACTGAACCTGAACCGTTGCTTGAATCGAGCGATAGTGCTTATCAGACACACAGGGAGTGAAACTGGTACGACCAACTTACCGGGTGACTTTGGTCACATGGAGGTTCACCGTGGTGTGACAGTAGCTGCACGGCAAAATGATTGCAATCAAGTACAAGGACAAGAAAGACGTTAGCCCCCAGAAGCACTGTTCACAAGGCGCCAGGTGTCGACGTTTGTGTCGGGGATAATGTGGAAGTCCTCTACAATACACAAAGTGTGCATCGATCGTGAGGGTCAGGTGGTGGTGACATTCTACCCTCTCATGTACAAGCATCAGAAAAAAATATAAGAAATATATTTTCTGAGAGCTCTCACAGAATGACCATTGGGGTCTTGGTCACCTCCCTGACCAAGACCCTACACGCCTGGTTACTCAGAGCAACTCTAGGAATCCTGGTGATTCCAAACTTATTCATTTTACAAATATTGAGGCCTCTGCTCTCCTGGGAACACCCAACGCTTTTTGAAGGTTTTACCTCTTTGCCCTGATCTGCGCCTCCCCCACAATTTGATGATGGTGGTCTACAGAGAGTCCCTTGAACTTCATGGCTTGGTTCTTTGTCTTGACATGCAGTGAATTGTGGGTCCTTCTATACACTGATAAGTGTGTGTGTCTGCCTTTCTAAGTGGTGGCCGATCAACTCGGTTTGCCACAGGTGGACTCCACTGAAGTTCTAGAAACATCTCAAGGAGAATTAAAGCAAGCAGGAGGCACCTGAGCACATCACGGAGTGCAGCAACAAAGGTGCTGAATACTTAAATGGAAGTTTTGGATTTTTAATAAACTGGCACACCATTTTGAGAACACATTTTTGCTTCATGATTATAGGTTATTGAGTGTAGATTGTTGGGGAGAAATGGCAAATTTCAATGAAATCTACAATGCAATAAAGTGCGCAGAAAGTGAAGGGGCCTGAAGACTCTCTGCAGGTAATCTTGAGGGGCAATGAGTAGTAGAAGAGTTTACACAAATCTCACATTTGAGAAAAAGAATCTTGAAGATTCTTCCAGGGCTGGTTGCCTCGATAAGCTCTGGCATGTGTGACCTGGAAGTGAATTTTGAAAGGGGTGTCCACTTCTGGTCCTGGTGGGCTGCAGGTTTTCATTCTAACCCTCTTCTTAATTAGTGAGCCGTTTTTGCTGCTGATTAACTTGTTTTGCCTTAAGTTTTCATTGATGTGACTCAGACCTCCTTAGTTGTCTCTTTTTTCTTAACTCTATGAGGGCTGAGTATTTTCTTCTGTTAAACGCAGTTTTTTGAAATGGTTTCACACATAAATCAACAATAAACATCTGTTGCTTCATGCTGTGGACGCCAGTTCGCTGTCTCACGTGGGGCGCAGTGCAATGCAGTCTGGTTTGAACCTCTTGTCAAACATGGCTGCAGGCGCGTCAGCTGCACTGACCAGTTCAGCACCCCAATCAGCTCGGGGATCGATCAGCTGATGCCAGTAACCACACATTGACTTTCTTTCGATCACCGGTATCCACATCCGACAAGTCAGGGCCCAATTCAGCTATAACATGCAAAACGTCGTCCATGGAGTATTTGGCTTTACACACATTCGTTTCGATCTCTCGCCAGATGTCGATGCCATTTTTGCCGTCGTTTGCTCCTTGCCACTCGTGCAAGTGCAGGGACTCTTGGTCAAACCAACACGGCTAATGTCCCTACTAGCAAACAGACTGGAACAAAAAACGTGATAGCGAGGTTTGTCACCATTTATAGTTGATTACCACCGTCAGCCCCTCCTGTTGATCTACCCTGAAAAAGTTCATTAGCAGCCAAACAATAACGAGACAACAAAATGAACCACCACATGACCAGCTAACCTGAAAATAAAGAAAGATAAAGGTCTCGGTCATGTTGGTCTGCTCAGGTCAGCAAAACATTAGGACGGTGGTCTTAGATAAAAGAGAAAATCAACAGTCTGCTGTGGCAGAATGAGAGCAGCAACACGTCATGATCTTCAATAACCGCTTTAATTAACAGCAAGAATTGGCTTCTCACTGAGAAACTGGTTGGAGTTTGACGTTCATCTGTTGGCTTATTTCACAACCTATTTCTGTTTGGCTGCCATTTAATAAAAAGACGAATCAATTCAGAGGACTGAATCCTTAAAAACTGGGCTATTAACATGAAGGGAAAAGGAGTTAATTAGCAGTGCAAACTGCTCGCTGATTAGGAAAAGGGTTAGAATGAAAACTTGCAGCCACTGTGGCCCACCAGGACTGTAGGTGGGCACCCCTGGTGTAGATGGATCCATGAATCCATCCATCCATTCATTTTCCAACCCGCTATATCCTAACTACAGGGTCACGGGGGTCTGCTGGAGTCAATTCCATGAATACGTTAACAAATAGTTTTCTGTTTAATTCTATCTTTTATCTTACTTGGCAGCTACTCACACATTAAAGACGACTTTCCCTGTCTTTTCTTTTTCTTTTCAGCTACTGCGATGATCCTTTTCCCAGCACTCTCCTTCCTGGCAGTCGGAGGAATTTTGTTCCTGTTGACCAACATACAGGTGAGATCTGCCATAAGTGTGAAAGTAGGACTCCGATCGAGTCTTCACCCCAAGCCTTTTGCACTGCGGCGTTGAGTTGTGCGCATCTGAGATAAAAAAAAAAACAATGTCATCTGGCGCTCGTGCTGCCATGTTGGCCAGCGAGGATTACAGGGCGTTTGTTTGTTTCTGAGTCGTAACATTGGAGAGCCCCATGGACCGCTCCGTGGGAAATATCTCACGAGGGCTTACTTGAGAAGCAGAAAGCCACACCCCCAGGGGCGGATCTACCATCCTGAGTGACACGCCCCGGGGCCTGTGACAATGAGGAGATTTTTCACCAACCCCTACTAAATGAGACGACAGAGTCTCTGGGCCTAGGGGGCAATGTTAAGATGGAGTCTTTGCATGCCGAAAAGAAGAAAAGGAAAGTTGGATGTGACAACGTTTTAACCAAAATGACCCAAAAATGACCCCACTTGATGAGACAATCGAGTCTCCAGGTGCTGAACACATGAGAAAGACCGTGCAGCATTGAACTATCGGGTGTCCATTGTTAAAATTAGGATTATCTTTCTGTTAAGGAGCGAAGTCACCCAGGGACCTGTGGAGGTTCTTAATCCGGTGTTGCTTACAGCCGATTTGTCATTTTATTCAGGCTGGGATGAATGGCTAGACCTTGTTTTGTGGATACCGGGGATTGTCCTGTGGTGGTCTTCGAGATCATGGAGTGGTTGAAATCGAGATTGCTCTGGGGGTTTCAAATTCAAGTTTTATGTCTCGTTTATGCGCCCTATGCGCACCATTCTTTATTTTTGATTTTGTCTCTGGATGTAAGTTGCTTTTGTTGTGTTCCATGTGCCCTCGGACCTGAACCCTCTTAATCCGGAAGAGTCTTTCAAGTTCCTTAGTGGTTCATTTGGAATGCGCTTAGGAGTGTTGTGAATTTTATGTGCTTACTGAATTTTTGACACCTCTTTTGACTCAATTGCGATTTCGTTTTTTTGGGCTGCTGGTTGTATCGATTGTCTTATTGTTTTGGGCAAATCCCGTTTTGTCTCATGGGTCTTCATTATTTTTGAAGATCTTTTTTTGAGTAAATCTTTTATATTTTAGGATTCTACAGAGCCTATTTTGTGTCTAGCCAGGGTTTTTGACAGGATTTTCCCCTCCAATAAGCATTTTTATATTGCTTGTTTTGAGGATACGCTTCCAGCTCACAGTGCTCATGGTCTTCTCCCTAATTTTTCCAGTTTTCTTCCCATATGATAAAGTTCTTCTTGCTCAGCTGAGTGACAAATCTAAATTGGGCTGTGTGCAACCCCATGCAGGACTGGCATAGCCTTTATGCTGTTGGAGTCAGCTGCAGGCCCTGATGACCTCGAAAGGGAAATTTAGAGAATGGATGGGTTCAATTTAATGCCCTGATAAAACAAAACAAATGCCTACTGTTTGCTTCATTTTAGGATACTATGACCAAAATAAAATTATAAAGGGGCTGCGTGACAGGTCCTGTCAAGGGATTGGTCAGATGGCTAATTTATGCGTTGATTTTTAGTGCACGTTCCAGTGGCTTGACCGCCATTGAAAGTCGGCTCAGACGTGAGTGTGTGTGATCGCGTGAATTAGTTAATTACAATGCCGTGCCGTGTCATTAACCATAATCAGCTGGGGTTGTCACATTATAAATTGGGCAGAGTAAATGCTGAAGAAGCAAGGAAAATGAACGAAAGGGAAGAATAGTTTGAGGAGAGTGGCAGGACGGATGACAGCAGAGTGTCATATAAGCTCGAAACTGCTGAGTTACCCGAAGTGTCATCTCTCACAAATAATCCCCCTGGAGGGTGGTGTTCAAATTCAAGTTTTATGTCTCTTTTGTTCATATATTGATAACGTGCATCACTCATTTTTGCTTTGTTGCACCCTCCCCTACCATAACCTATCATCTTTGGGAGATGAGATCAAATTTAAGATTCATCAAAAATTTCAATCTCCGGTTTTTGATGGATCTCAACATTTCAGGGTCCCCTGATACCGAAAACATTGATATCTCGAGGATGGGTGTGAGTCTCTCTGTGTGTCACTGTTTCTTGAGGAACAGTCTAGAGCTAAAACGGCCGGACGGTAAATTACCAAACTCGAAACGTAACCCTTTCGGCCCCGACATCCTATTAGCAGTACATATATGCAGCCATTTTTGTAAAGCCCAGGTACGTTTGCAGCCGTTGGGACCCGGACATGCTACTATTAGTGCAGACTGGAGAGAGTTGGCTTTGGGTGCCACCTGGTGGCATACAGTCCACGAAACACAGAAGCGAAAATGGATGTGTCTGCGCACTACATGTGCCCACCACATAGTAAGTAGCTCCACTTTCAGTTTTATTTCCTCAAGAAGATGGAAGTATTTGGCAGCTATTGTATAATAATAGTGATCATTTTTTGTTTTATTGAGCTTCCTAGACACCCCAAAGGTAGAATTTCTCACAAAATCATTTTTCCCATAGATAGAAAATCCAGGGCCGAAAGCCTGTTACGAGATGACAATGTGCTGACTAGTTTTTGAGCCAAATCGTGCAAGAAGAAGAGGCCCTCTAGAGCAGTGAAAGGCAACCTTTTTTGGAGTTGCGGTGCACTAAGTCCAAAAATTTTCTTTCGGGCACCTGAGGGACTGCCCATAAATAAAGTCGTGACGACACAATCTACGGACAATAAAAACAGTTAATTTTACAAGTTTGAAAGACACTTTATTAATAAAGGAATCAAAGGATAAATCTTAAATTGAATTAATGTGAACGTTGAGATTGTTTTTCAGCACATATGAGATTGATGCGAGGATCAATTTTCAAAAGACAGACGCGCATTTCCTTGTCGATCATTTGAAGTCTCTCGCGTTTCTTAGACTTCATTTCCGTATCCATACAGTGAGCGAGATCTTCTAACAACGAGACTTTTTAAGTCTCACGAGATGTGTTTTTGACACCGCTGGTGTTGATATTATGATGAATGGTGAACAGCAAAAATTTTAACTTGCATTCAAAATAAATACATTCGTTTATTCAACAATCTGATTAACCGTTATCTGTTTGTCCGACATAAAATTTTTTTTTAAACATTATTTTTTTGATCAACCAAAAGTTCAAAAAAACTACCAATTTTAAATATTTTACAAAAGTTTTCGCGGCGCCCCTAGAAAATTCCATGTTGCCCGACAATGCTCTAGAGGATTCTGCAATTAATTATGAATTTTTCTCATCAGTTGCTATCGTAATGGCCTATTTTATGATCAGAAAGATCAACGTCAGAGCGGTAAATAATTACTGAAACGTTAGAGAATAGTTAGGGACAACTTGGTTCCTACGGCGCAAAGCCTACTGACACTCTCGTCCGAATTTTGTTATGTTTTATGTACCCTCGGCCCTTCTCACTCTAAATCCAAAGGGTCTGTCACAGTTCCAGGGGGTTCATTTCAAATACATTTCAGAGTGTTTAGTTCTTGCTTCTTTTGAGAATTTTATGTGCTTATTGTATTTTTGACTATCCTTGCGATTTCGTATTGGGACTGTTGGTTTTATTGGATTGTCTTATTGTTTTGGGCCAATCCTATTGCCTTTGTGTCTCACAGAGCTTCATTGTTATTTAAGATCTTTTTTTGTTTGTGAAGAATAGTTTATTAGTAAGGATTCTACAAGGTCCTTTTTATATTTAGCCAGGGTTTTTGACAGGATTTCCCCCTCTAGGGAGCATTTTTGATGTGCTTTGGAGACCTACGTGCTTTGGGACTCCTTGTCACAAAACAGAGAGAGCAGAGAAGAATGGAGGAGAGTCATGGCAGGAAGGGGGAATAATGTGCAGGACAGAATCCAGAGCATTGTGGCATCGATGTGGACAGGGCAGAGCTGGAGGAGATTATTAAGGTCTTGGTGATGGAGTTGACAGTGCATTATTCTCGGTCTGCTGAGTGGAGGGTTTGTGGGTACTGGTGGAGGTGGCAAATCGTTATGCTGAAAGTATTTGTACCGGTATACGATGTCCTGTTTTGTTTGTAAAAAAGGAGAGCAGGAGACACAAAAAGGTTTGGGGATGGCCACCCTGTTTACCGAAAATGTAGCAAAGGAAAACGTGCTTACTGTCGTGTTCAAAAAGGAACTGCATACAGAGGTACACACGGGGGGTATTTATATGGTGGAGACAGGAAGGGGATGGTCCAGGGTGGCCAGAAAAGAAAGTGATACCTTCAGTAGGTGGGTTCTGGAAAGGGAAGTTGTCCTCAGAAAATGTCATCCGAAGGGTGGGTTTGTGGTGACGTCACTATTTAGTTGGTTCTTCTGCTGGTCTGCAGAGGGATAACAGGAGATTTGATTAGGTGACAGCGCCAACCCCTGCTCTGGCTGAGAAACAGCATTATTTGAGCCTATCAACCTTCTCCCAAGCACACATGAGTGACATGTTTCAATTCTCTACATATATATTTTGTACCTCTGGAGACATTGTTTTATGGGTATGATTTTATTAGAAATGTATTTTTATTTTTTAGTTAAAGCATTGAGACCCTTTAATTTTTTGTTTTTAATAAACACTGTTGACTGTTTTGCTCTTGAAAGTCGTGTTTGCCTCCACCTCGGTCATGAAGTACAAGATGTCCTTACAGGGTTTGATGCTCATGGCTGGGGGCACTGGGGCATCACGGGCTGCCTGTGGGTGTTTTTGAGAGCACGTCTCTGGTTTTGGGTGAATCAGTGCCACCTTTCCCAATGGCGGCAATCTAATGGATCTCAAATAATAAGCAAGAGGAAGGGAAGATGGTGGGCACATTTCAGTGGGCCTCCTTCAGGACTGGTTGAGCACAGACGAGAACTGGAGTGTGTGACTTGCCACCACGACCCTTCCTAAGATTAAGACCAAGCAGTTTGTGGATGAATTGATGTTCACCAGCTTGTCATGCCCACTGACATATCTGGGTGTCCTCTCACGTAAAGCTGACCCAGGGTTTTTGCTTTGTTTCTTTCAGGTTGGAAATTTATTTGGAAATCATCGCTCTACCATTATTACCCTGTATAATGGAGCTTTTGATTCCTCCTCGGCCATTCTTCTCATTGTCAAGGTAAAGCTTGGACAGGAATATTACTGAAACATTTTAGCTTCTGTTGTAAGCCATGAAGAAGTAAACTCGTAGTGGTGAAATAAACTTCAGGCAGCCCACTGGCAGCAGTGCCACCTCACAGCACCAGGGTCGTAACTACCACGTTCTTAATTATGCTTGCAACATTCTTGTGCGTTCCGATTATATCATTATGGCCCTGAACAGGTAATGTCATTTTGTTTTCCCTTTCACTTGTTATATAAGACATTTTATTTTTCATGCCGGTGGCCATACTGTTTATGGTAATAACATCTGCTGCTGGTTAGGTGGGAGCACCACAAAGGTTAGGTTAGGTGGCACTCAGTGTCACATGGGGATGTGTAGTTAGTGACGTCACTGTGCCATAATGGCAGTGCGCAGGTTTTGGCTTCAACACAAATGGCAGTTTGATGCTTTTCATTTGCCTCGTAGAACTACAGCATCTTCACACACCCTTCAGACCCTCCTTCACTTATCGTTACGTTGCAGCTTTGTTTCAGAATCATCTAAATCCATTTTTCTCTCATCAAGCAACCCTTTATACTCCAGAATGATAAAACAAAAGCAATATATATATATACACACACACACATCCATCCATTCATCCATCCATTATCCAACCCACTGTATCCTAACTACAGGGTCACGGGGGTCTGCTGGAGCCAATCCCAGCCAACACAGGGCGCAAGGCAGGAAACAAACCCCGGGCAGGGCGCCAGCCCACCGCAGGGCACACACACCCACACCAAGCACACACACGGGACAATTAAGGATCACCAATGCACCTAACCTGCATGTCTTTGGACTGTGGGAGGAAACCCACGCAGACACGGGGAGAACATGCAAACTCCACGCAGGGAGGACCTGGGAAGCGAACCCACGTCTCCTAACTGCGAGGCAGCAGTGCTAACACTGCACCACCATGCTGCCCCCATACATATATATCCTCTTTATAAAACCCCTGTGTGCGTCCAGGTGTCCGTGTGTGTGTGTCTTCTGGTGAAGTGCGCATGCGCGGGGCCACACGGCACGTGTTCAGTCTCTTCCTGTGCATTCCCTGTGTGTGCAGAGAGAGAGAAACACAAAGACACACACACACAAAGGGGCGCGCGAGACAGACAGACAGAGTCACACACACACAGGCGTGCACGAGACAGACACACACACACACACAAGAACGCGTGAGACAGACAGACAGACAGAGACACACACACACAAAGGGGTGCGCGAGACAGACACACACACAGAAAGGGGCGCGCGTGCGGGACAGATAGAGACACACACACAGGCGTGCACGAGACAGACACACACACACACACACACAAGCGCGCGTGAGACAGACAGACACACACACACACACACAAAGGGGTGTGCGCGCCAAACAGACAGACAGACAAACAAACAGACAGACAGACAGAGTCACACACACACACAGGCGCACGAGACACGCACACGCACACGCACACACACACACACACACACACACACGAACGCGTGAGACAGACAGACAGACAGAGACACACACATAGGCGCGCGTGAGACAGACACACAAAGACACACACACACAAAGGGGTGCGCGCGCCAAACAGACAGACAGACAGACAGAGACACACACACACACACACACACAGGCGCACGCGTGCATTGTTGCAATGTTACTTTCTTGGTGGTTTATTAAATTACAGATTTTTCTAATGTTTCTAAATGTTTTTTTCCTGTGCTTTAAACTCATTAAAACAAAGTGTTTTTAACAAGCGGTTCGTGGCGCTATAGCGTGAACTCTTGCAGTGTTAGTTTTCTCTGTTGTTCAAGGTTTTCTTAGTGTTAGTCAATGTTTTTACATTTACTTTACTATTACACTTTGCATTCTGTGGTATAATTAACTATATTTGTGCTTAAAAACTTAAAGAAATATATATTTACATACAGTTCATATGATCTGGAATGGATTAATTGTATTTACATACAATCCTATGGGGGAAATTACTTCGGTTCCACTGTATTACTGTCTGACAAAATTACAGGCATTATACGGAAATACAAACCAGTATTACTGAGAGAGAAAATTAAAGGCACACAATACAGTGACGCATATTACAGCCACATACAAGGTCCCTTGCCATTTAATATAGACTGTTCCTACTAATGTTTATGCACTACTGTTCTAGCGCCCGTTATTGTAATGGGCTTAATGTCTAGTATATATATATATAATATATATATTCTATTTATATGCTCTATATGTATCCATAGAGTGCCCTCCATAATGTTGGGACAAAGACCCATTTTTTCCTCGATTGGCCCTCCGCTCCACAGTTTAAAATTACAAATCCAACAATTCAGACATCCTGATTTAAGTGCACATCACAGACTTTCATGGAAGGAGATTTGCAGACATTTCAGTCACACAACTCTTTGTCTGTGTAGTTCCCCCCATTTCAGGGCACCCTAATGTTTGGACACAGCAATGGCAGGTCTATTAAAGCCATTGTCACATTTAGGACTTTGTCGCATATCCCAGCATGCAATGGCTGCTTGACATCTGTGATTCACAGACATCAGCAGGTGCTGAGGATCTTCTCTGGTGATGAAGCCTCTAATCCGGCCATCTTCAGCTCCTGCTTGTTTTGGTTGTCTTGTCCACTTAACTTTTCTCTTCAGCATATGGATTGAAACTGGGTGACTGGTTTGGCCATTCAAGAATTTTCCATTTTTTTTAGCTTTGATAAACTCCTGGGTTGCCTCAGCAGTGTGTTTGGCTCATCATCTTGTTGGAGGATGAAGTGCCGTCCGGTGAGTGAGTTTGGTGGCCTTTACTGGACTTGACTCGAGCAGATGAGAGGTTTCTCCACACCTCAGAATTCATTGTGCCATCATCAATGAAGAGAAGTGTGCCAGGACCTGTTGCAGCCATTCATATCCATGCCATTACACTCCCAGCACCACCATGTTTAACAGATGAGGTGGTCTGCTTTGGATCTCAGGTAGTTTCTTTTCATCTCCACACTTTGCTCTTTGTCATCACTCTAATGAGGTTCATCTTTGTCTCGTCAGTCCACGAGGCCTTTCCTAGAATTCTGCAGGCTCTTTGAAGTCCATTTTCACAAACTGTAGTCTGGCCATCCTGTTTATGTGGTCTCCATCTTGCAGTGTGTCCTCTGTGTTTCTGTTCATGAAGTCTTCTGCTGATCGTCGTCTCTGACACACACACATCGGCCCCCTGAAGTCTGTTTCTGATCTGTCAGACAGGTGTTGGGGGCTTTTTCTTTACCACAGTGAAGATTCTTCTGTCGTCAGCAGTGGAGGTCTTCTTTGGCCTACCAGTCCCTTTGTGATTGCTGAGCCCACCAGTGTGTTCTTTCTTCTTCATGATATTCCAGACAGTTGACTTTGGTCATCCTAAGGTTTTCCCGATGTCTCTGATGGTTTTACTTTTTGTTTGTCACCCTCGTGATGGCTTCTTTAACGTTCATTGGCACAGCTCTTGTCCTCATGTTGAACAACGGCAACTAGAGACTGCAAAGGGTAGAAACAAGCTGAGGTATCTTATGAAGCCATGAAACCCATCTGAGGAATCACAAACACCTGTGACGCCAATTGGCCCAAACTTGATGATGCCCTGAAAAGGGTGGGGACCAAACTGTCTGCAAGTCCCCTTCGGTGAAAGTCTGAAGTGTGCACTTTAATCACGATGTCTGAATTGTTCGATTTGTAATTTGAAACTGTGGAGCAGAGGGGCAAATCAAGAAGTAAATGCGTCTTTGTCTGTCCCAGACATTATGGGGGGCCCCGTAGCTTACCGTAGTCCTTTAGAGCCGACTTTGTCTCCTCAGTCTTTCCACGTGTGTCCTTTCTTCTAGAGGTATGACATCACTTGCCGTCTCCAGATGTAATGTCCCCTCTTTTGTTGCAGGTGCTCTATGAGAGTGGCGTCCCATTGCAGGCCAGCTTCCTGTTCATCTCCTGCTGCAGTGTCATACACGTGCTGCGCACCTTCTTTCTGATGCCACGTAAGCAGTTCCCATATCCGCTGCCAGATGATTATAATTACGGGTAAGAGCAACTCCGCCTGCATATTAATGAGAACTTATTAATGATGCTCCAGCCTCAGGACCCTGTCACGTCATTCAGGGGCCTGTGAGTGGAGGTGTGGGAAGTCTCTGCCTGCATTCTTGAACCTTACTGGCCTTGTAGAATGAAGCGTGAAACATCCCGGGACTCGTCTTCTATGTGGCGCTCCGTGTTCCCATATGACAGGTCGCTGTCCATCATGCATCCTGCCCCACTCACCCAGAGGGCAGTCAGCCGCCCACTACAATAATAATCAGATTTCTGTGAGACGTTGTCCCAAATTCATTTCTAAAAAATGCCCTTATGTTAAACCAGCTGTGCTACCAAACCTAAGAAGGGATGAAATCTGAGGAATCAGCCTTAACATTCGCAGTGCACCATCTGTTGGAATGCTTTTTGTAATAAAGTAATCCCTCGCTATATCTCGCTTCGACTTTCGCGTCTTCACTCTATCGCGGATTTTATATCAAAGTATAACTAAATATATAACGTGGATTTTTCGCTGCTTCGCGGGTTCTGTGGACAATGTGTCTTTTTACTTCCTGTACATGCTTCCTCAGTTGGTTTGCCCAGTTGATTTCATACAAGGGACGCTATTGGCGGATGGCTGAGAAGCTAACCAATCAGAGCACGCAGTTAAGTTCCTGCCTGCTGAATGCAGTGTTAACCAGAAAGTCTCATCTCGCTCATTCAGCATCAACGTGTTTCGCTGTGTAAAGAGTTAACTTTTGTGCTCTTTTGTGTTAATCTTTGTGCGAAGTCAAGCCCTTCATTATGGCTCCAAAATGATCTGCTCCTGCTACTTCTTCAGGGGCCGTGCCCAAGCGCCAATGGAAGATGTTAACGACTGCCGAAAAGGTAAACGTTTTGCATTTGTTGAAGGAAGGGAAAAGCTACACTGCTGTAGGACGCCATTACAGCATCAATGAGGCTACGATTCTTTTTATTTAAACAGTAGGAAAGGAATATAAGATCTACGGCCGCAGTGTCCTTTTAACCAGGGTGCAAAACGAGTTGTAAGTGGATGTAATAAGGCAGTAGTCTGGATGGAATCTGCTTTAGGGATTTGGATTGAAGAAGAACAACGGCGGTGCTACACGATCGCCTGAAGTGGCTCCTTTAGAAGGGCTGTAACATTCTCCTTTGTTGTGCAGTAAAATTAAACTCATTGTTATCGGTCAAGTCATCGTGTCATTGTTGGTGAGTAACCATAATTAATTTTCTACTTACAGTACTTAGTACATGTACGTACGTTTAGTGTCACTGTACACACATTTACTGTATACTATTTTTCTTGCATTGTATTTATTGCTGGTGGCCTGTCTATCGTAATGGCTGTAACATATGTGCTATCGGAGACACTCGAGATCTTTAAAATAATATTTAGGTTTTACTGTATATAAACAGTGTTTACATTCATAATTTCAATGAATCTTACCTAATATCTAAGAGAATACAAAGGGATTATGCTGTATAACTGTGCGGGGAATATTTATAAACAGTGTGGGAGAGTTTATAAGAGCTTAAAATATATAAAAATAACCATAGAAACATATGGTTTCTACTTCGCGGATTTTCACCTATCGTAGGGGGGTCTGGAACGCAACCCCCGCGATCGAGGAGGGATTACTGTATATGTAGTGTGGCCGGCCGGGGGCGCACCAGCTCCCCATACCTGACACAGACAGACGCATTCACAAGTTCGTTCACACACGTGGGCTGTGGGAAATGCTTCCCAATCGTTCCCCTCAAAGCGCAGAGTACACAGGCTCCAGTAGCACAACTGTCTTCACCTTCTTCTCTCCGTCTCCGTCATTTCTTCCACCTCTTGTCTCCTGGTCACGCCTCTGACTCCAATAGCAGTGGCAGGCAGCTCCTTTTTTTATTTTTTATTTTATTTACCTTTATTTAACCAGGCAAAACAGATTAAGAACATGTTTCTTATTTACAACTGTGGCCTGGAAAGGGCAAAGCCTTAAGAGTGAAATGGGGGGGTATAAGAAAAAAATAAAAATAAAACATATTAAGAAAGATACACATATACAATATAAACGAAATTCCGAAAGAAAAAAAAAAAAAAAGTAATGATAAATAAAGAAAGAAATGAAGCAAGAAACAGTAAATAGATTACATGTTTACAAAAAAAGTAATAAAATATTATATAAACAATAAGAACATTGGAGCAACAATGAGTAGAGCAGCAGTGAATTGGAGCAGCTAGCCTAAGTAACAGCGACACACGTCTTTATAATAAGCTGAAATCCGTGATTGGAAAACTGATTTAGGAATGAAATTATTCAGTTTTAACATTTTCTGCAGGTCATTCCAGTCTCTAGCAGCAGCGTTCTGAAAAGACGACAGGCCAAGTACAGAAGTAGCCTTAGGAACTGTCAGCAGAATCAGATTAGCAGAACGAGTATTATACACAGAAGAAGAAAAGTGTAACAACTCCTGTAAGTAAGGAGGGGAAAAACATAAATAATCATAAGCCAATGGACTTTACGGCGGGTGTACAATGAAGACCAGTTGAGAGAAGAATATAGGGTACAATGATGGGTTTTGAAAGGAGCATTTGTTATAAACTGGATGGCAGAGTGAAAAAGAACCTCGAGCTTCTGAAGCAGGCCTTTGGATGCTGATCTGTAAATAACATCTCCATAGTCAAACATGGGAAGGATTGTCATTTGAACCAAAGTTTTCCTAGCAAGTAATCCCCGGAGTATTCCCAGCATCACGAAGGTTTAACCCAGGAGCACTTCCAGGTAAGGCTGGAGCCACACAAAGTAGGCCTCCCCAGTCCCCGCGGCGCCCCCTATCTGCACAGATGGCACCGAGCAGGGCTGAGTCACAGAACTCCTGTTCTGATGATAGAGCAACAACATTTATTTCTATAGCACGTTTTCATACAAATGATGTGCTTTACACGATGAAGAAAGAAAAAAAAATATATGAAAATTAAATTAGGCAATACTAATTAACAAAGAATAAAATTTAAGTCTGATGGCCAGGGAGGACAGAAAAAATAAACGTATTGTTGTTCCGGCTAATTTCAAATCATAAAGATACCACATTTTCACTGAGTATTTATTTACAAAGCACAGATATGCCAACAGCGTCACTGACAGACTAATTAGATATCTTTCATTAACTTTTACTTGAAATGTAATATTATTTGTAAAATAATACAGAAAAGGTTTTCTGGAATATTGAATGAATTGTTAAAATGTTGTCATTACTCCAATGTATGACAAGTAGACTAATAAGACCAAAAAACCTTCACAGACGAAATACCTTTTGCACATTGTGACAGATGGGGGGCGCTATCGCTCCCTTGAACCCTTGTCCAAGACGTCAGACACCAGATAAAAGTCCAACAGTGCACAAAGCACCCTCTTCTCCACAATACTCATTCAAGAACACAATACACTACAATAATACGATCCTCCACTCCCAGACGCATTGCCACCCTTCCACCCAGCTCAGCTCGTCGTCTGGAGTTGCCAGTCTTTTATAGTCCCTGACCCGGAAGGGTTTCCAATCTTTCAGTCCATGATTCCTCATCACTTCCGGGTCAGATAAAAAGTCCTTTTCTTCATCCCGGAAGTACGTCACTTCTGCTGTCGCTTTGCCAATGACGCACTTCCGGGTTATAGGGCACATATGACTCTCTGGGCCTCCCTGCAGAGTCCTCTGTTGGCCCCTGGGGTATCCAGCAGGTTTGTAGGGGAAAACTCCACAGTCCATGATTCCCTGCTGGTATCCGGAGCACCTCCATGCTGCAGGGAGAGCTCCATCTGGCGGCCTGGGGGTATCGGCCGTGATGACAAGCCGGCCATTGACCACAACATACAGTGATCCCCCGCTATATCGCGGTTCAGCTGTCGTGCCCCCACTACATCGCGGATTTATTAATATTATTATTATTATTATTACTAGGGGGCTTTGTTTACCGGATGTCAGAGATGGCTGGGGTGGCGACCCGGCCAGGATGCCCAGGAGGATCGGAAGAGGGCTTGCGCCTTCCCCAGACCATGTGGGGGCAACCACCCTGGTTGCTTTGGGGACCGCGGGTACAGAGCTTTGAAGCTCAACCCTGTAGGGCCCGTGGTCACCCTTTGGAGCCCTGGACCTCACCCGGAGTGCTTCCAGGTGCGCAGCCGGCACTTCTGCCACACAGGGGAGTGTCTGCGGAGGAGTGTCGGGGAAACACCCGGAGCCCATCCGGGCTGATATAAAAGGGGCCGCCTCCCTCCATACGATGGCTGGAGTCGGGTGGAAGAGGACAGAGCTCGGAGGAGAGGAGAGGAGAGGAGTGGAGGAGGACCAGAGACAGAGAAAGGCATTGGACTGTAAGGCCAGGACTTGAGGGGTGATTGGTGCTGCGGCGCTGGGTTTGTGCTCACTTTATCAGCTGTGAATAAACGCGTGTCGCTGCAAAACATCATGTCTACCTGTCTGTGTCCAGGCTGCACCCCACACAGAAAGACAATTTAGAGAGATGGGAATCGTTACATATCCATTATTTTCAGTTTTTACTTTAAAACTTTTGTAAAAACAATATTTGTCCTTTATTTCCTGCCCCGGCGTGGTTACATCTCTTTCTTCCGGGACTTATAATGCTGCTAACGTTGTGAATGAGGGGTCTGAACGCACACTAAAGAGAAGCCATCAGTTCAGCTGCGTTCTTGCTGCTGCTGCTGGCCAGCTGTGTGATGTGCCCGTCGCGCTTTGCGTCAGTCACTTAAAAGCCCGTACAGCAGCTGTCCTTTTGCCACTTCGCGTCTCTGCCGCTAGCATTCTAATGCCCTGTAGGAAACTATGGCGCTACCACAACTGAGCGGGAGGCTGCCATCTAGGGAAGGTAATGCCCCGTGCACGCCCTCTTCCATCTCCTGGGCATCCCAGCTAGGTAAGGCTGCTGGCCATCCTTTACAGCAGGAATAAAATGCATTGCATTTCCCATTCCAACAGACGGCACATCTCAAACATTTGTAGCAACAGAATGCAATACTACAAATGTTAGTGATGCGCCATCTGTTGGAATGAGAAATGTAATGCATATGCCTCTGTTATACGCCATTTGTTATGGGATTAGTAAAAGCGGTGTTAACATTTGGGATGCGCCATCTGTTGGAATGACAAAGACATAGCACACAGATGATCACACAGACATTTATCCTTTTATTAAGGTGTGATTGGTTTTGTTTGACGATGTTGGGGTCCAGCCATTGGGGGTCTGCCACTTTAAGTATGCAGCCAGACTTGATTTTTTTATTTAGTTTTACTAACAGCCTTGCTGATTATTTCATTACAGCATGTTAAAAACGTTACGTCGCTAAACTTTTTAAACTGTATTATTATTGTGTGACAGAAATACGATAATATAACGTGTAAAATTACGATATCGTACTTTCAGGTATTAGCTGGTTAAACACACATGCAATGTAAATAGAGATTTCTGCTACAATACAATATTCAGCTGTTTTAGCGAAATGCAGCTTTCTTAACGTATCTTATTTGTGCTCAGCAAGGCTCACATTGCGCTGTGCCAGCCAAGACTCTCCACTTCAGACCTCCGGCCACAGGCCCCCTACCTGAATGACACGCCAGGGTCCTGGGGCTGCAGCTCGACAGTCAGACTCTGTTCCTAAAATGACTTTTGCGTGTGGTTTTACAATTGCAATGGGTTTTTTTTTTTGTTTGTTTTAATTTTTTGGGATGGAAAGTAAGGAATTTTGCTCCATAAGGGCTCATGCAGAGCTAAGACACTGTCTCACTCCAGTGCCACCCCAGTCTCCCATGGCTGCGTTCTATACAGTGCCATGCACTCTTGTCCGCCTAGTTCAGGTCTGCGGTTCGGCCTCCCGCAGCTCATTTGGGGTCAAAGGTAACTCCATCCACGCTCACCTTCATCCACTCAGTAAGCCGATCCCAGCCAGGATCCCCTCAGAAGCTCCAAGCCAGGACTCAGTGGTGGCCACATACAGAGAAGCCCCCCTAGCCGTACCCCCTTTCTCCACACACTCTGTCGATGGTCACACCGTGTCAAAGAAACGCGGCCGTCTACACACAACGCGACGTAACCGGATTGATTTGTCTTCATGTGAAGGTGTTTGTAGAACGGAAGAATTGGAGAAACTTGACTGACAAAAGTGGAGACCATTCAGTCCATCGGGCTTGTTTGTTTAGCTAATTGCTAAGCTGCTTGAAGGAAGGGACGTTCATGTCTCTGGTGACTCTTCTTATGACGTCAGTAGACTGATTGGAAGAGCATTGTTTTATGAGGTTGTTGTGGAGCTCCCGATATCTAAAAGGATGAAGGTCCAAGTCTTTAGAGTTCTGGTGCTCCCTGTCTTGCTATATGGCTACGAGACATGGACGCCATCCAGTGACCTGAGACGAAGACTGGACTCCTTCATGTGTGTCTCTCTGGAAAATCCTTGGGTACCGTTGGTTTGACTTGCTCACAGGGTCCCGAATGAGGCACATGACCTGCGCAAGGGGACACCCACGTAACACCTGACTGCGGCAGATAGACGGTTATTTCCAGAGGTTGGGACTGGACCGTATGTCGGCCTGGGGGGTTACCAATCGGGATCTCGAGCTATTTCATCGTGTAGTGGATGTGGCAATTCACTGTGCCAGTGCTTGCCCCCCCAACCTGACCTAAACCTGGCCTGGCCTAAGCCGTCCCATCATCTCATCCAGATACTTCTTAAAAGTTCTCAAGATGTCCACTTTAACACCTTTTCTTGGTAGTTTGTTGGCATAACTCTTTGTATTAAGAAGTGCTTCTGGGCTTCATTCCCTTAACTTCCAGTTCATGTTTTTGAGATGCCATCTGTGTATAAGCACACATCGCTCAGGCAGACTAAACACACACACACAAACAGGAGACTGGTGACCTCACCACTTCTTTCTCTTTCTTATTCATTCTATCCAGGTTACCCTGTGGGAAAAGAAAGGAGCTGTCAATTACTAAAGACAACGTAAACGACAAAACACAGCCGACCCCTTCAAGCAGTATGGACAAGGAGGTCCACACCGAGAACACGCCGCTCCAAAATGGTGAGCCTACGTGGCACCAGCCATGTCTTCTCCATTTTTAGGTAACACCGAGCACATGACATGCGGTTTCAGACCTGCTTTAGATTCCCATGTCGCTCTTCACAGTGAAGTAAACGAAGGATACTCAGAAAGGTCTCCCCGCAAGCAGTAGGAGATGCCCGATATCTGGGGGTCAACGCTTTTGATTTTTTTTTGTCTGAAAACAAAAGAAAAAAAAAATGACAAGAGCTTGAAAAGCATTAAAAAAATCATTTAAATTAAATGTACAGAAATGGAGATTTTCAAAGGCCGAGGTCTGTGGGGTGGGCTGAGGCTCCTGTCAGACTCAAGCAGGGCGGCCATCTCAGGGCTTCGTGAACTCCCTGGTGTTAGCGCCTCACTATATTATGACTAACCAGGTTGGTTATTTCATTTATTTCTTGGTGAAAGTTACAACATTGAAACACGGGGGATTTCATCTGGCCTTTCAGACACTGAACAACAGAGTAAAAGTCAAAGTGAAAACCGATCTCTGCAGAGGAGTCAGAATTAATTACAAAGAATAAGTCACATTGGTCGAGGGTTTCGACAACAACTCCCAGATACGGCCATGGAAAGGTTAAAAAAGGTGGGATGCTGATTGATAGATAGATAGATAGATAATGAAAGACACTATATAACAGATAGATAGATAGATAATAAAAGACACTATATAACAGATAGATAGATAGATAGATAGATAGATAGATAGATAGATAGATAGATAGATAGATAGATAGATAGATAGATAGATAGATAGATAAATACTATAATGTCTATTGACTCCAGAAGTCCTATAAAGTAAAGAGTGTAGCTCCCAGCAACACCCCATAGTGGCACCCACAGACTCAAACAAGTTAACCCCACTGGACTACAGTTCCCAGCATTCCCCGGGGGTGTCCAAATGGGTATTGAAGCCCAGGTCACTGCCATCTAGAGGGTCGGGGGAACATACAGCCTTGATTCGGCAGCTCCCTTGATCTCTCCATTGTGTTGACCTCCCGGCCTTTAAAGGAAGTAGGCCCAATCCCGTCGGTGACACCAGCCCATACATGTTGTCCATTTCAGTATCACTGTGAAATGTGCATTTCTGTTCAAATTTAGCTAGTCTCACTGAAGCCAGACATATAATAATTTATACTAATAAAAGGCAAAGCCCTCACTGACTCACTGACTAACTCACTCATCACTAATTCTCCAACTTCCCGTGTAGGTGAATGGCTGAAATTTGGTAGACTCATTCCTTACAGCTTACTTACAAAAGTTAGGCAGGTTTCGTTTCGAAATTCTACGCGTAACGGTCATAACTGGAACCTACTTTCGTCCATATATTGTACATGGCCATAGCCTGCAGCTCGGTCACCGTGTGAGGCGGAGTTGCATCTCGCATCATCACGCCTCCCACGTAATTGAGTGCCTGCCCATATAAGGTAAATATTCGCGGGTGAGGGACTGTGCTTAGCATATTCGTGAGTACAGCTACTGCGGAAACCCTCCCTCAGTGAAAGTGCGAGAGAAACTTTCTGAGCTAAAATTAAATAAAGCCGTGGACATCGCAAGAACGCACGAGATATTCGCGAGATACAAGTTTAATGAAAAGACGAAGGGTATAAAGCCTCGATGCTAAAGACTTGGCGAAGGCATGGAGAACATGGAAAGACAAGTTCACATTATACACAGAACTTGCAATGCCAGAGGCAGAGGAAAACACTAAGGTCAGATTATTCCGTTATCTTATTGGAGAGAGCGGCAGAGAATTATGTCAGGCGCTGACCGGTCATGTAAGACCTGATGAGTTAACGTACTGGCCTAAAAAAATATCTGAATCACAACTGATGTTAATTATATTTTGTCCATGAATACTTATTAAATAATTCCAAAAAGTCTGTCCGCTTCCTTTCATAGCTTTTCCGATGGTTGTGCTGCTTCCAGGCATGCATTTTCGTAGTAAAGCATTTAACCAATCACATTTCAGGCATCATTTGTTGACAGGCAGAGAGGCCTTCACAATCCGTTGTGCAGGCCCTCTAACACAGAATAAATGTCGATTAACCTGTTGCTTCAACCAATCAGATTTTGAGTTGGTGTCAGTAGGGCCCTCTAGCAGGCGTTGATTGGATAGAAGCCGATATGAGGAACTCTCTGAGGCCACTGAACGCACCGCAGGCGCTCCAAGCACAAGACCCTCGCACGCACTACGGACAACTCCATGGCAGGATTCTGCACAATATTATTTGCCAGACACAGACCAGATTTCAAGACCACGAAAACCTGATGTTTGTCCCGCTCCTCGAGCCCCAGAAGTTTGAGGAATACAAGATAAATTTCCTGCATGCAGCCTTCTCCAGTTTAACACAAGAGCCACGGAGCGCTTTTTGATCTGTCTCGGCTAAAAACAGAACTGACTGTAATGTATGCCATGGATGATTTTGCAGGAGAATCTCCCACTGATCTCCTTGACTTCCTTCATCAGAAAAATCTGAACGAGAGCATGGGGCGGCTGTTCACATTGGTCTATTTGGAGGTGAGCATTCCTGTGTACGCTGCTTCTGTCGAGCAGACATTTTCAGCCCTAAAGCGAATTCAAACTAATGCCAGAAATACGACAGGGCAGGTTCGACTTTCAGCATTAGCTTCGATGGCGATAGAAAGGGAGGTTTTGATGGAAGTGAAGCGCACGGATTATCCATACGACAGAGTAATTGAACTGTTTTTGAGAACAGAGAGGAGGATGGATTTTGTTTACAAATAATCCGAATTTTGGGTGAGTAAAATGTTGTGATTTTCCTAAATAATATTACAAGTTTATGAGTTATTATTGATGTTTTTTATGTGATGTCGCGGCTGTAGCTGCAGTAGAAAGGAACTTGTTCACCACGGTTTGTCTATTCAATAAAGGCATTTATTGTGGCTACAGGAGTTATCTATCTGCGATGCAGTGGCTCTTTATACTGTATTTCTGCATATTAAGATGGTTTTTATAACCATAAATTCATTTTTGAGGGGCAGGTTGATTCAGACGGAGCACTACTGAAGGCCTAGGTGTGAGATGCACGGTCCGCCACTGTCACAGGGTGACTTGTGTGGCAACTGCATGTGCAATGCAAAGCTAAAAGACCTCTGATGTCTCTCCTCAGATAGGAAGACAGCAGCCGCCAGCCCACAGGATCAGCGGGATTTTAAGAGCTGCTTCTTCTCGTCCCTCTTTTTCTGGCATCTCGTGTGGATTTCTGTCATGCAGTTGCGACACTACCTGTTCATCGGAACACTCAACCCCATGCTGGTGCGACTTTCTGAAAATGACCAACACCAAGGTAAGAGAAAAGTGAACTCCATGACATATCCTCGTGTCATCAGGGGCTGGTGGGCAGGATTAGCAGTTATGGAGTCAGAAATGCCTTGGGATTTTTATTTAACCGGGTCATCGATAGTCCTTCATGAGATGGGCTAGTGCAATTGGGACACCGACAGCCAGACTGGTGCTAAAGTATCCTTAAATAATTCTAAAGAGTGTGCAAAAACGTTTAATAAATAAATCATCAAATCCAAACTGCTGTGGAATAGCTTAAAAACAAGTAAGTAAAAAGATCAAATCAAAGTTAAAAACCAAAATGAATCGGACCCCACACTGTACTGCCCTGAAAATGGGTGCATGTGAGGTGGAAAGAAAAGAGGAGTTTTGATCTGACCCGGAAGTGTTAAGAATCACATGGACTGGGGGATCAGAAGCACTTCCAGGTCATGGACTATAAAAGGACTGTGGGAGATCCCAGCAGAGGTCTGAGTAGGGAGGAATGGTGACTGAGCTGCTGGGAGGTGGGGAGGATTGTTTATTGAGAATTGTGGAGTGGTGGTGCTTTGTGCACTTTATTATAATAAAAAGTCATTATTTTGGGCTTTTATCTGGTGTCTGGTCCAAGGGTTCAAAGGGAGCAACAGCGCCCCCTATCAGTCACACTATCTATCTATCTTATATAGTGCCTTCCATTATCTATCTACAGTGCATCCGGAAAGTATTCACAGCGCATCACTTTTTCCACATTTTGTTATGTTACAGCCTTATTCCAAAATGGATTCAATTCATTTTTTTCCTCAGAATTCTACACACAACACCCCATAATGACAACACTTCATACTTTGTCGATGCACCTTTGGCAGCAATTCCAGCCTCAAGTCTTTTTGAATATGATGCCACAAGCTTGGCACACCTATCCTTGGCCAGTTTCGCCCATTCCTCTTTGCAGCACCTCTCAAGCTGTGGAAAAACATTAATTTAATCCATTTTGGAATAAGGCTGTAACATAACAAAATGTGGAAAACGTGATGCGCTGTGAATACTTTCCGGATGCACTGTAGATAGATAGATAGATAGATAGATAGTGTGACTGATAGGGGGCGCTGTTGCTCCCTTTGAACCCTTAGACCAGATGCCAGACACCAGATAAAAGTCCAAAATAATGACTTTTTATTATAATAAAGTGCACAAAGCACCACCACTCCACAATTCTCCCCACCTCCCAGCAGCTCAGTCACCCTTCCTCCCTACTCAGACCTCTGCTGGGATCTCCCACAGTCCTTTTATAGTCCATGACCTGGAAGTGCTTCTGATCTCCCCCACCGTCCCCCGTCCATGTGATTCTTAACACTTCCGGGTCAGATCAAAACTCCTCTTTTCTTCCGCCCGGAAGTATATCATCTCTTCTATTCCCGTGACTGGGGAATACTTCTGGGCTATATGGAAAGTACAAGTCACTGGGCCTCCCAACGGTATCGAGCAGGGCTGTGAAGAAAAACTCCAAGATGCCCTGCTGGAATTCGGGGCACTCCCATGTTGCTGGGAGGGCTCCATCTGGCGGCATGGGGGTATTGGCCAGGATGAACAGCCAGCCATATACCACAATAGATAGATAGATAGATAGATAAATGAAAGGCAGAATCTGCCTTTTTGCAGAAGCTCATTAAATAATAATCATAATATTAATTCTTTACTTTCATACACCACTGTTCTAACTACTCAAGTGCTTCAGCGAGTAGGGAGCCACTTCAGCCACCACTAATGTGTAGCGTCCACCTAGATGATGAGACGACAGTATCGGTGCACTCAGCACACATTACATGGTAATGGGGTGAGAGGGAGAGCCAGTTAGAGACGGGGGATGATTATGGGGCCAGAATGACTAGGCTATGGTGGGAAATTTAGCCTGGACATTGGGATCCACCCTGCCCTTTATGGAGGGTGC
This sequence comes from Polypterus senegalus, assembly GCF_016835505.1. Lineage (NCBI taxonomy): Eukaryota > Metazoa > Chordata > Cladistia > Polypteriformes > Polypteridae > Polypterus > Polypterus senegalus. Next base: position 174,090,900 of record NC_053163.1, read on the forward strand.
CCAGGGTTCTTTAATGGCAACAGATGTTCAAGGCCTTGATTTTATGTCTCATCTGAAGGATGGCACCATTTTTACAGCACAGTGTCCTCGTCACTGCACTGGGGCATTGGGATCCAAATTCAGGCCACAGGATGAGTGCCCCCTGCTGGCCTCACCAACACCCCTACCAGTAGCAACCCAAGCTTTCCCCAGATGGTCACCCATCCAAGTCCCAGCCGGGTCTGAACAGGCTTAACTTCAAGTGGGTGACCTCTTCTGAAGTGCAGGTGGTATGGCTGCTGGCGCACACACGCACGCACACACACACACCTTAAAAGCAAGAAAATTAAAAGGAAAGAATAGTTCTGACTTGGCACTCCCAGTCCCAGTGAGGTGCCATACCGGTGTATTGCTGTTGGTATAAAGGATCCCCTGTTGTGTTTTTGACCCTCTTCTGATGGAGGATTGGCTGGCTGAATGTCCTCAGTGTTGGTGTGTCAGAGATGTGCAGCGTTGGTTCATAACGCCACTCAGTTTTGTTTCCACCGCTACGACCTCCAAGGAATCCAGTGTGTGTCCCATAACTGAGTGGGCCCTTTAAATTAGTTTGTTCATTCGGTGGGCCGCTCTTGAAGTGATGTTACCAGCTCAGCACACCACAATACAGATAATCACCCTGGCCATCACAAAGCTGTAGAAAATGTGAAGGATGTCACTTCTCCACATTAAAGCAACACAGTGTCTCCTAAGGAAAAAACAGAATCTGCTCATCCCTCTTCTTCTTCAGTTCCTTTGTGTTCCAAGATCAGTCCAACCTGTCATTAACGTGGACCACCTCTCCATCTACTCCCTGAATAGTGACTGGACACAGAGGGTCTTTGGTGCTCTGAAAACCAATGGCCAGTTCTTTGGTTTTGCTGATGTTAAGTTGTAGACATTTCTAGAAGTTCTGCCCCTGCTCCTCTCCTCTGTCTCACCCCCCTTATCAATACATCCCACAAGTGCAGAATCAGCTGAGAGTGTCTGCGAGTGACATGACCTGCTGTTAGATGTCTAGTCTGAGGTGTACAGAATGAAGAGTAAAGCAGACAGGCCTGTTTGTGGTGCTGCTCCTGTGTTGCTCACACAGTCCTTGAGTCTCACAAACTGGTGGTCTGCCTGACAGATAATCCATCATCCAGGACCCCACAAGCTTATCCACCTGCATATCTCTTGAGTTTACCTCTTAACAGGGATGGCTGGACGGTACTGAAGGTATTGGAGAAATCAAAGAATGCCATCCTCGCAGTGCTGCCAGCCTTGTGAAGCAGATTGATAATTGTGTCCTCAACTCCGATCTTTGTCCAATATGCAAACTACAGTGAGTCCAGGTGGTCTACCACAAGAGGACTCCTATAGTTCAGGACCAGGATCTCAAAGGTCTTCATGATGTGAAGTGCCACTGGTCTGCCTTCTTTGGCACAGAGACAATCTGTAGAGTTAGGCACAGAGTGAACAAGTGACAGAGGACACCACAAAGTTGGTCATCACAGCCTTAAGAATTCGAGGTCCGACTCCATCTGGTCTCACAGTCTTTCCTATGTGTAGCTTCCTCAGGGGTCTCCATACTTGGTCTTCAGTTATGGACACAGATGGTCAGTGGTGGTCATTCCAGTTGACGTGGCAGGAGTTGTTAAAGGTGTGGGGTTAGGGTGGTCATTGCAAGAAGGTGTCAATGGGAGGAAAAATTCTAACCAAATAATTGTTACGTGCTAAATTGTGCATTTTAAGAAAGAGAACTGTGGGAAATTGTGACTCCCTGAGGAATCCAAAGCGGACGTTTCAGGGTGCCCTCGGATGCGTACTTTCTGACTCTCGTCACGTGGTTTATTTTGCAGTTAGCCGCTACACCAATGCCTTTGCCTTCACCCAGCTGTGCGGCGTTTTGTGTGCCCCGTGGAATGGACTGGTGATAGACCGGCACAAAAGAGGACACAGCGGCCAGAAAAGTAAGTAAGCGCAAAAGACGTTTGACTCTCGTGAGGTTCTCTCCCCATTTCTGTCCTCCTTTGTTGACCAACAGAGAGTAAAGGTGGCAAATGTAAACCAGATGTGTATGCCAGTTGGGCAGTGGCGCGTACTTTAGATCATATCCCTTTTAACTGATGTGTTAAGAAATTGTGTGGCGGGTTGCAGGTTGAGTCCTTGTATCGTATACGTTAAATTAATGCTTATAATTATTTCTCTCTCTCTATTATAAAAAAATATCTTGGAAGGTTGGAAGGAGATTCAGCCAGGCCCGGGGCTGGAAATGAAAGACAAAAGAGTAGATGGCAAAGTAAATCATCGTAAAGAATCCAAAAACGTTGGCACGGTACACATGCAGAGCAGGTTAGAGATAATGGAAGTACGAAAATTCGAAAGTCTCAAAAAAATGATAGTAAAGATCATATATTAGCGCAAACAAACAGAATATATCCAATCCATTATCCAACCCGCTATATCCTAACTACAGGGTCACGGGGGGTCTGCTGGAGCCAATCCCTGCCAACACAGGGCGCAAGGCAGGAAACAAACTGTAGGCAGGGCACACACACACGCTAGAGACAATTTAGGATCGCCAATGCACCTAACCTGCATGTCTTTGGACTGTTGGAGGAGACCAACGCAGACACAGGGAGAACATGCAAACTCCACGCAGGGAGGACCCAGGAAGTGAACCCGGGTCTCCTAACTGAGAGGTAGCAGCGCTACTCACTGAGCCACCGTGCCACCCCATGACCGTCATCCTTACGTTTATGTAGTGAGCAGCCCACTGCCGTTTGAAGCTAACTGCTTTGATACACTACAGGGTGGCACAGCGGATTCCAACGACTGCTCCAATTGAGCTGACCAGACAAACGGTTTAGTAAAATTTGAACTTGAGAGACGCGATTCATCAGCTACAGGAACTTCCTCCTTCAAACGACAGGCATTATTGTTGCTGTTGAAACGACGTCAATGTCGGCTGCCTACTTGCATTAACTATGAAGATGTGACCAAATCCTGGCGACGTGACTTATTCCTTTCAATGTGACGTGGAACTGCAAGTGCAGTGCCATACATTTCAGGGCTGTCGGCCATTTCTTTACAATTCCCATGTAGCCATTAGTTTCCGTAGGTGCAAACATAGCGAGGCTGAGATAGGAAGGGCCAACTTCAAAATACAAAGACCCTGATTGAATTGCGGAGCAGAGACAGTAAGACTCATATTTAACATGAAATCAGGTTATTTTGACCTAATTCTCACCCATTACCCAGAATTCCTCAGTTCTCCAATCTCCTCTTATGTTCTCTCATGTCAGCTGCAGTGGCCCCCATTTCATTTACGATTCACTAACCTTCACTTGTATTCTTTCTCTGTCTTCCCTTCCCAGGCACAGATGCACTCGCCGACCTCCAGTCTTTGGTGTTGTCTCTCGCACTGACTGCCTTCCAGTGCATTTTGTTTTCCTTGTGCGTGACCATCCCAGTGCTGCCAGTACAGTATGCCTCCTTCATCCTGCAAGTTCTCAACAGGTCCTTTCTGTATGGAGGCAACGCGGCGTTCATCGCAATTGCGTAAGTTAGTAAAAAGAGGCTTCCAAGTTGCGCTTAAAGACGCCTTTTTGTTTTGGCTTGAAATGCGTAAGGGGTAAAACAGCTGCCTCAGGTGGGGGGACGACTTCAAAGGCTTTGGGATTTTATTCACAAGCGCGGCTAGAAGTGATCATGAGATCGGCCGATGAATCTATGCAAATGTGGCAGACTTCCAGACATTGTACTAGACGAGAAGCTACTGAATTACCGGTTTGTCTACATGACCATCCACACCCATGGGCTGAGACTCCAAGAATGGGAATGCAGGGGGAGAAGTTGCCAAAATGAGGTTTTGGCAGGAATGTGACTCTCCTCAGGTGATGTGAGCAGTAGACGAGAGGTTTACGGTGCACATTGTCATCGACTGGTTGTAAAAGACGGAAACTCCGATGAAATGTTAAGAGTTACTCAAAGGGTTTGTCACCCATGTGCTTCAGACTACCTCCTCACAGGCATGGTATGTAATAACCCGCCAGGACCAGAGGGGACACTGCCACTAATAAGATTGTCTCCATCTTACCCGCCAGCACAGCCACCCCCTCGGGTCCAGCCACCATGAAACCCCCTGCGGGTCCCGGAAGGAGGGGCCATTGACTGGCCAGAGCAACAGCGAGAGGGAGCTCCATAAGGCCTGACAGAACGTTACTTTTGTTTATCTAAGCCTCCCGCCGAAGGGACAACACTTACAAGCGTTTGTTATCTGTTTCTTTGAAGTGAGCTACTGTCTCCAGATGTTAAATGGGATAACCCAGGCACCCCCAAAATGGCACCCAGACACTGCTCCCGAGTTGTCATTACCACAGTTTTTAAACAAAGATGGTGCAGAAATGATTAGATATCTCTCCTGATGTTGGCTGACGCAAGGACGTTTGTGTTTATTGCGGGTAGGGCTGTGCTCGTCTTCCAAATGAGACGCCTCCTTCCGTCTTAACAGCTCCTGGACCAGAAGGGGCGGAGTTAGCTGCCCTCATTGGGCGTGCTCTCAGCTCGGAGGGTGAGAAAGGAGACAAGGTGGCTAAGGATTGTGCGCCCCCTGGCATCCCGGAGTGGTAGTGCTTTCCTTTGACAAGCCGGGATGTGCACAAATCTTTTTTACGTTTTATATTCCAATATGACAATTGCATAATTTATTAACGCTACCCACTCAAAAATCGTTTCATCCTCACAAACCACAAGGAACGCACTTCTAGACACTTTCTACGGCTTACAATGCAATTTGACTACAGTGCTTTGGCATTTCTTACAGATGTCTGACAGGTCAGCTGGAAAGTCTCGATATAAGTGGATAGAAGCCCACCCCGATGGACACGTTTCACAGGAGGGGTGCAGGAACCACTCGTCTACATTTTACAGTTAACTCTGTCTTCCTCTTTGCCTGCAGATTCCCTGCCCATCATTTTGGAAAGCTGTATGGCCTCATCATGGCCCTCTCGGCAGTGGTGTCCCTGCTGCAGTACCCCTGCTTCGCTCTTATGAAGGGGCCTCTGAATGGAGACCCCCTTTACGTAAGTACATTATTGATCATTTATCTTTTTTGTGGGGAAGGGAGGGCTGGGGTTACATTCACAAGAATCTTTTTTTGGGGAGAGGAGGGCTGGGGTTACATTCACAAGATTCTGGCGAACAAATACAGTGGCGTGCAAAAGTATTTAACCCCCTTGAAAATTGTCGTCATTTCCTGCACGGTAGAAGATTTCTCCACATATTAATCCATTCAGTATTCTGAGTGTGAACTGGAAATGAATTGTTATAGCATTCAGGAAGTCTAAGGAAGCCATTTTCTGTAGATATGTAACTGAAGAAGAAAACCCCCCAAAGTGAGCATTTGCACAAGTCTCCCCAAACCTCGTATGTCACATCTTTCAAGTTGTCGGCAAATTGAGAAAATGTTACCTATAATTAACGATCTCCGGAATTTCGTTTTTCCTGAGCGTCACGGACGCAACACTGATTTTTTTCACGAATCAACGCCCGTCATTTAAATCACGTGATCGTAATCGAACGTTTTCATTGGTAGGCGGACTCTCCTCATTGGTCAGTGGAGTTTCTCGGTTTTGGTCCCGCAGTATTTCAACTATTGTGTACGTTTCCGCTTCTTCCATGGTGCTATGAAGACATATTTGGCCATCACCACTGCCTTAAACATCAGAAAAGACCCAGTAACTCCAAAAACAAAAAAAACTCAGTTTTAAAAAAATGTCAGTCACTAATGTTTTTCCATTGCGCGCCAGACGTATTTAAACTTCTGCGTTTTCGAAGCTCCAACACCAATGAATCACAAATGACACCGTGGTGACAGGCATAATTAAACATAATGAGGTCTTACTTGTGAGTCATTTCTGACTCTCTGGATATTAAAAGCCCCCTTTGTATTTTGTTGGACGATCGCTGCCAAAATGAAGGCGAAGACGCATTCTGCTGATGTGAGAAATAAAGTCATTGAAATATACAAGGCAGGTGATGGCGACACAGTAAGGTTATTATAGTTAATGAAAACTAAAATCAAAACTGAAACTATTATTAAAAAACATTTTCGTAAGTTGAAATAAAATTAACAAAATTGAAATGAAAAACTAAACGAAACTATTAAAGTAGCTGGAAAGACTGAAATATTTTTAGTTTTTGAATGAATATTCTTGCCATTAGTCTTTAACCCTTGTAACTTTTAACTCTAAACAGAAAGTCACCCACCACGAGCCGCCCGCATGTATTCATCCCGTGAACGGTGGCGGAGGGCTGCTGTTCACACAAAATTTGCGGCGACAGAGCGAGCTGACTACGGGCGGGTAAAGCGTGTGGAATACAAAGCGGTTTACTGGGCCGGCTTTCTTTGCGCTTGTTGAATGTCAAGATGTAATTGAAACGCCTGATGTCGGAATGTGCTGGTCAACAAAACATTTACCGTACGGACATAAAATCGCGAGTGAGTAACGTTTCAGCTTATTTCTCAGGTGCGTGCGTTTTGTTGACAATAATTTCACCTGCCACTTTGCACAGGAGAAATCTTCCTTGAAATTAAAACGGCACTGATGGAGAGACTGGCGGTCAACATACAAGATCAGCATATTATTACTGACCAGTCAAGTTAGCTTTAAAAAAAGGTCGTTTAGCAAGGAAGCGATACAAACCTTGTAAAAATCCCTAAGTTGGTAATGTCTCTACTGAGCTGCAGGTAGGTGGGCAAAGAGATTCTGCCAACTGGTGAAAAAGATACTGTGTGACAGATTATTTAAATATTTTGCATCTAAATTTGCACAAGAGGCTGAGATCTCCTTCGTTTAAAATTGGACAAAAAAGGCGACATATGTTGTTTATAGGCTTTTCAAAACGCCCGGACAATTCTGAGATTAACGAATCCATCATAACGTGAAAGTGGCCTCTACTGAATTCTACTTCTGGATCTTGGGATTCCTAATCATCCGCTTCCGCATCAGATCCGTCTGACACGACAAGACATCTTGATGTTTTGTAATGCCGACCTGAGTTTAACGCAGCAGGGATTTCCATTTCATTTCCCGCAGCTTTAGCCTCGCGATAGAGAGCCCCCTGGCGGCGGATCTGGTAGCAGCATCAGGCAATGGGGATGCAGTTCATGTTCCAGGACTGGGAATCTTGTCAGAGTTGAAGGGACGATGGAAGGACAGAAATACCACACGTGTGCAGGAGAACTTTTTCCAATCTGCTATGAACCTAGGACTTGGGAGAAGATTCATCTTTGAATGCGACAAGGTCCCCAAGGGACGCTGAAATGGCAGAGTCAAAGCGATCTTAACCCTGTTGAGGACCTGTGACACGATTTGAAAACTGCTGTCCAGAGGTTATTAAATGTTTACAGAAAATGGTTTACTTTGACTTTGAAATGTTTCAACATAAGACTTCACAGAATGGAGTAATACACGGACAGATCATTTGTCATGCAGAAAATTACGCCGCCGTCATTCATCTTTTCTTCATTTCTTGTTCTTCAGAGAAGAGCGCTTGTTAGATGAATCTCTTTTGCTTTCCTCGACAGTAGTAGTGCAAAATGTACTGTAAACATCAAAAAATGTGTCGCATCATCTGTTGGAATGACAACTGTAATGCATTACAAAATATATTCTAACTGATGGTTCATCACAAACATTTGTAGTAATGCGTGGTATATACAACAAATGTTTGTGTCGCACCATCTGATGGAATGCCAACTGCAATGCATTTTATCACTACATGGATTATAAAATACACTCCAGTAGCTGGAGAACAGCAGACGTCAACACTTTGATTAGATTTCAACTCGTCTTGATCGAGCGCTGCACTTGCACATCCTTTATTTAGCTCAAACGTAACACCAACTGATCAGTATGATGAGTGCGGCTCTGTTTAAAACACACCATAGCTGAGCATGTAGCGATTTCAACTCCTGTACTGCACTGTTATTAGCACTTGGGGTTCTATGCTGATTATTAAAGGGGCGAATCTGCAATGGCAAGTTCTCCATCTTTGGTAGGACTTTAAATGTGGGAATTTTGTGGGGTGTGAATGCAGTATTTTATGAACCACCTGGGTGCACTCATTTCTAAAGATCTAGCACACCATGGTGGTGGTGCATTGGGGGGGGTGCATTCTCAGTATTGTGGCAATACATCCTTCACCTTAGCATTGTGTTCACCCCAACAATTGGGTCAAAAATGTGGAATTTTTATCAACAATGAGAATGTTACTTTGTGCAACAGAAACACACATATAGGAAAGGCATGTCGAGTGTCCACTGCTGTTACCAATGCATACTTCGTCTAACTTTTCTGGCGGTCATCGTAATCAGGACAGTACAAGTGTCTCTCTTTACGCATAAGATGGTAGAATGTCAGTGCCTGAACAGAACTATCGACGTGCACCTTGTGTTACTGCAGGCTACCACAATGCAAGGCTCAGCGACTTCCACATTTCCTCTGACATGAACCTTCAAGTGCTTTGGGGGCCACCGTGTCTCTCTCTCTACGTGATCACAATCACTTTGCCACGTAGCTAATTCAGCAGGCCTATCACAGGGGTTTGGTCATAGGATGCCGTGTGCTATCCATGTCAACATCCGGTGACCAATTCGCATTGTCGCCATTAGTGATCAATTCAACTAATGGGACTTCCCTTCACACCCAAAACTATCAAGGTGTAGAAAATCTACTTGAACCAAAACAATTTAGCAACAAATCTTGAGCATTAGGAAAAAAAATATATACAAAAACCCTGCAGACAAGATGGGGTCGGTGCAAAAATACCAAAGACATACACAAGAGGACCCACGCATCATTAACTTGGAAAGCCAGGAATTTTATTCTCTGTCTAGAAAACAAAAAAATTTAATGTTACACAACATCCATGAAAATGTCCGTCAGCTGTGGAGTAAAACAAGTTGACTCTATAAAAAGGGAGATCGAGCAGCACATTTACTTTGGAGCAGGTTTATTATTAGGTGTGAATTATTCCATGGGGAAAAAAATTAATTGGTTTTGACATTATTTTTCTTTAATACTCTTAATTATGTAGAAAATGTAGTGCTGTCCCACTGTGTATCATGTTGTGCCAGATACAGACATGCATCATGTACCTCTTTAGGACGCAATGTTTAATGTAATGAAAGCCCAAAATGGAAGTGTATTTATTCTGCATTGGCCGTTATTCCTTCTCTTCATTCGCACTCCATCTGTCTTGCAGGTGAACATCGTCCTCCTCGGGATGACTTTGCTGGCATTTGTAAACCCTATCAATGTCTACCTACACTGCCGAAGACAGAACCAAAATGCCAGTCAAACAAATGAAGGCAACGCTCCCTGCCAGGCCTTTGAGGCGGACGTCTAATCGACAGAACAGGAGGAAAATCGTCAAGCAACTCGGAGGCACACAATTAAATGGCGCAACTTTTTAATTCTCGGACTGAAGTATAAACAAAAGGGACTAGACTACGGATTTCTTGCTATCCAGTATTAACTTTTTTTTTTTAAATATATGAATGTAAAGACACAATTATTGCTTGAATTTTACTACATTTGAATTATGCAAAAGGGATTTTTTTAGTAATTTAATACTTTGGCTGACATTACAAACTTTTTGAAAATATCTCCTTGTTTGATCACCCCCACCACCACTGTAACAAACATATCAGACAACTGTCAGTATGAAACCCAATTCTGACTTATCAGAAAACTGGAAAAAAAAACCTTGTCCTGAAATCTATGCATTCACTGTGGCATTTATTTATAAATAATGTCATTCCTTGGTTAGCAGTGATTGTTTTTTGTGTCGCTTAACAATTTTCCAAACAATATTTGTAATCCTCTAGAACAGCTGTTTCCAGCCAAACCAAACAAGCAATAATAATTTAAAAAAAAAAAAATGGAAGGTGGATTTCCCCACTGTTAACTCTGAAATCCCAGTATTTTTAGAATCTGAACTAAAATTATTATTATGATTAGATTAAGGGAGAGAAATCCCTGGTCAATCTTATGGTTTTGTCAATCTACTCTTCCTTGAGCGACTCTTTGAAAGATTTACAACTTTAACATCACGTAGAACCTTAAATTACTTCTAAAAAGTTGTGCACTGTACTGTGGAATTTGAACATAGCTATGGAAAGCATAATGAAGGAAAAAAAAAAATACTGTACAAAATACAGAAACCCCTCATGAAAATGTCAAACTCTGAAGGCCTATGATGAAGAAGCAAAATGGAAGGCAAACTATTTGCATTGACCAGAACCCTCATCAGCCCACCCTACCAAAAAGATGAGCTCACCCCATAAAACATTTGCCAATTTTAACCACAACTTTACATAACTGACCAAACATTTAAATGATCAAGAGCTTCTTCAGAACTTTGTACACGATTTAACAAGACTCTGTACAATCCACACACAGCTGAGGAACGTCTTCAAATTGTCCATTAGTCCAGCGGGAGGTTGCTTGTGAACTCACAGTTAAAAAGGTCTTTCCCCGTGGGCCATGGGCAGCCACCCAAAAAAATAAACAAAAAACTAACCCTTGAATCAAAGTCCTTCGTTATGGTCGTGTTATCCTCACATCATCATTGAGGCATGTTACCCTGCTGCATTTTTTTCATTAACTCCTCATCCTGGACGGAAAGTTCAGTCAGCTTGCGGCCCATCCTCTCGTGGACATCAAGGTACTTTGCTACACAGCGATCCAGGCAGACGGCTTCTCCCTTGGACAGCTCTGCCTCCTTGTAGTGAGGCGGCACACACTTCCTATGACATGCGCCAGTCATCCTGCCAAAACAAAACAAATCCGATTTATGGACACAGACTGCAGGTCTGGGCAAGTGGCTACACTGTGTTTCGACTCCCAACACTTCATAACGCAGTTATTAAAAAGCATGGCAAAGCCCAGGTACTAGAAAGATTACAATTACTAAAAACTACTCAATTAAAAAAAAAAAAAATGTAACTGTGTGTGACACTCAACACATTCCTTATAAATCTTTATTACTTCTTCTAAACAAAATTTCTACCAAGTTCAACTTCTTACTAAGGTTTGAAAATACTTCCAATGCTTGCTGTTTCTCTTTCATATTGGCAAAAATTAAAAAAAAAATAAAACCCCATTTTATTTTTAAAACGCAGCAAAATTAATAAAATCTGAGGATAAAATGAAGGCAGTTACATTCATTTATAACTTAGAAGCCCTCACTGATTGCAAAGAACAGTCAGGCTTAATGAAGCACTTTGAAACCTAATGAAAAAAATAAAACTTTCTCCCCCATACATAAACCCTTCTCATCCACTAGGCTTTTTAGTGAAGTGTGAACTATTGTGAAATTCAAAATCATTCATCACCAATTACAGCATCCTCTCTTTGACCCGGTGACCTGAAATAGTCGATGTGCTCTTCTCCCCCTTAACAGCAGCTCTGTGCTTTGTAGACTGAATATGACTTTTAAGTCGCCATCACCTTTATCTGCTAAGACGCACATGTGCCCGCATTACACCCAATCTGGGAACATGGGCGTTTTATTTTTAACTCGTCTGAATACTTAACACTTTTGCTGGGCATCTTTTGTGCTCAAGCTGATATTTAAGCTCATAGCCGTCTACTGAACCAAACTGCCATTCATGCAAATTCCTCATCTTTTCCTGTCAACGTCCACCCCGCATTACACACAGTACTCTGTTATGCTGCATTCAAGTTGAATCAAAACATCTACTAGTCACCATACTGGGAAGTGTGACATTTGATTAAGTGGATTCAGGAAATGGATTAATGCATAGTGCTCCTCAATAGCCAGTTTGACCAATGGATGCATGCAGCGTGTAATCAAGCAACTGCGGAAATGTGTGGCACCAACACGGAAGGTCAAAGCAATGTAAATGCACATGTCAACTGTAGAAGGAAAATGTCAAAATGAAAGCACTGTCTATATTCTAGACACATTTGGAGGATGGGAAGACATGTCCTGGATTTGGAAATCTATGGTCACCCTACAATTTTTTTTTTTTTACATGGAGTTAAATAAGCCCGGAGACTAAAGGTGTTAGCAAAACCATTTAAGCCTTGTTTGATTTCCTGCTCTGCAATTAATAATATGGCAAAACCCAAGTACGAGAAACAATTACTAGAGTGACCATATTTTGGTTTTAGAAAAAGAGGATGGGGTAATGGAGGCAGGGGTGGAGAACTGATATTTGACACATGCTTCAAAAGGTGAAGTGAATCTTCTTTTTGTTTTGTAAACATTATTTGGCTCTGTGGTTCAAGATCTATGCTGGTATCTCGGAGGTTGTGGGTTCAAATCCTGTTACTGCCGGATGGAGTTTTACTCCTTTGCACACTTGAGCAAGTCCCTTACTCTGGAAAAGTGCTCCTGGTGTACTGAACGGCCTCCAAAGGTCACATAATGACCATTTCCCGTTGGGGATTAATAAAGTATATTAAAATACCAATAAAAAATCTGTATCAAATATCTAAATACAGTATGTAATATTTAAAAAATCTATAGATCAAGTACAACTTCTCACTAAGTTTTTAACACACTGGCCATTTCTCTTTCATAATGTCAAAAAAGTTAACAGAAACAATGCCTTTAAAAAACCCAGCAAAATTATTAAAATCCGAGTATACTATGAAGGCAGTTCTATTCGTCATAAATGAGGCGAAGTCCTCCTTCACTGCAAAAAAAAAAAAAAACAGACCAGATTTAATGAAGCTTTTTGAAATCTAATGAAACAAACTTGACCCCCATACAAACACCCATTTCACCCACTCGTTTTATTACTGATACGTAACTATTATTAAATACAAAATCACTATCAGCCGCAATTACACCATCTGATCTTTTCACCTGGCGGACGCGCTCTTTCCTCCTTTCACAGCAATATTGCTAAGTCAAGATGCACTTTTAAGTCGCAATTACCTTTATCATGTGCCAGCATTACATCCGGGTTGGAAACACGGGTGTTTTATTTTTAACTTGTCTGTATACTTGCACTTTCGTTTAGACATATGTTTGTAATTATGAGTCGGTGTTTATTTGGAGCTGTCTAATGAAACAAGTTGCCATTCATGCAAATCAGATTCCTCCCATTTTCCCATCGACATCCTCACGGCAGTACACTGTTCTCATTTTATACCGTGTTCAAGTTCAAAAGATTTGCGAGTCGCCATACTAGGTACTTTGAAATTTAATTGATCCGCCGGTCCAGTAAAAGGATGAACACATCGCGCTCCTCTATGACCAGTTTGACCAATAGATATCTGTGCAAGTGGGCGGCGCCTACAGCGAAGGCCAAATGAATGCAAATACACACAAAGCGCTCGACTACAGAAAGAAAATGTCAAAACGAAAGCATCACACAAATCTCTGACATATTTTTACGTAATAAATGAGAATGTTTCCGAGGAAAAAACAGGAACTGAAATACAGATTTTTCGACACTGAGCCGGAGATTACATGCCTTGGCAAAACAGGCAAAAGTTGATTTCCTACACCTCATCCTGTAATCATTAAAACAGAAAAATGCATATACTAAAAGACTCCCCTCTAATGATCGATTTGAAAACATCCATAAACCTCCACAATTTAAGCCGCTCTTCAAAACGAAAATCGTTAGCCATCAAAGCGCACACTTTCAACTACTGCACATATTTTATTTCCCTGGACGTGTGGACTGGAACCTTTGCCCTTGGGACCGTTTGTAAGATTCCAGCTTTGCGCATACACCAATATGCCGACGTCCTGTTATACGTCGTACCTGTTATACATATCAGCCATCATCTCCACCTCCAGTTCGGCCGCCAGCTGCTGAGCTTTCACGGGATCCATAGCGAAGAGATGCGACCGGGTGCCTTTCACGCCTTTTCACTCACCTTCCCGCAACACACGTGCGAATCGCGGCCGACCGTCTTTTCCGCAAACAAGGAGAAGCAACAGGAATTGAATGCCGTGCAGAAACGTAGTAAGAAATCAACTTACGCCATCTGCCGGGCTCCGTGGGAATTACATTGGCGTGGAAACGGGATTGCCAACAGTGTTTCTTATACCGGTAAGTCGGCACAACTTGAAGCCGGCTCGATAACCCCCTCTGCAGTACCAATTAGGAAAATATTTTGCAATAACACACTACGCGAATATTTTAAATGAATTTACGCATAACAATAAATGAGGCAGTGGATTCATTTATATACACAAAAGTCAAATCAGGCACGGTTTGTTTAATAAAATTATATTCGATATGTTTTAAGACTTGATAAAATTTGAAAAGATGCAGTAAAATTCTACACACTACTCTTATTTTTACAATCGTATTGCTATTCAATCAAATCAAATCAATTCAAGTGGTGCTCGATTATGTGATTTATAACAGATTCTGATCAGAAAAAAAATCAAACTTCTGGTGTGTCTTTTGCTGCACTTCCCAGGGCTCAAGTGATTTTTGGCTTCCCAGTCCCTGATCTGCAAACAGCCTCCATTTACATTTATTTGCTTAGCAGACGCTTTTATCCAAAGCGACTTACTAAACAGGTAAACAATCGAGTAACATTAGGCTAGGACCTGTTTGTTCAGTAAGTGTATTAGGGCAGGTAACAAAAGTTGATTGCCCTCCACAAATGCCTCTGCACTCTTTCAAACCACCTTGCTCTTTGACCCGACCTGCATTTATGAAAGCCCCTCCGGGAAAGCAGAGGGTTATTGGGGGTGCAGAGACAGGAGATGTCACAATTTGAATACAAACATAACAAATCTGGAAGAATAAAACCAGACCAATACAGCCATCAAAGTGACACAAATAACGAGGTAGTTTGTAGATCACTACATATCATACTATTAATATATGTAGCTGAATGATATGTGAACAGCCATATGCGTTCATAAATTGTGTCTGCTTCAAGCTCTGGCTTACCTGGCACCTTTTCAACGTCTTTATAGTTTTGGTGTTTATATACGGAGAAATATGTACGATCCTTCATGAGAAAGTGAACACCTAAACTGTACATATTTAGCATATCAGTTTATCGCTCTTGGAACCAAATATATCCTTTTCAGAAATTTAAGTTCTTTGCTAAATGAGCACAAATGCATAGTCATACTGACCGACTAAGCAAGCCGTCTCAGAAATAAGGACCTTGATATCGCAGTTGTGTAGTTCTACAGTTCATAAGCTTGGTTTCCTATATCTGATATTGCTGGTTTTGAGTAGAATGGATATGACTGCTGATGTTTAATGCATTGAAGGTTGTACACTCCAAAGTGTCAGGTTTTAAAATACAGGACAAATGAAGATAAAAACTATCAAGTTAAATGTTACCAAGAACAGAGGTCGGAAATACCGTGATGAAGAGAATAACCCAGTATCTGAATGCTGCATTGATAAAAAATATGATCGAATATCTGTTAACTACATCACCCAGGAACCTGTGGGGGTCTTAATCCAAGCTTGGACAGTGGATGTGATGGGGATGCCACATTAATATGAATATACAGTCACATTCCCATGCCATTCCAGGACTCTCCTAGTTTGGTGACATGGAGCAGGCTATTTACAGAGGATAGTGCAATATCATGAAGGTATCAACCTGACACTCAGCAACATTCAGATTTCCTCAGCTATTCAAGTGTTGCTCTACTTATGCACCAAAAACAAACCAGATCACATTACATTGTTGCCACAAGTCTGAAATGTTGACACCGGACAAGGATGGGCCCATAGGTTATTGGGGGTTTTCTATATTCTGGTCTTCCCATTAGTGTAAATACACGGGAATTAGAATTTCTACGGCTAGACTCGTCTTCCACCGACAGGACTTGGAACTCATTTGGAATACTTGGTAAAAACCATAAATTTACCTACTGAAATCCTGATCCTGTTGTCTCATCCAGTCACATCAATCTCCTCACTCTCATTGCCTGAGGATGAACCATCTTGGTTTGAGTTCAGTCCAACTAGACCAACCCGAGAGATGCCCGGAATTGTGTCTTCTTCTATCCCCAGAATATCAACTTCTCCTTCCTCAGATTCAGTTCCTTCCCCTGCATGGTTTATCATGGAGTTTTCTGTAGCATCCAAGTGACCCCATTCTGGTTGTAGCACAAGTTCAATGGTATTGAGGTGACCTTTCACACAGTGTTGATCACTACAAGCAGTAAACCAGACATCAGAAGCCCTTGCGTGCTGGCAGAAAAACTCACCCCTTCTTAAGTATTTGGTGGGTACACTATTTACTTCTTGGGGAAGGTGAACCCTGGTACGCTTGCCACATAAGGCTCTTTTATCTGGCCATTTTGCGACATTACATTTGGTGTGTATTTCTGGCTTACCAAATGTGGTCTTGCTTTCTTTGCTCTGAAAATCTGAACCTGTTTGGTAGTTGAGGAGATTGGTTGGCAAAACGTTTCCATCTTCTTGTAAAAATTGTGCTTTTTTCTGTTCTGGGGATGTGCAACCTGGCCGGGGGTGACTACTGTGTATTGGGCTTTTGTCCAGTGTGTCCCGGTCTTTCTGTTTTCCTTCCACAATGTCCTCATGCTCTGTCACCTTTCTGGGCAAAGCATCACCCATTTCTAGCTTCTCATTTAAACAGCTGTCCTCCACTTCAGCAGCTTCGTTAGACAGGCAATCCACACATGTGACCTCATTTTGTAAGCCATCACAATGCTTAGCTATACTAACAGCTTCTGGAAGGAACTCCGGACACCTCGCTGTTGTGCTCTTACTTGATGAATCCTCTGACGAGGCGACTACTTGGATTTGTTGACTGCAAGAACTTTTTTGCTTTAAGACAAAAGTTTTCAAACACTCCTGGCCTACAAAGCACTGGCATTCTCTGGAAAGATCGGAATGCAGCAAGACATCGCGAGACTCCACGTCAGTTTCTGCCAAAGTGTTGCTCTTCATCTCCAAGCCTGACTTTGAAGGAATATTTGCAGTTTGCACAGAGTGGCATCTTTCTGCCACTTTAGAGGTTTTCGCTTTTACTTCCAGTGACAGAGAATTATAATCTGGATTAGACTGTGTGAAATGATCTGCAGCATGTGGGCCAGCACAGTTCACTTCTTCGAGCTTATCATTGCCAGGGAAGCTTCCCCTTTCTAGTGCCGGGGGTTGTTCAATTCTGTTCACATCTGCCTTGTTTAGGCAAGTCGCATCATTGTCAGGACAGTCCACATCATTGCCATATTCACGTTGTAGTGAACGAGACATGGACGAAAGGATCTGCTCCAAAACAGACCTGATGTCCATAGCCTCCTCATCTTGTCTGCATTCTGTCTCTTGCAGCGGAGATGCACTAGCATTCCTCTTCTGGTTGAGGCTTGTTGGCTGCTGAATGACTTGAATGTGGCAGGTAGAACTCTGTGGTGACCTTTCCACCTCAACATGATTTTCAGACTGTGGATCCTCTGGCAAAGACGATGGACAGCAAACAGTCCCGTACTCAACAAACCCTATGTTTTCTGCGTCATTTACTTTCCACTGAGCTGTGTCAATTATGCCAGTATCTAAGACGGGGATGACGGTGCCAGTAATTGCGTGACTGTCTTCTGTTAAGGACACTGTGCTTCCTGTAATATACACAAAAAAAAAAAAAACACAATCAATTAAAAGTAAAACACAGTTGCACATGATTTTGTCCACAGCTTGCATCAACAAAAAGTGTTTGTTGAATTGAGAGGTGGAATTGGGGTAAGGGCTCCACCTCAGAGGAAACAGAAAACTTGCTTAGCCACTAGTAATGCAAGCGGGGCCAGCATGTCAGCAAAATGAAACCTCAGAAGACAGACAAAGTCGTTTAGCCACTAACATCGGCAAAATGGTATCCCTTTTACTTTTCCTCCCACTGCAAATACTCAAGTGATTCAAGCACGTCAGCAAAACAAATCCTCCTAGGAGAGAGATGCCCAGAGTAGTTCCTTTCAATTACCTGACATCTCTACATTTCAGTTTTTTTTCTGACAATTTCAATAGTTTCTAGGACCCTGGGCTCATTACAGCCTAGGCTTACACAGCTAGTTTAAGGAGAACAAGGAGCCAAAGTACACCTTAAAAGGATAAGCAACGAGGTAAGGACCAGCCCTAAACAGAATACTAGATCATCATATGGTACATATAACTAATACTTGTTATGAAAGAAATGGAAATCTGGTTTACTGTTATTTTTCTCTTTAATTTAGTTTGTGATTAATTTTTAAAGTGACATTTTTGTGCTGTCATTTTGGATTTTGTCCACTACGACACCGTGCATCATTAAGGGGCACCACTGTAGCCATGTGTGCAACATCATATGGTTTTGGTGACCATGGTGACTTGTATAGAAGCTAGAGCCACATTCTACATTATTGTGAAACTTTTATAAAAAGAGAAAAGACCTCTTGCTGCCTTATAAGCAGCAGCTTCTTGGACAATTCCTTTTTGGTTCAGACCAAGTTTTTATTTAACTTAGAGCTTACTTAGCCTTACTTTTCCAGTTGTTGATTTATTAGATGCAGTAAAACCTCGAATATCCATCAGGGGTTAGGACCAAGGCTGTGATGGATACGAGAAAATGCAGATAACGGAACATCTACTTTAAAAATAATATACAGTAGATTAGATTATTATTTATTGACAAAACAAAACTATATTAACAAAATATATTATTAACAATGACCTGTTGGACACGGCCATTGGTAATGTGTCTTGTCTGTGGAGAAAGCGTTGACTTTGTTGAGAGGTTTACTTACAGATTTGGAGATTTGATGTGGGGGGGATTGGGGCGTTGGATGGACATGAGGTCACTGGAAAGGGGTGTGTGGCGCTCCTGATATATCCGCAAAGGATGAAGGTCCAAGTCTTTAAAGTCCTGGTGCTTCCTGTTTTACTATATGGTTGCAAGATATGGATGCTATCCAGTGACCTGAGATGAAGACTGGACTCCTTTGGTACTGTGTCTCTTTGGAGAATCCTTGGGTGTCGCCGTTTTACTTTGTGTCGAATAACCAGTTGTTGATGAAGTCCCAAATGAGGCACACTACCTGCAATGTGAGGGAGTGTCCGTTAAGGCACTACAGCCATGTGGCGCGATTCCCCGAGGGTGATCCGGCTCACCAGATCCTTCTTGTTGAGGACCCAAGTGGCAGGACCAGGCTAAGGGGACGTCCACGTAACACCTGGCTGCAGTAGATAGAGGGTCATTTCCAACCGGGATCCCGAGCGGTTTCATTGTATGGTGGGTGCGGCAATGTGCTGTACCAGCACATGTTCCCCAACCTGACATGACCTGATTAAACAAAATCAATTCATATAATATTGTAACAGCTAGTGTAATACGCAAACACAACTCAGAGGTACTAGAATTTTCTACCTTTTACTTGGAGTCTTCATTCTGTAACAAACGGTTCCCTGTCTTATACTCCCGTTATCTGGGTTACAGAGCCCACCTCTAAACAACAAAAGAAGCTTTCTTCTGCCACTTATGTTTAGTCTTTCTCTGTACCGCAAACACTCCTGCTTATTGACTCCCTACTCAAAACTTCCTTCCTTCCTTTATCTCCTCAGTTTTCCTGTTACTCATTTTCTAAGATGCGTGTCCATCCCTTACAAAACAGAAGCCCTTCATTCAGTCCAATCACTTACACAACATTCCAACTTTTCTGCCCCCCCACAGCACATCACCACCTGCCTGCATGTCATGATATATTTATATAAAAAAAAATAAAAATATTCAAAGAAAATGACAATACAGAAGAACATTAATACAAATAACATTACCGTTAGTGGTTTCCATTTTCAACACGTTCTTCAATTTTGTTGGCATCGCGCTTTAGATCATTCACTGTGGTTCTTCCTACTCCGTAAATTGAAGCAATACTTGAAGAACGTTTGCTGTTTCGTAAACGTTTAATTATTTACATTTTTTTGTGACAATTCAAACACCATACATATTTATGACCCGTGTCAATGTACAGTAGTATAATTATAACAAAAGAGAAAAACTACAAAACGCTATTAAAAATGAAGGTAGGTTACTGACACTGATTTCAAAATGCGGCATAACAAGTGTTGATGGGGAACACCACTACGCGCTACCACAAGGGAAGAGTTGTTCCAGTGTGCATAGCTAGCAGTGTACTGCACGGCAGTAGTAGTACAGTAACAGGCAGGAGCTGGCGTGTGTTTTTATTTTTCCTTAGGCCCAGACGTTTAAGAGAGACTGACGGATAATCGAGGTTTTACTCTATTACTGAATTAAGGCCTCAAAAAATAAAACACTTCTTCCCTAGTGCAACTACTCTGAAACTTTTAGTCCTCTTTATGAATAGATTGAACATAACTGTTACAACAATGCTGGACCATTTTGCATTCACAAATCAAAGCAACACAGAAGGGTATTTTCTCATTTTTGTTTTCAGGAACCAGCGAGTTTCTGTATGATGTCAGTCACTGGCCCCTTCCTTGCATGTGTCGCATTCCCATCACACAACAGGAACCTTAACCTTTATGCAAAATGTGTGATTTGTGAAGAAGAGTGATGTGGTGTGAAATGTGAGGTGATCGGGTGTTCACGTGTAAAGATGAACAATGTAAAGATGAACAAATTGAAAGCTACATTTGTGAAAATATGAATTGCAAAATAAACACTCGAAGTAAATGGTTAAAAGGCCTGCTGTTAAGACAGCCAATACTGAAGAGGCACAGGAGATGCAGATTTTGGTCCTCAAAACTCCTAAGTCATTAGGTTTGTCTAACAACAACGACACGACTATATCATGCGTAGCAGTACACTAGTTGAGGCTGCACTGCACACAACGTCTCAATGCAAGTCTACACAAATACCTAAAGCAAGTTAACATTACTGTCTAACTGGAAATGCAAATGTGCCAGAATAAAGACACAACATTTTAACACACAGCATCTCCACAGGCCACAAAGCATATCTAAACTCTACATGCTGTCGTTATGACATTTAACGATGCAATAGACAAAATGACAGAAAGATATCGTAACAGACTGAAGCACTTCTTATATGAGGCTGCAGTGGTCTATGTGGGTGGGTCTGACATTACAACCTACCAGTTAATAACTGAGCCACAGTCAACTTGTGCTACTGAACTCCTAAACTGATATAACAGCAAGTTTAGCTCTTTATTTTCTCTCAGCATGTTTTGTCTTTTGTGCTCTCCCTGAAACAGACACAGCACAGACTAGAGGAACTGGAGGAGAGTTGTTAAGAAAAACCCCTGTAGGTGTAAGCTTTGCAGCAGTGGATTTTGTTGATGTTCATTACAAACTTTTCAATGAGTTGTCCTCAGACACGTATTCTCATTCGAGACCTTGTCCTTGACGCTATTGGGATAACATTCTAGCCTCCAATTATCCTATATTACATTAAGTGGACTTTATAAACAGATGTTATTTTGCAAATTGCAGATCTTATCTGCACCTGTAGGACAAGATGCAGCTTCCTAAACATACATCAAAATGTATATGTATAACCTCGTAACAGCTTTGCCTTGTCACTCATTTACAATGTTCAGCACAGATCTGGCTACAGTATTCCAATACAGCCCAGCTGGAGTCAGGACAGATTCAGCAACCTGAGACATTCTGAGGCCCCTGTCAGCTGCATCTCTTTTGACTCCAGCCACTTTCCATGCCCCCACCCCCATATTTGTGGTACACTTTTGTGTTAAATGTACTATTATAATAATAGTGCCAAACTGAACGTGTCTACAAAAAAATAATTATTATAAATAAGAAAAGCTTCACCAGGATAAACTGTTGTGCTAATGTACTAAACGTCTCTTGGTACTTGCTGCAAGGTCACGAACCATCCACAATGGGTACGCAAAGCCGCTCGGCTAACAGAGAAGGTCTTAGCTGGGCGACTCAAATGACTACTTTAGGGTGCGCCATTCCTCTGGATCATAAATTCCACCACAGTTAATGCATCGTTAATCATCTTCTTCTTTCGGCTGCTCCCATTAGGGGTTGCCACAGCGGATCATCTTCTTCCATATCTTCCTGTCCTCTGCATCTTGTTCTGTTACACCCATCAACTGCATGTCCTCTCTCATCACATCCATAAACCTTCGCTTAGGCCTTCCTCTTTTCCTCTTCCCTGGCACCTCTATCCTTAGCATCCTTCTCCCAATATACCCAGCATCTCTCCTCTGCACATGTCCAAACCAACGCAATCTCGCCACTCTTGTCTTGACTTTGTCTCCCAACCGTCCCACCTGAGCTGACCCTCTAATGTCATACTTTCTAATCCTATCCATCCTCGTCACACCCAATACAAATCTTAACATCTTTAACTCTGCCACCTCCAGCTCTGTCTCCTGCTTTCTGATCAGTCCCACCGTCTCCAACCAATATAACATAGCTGGTCTCACTACCGTTCTGTAGACCTTCCCTTTCACTCTTGCTGATATCCGTCTGTCACAAATCACTCCTGACACTCTTCTCCACCCATTCCACCCTGCCTGCAATCTCTTCTTCACTTCTCTTCCACAATCCCCATTACTCTGTACTGTTGATCCCAAGTATTTAAACTCATCCAACTTTGCCAACTCTACTATCTGCATCCTCACCATTCCATTGACCTCCAACTCATTCACACACATGTATTCTGTCTTGTTGTTCCTACTGACCTTCATTCTTCTCCTCTCTAGAGCATATCTCCACCTCTACAGGGTCTCCTCAACCTGCTCCCTACTATCGCTACAGATCACAATGTCATCAGCAAACATCATAGTCCATGGGGACTCCTGTCTAATCTCGTCTGTCAACCTGTCCATCGCCACTGCAAATAAGAAAGGGCTTACAGCCGACCCCTGATGTAATCCCACCTCCAACTCGAATGCATCCATCACTCATACCACAGACCTCACCACTGTCACACTTCCCTTGTACGTATCCTGTACAACTCTTACATACTTATTTGCCACTCCCAACTTCCTCATACAATACCACAGCTCCTCTCGAGGCACCCTGTCATATGCTTTCTCCAGGTCCACAAAGACGCAATGCAACTCCTTCTGGCCTTCTCTCAACTTCTCCATCAACATCCTCAGAGCAAACATTGCATATGTGGTGCTCTTTCTTGGCATGAAACCATACTTGCGGCTCACTAATTATCACCTCACTTCTTAACCTAGCTTCCACTACTCTTTCCCATAACTTCATGCTGTGGCTCATCAGTTTTATTCCCCTGTAGTTACTGCAGTCCTGCACATCCCCCTTATTCTTAAATATCAGCACCAGTATACTACTTCTCCACTCCTCAGGCATCCTCACACTTTCCAAGATTCCATTAAACAATTTGGTTAAAAACTCCACTGCCATCTCTCCTAAACACCTACATGCTTCCAAAGGTATGTCATCTGGACCAACGGCCTTGCCATTTTTCATCTTCTTCATAGCGGTCCTTACTTCCTCCTTGCTAATTCATTGCACTTCCTGATTCACTATTTCCACATCATTCAACCTCTTCTCTCTCTCTCTCGTTCTCTTCATTCATTAGCCTCTCAAAGTACTCTTTCCATCTGCTCAACACACTCTCCTCGCTTGCGAGTACGTTTCCATCTTTATCCTTTATCACCCTAACTTGCTGCACATCTTTCCCGGCTCGGTCCCTCTGTCTAGCCAATCGGTACAGTTCCTTTTTTTCCTCCTTAGTGTCCAACCTCTCGTACAACTCATCATACGCCTTATCTTTAGCCTTTGCCACCTCTCTCTTCACCTTGCGCCTTATCCTCTTGTACTCTGGTCTACTTTCTGCATCTCTCTGACTATCCCACTTCTTTGCCATCCTCTTCCTTTGTATACTCTCCTGTATTTAATCATTCCACCACCAGGTTTCCTTTTCCTCCTTCCTCTTTCCAGATGTCATGCCAAACACCCTTCTAGCTGTCATCCTTTCTACATCTACTGTAGTTTCCCAGCTGTTTGGTAACTCTTCACTGCCACCCAGCGCCTGTTTCACCGCCTCCCTAAACTCAACCTTGCAGTCTTCCTTTTTCAACTTCCACCATTTGATCCTTGGCTCTGCCCTCACTCACTTCCTCTTCTTGATCTCCGTCATCCTAAAGACCACCACCCTATGCTGCTTAACTACACTTTCCCCTACCACCACTTTGCAGTCTTCAATCTCCTTCACATCAACTCTTCTGCATAGGAAGTAATCTACCTGTGTGCATCTCCCTTCACACTTGTATGTAACCCTATGTTGCTCCCTCTTCTTAAAAACGAATTCACCACAGCCATGTCCATCCTTTTGGCAAAATCCACTATCCTCTGACCTTCTTCATTCCTCTCCTTGACAATATAAATATTAAAATTTTGCACATCAGCAATAATATATAAGAGAGAGGACAATAAAGACAGTACACTAAGGAGCTTCTAAACGTCCGGCGCGTAGTACTGCATATTCGGACTGTTCACACAAATTATACGATTTATTAAATTCAGTCTATAAGAATATGTTGTGTTAATCACAGCTGAGTGCAGCATATAATTTATTCTTCTTCATCTTTTTCCTTATCATTTCCCATTTTTATATGGGGTCAACCTTCTGATTACCAGTGTAGATCTTTAGCCACAGAGACACTATTCCATTGAGTGCAGCATATAACTAACGTATTAAAAAGTGCAGTCTCATGAATGAGACATGGCAAACGCAGATATAAATCGCATACTATTAAATATAAAATGTTAAGATTTTTTGTTCAATTTGTTTCTAATATATGGCACCAAAACAACTGCTTTTGATGCAGAACTGAAAGACCTTGATAGTTTAGAAGTGTAATAAATGCTGAATACACATTTGAGTACAGGAACTAAAGGGAATTGAAATCGTCATGAGGGGAGTGCAATATAGGCGTGAGTTCACGGGCAAAACAGGGAAGTGGCTCCAGAAGGGGGTGTCAATTTATGGACCTCACAGTGTCTGAAGTGCTCGGATCGGTCTGAGGTCTAAAACTGTCCTGACTGCAGCTGGTCACTTCTCCAGTATTTAGTCTTCACCCTGATCACACATATGATCAGTTACCACTTTGTGGAGTAGTCTCTAAAATCTGTCTGTTGTCCATATCATAATTCTAGTCAATAACATTAGATGACAAAAGATTCCAAAACATCTTTAAGGTGCAATGTAAGCTAATTTTTTTCCCCCTAATATAAGCGTATTTAAAATGAGTTACTGGAAATTTAATTCAAATAAATTGTGCAAAAAGAACAAAGGAGGTTAAACTGCAGGTTCTAGCTAACTCAGTGGAAGAGATTTGCAAATGCAGGATGACTACATACCTAATCCTTCCTCTATGTCCTTTACAGATGAGCTTTCAATTTCATTGCCATGATCAAGCAAGACCTTCCCACAATTCCTGCTGTCCTTATGATCTTCTACCCGTCTGGCATCAATGTTAGGCAAAGATGTCTTGGCATAATTGGGTGCAATAGTACGGCTGGCACCGACGTCATTAAAATCACCACTGTGCCTTTCTTCAGCACAAACACTAGACGTTTTCTGCGGGTTTCTTCCATTACTGTTTAGATCCTCAAAGATTTCAGGAGTCTTAACACAGACAGGGCTCATAATAGGCTCTAAGAAGTTAAGCTGCATCAACATATCTTCCAGGAAGTTCTCAATAAACTCTGCAGACTCTTCCTCATCACCATTAGTCTTGTCTTGATCTTTTAGCCCTGAGTTTTGAAGTCCTTTCACTGCGGCCTCTGTCTCCAACACACTGTTCACTGGACCCCCTGTCTAAACATAACACACATAAAACATTTACATTTGTTTTAATATAGAATGAGATGTACTTTACATAAGTAGAAGGATCTGAAAGGTAAACACACAATTTAGTAAAATTTACCCTCAGTGTCTGTAGTACTAGAGAGTTGTACCGTGTTAGCCATCTTGCCTGAAGAAGGAGCCTGAGTTACCTCGAAAACATGCATATTGTAACCTTTCACAACATCCTGCCCTCAGTTTCTGTTAACAGGCATCCTTTCAACAGCACAATCACAGAAATACAAAGACGCTAGAAAAGTGAATCCAGTACCAATGATACTGAAAAGAAACTTACTCTTTAAGTTCTCCTCAAGTCACTTGTAATTATCTTTATGTCCTTACAGCACCTCCTAAACATTGTTAAATTTGAATTCTTCACACAAAAATGTATTTATTAAAATGTGGCATTAACAAAATAAAGTGTTGCCTTTCAATGTATGACTTAAAATGTGAAATTTACAAGATAAAGTGTTGCCTTTTAAACCTTACTGTATGTGAAGAATTCAAATTAACCCCAAAGATACAGTATCACTTAACATCACCAATCTGTACACAATTTTAAAATTCTCATTTACTACATAAAGTAACCAAATTTCAGCCAAAAATGCACGGAGTACATGTTTACATCAGTGAACACTACGACGGTTGCTAAAGATTAAGCCCATAAAAAACAAAGATGCCTGTTCCTTTAGCAAAAAAATAAAAAAAATTGTTCTCGTTTATAACTCCCAAATAATGAATTTGGAAAAAATGACAGATCTTACTCTTTAGTTGAAGGTATCCTATGCTTTTAAAATTCTGAAGGCTGAATGGCGTGTTCTCATCCAGATTATTCGAATGTTCGAATTCTACTCCGTCTTATTACTGGGACTGTTCTCGCTGTATCTGTATTGCCTGCCCTTTAAACTACTGACTTCTTCATAAATGTGTTTTTTTCTATATAAAGCATGTTCAGAATTGCAAGAAATGTTGCAATCCTCATTTTTTGAGCTGGACTTGCATTCACAATCCGCTAGCTATCCGTAACATCTCTTTAATGGATTCCTGCTATGATGTCAGTTCTCCTAGTATAGACCCTCTGGCTCCAAGTTTTTTTTTTTTTCCCTTTCTGTAAGGAGAACAGTAACAGCCCATGTAAAGCATGCCACAAACAATCATCCGTCCAGACAAATACATTTGATAATATCACCAGATTCTGAGCGGATATTCTTTCTTAAAGGATGCTCATTAATGGACACTGTCTACAAAACGGGCAAGAAAAAAAGAAGCAAAATTCAGAAAATTTAAAGAGCGTGTGTAGCCTTGTCCTTAAAATGCCAACAGTGTCTCCATGCCACACAAAGCTTCCTCAGGGGGGATTCTTACCTTGGGTGTTACCTTTAACTGGAATACCTCTTTTGTGTGCAAAAACCTTAAGCACAATGCAACCTTAAGTTAGGCCCATTATCTTTGGTGCCACTACAAATGTGAACGCCTCTTTGTAATTATAGGGAAAATGACAGTTTAAAATCTAGTCAAAGTGAAAAAAAGGGAAAAGACAGACACATTAACTAAAGCCTTAATTTGGATAGAACTTTCTTTATCTCTGG
Source organism: Polypterus senegalus (assembly GCF_016835505.1). NCBI lineage: Eukaryota > Metazoa > Chordata > Cladistia > Polypteriformes > Polypteridae > Polypterus > Polypterus senegalus. Next base: position 174,118,318 of record NC_053163.1, read on the forward strand.
GAGGAAATGTGACATTTTTTCTGTGCACAAACTCTTTAACTTAATAAATACATAAAACAAATAGAATAGATTTTCTTCACACAGAGAATCATAGACACACAGAATAAATGACCAAGTAGTGTGGTGGGCAGGAGGACTTTAGGGACGTTTAAGACTCGACTTGATGTTACTTTGGAAGAATTAAGTGGATAGGACTGGTGAGCTTTGTCAGGCCGAATGGCCTCTTCTCGTCCAGACTGTGCTAATGATCTAACAAGATGATGAAATAAACTGGTGCCAAAATATGTCACACACAGTAACATTAATTGCATTATATCATAAAACTATTTTTGCATATATTGTTTAATACGTATTTTGAAAATCCTAACATTTATCCAATTTATCAACCTCCTTATTCCAATTTGAAGGTAAAGGAGAGCAATTGTTGATCACTGAAGCATTAAACACAAGCCTGGAACTAACTATGGATAGGGTACCAATCCATAACAGGAAAAGAAATTGCCATAAAATTCACAAAAAGGGTTAGGCTATGTATTCTTTCTTAGTTATCTGACCTAGTAGTACCCAGATTCTCACAGGCCACATACCGAAACCTTGCATTACACCACCATTGAGCATCTTGTAAAAATGCCAGCCAGTTTTCGCTGGTGCCCTTGAAAACCAAAAGTGCCAATCTGTATCAGATTCTGCTTAACTGCTAAATTCCTTTCCCTTTTCCTTGTTAACAGTACCATAAAACAAATTTAAGCTACTCTTCATGTCCATAATGCATTTTAAAGTACAATTTTAACAATTAATGGATTCAAAATACTGCAGAGTCCTTGTTTGGCTCTTCTATTAGAAAAATATAGTGGTGTGCCTCCCGAGAGTTTATTGGAAGGCCTTTGATCACACATATATAGCAAGAATGTGAAGTGCATGGCTGACCTTTTGCTGTCTTTGTTCTGTCCTTTTACTCAGAGATATTGGGTCAGATTCTTAACAAACAACACAATAAACCTGCTAATAGCTCCACTTAACTTTATTCAGTTGGTCATACAGATGACAAAATAAAACTGACTAATACTGTCAAGGAATGCCCTAGAATGGAGGTGGTCGGATTAAATCTCTTTGAGTCCATGACATCTGTTTTCAGTTAACATTCTACTGACCAATCAGATTGGGAAAGGCTCAAATCTTACCCCTCTGCAAGGACAAATGTCTGATAAGACATGATGAATGTCACCTTAGTTAAGCAAAGTAAAGACAGACTTTGGCTTGGTTAGTAAACTGTATGATCTAATTAAAGTTTTCAGCGTCGTCTTCTTATTTAAAAAATATGAAATAAATTAAAACCTTCAGTGTTGGTAACTTTATTCCCATAATTTCTGGCATACACCTGCACATTAAGCTGTAAGGCCGGAGCTGTACTCCACGCGACGCGACGCATGCTGCAGTGGACGCTCCTGCTATGCAAGCGTTGTAGTGTTCATACTTGCGCAAGTACTTTACGTAAATCTGGAGGAATCCACCAGGTGGCAGTGCAAGATATTATCACAGTGAGAACATGTTCAGCTTCTCTGTGTTGCGATTTGTCTAGAACACCTATTAAATTCCGATGACACCTTACCGCAATATCTCTGAAAAGGATGTTTATTGATTAAATCCATCAATCCAGGGATGTGTCCATTCCAGCAAGCATTGGGCACAAGTGAGAAACAGTCCCTTGATGAGGCCTCAGCTCATCGCAAGGTGAATACAAGCACACATATACACTAGCATCATTTTAGCGGCACCAAATCCCCAAATCTGCATATCTTTGGAAGGAAACCGGAGCACAGTGTGGAATACAAGCAGAAAATACCAGCAACATAACTCCCTGCGAGACAGCAGTGCTATCGCTCCGCCACCGTGTCACCCCCATGTGTGTAATTATTAACAGTATTCATTATTTAAATGAAATATGTAAAAATGTAACATAAACACTTTAACGCATTTAATCATGAAAGTGATATCAAGTATAAATCGAAGGATTCTAAATGTGCAGAGAGGTGGAATATCATACATTTAATTTGATCAGTGTGGTGATCTAATGCTGCTTGCCGCTGCTGTCAGGTCCAAGAAGCTTGTACCGATTAAAAACTGGGATGACGTTTACGAAGGTCTGCTTTAATGATAAAGTAAACTACGAGGTTAAAGGGGACATTTCGAGATTAAAGCCGAAATTTTCACTTTAATCACAAAATACACGTTTTCACCGTGTCCTTTATTTTTTCTCAGTGGCTCAAATACAGCGCTATACATTATGTTGCTGTTGTGAAGTTGCAGAAAAAAATGACGCCACACAAGATGGTATGCGAGGCTTTTAAAATGTATCGTGTCATTACGATCGGGAATATGCGACGCTTGAATATAAAAGCACCACGAATGCATTTGTATGTTGGCATTTTGCTTCACCACATCGAAGCATTCATCAAACAGCGAAGCTCGCACATCAATCCCCGTAGGATCTGCATAGAGGCTTTCTGTCACATGTAGATAGAAACAGAGACTTTGATGTCACGTTACGACTTTTAGCACACTTTTTCTCCATTTACTGTAATGGAGATGAGCTTGAACGCCGTGGGGGCGGAGTTTCGTGTGACATCATCACGCCTCCCGTAATCACGCAGTACATAGAAAACCAGGAAGACCTCCAAAAAGCGCTGAAGAAAACATGCATTATATAATTGAGAAGGCAGCGAAACAATAAGAAGCGAGCGAAGTGACATATACAACCATATTCATGAGTTCTGCTACTTCAGAAAAAAGCACGATGTAAACCTACACTTTAAATTAAGTTCATAGACAGGCTGCCGCTGGCGTTTGTAATTTAGTGCCTGCCCATATAAGGCCGTCCGTCAGCGGCAATCCAATAGCAAACTCCCACTAAATATTCACGGGTGAAGGACTGTGTTTATGGAGAGGAAGATGAGATGGTCAGGGTGGTGTTTGGCACAAACTCAGCGAAACTGCGAGAGAAAGTTTTAAGTGCCAGGACTAAGGTAACATTAAATACAGCCATGGACATAGCACGAGATGGCACCAGCACAGCTGGGAACCTTCGATGCATGTACACGAGTGGCTCACGTGAACTGGCGCAGTGCACAGATAAAAGCAACAGTTCCAAAGAGCGCTGAACAAAAACCGAATTACACAATTGAAAAGGCAGCAAAAAATATGAAGCGTCTGATACATACAAGCATATTCATAAATCCAGCTACTGCGGAAACAAAGCACACGGTGGAAAAAGTCAATGTCCCGCTAAAGGAAGACAGTGTAAAAAACCCGTGCATGCAGTGTGTCAGGTCTCAGATAAAGAAGAAGGCGAGCTGTTTATTGATGCAGTAAGAAGCGAATCGATGAATGAAACCTGTCATCTTTACAGCGATTGACAAACCGGAATGTAACAACAACACATCCTACAAATACGAACCTGATTGAAAGAAATAATGATAATCAAATCCTTGATGACAGCAACACTCAGTAACACTCACAAAACAAATACTGTATATTGACAGTCATGTTACGTTATTTTTAAAATGTTCCCTTTTCTTTTCTAGCTTTTTAACACACTACTTCTCGCTGCGATCTGGTATGTATATATATATATATATATATATATATATCCCGATCTACATACTCGAATAATGGATACTTTATTAGCCATCAATGATTGTTTTGGTAAAGCCATACTCAGTGTATTCATTAGATGAGCGGTAAAAAGTAAGGCGAGGGAGGATGACTTATTGAGGCATGCAGGCTGTAGTGGCGTCAACTCTATCTGAATTAGCGCTGATCACATTTGAAAAATATATCTTTTCAAGTTCTATTTAGTCCATATGTGTCAAACTCAAGGGCGAGATCATTTTATATACTGTATTATTGTTATTAATGGCCGGGTATATGAGCGCTGGTAACACAATAAACTACAGATCCCATAATGCAGCGCTTCAGCTGCCTTGCGAACACTTACGCGTTAATCAAGTCTAGCTTATGATGCTGCAAGTTATTGCGAAGCTAGCTCACACGATGCTGAAGAGAAAAGTTGATTCTGAAAATAGAGCCTTTAAAACCGATGGGAGGCTGAGTATATGTTTACTGAACCCGTGTGTCTCATTTGTGGAGCTAATGTGGCTGTAATTACAGAATTTAATCTAAGGCGGCACTATGAGACAAAACATCAGGGTAACCTGAAAGACCTGAATGCAATGCAGAAGATACAGAAAGCAGAAGAATTAAATAAGAATCTGACACTTCAGCGGACGTTTTACCGTGCACAATCACAAAGTGATTTCAAGTGAAGCTGCTTTTATGGGAGACACAAATGCACCAGTGCAACTTGCCCCACTTTCCCTGTTGCCAAGTAATGTTAAACCAAGTCGTCACTACGGTGTTCCCAAATCGCACTTTGCTGATAAACTGAGCGCACTGAGTTTGCACGGGCTTTGGTGACTTTGAAGAACAAAAAGTCCGTCTACATGCGGCTCGAACCTTGTGCATGTTTGGTAGCACATATCTGTGTGAGAAGCTCTTCTCAGTGATAAAGACTAACAAAACAGCACACAGGAGTCGCCTCACTGATGAGCACCTGCAATCCATCCTGAGAATCTCCACAACACAGAACCTCACACCAAACAGAAGCGAACCTGTTGCCAAAAAAGATGCCAGGCGTCCAGCTCTAAAATGACATATGAGCAAAGACAACTGAATGATTTGATTTGTTATTGCTGAAAGGAACACATTTTATTTATATTTCCAGGTTTTGTTATGCAGCATGTTCATATTTGAATTTGTATAATTTTGACAGGATATATTTTTATGGAGAGCAAAATCTTTTGGGATATTTAAAATCTAAGTTTATTTTTATATAAAATTACATAAGAGTAAAGAAATTTGAATGTTTGTTCTTTTAACGTTTACTTTATTTCTAACTTGTATAATTTAGACAGGATATATTTTTATGGAGAGCAAAATATTATAAGTTGTTTAAGGTTTGAGTTGATTTATTCAGGAATAATATTCCTGTCTGTTTTACCATTCCTACCAAAGATAGTCACTAAATAAAAATTCCTTCTGTACACACACACACACACGACATATATATATATATATACATATCTATACATATATTCATATATATATATATATATATATATATATATATATACATATATATATATATATATATATATATATATATACATATATATATATATATATATATACATATATATATATATATATATATATATATATATATATATATATATATATATATATATATATATATATATATATATACATATATATATATATATATATATATATATATATATATATATATATATATATATATATATACATATATATACATATATATATATATATACATATACATATATATACATACATATACATATATATATATATATATATATACATATATATATATATATATATATATATATATACATATATATATATATATATATATATATATATACATATATATACATATATATATATATATATATATACATATATATACATATACATATATATATATACATATACATATATATATACATATATATACATATATATATATATATATACATATATATATATATATATATATATATATATATATATATATATATATATATATATATATATATATATATATATATATATATATATATATATATATATATATATATATATATATATATATATATATATATATATATATATATATATATATATATATATATATATATATATATATATACATACATACACACACACATATATAAACATATATATACATATACATACATATCTACATATATACACACACAGCTATTTCAGATCAGTGCAATACGCTGTTTGTTAAAACGGTTGACTCCGCCTTACGTGCAATAACAAATCAAATCATTCAGTTGTCTTGGCTCATATGTCATTTTAGAGCTGGACGCCTGGCATCTTTTTTGGCCACAAGTTTGTTTCTGTTTGGTGTGAGGTTATGTGTTGTGGAGATTCTCAGGATGGATTGCAGGTGCTCATCAGTGAGGCTTACTCCTGTGTGCTGTTTTGTTAGTCTTTATCACTGAGAAGAGCTTCTCACACAGATATGTGCTACCAAACATGCACAAGGTTCGAGCCGCATGTAGACGGACTTTTTGTTCTTCAAAGTCACCAAAGCGCCGCGGTAAACTCAGTGCTAATAACTCTAGCTTCGCAATAACTTGCAGCATCATAAGGTAGACTTGATTAACGCGTAAGTGTAGCCGGCAAGGCAGCTGAAGCGCTGCATTATGGGATCTGTAGTTTATTGTGTTACCAGCGCTTCATATACCCGGCTATTAATAACAATAATACAGTATATAAAATGATCTCGCGGGCCGGATATAATTACACGCCGGGCCGGATGTGGCCCGCCCTTGAGTTTGACACATGTGGACTAAATAGAACTTGAAAAGATATATTTTTTCAAATGTGATCGCGTAATTCAGATAGAGTTGACGCAAGACTACAGCCTGCATGCCTCAATGAGTCATCCTCCCTCGCTCTTACTTTTTACCGCTCATCTAATGAATACACTGAGTATGGCTTTACCAAAACAATCATTGATGGTAATAAAGTATCCATTATTCGAGTATGTAGAGCGGGATATATATATATATATATACATATATATATACCCGCAGATCATAGCGAGAAGTAGTGTGTTAAAAAGGTAGAAAAGAAAAGGGAACATTTTAAAAATAACGTAACATGACTGTCAATATACAGTATTTGTTTTGTGAGTGTTACTGAGTGTTGCTGTCATCAAGGATTTGATTATCATTATTTCTTTCAATCAGGTTCAGATTTGTAGGATGTGTTGTGTTCAAGTTACATTCCGTGTTTGTCAATCGCTGTAAAGATGACAGGTTTCATTCATCGATTCGCTTCTTACTGCATCAATAAACAGCTCGTCTTTTTCTTTATCTGAGACCTGACACACTGCATGCACGGGTTTTTTTACACTGTCTTCCTTTAGCGGACATTGACTTTTTCCACCGCGGTGCTTTGTTTCCGCAGTAGCTGGATTTATGAATATGCTTATCAGACGCTTCATATTTTTGCTGCCTTTTCAATTGTGTAATTCGGTTTTGTTCAGCGCTTTTGGAACTGTTGCTTTTATCTGTGCACTGCGCCAGTTCACGGAGCCACTCGTGTACTTGCATCGAAGGTTCCCAGCTGTGCTGGTGCCATCTCGTGCTATGTCCATAGCTTTATTTAATGTTACCTTAGTCCTGGCACTTAAAACTTTCTCTCGAAGTTTCGCTGAGTTTGTGTCAAACACCACCCTGACCATCTCATCTTCCTCTCCATAAGCACAGTCCTTCACCCGTGAATATTTACCCCGTGGCAGTTTGCTATTGGATTGCCACTGACGGACGGCCTTATATGGGCAGGCACTAAATTACAAACGCCAGCGGCAGCCTGTCTATGAACTTAATTTAAAGTGTAGGTTTACATCGCTTTGTTTCCAAGTAGCAGAACTCATGAATATGGTTGTATATGTCACTGCTCGCTTCTTATTGTTTCGCTGCCTTCTCAATTATATAATGCATGTTTTCTTGAGCGCTTTTTGAGGTCTTCCTGGTTTTCTATGTACTGCGTGATTACGGAGAGCGTGATGATGTCACACGAAACTCCTCCCACGGCGTTGAAGCTCATCTCCATTACAGTAAATGGAGAAAACTGCTTCCAGTTATGACCATTACGCGTAGAATTTCGATATAAAACCTGCCCAACTTTTGTAAGGAAGCTGTAAGGAATGAACCTGCCAAATTTCAGCCTTCCACCCACACGGGAAGTTGGAGAATTAGTGATGAGTCAGTGAGGGCTTTGCCTTTTATTAGTATATATATATATATAAGTATATATATATATATATATATATATATATATATATATATATTACAGCAACACTCATCACTCACAACAGTGACAAAACAATTACATTGACAATCATGTTACGTTATTTTCAAAATGTTTCCTTTTCTTTTTCATTGCTTCTTTAACACACTACTTCTCCGCTGTGAAGCGCGGGTATTTTGCTAGTCTTCTAAATAAGATCAACTTTAATAAGTGCCCAAAGGCTTAAATAATGGGATGAACAAGCCTTAATGTTAGTTTCATTTTTATTTAGGTTTGATCTAAGCATTCTCCATAAGTCCTCACTGCTATATTTATTTGCACTAGGTTTATGTTTGACTAGCTGCGCTAGCCATCTAAAGCAGTTTGAAATCTAAGAAATTAATGTAAGCCTCATGTTTTTTTATTTGATACATGGGTTGTCCATTTCATCTGGTATAATAATACACAACCAATCCAGTTCCCTTGCAATACCCTTTTAGTCTACGTACAGTTAGATCCAAACATTTTTACTGCTTCCACTCTGCGTCGCTCGTCGAACTGACAACTCTTGAAGTGTTTTGCTGGGAAAATGCAGCAGTGGTTGCTACCGCATTGGCTTGGTTTAGTAACTCTAGCCTCGTCATGATGGGCTTTGCCTTTTTGACACTTGTGTGTATATTTTATTTATTTACATACATACATACATACATAAATACATACATACATACATAGGGCTGGAACTAATGATTATTTAAGTAGCAGACTAATCGTTCAATTTATTTTTTGATTAGTCACGATTATTTCATGCCTGACTATTTTGATGCCTGCGACCTGTGGTTGCACATCCTGTTCTGGGCTCCAGTGCATGTCTTACCTCATCTGCTCACGTCTGTCAACCTGTGAATGTCACCCTGATATCTCTGCATTAACACGATTAAAATTAATAATAATCAAATTAAAATAACAAGTGAAACCCGATATCTATGCAAAAGGACAAAGTCTTTAGAGTTCTGGTGTTTCCTGTCTTGCTATATGGTTGTGAGACATGGACGCTATCCAGTGACCTGAGATGAAGACTGGACTCCTTTGGTACTGTGTCTCTCCGGAAAATCCTTGGGTACCGTTGGTTTGACTTTGTGTTGAATGAGCAGTTGCTCATGGTGTCCCGAATGAGGCACACTACCCGGATTGTGAGGGAGCATCAGTTACGACCATGTGGTGCGTTTCCCTGAGGGCGATCCGGCTCGCAAGATCCTCATTGTTGGGAACCTGAGTGGCCGGACCAGGCCAAGGCGTCGCCCACATAACACCTGGCTGCGGCAGATAGAGGGTAATTTCCGGAGGGTAGGACTGGACCATGTGTATTCTATCTATATAATTCACTAAGGCCACGCAAGACAGAGAGCGCATGCGTGCCAACTAAGAGAGCCATGCCCGCCAACTGTAAGACCATGGGATACGCTCGACAGAGCCCCGCCCGCAAACTCTAACCCTCCTCCTGTGTCCACCATCGCTCTTGAGGCATGTGCACTGCCTGCTCATGTGCCCATATGCAACAACTCACCAAACACAGCCTCAGTCGCTTTAGTCTGTGCTACAGTCCACACGAGAGAGAAAAACACACACACAGGCGAGAGAGAAAGAGACACACACAGGCGCACGAGAGAGTGACAGAGACACACACAGGCATGCGCGCACGCGAGAGAGACACACACACACAGGAGCAAGAGAAAGAGACACACACACACACATCTACGCACGCAAGAGAGCGAGAGACACACACACACACACACACACACAGGCACGTGTGAAAGAGAGAGACACACACACACAGGCGCACGAGACAGAGACACACACACACAGGCGCGAGAGACAGAGACACACACACATGCATGAGAGAGAGAGAGAGAGAGAGAGAGAGAGAGAGAGAGAGAGAGAGAGACACACAGGTGCGCGAGAGACACAGACAGACAGACACACACAGGCGAGAGAGAGAGAGAGAGAGAGACAGACACACACAGGCGCGTGACAAAGAGACAGACACACACAGGCGCGTGACAGAGAGACAGACACACACAGGCGCACGTGTACATTGTTGCAATGTTACTTTTCTTGGTTGTTTATTAAATTACGGATTTTTCAAATGTTCATTTTTTTTCCCTGTGCTTTAAACTCATTAAAAAAAAAGTGTTTTTATCGAGCGATTCGTAGCGCTATAGCGCGAACTCTTGCAGTGTTAGTTTTCTCTGTTGTTCAAGGTTTTCTCAGTGTTATTCAATGTTTTTACATTTACTTTACTATTACGCTGTGCATTCTATGGTGTAATTAACTATATTTGTGCTTAAAAACTTAAAAAAATATTTATATATTTACATACAGTTTGTATGGTCTGGAACGGATTAATTGTATTTACATACAATCCTATGGGGGAAATTACTTCGGTTCATGACCAAATCGGTTTACGACCAGGGTTTTAGAACGAATTTTGGTCGCGACCTGAGGTTCCACTGTATATATAATCGACCATGTCGCCCGACCATGGGGTACGCACGACAGAGCCTCGACCGCCCACTCTAACCCTCCTCCCGTGTCATAGGGAATGCATGACAGAGCCCCGCCCGCAAACTCTCACCCTCCACCCGCGTCCACCCTCGCTCTCAAGGCATACGCACTGCTTGGTCATGTGCCCGCCCCCCAACACGTCACCAAACACATCCTCACTCTCTTTGGTCTGTGCTACAGTCCACATGCAGCTGTGAGCCACATTGACTGTTCACGTTGATAATTATGCGGCGTATGCTGCATGTGGGTTGGCTAGTTATTAATATTTTATTAAAATCAAAAAACATTCCATACATGTAAGTTAAGTTAGACAAACCTGGTTTGAAACAAGTCGATTCCTACCCATGAGAAAGAGAGCTAGGTCACCAGAGTAGCACTTTAATAATAGCAAAAATACGTAAATTAATAAATAAATAAAAATAGAACAGGAAAAGAGGGGAGAGAATCCACTTACTCAAATTAAATGCTTATTCTAAAATGTTATTTATCATATCCTGCCAGTTTTTGAAAAAGTTGTGTGTCTCAATATATTTTATCAGCATGTTTAGTCACGTTGTCACACTCCAGGTTCCCCACAGATATGTTATTCCACCATGGCCCGAGAGGGAGCATTGCCACTAACTTTGTCACCTACTATTGCTCCACAGCACAGAGAAACTGCCCAGTGAGGGAAATTTCCTCCATCCCTGCCAGTTCCAGGACAATATAGGCCCAGCCACCTGAAAGGAGGCATCACTTACTGACTAGAAAAACACAGAGACAGAACTCCTTCATACTTTGATCTAAGTGATCCAAAGACACCATTAAAAGCACTATTTCTGTTGTTTTGAATGGTAATAAGTGACTCTTTTCTTCGTTATTGCACCATTGCAGGGGGGTGGTTACCCCTTAGCGAATCAAGAACGACTGTCAAAGCTTTCCCCATCTTGAATCGAGTGGAATCGTCAGAATGTGGAACTGAGAACAATTATCGGAGCGGCAACCTGCCACAACCAACTGCAACCTATTAGTATTATAAATAATAGCAACTTTCAACCGACCGACAGTAGCCTGTCACCCGAAAATGGGTCATGACCTAGTGTTTGAGAAACACTGTTCTACAGCCTCTCTCCGAGTCTCATTCACTCCACCTCGGTACAGCTCCTCATCCTCTCACTGCACAGCATAACACCCATTGCCACCTCCATACCAAATGAAGCATTCGTCTTCCTCTCATTCGGTGACCCTTCACATATCCTCCTGATCTTTCTCATTTTTGTTCATTACTTTATCTTCAAGCTTCATTCTCCATGTCTCACTCCCATACTGTATGCTACCACAGATATCATGATCTTTTCTTTTCAATGCCAGGGCGGCTCCTTTAGGCTGGGGATATACTAAACGTTACGTGATGAGTGCGCATGAGGATGCCACGGCTACACTAGCAGTGCACCGACTATACTTGCGTAGTTTGAGCAAATCTGGAGGATTCCACCAGGTGGCAGTGCGAGAAATAACCATGGTGGGAAAACAATGTCTGGTTTAGCGGTGTTATGAGTTGAGGGAAGGAAGATGTTAAAGATAAAAATTCTTTGCATTCTGACGCTGTTGTGAAGATGCAAAACAAAAACAAAAAAAAAAAAAAAAAAAAGACACCAACAACAACACAGAAGATGGTATGCGAGACCTTTAAATGTATCGCATCATTATGAAGGGGGGTGTGCGACTGTTATATTGCCTATGTGCAAAATAGATAAAGAAAAGCACCAGGAAAACATTCACATGTCAGCATTTAAGTTTGATGATTTGCTTCAGCGCATTGAACCATTCATCAAACATAAAAGCACTCATATTTATTCTGTTGCAACTTGCCGTCATATGGTAAGAGTAAACAATGATGCTGATGTCATGTACCAAAACTTGAACAAACACGCCACCCATGTTTTTGCTGGTACTGCCTCTTGCGTATGTGTCACGCTAATTTCTGACAACGTACTCACAAGATGCATCAAAAGAACGCAAGGGATGCATGGCAGCCACGACGCCCTTAGAAGTTCTGCTATATTTAGTAAAGCTGCTGAAATAATAAGCCACCAAATGAATTTAGAAGAACTGCCATTCAACATTTTAGCAGGAACAATGGCACCACTGTTTTAGAGCTCCAGAGTCAAAAACCTTAGCCCTGGCACGGTCTTTGTGGGGCCTCCATTTAGGGTACACAAATGGCATCTCTTTCACTCTGTCTGGGTACTTGAGTATCGTTCAGCTGCTGCTGGTTATTTCTTTTAAACTAGCAAAATACCTGCGCTTCGCAGAGGCGAAGTACTGCCTTAAAATTTTTATTAAGAAGAAAATTAAACCTTTTTAAACTGAGGGAAAATCTATATATATAATTCACTAAGGCAAGACACCGATGGAAAGCACGCCAGAAGGGGCGTGGATTCACTAAGCCACCGACAAGTAAGATACCTATGGCGCACGCAGGGAAGAGCCACACCCACCAACTACAAGACCATTGGATACGACGACAACTCGCAGAGCCACGCCCACCAACCTGGGCGCGACGACACAGAAAGAATGGCGTCATTTATATTTGTCTGTCGAAGAGGCCACATGTACCTCCGAGCCACCTTGACTGTTCATAGTGGCATGTTTCTCGCGGAGGTGAGTCGCTATATGCAGCTGTAAAACAGTTTGCGAGGGGTATCCCATGGGATCCTTAAAAATCCTTTATAACTGAGGTTAAAACACAATGAAATAAGCAGTCTTTAAAAACCGAATTTTCGGTTACGACGCACGACCGCATGCACCATAGCAAACTGATTTACACACTACATACAGCAATTCACATCCGTGACAAACATGCGTCTTCTTCACTCACGGACAATTATATGTTGCTCTCTCCAGAGTTCCATCTTTTCGTTCACTTTCTGTTGTGTCCTCAAACCCTCCCTTTTTAGACAAATGTGTCTTTCCAGAAGTGTTCAACCATCAATAAATAATTTGTTATGCCGCGGGTTCACTATTGTGTTGTATTTTGCTCTCTTCAGAGTTCCATCTTTTCATTCACTTACTGTGTTATTCTCACACCAACCCGTTTTAGACAACCGTGTCTTTCCAGAAGTGTTTAGCATTCAATAAATAATTATGCACCAGATTGAGCGTGTGTCTGCCCGGCACAGAGAGGCGTGGGTACACCATTGAACCCCATTCGGGCTGCAAACCGTGGAATTCCCACTAAGTGTGACTCATACGTTCCCACTGGTTGCGTCCCTACCCTTTGTGCACACCCCCCTCCCTACTACTGTGGTCGGGTGTCTTGGTGGATTATATATAGAAAAGCAGCCAACGACTCAATTGACGAGTTGGAGGTGGGCACATGAGCGGGCAGTACATACTAAACGAGAATTCAGCAGACTAGCATGACGGAGGGAGCTGAATGGACATCCTTCTCCTCTCCTCCCGTTCCACACTCCGCGTCGTGCACCTCCATACCTCCGTCTGGCAAGAGAAGGCGCAATTGCGGTCCGCCAGTTTTCAGTCACAGACGATTGTGTGTTGGTTCGTTCCATGCATTGTTACAATGTTGCTTTTCTTGCTGATTTATTACATTACCGATTTTTCAAATGTTAATTTTCTCCCTGTGCTTAAAAATCATTTAAAAACTGGCCTGATTATGCGGCGTATGGTACGCCACGGGTTGGCTAGTATACCAATAATTATTTGTTAAGGATCTCTTTGTATGCCACGTTGTCAGTTCGGCCCTCCGGTTGTAATATGACCAAGCTGTGCGCTGAGCTTACTCTTGAGCATGCAACGTACAGTTGGCCATGTGAAAAGTAATCTTGTTTCAGAATCTCACAGCTTGGATTGCTACTGTCATAATCGGTTGGAGTTTCATGGTTTGTTTCAATTACGTTAGTATTTGTAGGACTTGTGTTGAAGAGTCATTCGGCATCCGGCCAAGCTGTAAAGTATACAACCGGTTTCATCGATAACTTCACATCCAGCTTTTAAGAGTTTAAACATTTATAAACATCAAAGTGTCTACTACTGAAATCGTCACCTGTAAATCTAAGATGTTTAAGAGGCATTGGCGGTTGCCGAAAGGTGTAAAATATTTGGCCATTTCGGAACACTTGAAAGCGACAACCGAACAATTCAGCGGCAGCCATCAACTCCCATGCAGATCCATAGGTGAAGGGCTTAAGCATTTCACTCTTACAGTGCTCCTGTGTAGTATAATTATCTCCTGTACCGTCATCAGTCCACACCTTGAACCTGTCCCAGTCATTCAATACATAAGACACAATGTTCCTCCAGATATCAAGAATGAGCCGGATATGGCCGTGCAATATGTAACACAGAGAATGGAAAAGGTAGGTGCCATCTCCAGGCATGGAAACAACTTGGTAAGTGACAGTTCTTTAATCGATGGTGATCACCTCTATAGACATGTTAATGGGGGAATGGTTGGAATGATAAAGGAAATGGGTACCTGAACAATGTAAAATAAGTCTAAAATACCTACACAATAACTATAATCGTAATAAATGAACAATAAAACAGCGGAGAAGCCGTGGATTAAATTAAAAGGCTGTAGTTATCAGCAGGGAGACGTGATTCCCGTGGCGTAGCAAGGAAGGGAATGTAGGGACTGGAGCGACGGACAGTCTTATATAGGCAGGGAGGCGTTGAGACCTCCGGTGACCACACGGTGACCGAGCTGCAGGCTATGGACGTATATATGTATGTAAGTAGGATTCAGTTAGCGTTGGGAACCCGCGTACCAAAGTTCTTGAAAATGGGCCCATAAGTAACAAAGACAGTTGAAAAGTTCAATATGGCGGCCGACAGTGGCATCATACCACCGAAATAAGTACGTACATTGGTTTTAGTTAGCGCAGAGAAGCCACCTACCAAATTTCGTGATGATGGGGCAATAAATAAGAAAGTTCAACATGGCGGACATTGTTGACCGTTACGCGTAGAATTTCGAAATGAAACCTGCTTAACTTTTGTAAGTAAGCTGTAATGAATGAGCCTGCAAAATTTCAGCCTTCTAACTACATGGGAAGTTGGAGAATTAGTGACGTTGGAAAGTTCAATATGGCGGCCAACAGTGGTGTCATACCACCGAAATAAGTACGTACATCGGTTTTGGTTAGTGCAGGGAAGTCACCTACCAAATTTTGTGAAGATGGGGGCCATAAATAAGAAAGTTCAACATGGCGGACGTTGTCGACTGTTATGACCGTTACATGTAGAATTTTGAAATGAAACCTGCTTAACTTTTGTAAGTAAGCTGTAAGGAATAAGCCTGCCAAATTTCAGCCTTCTACCTACACGGGAAGTTGGAGAATTAGTGATGAGTGAGTGAGTCAGTGAGGGCTTTGCCTTTTATTAGTATAGACTAGCAAAATACCCATGCTTCGCAGCGGAGAAGTAGTGTGTTAAAGAAGTAATGAAAAAAAAAAAAAAGGAAACATTTTAATAATAACGTAACATGATTGACAATGTAATTGTTTCATTGTCATTAGTGTTGTTGGCATATCTCTCTCTCTCTATCTATATATCATCCTCTAATAAAACCCTTGTGTGCGTCCAGTGTCCGTGTCTTCTGGTGAAGTGCGCATGCTCTGGGCCACACGGCACATGTTCAGTCTCTTCCTGTGCATTCCCTGTGTGTGCAGAGAGAGAGAGAGAGAGAGAGAGAGAGAGAGAGAGAGAGAGAGAGAGAGACACACAGGTGCGTGCGCGCGACAGACAGACACGCAGGCCCGCCCAAGAGACACACACGCACACAGGCAGGCTCACGCGAGAGACGGACACACACGCACGCACACACAGGCCCACGCGAGAGACAGACAGGCAGGCACACACGCACGCCCACTCGTGCGCAGGCAGGCAGGCCCACATGAGAGACGGACAGACACGCACGCACGAGAGATAGGCACGCACGCACGCAGGCAGGCCCACGCAAGAGACGGACACACGCACGCACGCGCACACAGACACGCACGCACGCACACCTGCGCACAGGCAGGCCCACGCGAGAGACAGAACAGACACGCACACACACCCGCCCGACAGAGAGACACACTCACACACACAGGCAGGCCCGCATGGGGGACAGACACTCACGCACACACACGCAGGCCCGCTACAGAGACAGACACGCACGCACACACAAACAGGTGCACGCGTGCATTGTTGCAATGTTACTTTTCTTGGTTGTTTATTAGATTACGGATTTTTCAAATGTTCATTTTTTTTCCTGTGCTTAAAACTCATTAAAAAAGGTATTTTTAGCGAGTGGGTCATAAGGCTATAGCGTGAACTCTTGCAGTGTTAGTTTTCTCTGTGGTTCAAGGTTTTCTCAGTGTTGTTCAATGTTTTTACATTTAGTTTACTATTACGCTGTGCATTCAATGGTATAATTAACTTTATTTGTGCTTAAAATCTTAAAATATATATATTTACATACAGTTCATATGATCTGGAACGGATTAATTGTATTTACATACAATCCTATGGGGGAAATTACTTCGGTTCCACTGTATTACTGTCTGACAAAATTACAGGCATTATAATGGAAATACAAAACCAGTATTACTGAGAGAGAAAATTAAAGGCACACAATACAGTGACGCATATTACAGCCACATACAAGGTCCCTTGCCATTTAATATAGACTGTTCCTACTAATGTTTATGCACTACTGTTCTAGCGCCCGTTATTGTAACGGGCTTAATGTCTAGTGTATATATATATATATATATATATATATATATATATATATATACATATATATATACACATATATACATATATATATATATATACACATATATACACATACATATATATATATACACATATATACATATATATACACATATATACATATATATATATATATATATATATATATATACATATATACATATATATATATATATATATATATATATATATATATATATATATATATATATATACACATACATATTACATTATTTGTACAAAATCTTAATTTATCTATCCATTCCTAAATAATTAAATGGGCAGGCTATTTCGTATCAGTGCAATACGCTGCTTGTTAAAACGGATGACTCCTGCTCTTACGTGCACTTAGTGCTGCATGAGTATTATGAACTATCGTATCTGTTCAAGTTCTATTTAAATTTTAAATATAAGTAATTTTTATTTAGTCGACAGAAATATGTTTAGTAGGAATGTAAGTTAAATGTAGTCATCATTGCATAAATTTTTCCTCACCATAGAAATTTAAAGACTAAATTCAACTTCCATTCCTACCAAAGATATTTCTGGCGACTACATAGAACCTACTTATATCCAAATTCGAGCTATTGAGCTGTCGCCTGCCTGCCTGAATAAGTCACCCTCACTTCACTCTTACTTTTTTACCGTTCATTTAATCATGGCTAGTCGCGGAAAAATTATAAAATGGAAGGGGGATTACACGGAGTATGGCTTTACCAAAACAATTATTGATGGCGAATAAAGTATCCATTATTCATAAAGCTTCAATTGGTGATCTGTTTTTCTGCGTTAACCTCATATTTTTTCATACTTCTTCTCAAACCAAGGGGGTGGGAGGGTAAAATGAATCGGGAAGCACTGATCAATGTAATCGGTGTACCAGGAAATCATGCATTGAAAGAAGTTCCCCTTTGCTTGGAATGCAAAGTGTGATTAAATGCGCTATTTTTGAACGCGTTATGGAGCACATGCATCGAAGCTTCTCAGCTGTGCTTGTGCTAAGAAAAGGAAACATTTTAAAAATAATGTAACATGATTGTCAATGTAACCTTTTGTAAGTAGTGCCTGGAAGATTCAGAGTGTGGAGAAACTCTAGAGACAGCGTGTGTATTAACTTGTGGATTTTTCTGTGAGTATTTGGTGGCAGCGTGACAAAGTTGGCTCCGCAAGACCGCGTTAGCTGCGGAGCTCAGCTCAGAGCAAAATGAGGTGAATGGGAGGGGAGATGATGACGTCACTCCCCCACCCGCGTCAACTGTCAATCCCCCCACAAACACAGTCTCTCGGAATTTGCATAAGCAGAGCCCCTCACCAGCAATTTTAACTTAGTTACAAAGTGATCAAAACTCTCGTTTATACCCTGCATCCTCGCATTAGTGAGTGAGTGAGTGAGTGAGTCAGTGAGGGCTTTGCCTTTTTTTTAGTATAGATAAATCGCACACAGTTACATGTTTACAGATTACTAACATATACCCCTCAAATCACTTAAGTCAATCTCATTGTTTATAAACTATCAGCACGCTCTAGGGTAAGGCATATTCAGAACACTAAACACATAAAACACCTCTGTTTAGTACTTGTTACTCATGAAGTCAAAAGTTCCCCATTAGACCTGCACATTTCATGCCTTTCTTTCCTCTCCTCTGTATTTATAGCCGGCCAAAATGGCCACTGTAACCAACACACCTACACCATTTCGCCTAGGCATGGTGGGGTGCAGTTTTCAATTGGATACCTAAGATGCTCATGTCATTGGACATGATTGTATCCAATAAAAATGGGTGGATGTCTGAAATGAATCCAAGTACGCCACTTCATGCCCTATCCAACTCCTGACAGGGCTATGACTGTTTGCAGGCCTGCATTCTTCTGTCACTAATTTCATTGACTGTTTTCATATTAAAGTGATGTGCAGGACTTTTTCCACTCCGATTATTCAATTTCACACCCTATCAGCTGTTGAAGGATCCCTAAGTTGGTATTCTTGCATGAACCAATCATATTGTGCAGAAGGCTTATCTGTCTGTGTGAATGGCAGACTAAAACAGCTGTTACCGCAGGAGTGCTTCCCAAAGGACTGTAACAAATTATAAATCATTACAAAGACGAGGCTCTTACAAACAGCTGTACTGAAAACATTTACCGTTTTTAGTTACAAGTATCTAAATCTGATGCAGCTAGCCAACGTGAAGTTGATTGGCTGCCTATCCATCTGTCATTCTCTCTGTCTGCCAGTCATTCACTCACTGAAAACTGGCCAAGCAGCTTATATGTTATCTACCAACATTTTTTTCAAGTGACAATAAGTCAAACAGATAAGGCAGGCTGGGGGGAGGGAAAGCTGTTTGCTTTGGCTTATTAGTTTTATTCAGAAACCTTTGTACTGTAAATACGGTTGTTCTACTCTGAATGATATTGTTATCTTGGGTATGCACATTTGGAAAATGTTCTTAATCAGGTGTATTTTTTCTCTTGAAGTCTGATGCTCTTTTCTTCCTTTTCCTATGACATATTTTTAATTATAGGTTTATAGGGTCATTACAGGGAGTGCAGAATTATAAGGCAAGTTGTATTTTTGAGGATTAATTTTAATATGGAACAAACACAGTGCTATCAGTCAATCCAAAATGTTAATAAACCTGAAACCTGAATGTTTCACAACGGAAATGTGAGTGTGAACATCATCAGGGGAATACATATGTGTGCACAATTATTAGGCAACTATTAGTGTGCAGATTTATTATGCAACTAAAGGAAAAATGAAAATTTTCCCATCTCACTTGTTTATTTTCATCTGTTATAGTGAGAATAATAAACAAACACCTCAAAATTTACAAATAAACATCTCTGACATTTCAAAAAAAATAAATCAATCAATCAATGACCAATATAGCCACCCTTCTTTCCAATAACAGTCATAAGCCTTTCCATTCATGGAGTCTGTCAGTTTCTTGATCTGTTGACGATCAGCTTTTTGTGGAGCAGTGACTACAGCCTCCCAGACACTCTTCAGAGAGGTGTATTGTTTTTCTCCCCCGTAAATCTAGCGTTTAAGAAGTGCCCACAAGTTCTCGATAGGGTTTAGGTCAGATGAGGAAGGGGGGCCATGTCATTATTCCTTCATCTTTAAGGCCTTTACTGGCTGGCCACGCAGTGGAGAACTTCGATGCAAGTGATGGAGCATTGGCCTGCATAAAAATCATGGTCTTTTTCCTGTATCACTGTTTGAAGAAAGTGTCTTCAAAAAACTGGCAGTAGGTTTGGGAGTTGATTTTGAGTTCATCTTCAATGCAAAAAGGTCCAACTAGCTCATCTTTAAAAATACCAGCTCATACCAGTACCCCACCTCCATGTTGGAGTGGAGCTCTGTGCCCATTACTGATCCACAGGTCCATCCATCTGGTCCATCAAGAGTCACTCTCATCTCATCGGTCCATAAATCTGTCTTCAGATATTTCTTGGCCCAGTTTTGACGTTTCAACTTATGTTTCTTGTTCAGTGGTGGTTGGGTTTCAGCCCTCCTTACCTTGGCCATGTCTTTGAGCACTGAACACCTTGTACTTCTGGGCACTCCAGGTAGGTTGCAGCTCTGGAATATGAAAGTACTGGAGGATAATGGGTTCCTGGTAGCTTCACATTTTGATTCTTCTCAAATCTTTGGCAGCTAATTTATGTCTTTTGTTCTCAACACGTTTCTTGCGACCCTGTTGACTATTTGCAACAAAATGTTTGATGGTTCTGTGATCACACACCAATATCTTAGCAATTCCAAAAGTGCTGCATCCCTCTGGAAGACTTTTTACAATTTTTGACTTTTCAGAGTCAGTTAAATCTCTTTTTTGGCCCATTTTGCCCGAGGAAAACTAGCTGCCTAATAATTCTGCACACCTTGATATAGGGTGTTGATCTCCTTAGGCCACACCCTCCCTCATTACACAAATACACATCACCTGACGTGCTTAAATCCAATAAGCATTCAAGTTAATACAGCTTGGAGTTGGAATATACGCATAAAAATGATATGGTCAAAATACTCACTTGCCTAATAATTGTGCACACAGTGTATTGAAATGGTGAAAAATGTTAAGTGAAATCCTTACTTGTATGCGCTATACAACATGCAACAGACTGCCACACTCTGACACCATGAGTAGTGAGTATAACTGCCCCATTTCATCTTCCTTAAGCCAATGTCACATTAATCGTTGGGTATGTCAAACCTACAAACGACAGCAGCTGATCTGGTCATCGGACCACATTAATTCAAACAAATGGAAATCACGACCCACGTCACATTTAGCAATCATGTGCTGATCTTCCAGCACAGTCGTGCTCACCCCTGTGTGTATGTGTGTGTGTATCTGACAGCCAACAGGCAAGCTGCCTGGTAAAGCCAGCGCTGTACAAAAGGTTAACAGCTATGGCAATTTTGCAGTTTTGTCCATTTTTTTTATTCTTTTTTCGAATCTGTCATGGAAAATTAGGCAGAAGAGCTTCAATTCGGTTTGTGAGGACCAATATAACTGCCTTCCTTATTACTCATCACTGCATTTTACACATTGTACTTTCAGATGAGTATTCATTGGCTTTCAGCTCTCATGAACACAAAGCACAATACTATGACTAAAACCAAAATCAAACTGGTTTGAATTTACTGGAGTGAGTCACCGAGTATGACAGGCTACCTCAGAGTCGCTAAGATTATGTCAATAAAGGCTACAACTGAAAATCACTGGAAAAGTTGTATAATTTGACATAGCCATTACCTGAAAAATCATACAAGTATAATGCCTTTCGTATCTATTATATAGATCCTTAAATTTCTATCAACTGTATATACCTGCTAAATAGTGTCTATTATTTTTTCTATTACTTTCTATCTACTAGCTATACAACCGCTATTAATTTTTCTATTACTTTCTATCAATATACCTGCTATATAGTGTCTATTACTTTTTCTATTAATTTATATCTATCGATATACCTGCTATATACTATCTATTATTTTTTCTATTACTTTACATCTACTAGCTATACAGCCACTATAAATTTTTCTGTTACTTTCTATCTATCAATATACCTGCTATATAGTGTCTATTATTTTTTCTACTAATTTATATCTATTTATCTATATACCTGCTATATAGTGTCTATTAAATTTTTCTATTAATTTCTATCAATATACCTGCTATATAGTTTCTATTACTTTTTGATTCATTTTTCTCTATCTATATACCTGCTATATAGTGTCTATTTTTTTTTTTTAGGTTTATAGGATCCATACCATGTACAGCGTACAGTGAAATTTTTACTTGCAAGAGCTAATCAACAAACAGACAACAGACTCTACAGCACCGTGATTAGTGAGAACAACCTTACCTTGAAAGTTTTGCCGGGGAATGATAAAGAGTCACCTGCCATGGTCACACATTTAAAGACCACAAACCTGAGTAGGACAACGTATTACAGAAAATGAGACAAGTTTTCGTTCAAGTCTTCAGTGACTTAGATATTAATAAACAACTTCAAAGAAAAAAAATGCTTGAAATTAGTTGTAGGAATTATTATAAAACACACTTTTTAATTTTGAAAGAAATCACCTTATATTAGTTCAGTCTTTTATTTACAGACGATCAATTACACCAAAAATACAAATACACGCCCCAAAATATTGCAATATTCCACAAAAAACACTGAACTAACAACAACAATCTTCAGTGTCACCCATTCAGCTTGTTGACTCTTATCATGAACTACAGCTACCTGCAAGGCTTTGTTTGTCCCCACTTTACCTCCATATTTTTATGTTTTAACATGTTTCTCAACAAAGCTTGCAGTCTGCCTCGACTTGTCTAATCACAGTGCATTCTCTTGCCAAATGGTTTGTAAAGATTTGTGCTTTCTCAGTTTTTGAGCTTGTCATGAAAACCGCTCCTGGACTATCTAATTTTCAGGAACCTCTTATAGACACACCTCAGAACTATTTAATCCTTCAATCACTATGATCTGTTGTGGATGTCTAATCCCCTGCTACAAATTGATTCACTCAAAAAACACAGCCTCTCGCTCTTCAGCTGTGGACTTTGCTCAAGACAGGTTAAGCTTGGAGAAACCCAAACTCTGGTAGAACTTATGCTTGGACACCAAGTCAAAGAGAAAGAAGTTTGTAATCTTCCTGACTTATGACTAACATCTTTAACCAATGATTTTGCTGATGAGGAAACCTCTTTCTGTCAGGCTTCTATGAACTACTTAGTCATCCTGCCCTCAGGGGAATGAATGATTTCTACTGTGAAGAGCTTCTGTCAAACTGCTACATGGCATACACTGCCCTTTCCAGTTTGCTACCTTAGATGTGAAGCCTGAAGTTTAACAATAATAATTATTCACCTTTTGGTAAAGGTGGCTTTTTTACATTGCAAAACCCAACTCAACAAAAGACTTGTATACTTGACTGTATAAAACCTTAACATTGTCTTTCCTAGATTTGAAATATATTGCAAGTATTCTGATGTCTGTAAAATCATCTAGAAAACAAATATAATAATCTCTTTACAGAAGTACTGTGTCAAAAAAAGTTTGGCTTTTTACAGAAGCTCAGTTACTAAATAAACATAACCCATACCCATAAGAATTCCTGAAAAGAAAGAAAACTCCTGGTCATTATTAAAAAAGAGCTGTCACAGAAACAATGACGCACGATAAAGGCATAGTGCGATTGGTAGGAAGGAGCCCCAGTAACTTTTCTTGACACATTTTTGCCAAATAATTAGTTAGCTGAAAGTTCTCACTGCTTGCTTGTTTGAGAGGGGATGTCCTCATAATGTCCAGAAGTTTTGCTTTCATTCTCTCCTTTGCTACTACCACCAAGTGGGGCGAGAGTGCATCCCATAACCAAGTCTGTCCCTTTTTATTAACTTGCTTATTCGGTGGGACTCTCTTGAAATGATGATGCCTATCCAGCAAAAAACAGAATAAAAAAAAAAGTGCGCTGGCCATCACAGAGTTGTAGAACATGTAAAGGATGTCATTACCCACATTAAAGAAAGACAGTCTGCTCAGCCCTTACTTTTATAGTTCCTTTGTGTTACAAGAAAACACAATCTCCATTGACAAACATTACCAGTTAAATATTCAAATGTAGTACTGTAAACTGGTCTTGTCCAAGCTGAGAGACTGATGTCTGAGAGATTGCTCCGCTAGCAGTGGTGTTATTTAGGGTTTTTTTTTTTTTACTTAAAATTATCCCAAAAGGAATCAAGTATATTAAAAACATGACAAAGAAACCAAAGAGTCAGAAGAAATAGGAAAATGTACCTAAAAGGTTCATCAAAGTCTATGTCGGTCTCAAGTTCACGATAAGACCTGCCACAGACTAAGCTGGAAGAGACAGGCAAAGGAATGGTTCAGCCAGGACCTCACAATGCTGCATCTGTTCAAACGGACAGTGAATGTTGGAGCAAAACTGCAAGCAAATTGGACAGTAAGAATTTGCTGCTTTCAAGTTGCATATCTGAACCGTGTACGGCCTCTTTATCCGGACGATCAATGCTACAAACACCCTCTTTGAGTAAACAGCAACAACTCCAACAGGAGCAAAAGGTACTGATTTACTGCACTTGGGGGGAAATTATATAAAGGAGGATATAGTGGGAACACACAGTAGAATAGATGCGTTAAATCAGAATCCAAAAAAAAAATAACTTTGATGTAAAGATAAAAGAAAATCTAGCAAAAATTGATAGAAAAATACAGGAAAATATGGTCAAAATTGAAAACAAAATCAGAGTACTTGGTGCTCATCTGGAAGATGTATTGATTATTGATTGTATTGATATAGGAAAACAACTGGCATCCACCACTGTCAAAAAGAGTAACTGCTGTAGATTTCGAATGATAAGAGCTGTGATAAATTAGCAGCATTTGAAGATACAATACATATGGAAGGAACAACATCAGAATTGAAGGACTGAAAACTGTAAAAGTCTAAATCCAGTCAAATTCAGAGCTGTATTACTTTCCAAATTAACAGGAGAAGACTTTACATCGGAAACACAGAGATCTCAGCAGCTTATTACATATGTAGATTGAATGCCTCAAAGCCCGATTGTCAGATTCGTCAGACAAGAGGTTAAAGACTAGTTGATGTCAATTCTCTGATAGGAAGAGGAGATTATACTTGAAAATGGCTGTATTTGTATTTCTACAGAATCAAAGAGCGCTTAAGCAAAGCTGAAATCAGATATAGCCTCGAATTCCAATTAATCTGAAAGCAATAGTCGATGGCCAATTCTAAATTTTTAGTTCTCCCAAAAAAAAAAAAAAAAAAGAGCTAAAAAGACTCATCTCACCATCCTTTAAAACCCAAACATGAGTCATATGTCAACGCAAAGAAAAATGCAACTCTATGTTTAATGTAACATTCGTCATAATTATACCCTTGATTTCCCTTTTGGAAATTCTTATTTAGTTAATATTTTGAAAATTTATTTTATTAAATATGTGTATGTGGATAACCATTCAGCAAGTGAAAAACAGAAATTGACATTAGACCTAATAGAACTGTATATAGAGGTTTGTAAGTTTATAGGCACATAAATGAATTTACATGTACATAACTTTATGTATTTATTGTATATGTTAATGCTGTCAGATTCTGCGTTTGAAACTTCTGCTCTACTAAATCTGCCCCCAGTCAACTGTATATGGTATTATTGTGAAGTGGAAGTGTTTTGGTTTGTTTATTTGTTTAACTATTTGTCATGCCATTCCTGTGTTGGCTCACCCTATCTGCTCTCTAGGACTGAGGCATGCTGTTGGATGAGCTTGAAAAGGGGCACGGCCTGGTTCACCATTCCTCGAGAATACCTACTTCTGAGAAGCTACAGTTGGAATGGTGCACTAAAAAAATGACAGCCTTTGAAGGTATGATGGGATGGCTCTTTCCTGACATCACAAAATAATTATCCTGAAAATTAAAGTAATAATTCTGGAAAATAATATGAATATCTGGGGAAATAACAATGCTTTTGGGAAATAATGCAAACCAATAAACAAAGTAATAAAAGAATGATTGTTTTGGAAAAAAATGTAACCCTTTAAGAATTTCTGCACTAATGTTTAGGAGTACTCCTCCTTGAACCGTCACCTTATCGTGGTGGAGGGGTTTGCGTGTCCCAATGATCCTAGGAGCTATGTTGTCCGGGGCTTTATGCCCCTGGTAGGGCCACCCAAGGCAAACTGGTCCTAGGTGAGGGATGAGACAAAGAGCGGTTCAATAAACCTCCAATGAAAAATAAAACTGGACAACGCTTTCCCTTGCCCGACGCTGGTCACCGGCCCCCTCTGGAGCCAGGCCTGGAGGTGGGGCTCGATGGCGAGCGCCTGGTGCCGGGCCTGCACCCATGGGGCTCGGCCGGGCACAGCCCGAAGAGGTAACGTGGGTCCTCCTCCCCATGGGCTCACCACCTATGGGAGGGGCCAAGGAGGTTGGGTGCAATGTGAGTTGGGTGGTGGCGAGGCGGGACCTTGGCGGTCTGATCCTCGGCTACAGAAACTGGCTCTTGGGACGTGGAATGTCACCTCTGAAGGGAAGGAGCCTGAGCTAGTGCGCGAGGTCGAGAGGTTCCGCTAGATATAGTCGGACTCACCTCGACGCACAGCTTGGACTCTGGAACCAATCTCCTTGAGAGGGGCTGGACTCTCTACCACTCTGGAGTTGCCCCCGGTGAGAGGCGCCGAGCAGGTGTGGGCATACTTATTGCCCCCACTGAGCCTGTGCATTGGGGTTTACCCCGTGGACGAGAGGGTGGCCTCCCTCCGCCTCGGGTGGGGAAGGGTCCTGACTGTTGTTTGTGCGTATGCCAACAGCAGTTTGGAGTATCCACCCTTTTGGAGTCTCTGGAGGGCTAGAGGGATTCCCTCGTTTTGCTGGGAGACTTCAATGCTCACGGGCAATGACAGTGAGACCTGGAAGGGCGTGATTGGGAGGAATGGCCCCGATCTGAACCCGAGCGGTGTTTTGTTATTGGACTTCTGTGCTCGCCACGGATTGTCCATAACGAACACCATGTTCAAGCATAAGGGTGTTCATATGTGCACTTGGCACCAGGACACCCTAGGCCTCAGGTCGATGATCGACTTTGTGGTCGTGGTCGCCGGACTTGCGCCATATGTCTTGGACACTCGGGTGAAGAGAGGGGCGGAGCTGTCAACTGATCACCACCTGGTGGTGAGTTGGCTTCGATGGTGGGGGAAGATGCCGGTCAGACCTGGTAGGCCCAAACGTGTTGTGAGGGTCTGCTGGGAACGGCTGGCAGAGTCCCCTGTCAGAAGTAGCTTCAACTCCCACCTCCGCAGAACTTCAACCACGCCCCGAGGGAGGTGGGGACATTGAGTCCAATGGGCCATGTTCCGTGCCTCTATTGTTGAGGCGGCTGACGGAGCTGTGGCCGCAAGGTGGTCGGTGCCTGTCGTGGCGGCAATCCCCAACCCGTTGGTGGACACCGCGTGAGGGATGCCGTCAAGCTGAAGAAGGAGTCCTATAGGACTTTTTGTCCTGTGGGTCTCTGGAGGCAGCTGATAGGTACCGCAGGCCAAGCGAACGCTGCTTCGTTGTTGCTGAGGCAAAACTCGGGCATGGGAGGAGTTTGAGAGGCCATGGAGAACACTTTCGGACGGCTTCGAGGAGATTCTGGTCCACCGTCCGGCCTCAGGAGGGGAAGCAGTGCAGTGTCAACACCGTATATAGTGGGGATGGTGCGCTGCTGACCTCACTGACGCTGTGGGTCGGTGGGAGGAGTACTCAAGACCTCCTCAATCCCACTAACATGCCTTCCACGAGGAAGCAGAGCCTGGGGACTCTGAGGTGGGCTCTCCCATCTCTGGGACTGAAGTCACCGAGGTGGTCAAAAACTCCTTGGTGGCAGGGCCCGGGGTGGATGAGATACCGAGTTCCTTAAGGCTCTGGATGTTGTAGGACTGTCTTGGTTGACACGCCTCTGCAACATCGCATGGACATCGGGACAGTGCCTCTGGATTGGCAGACGGGGTGGTGGTCCCCTCTTTAAAAGGGGACCGGAGGGTGTGTTCCAACTATAGAGGGATCACACTCCTCAGCCTCCCTGGAAAAGTCTATTCGGGGTTCTGGAGAGGAGGGTCCGTCGGATAGTGAACCTCGGATTCAGGAGGAACAGTGTGGTTTTAGCCCTGGTCGCTGAACAGTGGACCAGCTCTTCACCCTTAGCAGAGTCCTGAGGGTGCATGGGAGTTTGCCCGACCGGTCTACATGTGTTTTGTGGACTTGGAAAAGGCATTCGACCGTGTCCCTCGGGAATCCTGTGGGGGTGCTCGGGAGTATGGGGTACCGGACCCCCTGATAAGAGCTGTTCGGTCCCTGTACAACCGTGTCAGAGCTTGGTCCGCATTGCCGGACTCTGCCAGGGCTGCCCTTTGTCACCGATTCTGTTCATAACTTTTATGGACAGAATTTCTAGGCGCAGCCAGGGTGTTGAAGGGGTCGGTTTGGTGGACTCAGGATTGGGTCACTGCTTTTGCAGATGATGTTGTCCTGTTTGCTTCATCAGGCCGTGATCTTCAGCTCTCTGGATCGGTTCGCAGCTGAGTGTGAAGCGGCTGGGATGAGAATCAGCACCTCCAAATCCGAGCATGGTCCTCAGCCGAAAAGGGTGGAGTGCCCTCTCAGGGTTGGGGAGAGATCCTGCCCCAAGTGGAGGAGTTCAAGTATCTCGGGGTCTTGTTCACGAGTGAGGGAAGAATGGAGCGTGAGATCGACAGGCGGATCGGTGCGGCATCCGCAGTGATGCGGCTCTGCATCGGTCTGTCGTGGTGAAAAGGAGCTGAGCCGTAAGGCAAAGCTCTCAATTTACCAGTCGATCTACCTTCCTACCCTCACCTATGGTCATGAGCTATGGGTAGTGACCGAAAGAACGAGATCGCGAATACAAGCGGCTGAAATGAGTTTCCTCCGCAGGGTGTCTGGGCTTTCCCTTAAAGATAGGGTGAGAAGCTCAGTCATCCGGGAGGGGCTCAGAGTAGAGCCGCTGCTCCTCCGCATCGAGAGGAGTCAGATGAGGTGGCTCGGGCATCTGATCAGGATGCCTCCTGGACGCCTCCCTGGGGAGGTGTTCCGGCACGCCCAACCGGGAGGAGGCCCGGGAAGACCCAGGACACGCTGGAGGGACTATGTCTCCGGCTGGCCTGGGAACGCCTTTGGGATTCTCCCGAAGAGCTGGAAGAAGTGGCCGGGAGAGGGAAGTCTGGGCCTCTCTGCTTAAGCTGCTGCCCCCGCGACCCGACCTCGGATAAGCGGAAGAGAATGGATGGATGGATGGATGTTTAGGAGTAACACATATTTTGGGGAAAATATCCTTTTTTTTAAAAAAATAAATAAATAAATAAATAAATAAATCACAGGAAATATCTTGGAAAATTAAACAATTTTCTGAAGCAACACAATCATTTTGGAGAACAAAATCATTATCAGAAAAAATGCAATAACATTTTGATGCAGTGCGATTAAAGTTCCATAGACATTCTGAGAAAAAACATTATCTTAAAACTATAAAGGACAAAAACAAAATACAAGACACAAAAGAATACAATGTATCTTCTCAAGATGCATTTCTTTTTATGTGCTTGTTCAAACTACGTTGTTCATAAAAACACACAGCTGACATCTTATTTATATTTAACAAAGTCTACTACATCTCACAATACTGTCATCTAGTGGAAAATTTCAGAACTAGGAAAAGGAGTTTTGAATTGAGATTAAAACTGTCAGTATAGTTATCTCACTCAGGGACAATAAGAAGTCAATACCTTATAATAATGAATTGCTCAGTTGCTCATTTCATTACCAGCAAGATTTAACAGGTTTTACTTGGCAAACTGTATATCTTAAAAGCAAGCTTTCTCAGAGGCTTCTAAAACAATGTCTATTTCCCATTTTCTTATCATAAAGGTCTCCATGAAACATATTTAATCAAAAAAGCCTCTGTCTCGGATTAGCGTGAATAAATCACTAATGTAAGCATACTATGATTCTTAGCGCAATGAGAGAAGGCGCAAAATCAACCGGAATGTTCAAGCAAATTCTAGAAAAAAAACTCGATCAAAATCTGTTAAGTAGCGAACAGACACTGGATTTGGTATAATATATATGAATGAGAGAGATGAATGTACACACTAGTTTGCATGCCACCTCAAATTTTTGCACATTCAACCCTAAAACTTTGTATAAATTGTGCATCTACTGCTCTTAATTCTTTTCTAGATGTACTTCAGATATGCCATATTTCCAATCTAAACTCAAATGCATACACTTGCATCTGCTGTTTGAAAGTTTTTCAAATTAATGAAAAAAATAAATCAATAAAAAATAAAATCAGCAAAGCAATGTGATGGAGAAAACATCAGAAAACACATCACTTACAGATAAAACTAATCATATTTTTGAATGGTTAGCTTATATCATCTTTAGTAATTAATAATGTTAATGAAAAGCAAATACTAAAAAGAAAATCTGAGCGCACTCTCTAATTTATTTAGTTGTTTCATTTGTAAAGCTTATAAAGATTCTTGGTATCTCAGTTTATATGTAAAAGCACAATCTGCTCTTAATATCCACACGTCAGACACTACTGATCCATCTGCAATGGACGCTGCTTCACAACAGAAAAAAAATCTTTGTCAGACTCACTAACAATTTCTAACAGCAGTGTGAGCCAATAAGAATAAATTGTCTAAATGCTACCCGTTTGATTAAGTCACTTCATGCATACAGAGATTCCTGTTTTCCTAAAGAGCCATTTTCAAGTGTCACCTTCATTAAAACTGCAGTCTGAATGTGTAGGTTTTAAGCAACAGTGTACAAGTTAAAAACGCGTCATTATTTACAGACGTACCATGAGCAAAAATTCAGTTCAGTTTTTTTTTTTTTTTAAATCACTTTTCATGGAGTGCAGGCTCAGAACAGTGTAATAACTTCTTAGGTGAAATGCAGTTACCACTTTGCATAATTATAGCCTCAATTCCCAAAAAGCTGGAACAGTATAGAAAATGACATTAAAACCAAAAAGGAGTTATTTGACTTCAACTTGTAATCAAATAAAAACTTTTTATAGACAAGGTTTGTCTAAAACTGCTTTGTGTTTTAAAGATGAACATTTATTTTGAAATTGATGTCTGTATTAATACGTAATAAACACAGATAAGGATACAGTTTTGCTTAAATATGCAGTAAAACAAAGCAATTCCAAATTGTCTTTCAAATGTTGTCATTACATTACTAGAACCATCGTAAGGTGACATTTATGTAAGAATTTCATTCCACTGTGCACACATAAGAATAAACTAGAACATGAAGTGCAGACATCATCTATCTAAACCTAACAGACCCCTGACATCAGAGTGTACAACAGTGTACTCCACTACTGAGCAAGCAAAAATGGTCAGACAGACTCCAAATCCTTGGCTACTCTGCCACAAAAGCTTCTGTGTAGCTGTGTAGTCCGGGAAATGCTTTTAATTGCAGCCTCTCAAAACTTGTAAGAAAGGAAATAACAGATTCAACTGTGATCTGAAACACTATTCTTTACAATCGATGTGCCTCTAACATTTGAAAGCTTAGTTTAGTTAGACATTTATTTCAGTTTCGAATAATTAATAAAGAAATTCCAGTTTAAGCGTTAGTGCCTATTGTTGGCTAAATTAAAAAAAAACAGATTTGCAGGAGTTATTAGAATAATCCAGATGAGAACATGCCATTCAGTCCCACAAAGCTCACCAGTCCTACCCACTTAATTCTTCCAAAATAACATCAAGTTCACTTTTGAAAGTTTCTGAGGTTCAACTGTCTAGTACAATACCAGGTCTTATTCCATGTGTCTGTGGTTCCTAATGATTGTACATCCTTAGTTTTTACTGCTAAGAGGTTATCTACTTCCTCACATGTGAAGACTTCAGAAATATGTGAGCTTAGGGCATCTAGTTTTTCACTTTCTGTATTTTTAATTCCCCTTTACTACTCATGATGCACTTTACCTCTTTCTTTGACTTTTCTTTTACTACTAAAATTCTGAAAGAATCTCTTTGGGTCATATTTTGCCTTACCTGTTATATTCCTCTGTAAATGCCTTTTAGCCTCCCTAAAATCCTTCTTAATGGTTGCCCTCATGTTCTCATACACTATGATTCACGTTGGTGTTATTATTCTCATACACCATATACATTTTTTCCTTTGCAGCTTCTTTTTCAACTCTTTATAAACCAACTGCAGATTTTTTTTATTTCCTATTAATTCCAAATGTAGGTATGTACCTGACTTACATTACATTTGAAACATTTTTAAACCTCTTCCACTGCTCCTTGATTGTGTCCACCCTTAACAGCTTATCCCAGTCCATCCTCCTTAGACATTGCCACATCTGCTCAAAATTTGTCCTACCAAAGTTAAACTCAACAGTTTTAGTCTTTACATTTGCACTCTTTCAAAACACTGAGAACTGTAGTATACTATGATCATGTGACCATACTGGGCCAATCACCTCTACCCCCTCAATTCTATCCTGTTTATTAAAAAATGCTAAATTCCAGACGGGCTTCTCCCCACATTGATGTTTTAACAAACTGTGTTAAAAACAAGTCACTGATTACTTCTAAAAACTTTGAAGAGTTATTCCAGTTAATATTCAGGTTGTTATTACCAATTTTAATAAACAGAAAGTAAATCAATACATGTTCATTATGTTCTTAATAAAAACCATGTTTAATTCACTATGAAATATAATAATAAATAATGATATTATAAAATTGTAATTTTCCCTTGGGGACAAACAAGTATAATCCAAACCATTATTGTCATAAATTTACAGTTGAAAATGTAGCATAATTCTTCTCTTTCCAATAAAAATACTTGTTCAACACTGCATTAGCCTAAACTACTCATTAAACACTCAGAATACTGACTGATAAAAACAGTGTTGTCAATCACTACTAGTTAGTAGGGGTGGCTAAAGAGAAAAAAAGATTCTTAGATATATTGCAGTTTTCTTTTAAAAAAGATTTCACATGGTACACAAAACTCCTTGATTGAACTTTTTATGTGGGCTTAAGAATGAACGGAAGTGCAGTGCCCATCATTTAAATGAGACCAAGAGCTAAGTCTAAGCTGAACGGTCATCATTGACATGAAATAGGGCAAATTTGTTTGTTGTTAACAGTGTGGTCCTAAACAGCCATCCCTTTAGCCAGACTATGCTTCTATTCACCTATTTTTATTCATTTCAGGCAATAAGAAAACACACACAAAATAAAGATTAGTTAAAGATAAAAATGTTCCTTTCAATAAGCTTACCCAACTACTGCAATGGGGAGGAGACAGAGAGCCGCCCATCTGTGCTTCCAGGGTAGCGAAGTGTGAACTTGAAGCACTGGGGTGGATAATCTCCCAACAGCTATCACCAGTCATAGGCTTCTTCTTTAGCCGAATCTTTGTTGTTGATGTGTGATTTCGGGCTGATATTTTTCGCCTGGTCTTGATATTTCTAACAAATCCTAATGGGAATGACCCACATCCTGATACAATTTCATCCCATTTTGCTTTCTTTCTGCCCCTCACAGATGAAACCCCTGAAGTCCCTAATACAGTTGGATCTTGAGGAGTTCCCCTCCTCGACTGAAGGGCACCTCCAATTCTTTGAGGCTCTGGATTCAGGCAAGACTCTGTGTTACCTCTGGGTATTTTGTTTGATTCCTCTTCCTCATTTGTTGCTCTGAAACTCTTCCCTTCCCTCATGAATTCTAATCTTTTTAAACCATTCCCACTCCCTCTAGGCCTACCCCTTCCCCTCCTGAGGGGAATTATAATTTTATTATTTTTCTTGAAAGTCCTATCTTCTATCATATCGTTCGTTTCCCCCACTGCTTTCATTGTATAATGCCCTTCTTTAAACTTTCGCTTCAGAGACTCTGGATTCAGGCAAGACTCACTGTTACCTCTGGGTATTTTGTTTGATTGCTCTTCCTCATTTGTTGCTCTGAAATTCTTCACTTCCCTCATGAATTCTAATTTTTTTAAACCATTCCCACTCCCTCTAGGCCTACCCCTTCCCCTCCTGAGGGGAATGTTAGTTTTATTACTTTTCTTGAAAGTCCTATCTTCTATCATATTGTTTGTTTCCCCCACTGTTTTCGTTTTATAATGCCTTTCTTTAAACTTTCGCTTCAGACACTCTGGATTCAGGCAAGGCTCTGTGTTACCTCTGGGCATTTTGTTTGATTGCTCCTCCTCATCTGTTGCTCTGAAATATTCCCCTTCTTTCATGAATTCTATTCTTATTAAACCCTTCCCAGTCCCTCTAGGCCTACCCCTTCCCCTCTTGAGAGGAATTTTGGTTTTATTTTTCTCCATGCAAGTCCTATCTGCTATCGTGTCATTTGTTTTCCCCACTTTTTTCATTTCATAACATCCACAACTTTCTTTCTCCTTGCTTTTCAGAGTCACTATGGGGTTTGTAACATTAATTTCCAATTCAGTCCTAGCTTCTGACATTTTATTACATATTTTCTTTACAGCACTGGCATTAACACAGGGAACAATGTCAACAGAACACTGCCTTATAGAGACATGAGCTGGGATATTTCTAGAAATTCTACAGGTATTATTGCCTAATGCAGTAACACAAGAAGAGCCAAGCGTTTCTTGTTCTTCAGAAGCATGTTGTCCATCAAAGGAAGATAATGGAGTCGTGGTGATGTGGGAAACAGTTTGTAAAGAGCACTGTTGATTTTCACTGTGTACTGTTATGGTGTTACTCATTCCTGAGCTCAGGGATTGTTGGGACAGCACAGTATTTTCTAAATCTAAGTGCGATCCTGAGCTCACCCGCTCTGCTGTGTCAATAGTTTGATTACACAGATTGCGTGTCATCTTCCCACTATCTAAATGCAACACCTCAAGCTGTTTTGATGGCTCAGTTCTTCCACTTCCCAACTCCTTCTGGTTTGTCACACTGTCTGCTTTCTGGTGTGGTGGCCGACTTTCACTGGGAGCAAGGGTCTCGGAATGCTGCCTTAATTGGTCAAGAAGTTCTTCTGGTGTGTTTAAGGTCTGCAGCTTCTCAGGTGCACTATTTGAATCAAGAAGCATTCCAATATGACTACTGTCATCACTGGGTACATTATATGCTGAAGGGACTACCATGGTTAATTTACTGATGCTGCTGCATGCTTCAACATCATCCTCATGCGTCATAATCATGGCATCTGCTGGTTCAGTTATAGCTGCATCTGAAGCTGTACTCGGCTGTGGATCACCAGCAACATTTGACAAACTACAGGCAACTTTGTGTGAATTTGTGGTCTTCTTTCTAAGTGGTGATATTGCTGCAGTTATAACATTAATGGACTGTTCCTCAGCTGTTTCACTGTGTAGCGCAGTATGAATGTCTTGCTGCCAAACAATCTTGCCCTTTTCCAAAGTGGCATTGCAAAGACCCTGAATCTGCAAGGCACGGCCAGCCAACAAGACGATGCGAGCTTCCTCTTCACAGGAAAGCTGCAAGGTAAACGTATACATAAAGCTGACCAGTAAAGACAAAGTGGTAAATGAAATACCCTGGATCTCAAGAAGAATCCTTTGCCCCATGCATTCTGGAGTAACATAGGTCAAAGACTCCATCAATATTTTGCTGCAGGCAGACAACACACAGCTGTGTGCAGAAATAGCAAAGCCTGAGGAAGAAACAAAAAAGGACTACATTAGATTACAAAAGATTTTATGTTAAATGTCGAAAATATTCTGAATATATAACAACAACAACATTTATTTATATAGCACATTTTCATACAAACAGTAGCTCAAAGTGCTTTACATATTAAAGAATAGAAAAATGAAAGACACAATTATAAAACAAAATAAATCAACATTAATTAACATCGAATAAGAGTAAGGTTCAATGGCCAGGGGGGACAGAAAAAACAAAAAAACTCCAGACGGCTAGAGAAAAAATAAAATCTGTAGGGATTCCAGACCATGAGACCGCCCAGTCGCCTCTGGGCATTCTACCTAACATAAATGAAACAGTCCTCTTTGGATTTAGGATTCTCACGGAAGGGCTTGATGATGATGATGGTCACGTAGACTTCTGCCTTTAATCCGTCCATCATTGTTGGAGCATCATGAAGCTTTGAGTAGGTGGTGGTGGCGCAGGCTATATATAGCTAAAAAATGGCTGTAGGAAAGTATATGAGCCGTTTCATTAATAAATTATTAGCAATAACGAATTACATCTTCTGCCACTATTTTACTACTATTATGTGAATCAGATCTCAACATAAGTGAACAATACCTTTAAACAAACAGACTAATCCTTATGTATTGATAAACATAAATGTATTATAGAAATAGAACCATTTCTTATAAGCAGCCATGAAAAATGGAACAGAATAACACAAAACAGCCAACATGTAACAGACATTCAGTCCAAGTTCTTCTAAGAAAACAATAAAACCAAATAAGAACAGGAGTTTGACTTCTTGAATTTACAAACTTTTCCATGGATTGGTTTCATTCTGACATGATATTCTGCCCCAGCAATTTGAATTTAAAACTTACAACAGCTTGGAGCTTTATCTGATGTAGCTATTACCAGGATTGTAACAAGTGGTGCATGATACACTTATATACAGTACACACAATTACAATCATGCTATTTCTTATTTATCAATTCTACCCCAATAAACTTAAGTGTCAACATAACAATAGGCCTCCTAGCACCTGGCAATAATATGAAATCTAGGTCAAAGCTATCATATGCAACAATGTACTACCTTAAGACTACAAAATGTCAACAAAAGTTCAGAAGCAACGTCTTTATGACCAAGCAGTGAACTTTGTGAGCTGGAATGTCAAAGGTCTCAATCATGAATTAAAAAGAAAGATTCTCTCACTTAACAGGTTTAAATATGAAGATAGGAACTTTAAAAACTAGACTTGATGTTTTTTTAGAATTAAGTGGATAAGACTGGCAAGCTTTGTTGAGCTGAATGGCCTATTCTCGTCTAGATTCTTCTAATATAGTATTTTTACATGATTAATAATTAATAAGCAAGGACCAGTTTCAGTTGCAAAGAGAGAGTGGATTGGCCACATTTTTCCCTCCAGCTATATAAAGAAAACTAGCCAACCCGCGGCGTAGCATACACCGCATAATTGTGTATTGATGAGTGAACACTCCCTGAAAGACACAGTTGTCCAAATGGGGTGGGTTTGAGGATACGACTGTAAGTGAATGAAAAGATGGAACTTTAGACAGAGCAACATACAATTGTCCGTGTCTGAAAAGTGGAGGACCGCTGCTGCATCCCCACCTCCCAGAGCGAAGGACGGGGCTGGACGGCGGCCTTCTAAGAGAAGCTGGACGCCGACCACTCGTGGATCGCGTAACTATTTAGCAGGAGGGAGTCTCGCTCGTTATCGGAATTAACCAGACAAATCGCTCCACCAACTAAGAACAGCCATGCACTACCACCCACAGAATCGAGATCAAGCTATCAATCTGTCAATCCTCTCAGTGTCCAGGCTGGGTGAGGTTTCCCATGTTGAGTCAAATTAAGCCGCAGGCTCCTCTCCTGGTGGTACGCTTCCGTCA
This sequence comes from Polypterus senegalus, assembly GCF_016835505.1. Taxonomy (NCBI): domain Eukaryota; kingdom Metazoa; phylum Chordata; class Cladistia; order Polypteriformes; family Polypteridae; genus Polypterus; species Polypterus senegalus. Next base: position 174,156,249 of record NC_053163.1, read on the forward strand.
ATTCCTTTAAGTTTCAGCTTTGCAACCATACTCCCCCCCGGAACCCACAGACTTTGGTTTCTCAGTTGGCTGCCCGGCAGGTCATGGGAATAGCGCTGCCAGATCGCCAGTCGGCATTTATGGTCGGAACCACGACGGTACCTGATCGTGTTCGAACCTCCCACTTTCGTTCTTGATTAATGAAAACATTCTTGGCAAATGCTTTCGCTCGAATTGTTGGTGGACGGGGCTCTGCCGTGCGTATCCCATGGTCTGTCTTGTGTGCCATGGTCGACTGCTTAGTAAATTGTTGGTGGGTGGGGCTCTGTCATGCATATCACATGGTCGGTCTTGCGTGCTGCTTCTTGCGTGCCCTGGTCGGCCACTTAGTGAATTATATATTCTTGACTAGCAAAATACCCGCGCTTCGCAGCAGCGAAGTACTGCCTTAAAATTTTTATTAAGAAGAGAAGTAAACCTTTTTAAACTGAGGGAAAATATACTAATAATTATTTGTTAAGGATCTCTTTGTATACCGCGTTGTCAGTTCGGCCCTCTGGTTGTAATATGACCAAGCTGTGCGCCGAGCTTACTCTTGAACATGCAAGTACAGTTGGCCATGTGAAAACTTGCCTCAAATCTCACAGCTTGGATTGCTGCTGTCATAATCGGTTTGAGTTTCATGGTTTGTTTCAATTACGACAGTATTTGTAGGACTTGTTGTGTCGAAGTGACAGTCGGCATCTGTCAAGGGTTGTAAGCATACAACCAGTTTCATCGATAACTTCGCATCCAGCTTTTGAGAGTTTAAACATTCATAAACATCAAAGTGTCCACTACTCAAATCATCACCTGTGAATCTAAGATGTTTAAGAGCCATTGGCGGTTGTCCAAAACTGTAAAATATTTGGCCATTTCGGTACACTTGAAAGCGACAACCGAAAAATTCAGCGGCAGCCATCAACTCACATGCAGAACCATAGGTGAACGGCTTAAGCATTTCACTCTTATAGTGCTCCTGTTTAGTATAATTATCTCCTGTACCGTCATCAGTCCACACCTTGAACCTGTCCCAGTCATTCAATACATAAGACACAATGTTTCTCCGGATATCAAGAGTGAGCCTGATATGGCCATGCAATATGCAACACAGAGAATGGAAAAGGCAGGTGCCATCTCCGGAAATGGAAACCACTCGGTAAGTGACAGTTCTTTGATCGATGGTGATCACCTCGATAGACATGTTAATGGGGGTACGGTTGGAACGATAAAGGAAATGGGTACCTGAACAATGTAAACCAAGTCTAAAATACCTAAACAATAACTATAATCGTAATAAGCGAACAAAAAAACAGCAGAGAAGATATGGATTAAATAAAAAGGCTGCAGTTATCAGCAGGGAGGCATGAATCCTGTGGAGAAGCAAGGAAGGGAATGAAGAGACCGGAGCGATGGACGGCCTTATATATGCAGGCAGCCAACAACGTGGGAGCGTGGGGATGGGGGACCCAACGCCGCCTCACACGGTGACCGAGCTGCAGGCTATGGACATACAGTGCATCCGGAAAGCATTCACAGCGTATCACTTTTTCCACATTTTTTTATGTTACAGCCTTATTCCAAAATGTATTAAATTCATTTTTTTCCTCAGAATTCTACACACAACACCCCATAATGACAACGTGAAAAAAGTTTACTTGAGGTTCTTGCAAATTTATTAAAAATAAAAAAAACTGTTACATGTACATAAGTATTCACAGTCTTTGCTCAATACTTTGTCGATGCACCTTTGGCAGCAATTACAGCCTCAAGTCTTTTTGAATATGATGCCACAAGCTTAGCACATCTATCCTTGGCCAGTTTTGCCCATTCCTCTTTGCAGCGCCTCTCAAACTCCATCAGGTTGGATGGGAAGCGTCGGTGCACAGCCATTTTAAGATCTATCCAGAGATGTTCAATCGGATTTAAGTCTGGGCTCTGGCTGGGCCACTCAAAGACATTCACAGAGTTGTCCTGAAGCCACTCCTTTGATATCTTGGCTGTGTGCTTAGGGTCGTTGTCCTGCTGAAAGATGAACCGCCGCCCAGTCTGAGGTCAAGAGCGCTCTGGAGCAGGTTTTCATCCAGGATGTCTCTGTACATTGCTGCAGTCATCTTTCCCTTTATCCTGACTAGTCTCCCAATTTCTGCTGCTGAAAAACATCCCCACAGCATGATGCTGCCACCACCATGCTTCACTGTAGGGATGGTATTGGCCTGGTGATGAGCGGTGCCTGGTTTCCCCCAAACGCGACGCCTGGCATTCACACCAAAGACTTCAATCTTTGTCTCATCAGACCAGAGAATTTTGTTTCTCATGGTCTGAGAGTCCTTCAGGTGGCCTTTTGGGAAACTCCAGGCGGGCTGCCATGTGCCTTTTACTAAGGAGTGGCTTCCGTCTGACCACTCTACCATACAGGCCTGATTGGTGGATTGCTGCAGAGATGGTTGTCCTTCTGGAAGGTTTTGCTCTCTCCACAGACCTCTGGAGCTCTGACAGAGTGACCATCGGGTTCTTGGTCACCTCCCTGACTAAGGCCCTTCTCCCCTGATCACTCAGTTTAGATGGCCGGCAAGCTCTAGGAAGAGTCCTGGTGGTTTAAAGCTTCTTCCACTTACGGATGATGGAGGCCACTGTGCTCATTGGGACCTTCAAAGCAGCAGAAATTTTTCTGTCACCTTCCCCAGATTTGTGCCTCGAGACAATCCTGTTTCGGAGGTCTACAGACAATTCCTTTGACTCCATGCTTGGTTTGTGCTCTGACATGAACTGTCAACTGTGGGACCTTATATAGACAGGTGTGTGCCTTTCCAAATCATGACCAATCAACTGAATTTACCACAGGTGGACTCCAATTAAGCTGCAGAAACATCTCAAGGATGATCAGGGGAAACAGGATGCACCTGAGCTCAATTTTGAGCTTCATGGCAAAGGCTGTGAATACTTATGTACATGTGCTTTCTTAATTTTTTAATTTTTAATAAATTTGCAAAAACCTCAAGTAAACCTTTTTCACGTTGTCATTATGGGGTGTTGTGTGTAGAATTCTGAGGAAAAATATGAATTTAATCCATTTTGGAATAAGGCTGTGACATAACAAAATGTGGAAAAATTAAGGCGCTGTGAATACTTTCCGGATGCACTGTATATTTGTACGTAAGTAGGATTAAGTTAGCGTTGGGAACCCGCATACCAAATTTCTTGAAGATGGGCCCATAAGTAACAAAGACGGTTGGAAAGTTCAATACTCACAGCCACCGGTGGCGTCATACCACCGAAATAAGTACGTACATCGGTTTCGGTTAGCGCAGGGAAGCCGCCTATCAAATTTTGTGAAAATGGGGCCATAAATAAGAAAGTTCAACATGGCAGGCGTTGTCGACCGTTATGACCATTCCGCGTAGAATTTCGAAATGAAACCTGCTTAACTTTTGTAAGTAAACTGTAAGGAATGAGCCTGCCAAATTTCAGCCTTCTACCTACACGGGAAGTTGGAGAATTAGTGATGAGTGAGTCAGTCAGTGAGGGCTTTGCCTTTTATTAGTATATATAGATGAAATGAAAACATTCTTGGCAAATGCTTTTGCTCTCGCTTGAATTGTTGGTGGGCGGGGCTCTGTCGTGCGCATCCCATGGTCTGTCTTACGTGCCTCTTGCTTGCCATGGACTTAGTGAATTATATATACAGGTACTGTATAGACTAGGTGTGTGGGAATCTTGATACACAGAACTATTCCACTTTTAATGTCAGACATAATATCTGATGGGCAGTTTCTTTATTAAAGTGAGTCTGAGAAATATCTATGTACCTGGTGGGGATGACAGATATTTCATCCAAAGTTTATTTGCATCTATTACTAATGTGAACACTTATATACACACACAATTAAAATCTAGCATTTTACTGGCAATGAATTGTTTAAGCACAGATAATCACACATTAATCTTTAAATAATGAAGCAGGGTCTCAGCAACCCATCCAGCTACGCAGAGTTCTAATTTACCTTGGAATGGTAGCAAGTGTGGCAAATGATTAATAATCATTATGTCACTTTATTTTTAAATAGCTTTTATATGTGATCCATCTTCATCTTGTTTATAATTCTTTGGGTGCCTGAACATGCCTACAGTTTTACAATGTTTAAACCACTTTTCATTCCTTGTGCATCTTACATGACGTCTTCAGAGATGTCACCCTATCTTGATTAACACTACTCTTATCAGATGAAAGTCAGAGGATGTAGCAGACCAGCAGCCTCCAGATGTTGCCTTTTGGTACTGACTACAGCAGTTTGCAAGTTCTGCTCAGGATTTCAAAAATAAATATCTAAAATATGCCTTCGCCCTGGAATGCATACTGGAAGAGGATTGAGGCAATTAAATTGAAAAATGCTTTCTTTTCCAAAGAGGACTCTGCAGAACCATCTCATGCCTGTTCTATTAATAGGTACAAACAAAAAAACAATTAAAAATACTGCTCAATTGGCCCTACAATGCTAGACTGGAACACACTGAGCTTGAAACTATAATGCTGCTGGTTTGATTATTGCCACTGGACAAGTCACTTAACTGTTTTATGCTCCAGTTGTTAAAGATATAGTATAAATGAAAATTGTTGTATTGTACCCCAGTATGTTAAGACACCTGAGATATGGGTGTTTTTCAAAAGAACATTAGAAATCTGATTGAAACCATTCTGTCCATCAAGCTCAGCAAGTTGCCAAGATATTCTAATAGAGGAATCAGATACTATTAAAAGGTAACAACCTGTACATGTCTTGATAGTTTGTTCCAAATTCCTACACTCTCTTATGTAAAGAAGTGCTTATTAGCTTCAATCCTAAATGTACTTCCCCTTACATTCCACTGGTATCACTGTTCATCTGCAGCGTAGTGACCAGAACTACACACAATACTTCAGATGCAGTCACACTTGTGCATTATAGAGTCCAAAGATGTCCCCAGTTTATTTCCAACAGTTTTTATGATATAATCTTACAATTCTATTTGCCTTTCTAACCAGTTCTGCACATTGCTTACACGATGAAAATGTATCATCAACATAAACCCATAAACCCTTCTGCGTGGTTGCCTCCTGCAGGACAGTGTCTCCCATCTTATACATATGATTTTTGTTCCTTTTGCCCACATGTAGCACTTTGCATTTTTCTACATTAAATTTCACTTTAAAGTATAAACCCAACTGAAGACTGTACAAGCCTTTCTGAAATGTTTTTGCTGCCTCCTTAGGGTCTTCCAATCCTCCAATTTTAGTGTCATCTGAAAATTCAGCAAATTCACTAACTATACCAGAATCAATATCATTTATGCAAACCAGAAAAAGTAGCAGCTCAAGAGCAGACCCCTAAAGAACTGCATGAATGACCTCTCCTCCATGGTGAGCATTTACCTGTTATCTGTACTCTTTGCCTTCTGCCAGTTTTGTAGGTTGCAAATATTAAATTTTACTAATTTCTCTAAAGGGAAGTGCAGTCTAGATTTTAATGGATGCAATAACAATCCTCACCTGAAAGTGGACATGTCAGTTCACTCTGTGTGTTTGGGGTTCCTCTTGGCAATTCTAGAAGTGGAAAGTCTAATAGACAAAGACATTGATGAACAACTGACACCTAAAGAGGATGTATGCACACTATGGTGGGACATCCTCAAGCATACACCAAACATGTTACTCCTTTTTCCAATTGGCCACTAACAAGAGTGATGCTATAGAAAGCACTGCAGTGCCGCTGTATGGAGAGTGGCACACTAGTCGTCATCCTACAATTATTATACTGTGAAAATGAGAATAAGCCTATGTGTTGGTGAACTCTCATCATGTTTAGAGCTTGATTCTCACTTTGTACCTGTTGAAACTAGGCATCTGCTCCCTTTAGCCATGCAGTGGATAAGCAGGCTAGGCAATGGATGAACCACGCTATGCCCTATTATTCCAGTGCAGGATCAAAGCAAGTCAGTGACTGTTTTAACAGACCTGTTGAGAAGACCAACCCAACACGACATATTAAAGCAGACACACTTACACAAACATCTAGCATATCTCTTGTCAATTAATTGCTCAAGCACACAGAAGAGTACATAATATGAAACTACCTTCCAAAGTATAACTGAATTGGCCCAGGTGCAACATATTTTATTATCTATGGCAGAAAAAAATGGTATAAAGGGCTTATTAATGATTAGATTGGTGGAATGGCAAAATGCTCTAAATCAGAGGTATCCACTCTAGATTCTAAAGGGATACAAGCCCTACAAGCTTTCACTCCCAGGTTTTTTAATTTGATGCAGGTCCTTGTTAACTGAACTTCTTCACTCAGCTTGGCTCACCCCGATTGTTTGTCTATAGTCTTGGTTAGCGACTATGCGCCTTATTTCCTATTGAAGCTTAGAAAGATGATTATTACTTGCAGGGCTTTAGAACACAAAGGGGTAGTCGGTTTGAAAATTTGTATTGTTTTGCATGAATTCACCTTTAAGTTAAGAATTGTACTTTCTATTGGTTTATTTCTTCACACCAAGCACCCAATTAACAACAAGTTCATTAACTCCAAAACTTGGTACCATTTTCATCTATGGGTCTACTAATGATTATACAAATTTTTAATAAATTTGCAAAAACCTGAAGTAAACTTTTTTCACGTTGTTATTATGGGGTAATGTGTGTAGAATTCTGAGGAAAAAACTGAATTTAATCCATTTTGGAATAAGGCTGTAACGTAAAACAAAATTTGGAAAAAGTGATGCGCTGGGAATACTTTCCGGATGCACTGTATATGCTCATAATAAATGTTGGGAAATAAACATTAAAAAACTCAAGTAATTAAGGGGTTTTAATCCTAACTAACCAATGTAGTCATGGATGGATTTTAGGTAGCAAGCCAAGCAGGGGGTCCTATCAAAAAAGATGCAGGATTATATAAGGCTCCAGATTACTTCAGGACAATGGGTATATTAAAAACTAGCTGTACCCCCGTGGCTCCAGCCACGTTGTAGTGAAACAGGACAAACTTTAAAAATCAATAATAAAAAATTAAATAATTTGTATAAAGAAGAATTTATATTGATAGCTTTCATATCCAAGGGCCTCTTGATATACAATATTTTTGGTTTTGCTATCAGGCGTGAGAATGTAGCTGTGATCTCCTTGTCAAAAATGTTAAAAGTAGTAGTTACCAGACGAGTCTGAAAAGCTGGACCTGTGGGATTGTATTTGGGACTTTAGAAAACTACCGTGTAGGTAAGCAGGATGTGCTATTTGTACATACGGGCAAGAGGACCATCCAAAAAACTTGGAAATTAGAAACCATGGGGTAAAATATCTTTATTAATTTCAACATTTGTTTCTTATATTTCCTAGTGTAATACCTCACCTTTCTAATAAAACCTTTGGCCACCTTGGTTTTTATTTCACTTTGTGATGGTTCAAAACTGTAAAAAAATTTATGACAAAACAGAATAATAACAGAAACAACAATCAATACTTCTACAGTAATTAAAAAGGTATGCTCAATATGCCATAGTTTCTGATGTAAAAAATGTATTTATGCAACAGCCTGTAGCTATTGTGGTCCTGCAGAACAATGTTCTGTGAACTCTGGTATCACATAATGTGACTTACCTTCTGCTTGAAGGAGAACATCACACAGGATATTGTTATGCTGCTGCCACGCCAAATACTGGAACACAGTCTTGAAGCCAGAAGGATAATGATAAATTAGCTTAGAGGTAGGCATTACTTCCTACAATAGAAAAACAATTACATTTTACCATCACCTGTTTGAAGTGATCTAACCAAAATACACTTTTCTTATGTTTATTTTTTCCTCCTATATCCAAAGGTTGTATGCTAGGTAGATTAAATGACAGTTAATTGTCCCTGTCTGAGTGATTGTGTCCTGCAAAGGACTGGCATCCCACCTAGTGCTGGTTTCTGTGTTGTTCCCATGTGCTGCCCACTTTAGAAATGCTCTTTAACACTAGCACTGTATTAACATAGCAGGAATCCACAAACAAAAAAAAAATTGATGGCACGCATTATTTGCCCACCGCAAACTGAAAATAAAAAAAAAAAAAGTAGAAATTTAGTAGAATGTGTCTTTCTGCTTTATTTTTAGTTCTGCTGTTTCTCAACATCATATCCACAGTATTGTCAAAGCTTCAGTTAAGTCTTTGCAATCCATGTTCGCTGTTTGTTGCAAAACCAGAAAAGCGAAAAAAACAAATTTTACCCATTACTGCTTATTAGCCTATATAATTTTAGGAAAAAAAAAAGAAAGATGTGATGTGCTTGGGTGCAAAGTCTTTTGTGAACCTTCTGCGGTACCCCTTATGTTTGTGTTAACTGGAAAAGCAATGAACTTAGGAATTTACCAGTGCACCTTGATAGGTTTAAATTAAGAAATCCTCATGAATGCCTGATATGGTTGATCCAAAACACTTCTAAGGTTTTATGTGTAAAGGTAGTCAATGAAATGACCAGAGTTCCAATTTAGGGCTTGAATGTTATAATATCTCCCCCCCCTAATGTAAAAAACAAATGATTTTATTGGCTTACTAGGGACTCCAGGGTAGGGTGTGTAAAGAAAGATACATGATCATCACAGACTACTTGATTGATCTTAACATATGCACATAATAAATGTATTCATGGACCATCTCAAATTAATAAATATTACTTTGGCTTCAAAAGAATCCAACAGACAATACAAATGTAATGTTAGTGGATTTATTTCAGGGGATTAGGTATGCCGTTTCAGTAGGCCTGCTAATTCCGCATCGCCGAGATTATGTGCTTCTATTAACACTTTGCATGTCGTGCGATTGCAGAGATTTGCCTTGTGCTTCAAAATATAAATGTCTGTCCAATGTGGAAGTTATAAAAACGCTAACTAAATACATTTTATTTTGGAATGATGTGTAGACAGTTCAGTGCAATGTTAGCACCCCGTCCAAGGCTACTTCCTGTCTTGTGGTCAGGGCAGCACGACTAGAACTAAATTTTGACATTGGTACCCATCTTAAAAATAACAGATCTTTACAGGTTTTTGTGGTTCCTTGTAGAACGTGTTGCTTGACAAAAATGGCATTTAGGGTTCTTTGATAAGGAAAGAGTTTATTTGGGCTTGGAAAGGAAATGTAATATGATATGTGAATAAAACAGAAATCTTTGGCAAACAGACACGTTATTAACAGATGGAAAAAAAAAAGACTTCAGACTCTTATTGTATGCAGCCAGAGTCCTGTTAAAATCACTGTTATTTCACAAATCTGTTATAATGCATTCATAGTTATTTACAAAGCATTTCATAGATCTAACTAAACAAAGGTTAGATGTAGATGTTTCTTATGAAAACCAAAAAATGGTTCCTTCTAAACAACCACTCGGGAGCATTTATTTTTAAGAGTCGATCAATACCAGCTTTCGGACCTCGGCACCAGCACTGAAACAGTACTGAAGCATACAAGTGATAACCCAATTAAACCCCCCATCCCGCCACCAGCATGCAGATATATGTGTCTTCCGGGTCCTCCACACTGTCACTCACATACCTACTACACAGCACTCCGCATTACCCCTTTGGAGTCGCTAGCACGATGAAAGAGCTGGTCTGGATGTCGCTCTTGGTGGATTCAAGTGTGATCTATTAAATATATTAAATTGAAGAAATAAAAAGCAGGGAGGGCAGTCGTCCCTGGAGTTGTGATCAAACTAATACACAAATGAGCGCGAGGAGCTTAAAAACTACCATTTACTTCTGGCATCAAAATTAACAAAATCCTAGTACAACTGTTTTAAAAATTAGGTTTTTCCAATACTTGTTCAGCACTAATATGCCATTAAAACCCTATCTAAGACAGGCACCAGCTCCCAGAGTCTCTGAACTGGATATGCCAATCAGAAAATGAATGGTTTGACAGACAATTTATACCCCATATTCTTAATCTGGGGATCAATGCAAAACGTATACTTGTTTATCATATTTGTGTAATCTGACCACTCACTCAACTGACGGTTGGTCACATCGTCGCACTGCTCGAAGTATGCATGAATCATTTATGTTTACTTCTCATCAAAATCTATAATGACATACAAGTGGCAACAATTAAAGCCTTTTTATTATTATGTTAAACCTTGTGGCATTTTTTTTTTAAAAAAGTGGGCTGATTCCCACACTTCCACACCAAAGTTCCTACCCTACATTTCAATGACACAAGTACCTGTCAAATTATTGGAAATTGGAAAAAAAAAAGGAACTATTCAAAACTTAAAAAAAGGCAAAAAAATAGAATAATCATTCATTTAGGGCAGGGGTGTCGAACTCCTGTCCAGGAGGGCCGCAGTGGCTGCAGGTTTTCATTCTAACCATCTTCTTAATTAGTGACCAGTTTTTGGTGCTAATTAACTTCTTTAGCCTTAGCTTTAATTAGTTTGACTCAGGCCCCTTAGTTTTTTCCTTAATTAGCAGCCAGACAGTAATGAGACATGAAACAAGCAGGACATGACCAGCTCACTGGTACCCATCGAACAAAATCTGAAAATAAAGATGAAGGTCTCAGTAAGGTTGATCCCTCAGGTAACTAAAACATTGTAGGAGTTCTTGGAAAAAACAAAATATCAACAGTTTTGGAAATGTCTGCTGTGGCAAAAAGAGAGAAGCAACAAGCCATGAAATTGAATAACAGGTTTAATTAACAACAAGAATCAGCTTCTCTTTAAGGAACTGGTTGGAGTTTGAAGCCCCAATTTCGCTGGTAATCTGTTGGCTCGTTTCATGTCTCATTTCTGTTTGGCTGTCACTTAATGAAGCAAAGAATCAATTCAAAATACTTAATCCTTAAAAACAGGGCTATTAAAATAGAAGGAAAAGAAGTTAATTAGCAGTGAAAACTGGACACTGATAAGGAAACGGGTTAGAAAGAAAACCTGCACCCACTGCGGCCCTCCAGGCCTGGAGTTTGACACCTACGATTTAGGGGGAACAGGATGTTTTTCCTCCCCACGCCCCCCATATGCTCTTAGCTCTCCATTCTTTTTCTCAGATGGAGGTTGAATTCTTGCTTTATTAGGTTTTGAAGTTATTTGTTGCATAAGTTTTGCAAATTTTATTTCTTTGATTTTATACTATGTTACTTTCTTGAGATAAAATTATTAAATTAAAAGAATAAAAATTAAAAACTGGATTTCCTGAAGTAACAAAATAAACATAGACATTGTAAATAACCCTGTGATTACCCAAAACAAAACCTGCAGCTACTGTGACCATCCCAGGACCAAAACTATACAACTGCTTACCACAATGACAAGAGGTGGCACTCCCTTTTGGTTTAGTTTCTCTCTTATACTAAGAGCTGCTGCGATTCACTCTGCCTACCCACAATCCCAAAACTGGACCAAGTACAGTAAGTTAAGTAAATAGGCGACCGAATCACACACAAAATTCGCTAAAGGCAAACTTCCCCACGGTCACTTTACGACGTGGACATGTAAAAATTTCTTCTGCAGACATTATTTAGCCTGTTTGGCATGTATTTGAATTACAAAACATGAAAGGAATAAATCTAAATGTCCAAATCAAAGAATGCGTCTTGCAAATCGCAGGAAAAGAAAGAAAGCTTTTCAAAGCTGTGGTCAAGAATAAGTCTCAAAAGCCTGAAGCAAAAACACTGAGAGAAACACTTGATTATTATTGTGTGGGCTGATAAGAATGACAGAGACCCACCAGAAAGAAACTTTCTAAAAGGATAGAAGAGGGTCTTGTATAGAGAGAAATGCAAAAAGTGGATGCAATGGACATGCCTTCAGGCAGAATATGATGTAGCCAAGTGATCAAAAAAATATCACGGAAATACATTACATGCACATATATATATATATATATATATATATATATATATATATATATATATATATATATATATATATATATATATATATATATATATATATATATATATATATATATACATACATACATACACACACACACACACACACACATACACATATATATACTGTATATACATATATATATAGTCACACACATGTGCATGGGAGGCAGCTGAAGGGCTTAGAGAGGACTGATTATACATCTGCCCCGGTGGCGGGGTACGCTAACGCTCTTTCTGAGTTCTTTACAGGTCTTTCCCGGGAAATCCCATCAGGAGCCGACACCTCGAAGAGGGACACATCCCTTCCGGTTCCGGCACCGAGGATGATGTCACTTCCGTTCCGCACAGAGGACGACATCACTTCCGCCCTCCGTCCTATAAAGACTCCTGCCTTTGCTCTGGCAGGCAGTTCTGTTTTGGACTCTGTTGAGTAAACTTGACTGTGATGAATCTGTTACTTTTGCAGCCAGGAAACCGGATTAAACGGGTGGCTGCCCCAAACCTTGCCATGCCTCATGTCTCTTCTTCTTACAGTATATATATATATATATATATATATATATATATATATATATATATATATATATATATATATATATATATATTTATATATGTATATATACACACACACACACACACACACACACACATACACATACACACATACACACACATACATACATACATACATACATACATACATACATACATACACCTAAAGGATTATTAGGAACACCATACTAATACTAATTCTACGTGGCATTGATTCAACAAGGTGCTGAAAGCATTCTTTAGAAATGTTGGCCCATATTGATATGATAGCATCTTGCAGTTGATGGAGATTTGTGGGATGCACATCCAGGGCACGAAGCTCCCGTTCCACCACATCCCAAAGATGCTCTATTGGGTTGAGATCTGGTGACTGTGGGGGCCATTTTAGTACAGTGAACTCATTGTAATGTTCAAGAAACCAATTTGAAATGATTCGAGCTTTGTGACATGGTGCATTATCCTGCTGGAAGTACCCATCAGAGGATGGGTACATGGTGGTCATGAAGGGATGGACATGGTCAGAAACAATGCTCAGGTAGCCCGTGGCATTTAAACGATGCCCAATTGGCACTAAGGGGCCTAAAGTGTGCCAAGAAAACATCCCCCACACCATTACACCACCACCAGCCTGCACACTGGTAACAAGGCATGATGGATCCATGTCCTCATTCTGTTTACGTCAAATTCTGACTCTACCATTTGAATGTCTCAACAGAAATCGAGACTCATCAGACCAGGTAACATTTTTCCAGTCTTCAACTGTCCAATTTTGGTGAGCTCGTGCAAATTGTAGCCTCTTTTTCCTATTGTAGTGGAGATGAGTGGTACCCGGTGGGGTCTTCTGCTGTTGTAGCCCATCCGCCTCAAGGTTGTGCATGTTGTGGCTTCACAAATGCTTTGCTGCATACCTCGGTTGTAACGAATGGTTATTTCAGTCAAAGTTGCTCTTCTATCAGCTTGAATCAGTCGGCCCATTCTCCTCTGACCTCTAGCATCAACGAGGCAGTTTCGCCCACAGGACTGCCGCATACTGGATGTTTTTTCCTTTTCACACCATTCTTTGTAAACCCTAGAAATGGTTGTGCGTGAAAATCCCAATAACTGAGCAGATTGTGAAATACTCAGACCGCCCGTCTGGCACCAACAACCATGCCACGCTCAAAATTGCTTAAATCACCTCTCTTTCCCATTCTGACATTTGGACAGTTTGGAGTTCAGGAGATTGTCTTGACCAGGACCACACCCCTAAATGCACTGAAGCAACTGCCATGTGATTGGTTGATTAGATAATTGCATTAATGAGAAATTGAACAGGTGTTCCTAATAAACCTTTAGGCGAGTATATATATTTATTTGTAAAGCCACAAACTATCTATCATTAGATAGATAGATAGATACTTTATTAAGCCCCAAGGGAAAATTCAAATACTCCTGCAACAGCATATTGATAAAAACAATAATAAAAGAGCAATAAAAGCGCAGTGCAAGTTAAAAAATGCAAGGTGGAGAGTGTGAGGCAGGTATAACAGTCTATAATCTTGTGTAGTGTTAAAATTTACCCCCCCAGGTGGAACTGAAGAGTTGCATAGTGTGGGGTCTCCTCAGTTTGTCAGTGGAGCAGGACGGTGACAGCAGTCTGTCGCTGAAGCTGCTCCTCTGTCTGGAGATGATCCTGTTCAGTGGATTCTTCATGATTGACAGGATTCTGCTCAGCGCCCGTCGCTCTGCCACGGATGTCAAACTGTCCAGCTCCGTGCCTACAACAGAGCCTGCCTTCCTCACCAGTTTTTCCAGACGTGAGGCATCCCTCTTCTTTATACTGCCTCCCCAGCACACCACCGTGTAAAAGAGGGCGCTCGCCACAACCACCTAATATAACATCTGCAGCTTCTTATTGCAGATGTTGAAGGACACCAGTCTTCTAAGGAAGTATAGTTGGCTCTGTCCTCTCTTGCACAGAGCATCAGTATTGGCAGTCCAGTCCAATTTATTATCCAGCTGCACTCCTAGGTATTTATAGGTCTGTATCCTCTGCACAGTCACCTCTGATAATCATTTGGTCCAGGAGGGGCCTGGACCTCCTAAAATCCACCACCAGCTTGCTGGTGTTCAGGTGTAGGTGGTTTGAGTGGCACCATTTAACAAAGTCCTTGATAAGGTTCCTATACTTCTCCTCCTGCCCACTCCTGATGCAGCCCATTATATCTGTGTCTTCAGCGAACTTCTGCACGTGGCAGGACTCCGAGTTGTATTGGAAGTCTGATGTATGTTGGCTGAACAGGACTGGAGAAAGTACAGTCCCCTGCAGCACTCCTGTGCTGCTGAACACAATGTCAGACCTGCAATTCCCGAGACGCACATACTGAGGTATGTCTGTAAGATAATCCACGATCTATGCCACCAGGTATTAATTCTACTCCCATCTCTGTCAGCTTGTCCCTAAGGAGCAGAGGGTGGATGGTGTTGAAGGCTCTAGAGAAGTCCAAAAACATAATTCTTACAGCACCACTGCCTCTGTCCAAGTGGGAGAGGGATCACTGTAGCATACAGATGATGGCATCCTCCGCTCCCACCTTCTCCTGGTATACGAACTGCAGAGGGTCGAGGGCGTGGCGGACCTGTGGCCTCAGGTGGTGAAGCTGCAGCTTGTGTCGAGACATTTTCGCATGAACAATTGAACTGATATCTCTTCACAGTGTTGAGTGAGTACAGCGCACAGCAGACCACAGATGATATCACTTCACTAATCTGTGTCTTCATCGTGTTTGCAGTCAGGCTCAGACAAGACTTCTCCAGATTGGGTTTTGATTACGTTTAGATTTGAATCTGTGAAGTCTTTCACCCAAAGGGTGCTGCCTATAGCCACAGTTAAGTGAAACACCCAAATCACTGACTAAAGTTGTATTCATTTATTTTCTACATATGTGCTGCTATAAAATAGCAAAATGGTTCTTGACTGGTAAATGGATAAAAATATACCATAAACACAGCAGAATGAATTTGATATGTCAGTGGCAGGTGTAAAATATCTTAATCTGGTGCTAGAAAAAAAATGTTAAAAATTTAAGTTTGCATGTTCAGTTTGTTTCTGCGTTTTCTAACATTTTTTTCTGGGCCTTTTTTGTTTTACATTACCTGGTTTGCTTTCAGCATTAGGGAGGCTAAAAGAGTAACAAGCTGGTTAAGTTTGCAAATGATACCAAGCTTGGTGGATTGGCAGATGATCCAAAATGTGCTGAATCATCACAGAGGGACTTGGATAGCATTCAGACTTGTGGCAGATGAAATTTAATGTCAGTAAATGTTAAAAGTATTACATGTAGGAAGTAAAAATGTTAGGTTTGAATATACAATGGGATATCTGAAAAAAAGTACACCTTATAAGGACGACTTAGTAGTTGCAGTGGACTCGTCACTATCAACTGCCAAACAGTGTGCAGAAGACATTAAGAAAGCTAACAGCATGTCAGGTTATATAGCGCCCTAATGTGTGGAGTACAAGGCCAAGGAGGTTCTGCTCAAGTGTTTTAACACACTGGTGAGGCCTCCACTGTGCAGTTTTGGTCTCCCGGATACAAAAAGAAGGACTAGAAAAAGATCCAGAGAAGAGCAACTTGGCTGACTCCAGGGTTACAAGGGATGAATTATGAAGAAAGATTAAAAGAGCTGAGCTTTTTAGTTTAAGCAAAAGAAGACAAAGAGGGGAAATGATTGAAGAGTTTAACATTATGAAAGGAATTTGTGCAGTGGATCGAGATGGTGACTTTAAAATTAGTCCATCGATAACACAGTTGGAAACTTAAGGGTAAATTTTGTACAAACATTGGTAAGGCGTTTTGTTTTTGGACTAATTGTTCCGTGTCTACAACAATCTGGGTAAATGTAGGACGACAAGAAATGCAAGAAATGTTGAACACATAACTAAAACAGAAACTTTTTTCTTGTTAGTTTTAGCTATGTGTGCAACATTTCTTGCATTTCCTCTCATCTTATGTTTACCCAGATCGTTGCAGACACACAACACACATGAAATGCATGTGCTCCAAATAACACTTGATTATTTACCCTACACAACTCCAGGAATCCCATACCCAGATAAACAGACTTGAGCTGGGAGAACTTTTTGTCCAACTTGAGCTGTGGCGGTGGGCAGGATACTTGTGCTGATCAACACATTTGCAAAACAAAAGACGCTAATGGAGAGGTGCAAAGGAATTTACAGGATTCTAGTGTTAAGCTTTCCCCAATGCCCCATGGACTGCAATATAAAATGCCAGTGAGGGTAAGATAAAGTATATTGTTAAATTTATAAAATGCGACTAATTTTACAACACAATTTCACACGACAAATGTATACAGATCATATTGTGACAGAAATAACTCTGACATGAAAAATACAGAACATATCATTTAACTTCAACAGGATCCCCACAACCCTGCAATAGAGAAACAAGATTCAGGTAATACCTGCATGGATTACAGACCCAAATGTTTTTTGATATCCAGCCTTTCAGGATGTGTATCATGCTCAAGAACAATCTGGCCAAACGATATTACATCACTGAGCTTTAATGTTGCCCAACCAATGGATCAGGATCAAAATAAAAACTAACCCTCATAAAGTTCAAATATATCCAGGCCATAGAACGCCTTTTTATCATTTAATCACTTTTACTGATATCAAGATTCAAATTTTGCTGATACCAACCGTTTTAAATTTTGATAACAACATATCAGAAATTTAAAAGTTGATATCAAATTCCTTACTGTTGATTTCAGCATTTTAATATTTAATATCATATTTCAGAACATTGGTATCAAAGTATTAAAATTTGGTATCATGTGTTTTAACATTTACATACATTTTAAATTTTGATATCAAATCTCCAATGTCAGGTTTATTTTTTTTATTTGCTATCCAAATTTACAATTTGAACTTATCACTAGGATTAATAACAAATTGTGAACATGTCATAACTAACTTTAAAATGCTGATCTCTGTGTTCTGAAATGTGATATCAAATTTTAAAAGCTTGAAATCAAATGTCAGAATCACGATAGTAAACATAACACTGTCCCTGTATCTGAAGATGAATATTGTCACTGTCTGACATGGCGTCTCCCCTGTAATACTTTCAAGAGTTTCATAAAAGTACAAGAAGCGGTTTGTCATGTGTCTTTCCATAAAGATGACCAGGAGTACTTCTAATTAATAATTCAATCATGAATAATCCACTGCATCCACTGAACAGTGTCATCTCCAGGCAGAGGAGTAGCTTCAGTGACAGACTTTTGTCACCGTCCTGCTCCACTGACAGACTGAGGAGATCGTTCCTCCCCCACACTATGCGACTCTTCAATTCCACCCGGGGGAGTAAATGCAAACATTAATTTTATTTTAATTTTTTTCATCTTTATTACTATTTAATTTAATATTGTTTCTTTGTATCAGTATACTGCTGCTGGATTATGTGAATTTCCCCTTGGGATTAATAAAGTATCTATCTATCTATCTATCTATTACTAGCTGATACATACAAGTGATGAGACCCAATTAGTGAAAGTTGGTATCAGATTTTAAAAACTTGACATCAAATTTCATATTTGTGATATCCAATCATATTTAACAATGTGGACACTGAACTATCCCTGTGTATGAAGACGAACAGCATCAGTCTCTGACAAAGCATCTCAGGGCATTAAACTCTAAGACTTCCAGAGATTCAATAAGTTCAGGAAGCCATTTTATCACCTGTCTTTCCGTTAAAAAGATCAGTAGTACTTTTAATTACTAGTTGATATCAATTTCATAAATGACGATATCTAATTAGTGAAAGTTGATATCAGATTTTAAAATGCGATATCAAATTTGCAATAGGAGGATATCAAATTTTAGAATCACAATATTGAATTTAACAATAAAGATAAGAAACTACCCCTGTGTCTGAAGAAGAATATCATCAGGGTCCGACACTGGCTCTCTGTGCTCTACACTGCAATACTTTCAGAGCCTGAATAGTTACAGGAAGCCATTTTATTGTTCCTCTTCCCATTGGAAAGACCAGTACAAAATTTTATTACTAGATCAGCAGTGCCCAATGCGTCGATCGCAATCGACCGGTAGATCGCAAAGGTAGTGCAGGTAGATCGCGTTGCATTCAAAAAATGAGTCTATCATATCCTCCCTAAGTCATTTGCCTCTTGATTGACATACAGGGCGGCCAGTCTGAGATCTCTTCTCTTCTAATACAATGGTCATCCTGCACGCACGATCAAATGCGCGAGCTACTGCAAAACTCCAGCTGTGATCTAGTTAGCCTTCCAATTTACATCGACTAAAGAAGGGATTTTAAAAAAAATTGTTTGGGGAGGGTATGGGCTGGATGTGGAATTTGAAGAGGAATTTTTTCTCACAATGTCACAATTGAAGTGCGTTTGTCTGATCTGTCAATCTGTCATTGCTATTCCAAAGAAGGAAAATGTGGAAAGGCACTTTCGAACTGTTCATAAAAACTACAAAACTGACGTACTTCCAAAAAGCGATCTGAGAAAGGAGAGGAAACTAAAATCGCAGTTAATCGGACATCCGTCATTTTTCACTCGGCTGAATTCAAAAGCTTCTTGACTGCATTATTTGGCTCTACTTATTTATGCGAGTCAGCCTTTTCCCACATGAAGATTATTAAATCCAAATACTGTAGTGACCAACTAAAAAGATTACAATATGCAAGCTTTCGAGGCAACTCAGGCCCCTTCTTCAGGCAAGATAGGGCCTGAGTTGCCTCGAAAGCTTGCATATTGTAATCTTTTTAGTTAGCCAATAAAAGGTGTCATTTTGCTTGGCTTTTCCCTACATTCATAATGGCTAACACGGCACAACACCCTAGTACTGTAGTGACCATAAATGTATTGAATTGTTATTGTGCCATAAAGGTTATTCAGTTCTAGCAAGGTACGACAACATACATTTTATGTACAAAGTATAAATATATACTTCTATATACACACATTTTTAATGTACGCAGATCATTTCAACCTGGTCATTTTAAAAGTAGCTCGCAAGCTAAACAAAAGTGTGGGCACCCCAGTACTAGATGATATTAATTTTATTAGTGATTATATCTAATTAGCGAATGTGGATATCCAATTTCCAAAAGATGATATTAAAGTTTAAAAAGTTCATATCAAAATTCTAAAGGGTGATATCAAATATTTAAAACATTCATAACAGCTTTCAGAGTTAGTTATGAAAACATTAAATTGTTAAATGTTTGATATGAAACTTCTAAATGCGGACATCAAAACTTTAAAATGCTGAACTGTCAAATTTAAGAGTACATATCAAAATCTGGATATCAGTTTTCAAAAAGTCAGTATCAGATTTTAAAACAATTGATATCCAGTCTTGCCACCAACCAGACTCAAGGCTGTCTTAAAAGCATTATAGGCCCCCGGGGCAAAGCAGTGCACTGGGGGGCCTACCTGTACAACCACGCAGCAAGTCACACAACATACACAGATTAGCATGGAGACCCCAGGCAACTACCCATGCGTTAAGACCCCACTTGTGTTCTGGGATTTCTACTTCTTTCCTCTCCAATCCCTTCACGTTTGCAAATGTAGCTCAACACAGACAAATAATCATATCGGGTATATGTGTTTACACCTAATTTCCTTTCAAGAAATGGCAGTAGAGAAGTTATCTTTAAATGCAGATGCACATTTTGAACGACTCAAAGTGACCTAATCATTCGAATTATTACTCGCCGTTTGGCCGACGCCTTCATCCAAAGCGACTTACAACATCTGAGGCGCAACTGGCGCCGTTTCTTTGGCTTTTCCAATCAGAGCCCAGGCAGGTGAAATGACGAAGTGACACGCTCAGGGTCACACGGGGTCAGTGGCAGGATATGATGGCCTTCAAGCCCTCGACCACTTCGCAACACTGCCGGTGTTCTAACGAAACATCCTACCCATCGAAATGATCTACTCACTGATACTACGCATGCGCAGACCAAAATTACGCAACTTTTCTCGAAGCTTACTAACTGTTCGTCGATCTGTTTTACCTAGTGTTGAAGTTTGAGGTAAGTGTTACTGTATTTCAGTAATATGTATGCTTTTCTTAGCCTTACTACATTAATGTATTTATTACATGATGCATATAGAATTAATTGAGATATGTTAACATTTCCATAAATTTGATAGACGACTTCTAAATACAACATGTTAAATGATGACATGGTATAACGTTATAAGTTTAATGTTATGACTTACAAAAAACGGATGGGTGTAACATATACGGTGTATATACCGTATCTGCCATTTAAATAAACTACGGTAGGATACTTCAACAAAGTAGGACAAATCGTCAGAACACCGTCCTACTTTGTCGAAGTAGCCTACTGTAGTTTATTGTAAGTCGTAACATTAAACTTAGAACGTTATACCATGTCATCATTTAACATGTTGTATTTAGAAGTCGTCTATCAAATTTATGGAAATGTTAACATTTCTCAATTTATTATATATGCGTCATTTCATCCCTGAAAGAGACACAGCCTGATGCAAAGATTTCACAAGACGGTCATTACTCGTGCATGGATACAATGGCCTGTACAAGATTTAAAGTCACACATGCAAAATATACAACTTATAAAATGTTGACAATAAATACCTATGCAGTAAACTGTAATAAATGCATTAATGTAGTAAGGCTAAGTTGCGTAATTTTGGTCTGCGCATGCGTAGTATCAGTGAGTAGATCATTTCAATGGTTAGCGGTTTATGTTTCGTGCTTGTAACTAACTTTTTTTTTGAGAAACTACGGAGATAGGCTTACGGTGATTTATTACAGGGAACAGAATTTTATAGTTTTACTCCGGTGTTTTACCTGCGTATTTAGAAACACAATCAAATTTCCATAAATTTGATAGACGACTTCTAAATACAACATGTTAAATGATGACATGGTATAACGTTATAAGTTTAATGTTATGACTTACAAAAAACGGATGGGTGTAACATATACGGTGTATATACCGTATCTGCCATTTAAATAAACTACGGTAGGATACTTCGACAAAGTAGGACAAATCGCCAGAACACCGTCCTACTTTGTCGAAGTTTCCTACCGTAGTTTATTGTAAGTCGTAACATTAAACTTAGAACGTTATACCATGTCATCATTTAACATGTTGTATTTAGAAGTCGTCTATCCATTGTGCATGGATACAATGGCCTGTACAAGATTAAAAGTCACACATGCAAAATATACAACTTATAAAATGTTGACAATAAATACCTATGCAGTAAACTGTAATAAATGCATTAATGTAGTAAGGCTAAGTTGCGTAATTTTGGTCTGCGCATGCGTAGTATCAGTGAGTAGATCATTTCAATGGTTAGCGGTTTATGTTTCGTGCTTGTAACTAACTTTTTTTTTTTGAGAAACTACGGAGATAGGCTTACGGTGATTTATTACAGGGAACAGAATTTTATAGTTTTACGTGCGTATTTAGAAACACAATGGGCCGTTGTGTGATTCACAAACCCTTGGCATAAAACCACCTTTGCCTTCGTTATCCCAACACGGAGACGCTCCAGACACCGTTAAACATGTTCTTTAGATGATTCGTTTTTGTGCGATTTAAACCGTTAACACTATAACGAATGTGCCTAAGCAACAACCTACGTTTCTAGGTGTAACTTAGGCTTACAAATTTCGAAAAATATGAAACGCTGCGATCAAATATCCAACGGCTGATATAAACTGAAAGCAATCAGATTTCAAATGGGTGATACCAAGTTGAAAGAAATATCAGATTTAAAAGAAACGACGTCTTCCTATTGAAATTTCGCATCAAAAGGTAAATGCTAAAAAACGGCTTGCCACTCTATATGAGGGGGTATCAGTTACCAACAATTAACGCCGTGACCGATTTAAAGGACTCCGGTTGGAATTTAATATTCCGGTCTTATTAACTTTGACCAACCCGCCGTTTATTGCGCGTGCTACTACACAATTATATATTTGTATTCATTACAAAAAACAGTGGTCAAAGTTATTATTTTAGTGCATTCAGGAAATGAGGCCAATTTCTAAAAAAAATAAAATAACTAAATCTGCAGTATCGACTTTAATTAATCCCATTTAAAAATGAATCTGCGAATCATCTGGTGCGTTGCGTCACCGCCGCTCCTGCCTCGTGTCTCCAGTTTTTTTTTTTTACAGCCGCCGCGCGGGCCCGTTTTCGGCGTTAAATTATAATCGTGAGCAAGTGGAAACTTTAAGAATGTCGTCGACTGGTTGTCGCTTTCATGCTGATACACAAATTGTTTAAAATAACAAAAGGGAAATTACTCGTTTTTCCTTTTCCCCCTGACGGCGTTACTTCGAGGTATACAAACGACGCTGCCGTACTACCTCCAAAAGACATTCGCGCAAAAAAATAGCAATAATAGTTAAAAATCAAAATACAACAAACTTCACTATACAAAACAACTGACTCACCTTGGGTGGTCGGGTTCAACGCTTGTCGGTAACGCTACTTGACGCTCCACACCGAACGAAAAAACCGTGCAAGTCGAGGCAAAAAAAAACGCAAGTCACGTTTATGAGTTCGGGAAACTCCGTCAGGCAAAGACTGCGCATGCACAAAACCGTCGAACTTTCGCTCGGGCGAATCGCTGAGTTGCGTACTGGTCGTAGACCCCAATGTCCGCCAGTAGTAGTAAACGAAACATTCCCGTTACCTTATTCAAACTGAAATGTGAGAGCGGAAGATCGTGAGAAAATCAACGCGTTTAACTGAATGAAAATCGGCAAATGTGACAGCATATGCTGTTGATCATACGGCGAATCCTAATCTGTCACCGTCGCAGCCATCTAATGATACAGCGATCGGAGAACAGTTTAGAGAAACGAAAGGCAAAGTTGAAGCGAAGGTCGATACAGATGCATGTTGTAAACTCGTCGATTGAAGCAAACCAATTTTCCGATTCTTCCAGCTTTCAAACCCATTTATTAACTTTTCGGATTTGTGAGGTGCAGGAGCTCTCGAGATCAATACGGAAGGCGTACCTTGATGGGGCACTTTCACTGGGTCAATGTGGGGTCGTTTGGTAACTTAACATGTTGCTGGTTTATAGGTGGAACGAATGCTCGTATTAATATTGACAAAATCAAAAAAAGAAAAAGAAAAATCTCATTCACTTAATGTGTCAAGTGTATACATATCTGCTTATTAGCGAGAGGTTGTGAGCATGCGCTGATAGCTCATTGTCACACCCACCGTACAACGAACCACCTGTTTTGGGATCCGAGTGCATCGGGGGTACAGTGTGAGTTTTTTTACGGTAACTGGAGTGCCAATCCTGCCATCAACCCCCACGTTTCCCTTTACAAGTTGGAGGAGCCGGGGACAGATTAACGTCATACACAATTGCAGTTTAAGGGCCTTACTCATGGGCCCAAAGGAGCTGGAGTCACATCTCACATTTACCGGATCCCTAGCTTCAGAGCAATCACTTCACCCCATTAAAGATACAACTAAAAGAATTAAGATTTTGCTTATGAGAAGTTTATTTGCTTAGCGCAGGATTTCTTAAACTTGGGTCACAGCCCTAAATGGGTCAGGTTGCTGCCATTGGGTCGCTAGCCAGAAAACAAATTGACACTGGGCCAGTGCAGGTCCTACTGTATGTGTGCAGCCAACGAGGACCCAGTTGGGATTTACACATTGGGGCAACATTGGCCCAAATGCTAGGGGGCAATCCATACCTTACTAGTCCAGACATCCATGGATATCGTAGTGGTTACTGATTACGCAGGACACACCACTTTGGGGCTCAAAGCCTGGAATGAAAAGTTTGTTTTTGAAACAATGGGGGATCCACAGAGACTGCTGATGTACAAGACCCAGAGTTTTGCGCTTCACCCATGTTCAATACTTACTTATCCAGGGTAGGGTTGTGGGGGTAGATGGAGCCAGTCCTAGTAAGCAGTGAGCACAGGCAGGAACAATCTCTGGACAGATCACCAGCCTATCACAGGGTGAACACATACACACACACACACACATATCAGGAGCTAATTTGGTGTCACCAGTCAAACCAACCTACATGTCATGGGACTGTGAAAGGAAACTAACACAAACATGGGGAGAACATGCGAGCAAATGTGGCTTTAAATTATTTGTTCTTGCAAAACACCTTTCTATTTACTAGTGACAGTCCAATATATACAAAAAGTGCCATTTTAGCCAATATAAAAACAATTCTTTTTGAAGTCATTCAAGTTGTTATCTATACTTCTACAATTAAAGCCTAAAACCCACTGAAAATACTAATCTGCAGCATTACGCACTCCGCAACAACATTAAAAAGCTGGAAACTACAGGGGTCCTTATGATATTTGTCCAGCGTTACCACACCAACACCATCACTGAGCCAAGAAGGAATTTACTAAACTTGTCCTGCCAGTGGCCGAGTTTGCATGCTCTCCCCGTGTCTGCGTGGGTTTAGTCCGGGTACTCCGGCTTCCTCCCACAGTCCAAAGACATGCAGGTTAGGTGCATTGGTGATTCTAAATTGTCCCTAGTGTGTGAGCCCTGCGGTGGGCTGGCACCTTGCCTGGGGTTTATTTCCTGCCTTGCGCCCCGTGTTGGCTAGGATCAGCTCCAGCAGACCCCTGTGACTCTGTAGTTAGGATATAGCGGGTTGGATAATGGATGGATGGATGGATGCCCTGCCAGTGACTAACCCATTTTAGGCCATTAGGGGAGCTTTGTTAGGAGTTCCCTTGTAGCAGCCATTGGGCCAGTGGGTGTTTCCATGCCCACACTCCCCATAGTTTTCCTATGTGGGGCTACTGCATGCATGTTTGCTGGGTAGTCAGCTTTGTATTCAATGGGAATGGGTCGCGGTGGGACGTCATGGGTTGATTAGCAGTCTGCGCTGCTCCGCTATGACATTCATTGTTGATTCTTCAAAGGGAGACAACCCAACTATGATGATTGTCAGGGACCAAAACTCTGACGATTGGGAGACGAATCTTCAAAACGGGGAAACGTCACGACGGTCAACTGTGAATCTCCAAGGGTGGACCAGCAGTCCCCCTTTCTGACAATCATCAAGGAGTGGGTTTCGAAGACACTAAGAAGGGCAAGATCATGCCTGGTGAAAAGGAAAACGTTTAAGAAACCCCGCTTTAGAGAGTCTCATACACTAACTGAGTATATTGCCGAATTAGGAACAGATGTACACCAGCTTCTCCATGCAGTGACCTAATCAGCCAATCACGTGACAGCATCACAACACATTTAATCATGCAGGTACAAGTCCGGCACTTCAGTTCACGTTCACATCAAACTCCAGAATGGGAACAAAATATGATCTCAGTGATTTTAAGCGTGGCATGATTGTTGGTGCCAGATAAGCTGCTTTTGAGTATTTCTGTAACTGTTGTGCTGGTCTCTTATGTTTTTCACACACAACAGTCTCTAGAGTTTACACAGAATGGTGTGAAAAACAAAAGAACATCCAGTGAGGACCTTGCTGATAAGAGGTCAGAGGAGAATGGCCGGATTAGTTTGAGCCTCCAGCACTCTGTGCAACTGTGGTGAGCAGAAAGCCATCTCAGAATGCACAACACACGAACCTTGAGGCGAATGGACTTCAAGAGCAGAAGACCACGTTGGGTGCCACTCCTGTCAGCCAAGAACAGAAAGCCTGAGGGCTCAGTGGACACAGGCTCACCAAAAATGGATAGCTGAAAAGAAGCTGAAAGAATCGGTCTGTGTATTTCAGGGATCACTAAGTTTATGTAGATGGGATGAACGCACAGTGCTAAACTCAGCAGCACAATCTCGAGAGCAGTAGACTCACACGTTAAAAGTGCTGCACGTTAAGTCGTCCAATTACCTTTAAAGTGTCAAGTAAATTATCTTATTGAAGTAAAAATACCTGTGTTATTATTTTCCCAGAAGCACTGGGAGTTGGGCAAGAATCACACGTAGCGGTATGGCGGTCCTTTGCAGGGCTCAGTTACACAGCCAAAGAAAAAAAAGTTTGTGCTGCACACAATCCGGTCACAGAAACCAATCGATAAAGCGTCAATTTGTTCAAAAGTATTTGTAAAACAAAACAAGATAATCCTGGACGTCATGTTTATTTTCAGATTCACGGTGGCTAATGATGATGTTCAACTTTTTTACGCAGTTTAACAACATCGTAGTGTTTTGACAAAGCAGAAGTCTGGAAGAATACGTGACCATGTACATGTGGATTTTTAGGAAATCCAATGCTTTCTGCTTTAACTGGGTTATTCACTTTAATCCAGTGTCACACACGTGCGATTGGGAGGCAGGTAGAGGGCCTGAATAATAGTTAGTACCACACCAGACCAGGGGGTGGCAAGCTGCACTAACTCTCTCTCTCAATCTTCTGCAGACCATCCACGGGAACTCCTGCTAGGTACCGGTGCCATTGATGACATCATTTCTGATACAGACGCCATTAAAGATGTCACTTCCGGTCTCAAAGACATCACTTCCGGGTCTGGCGCTATTGAAGATGTCACTTCCAGTCTTGATGACATCACTTCCAGTTCCGGTCTCGAAGACATTGCATCCTGTACTGACCTTTAAAGCTGCCATGTTCTCACAATCAAATCAGTTCTGTTTTGGACATTGAACCAATCACAACTCAACAATATTACCTAGTTCTGCAGCCAAGGCATAATATATGGGTGGCTGCCCCAAAGCTTTGATGCTTCCTGAGTCTTTTTGTGACACCAGTTATGTGTGTGAATGTAAATGCGCTCACTGGGATAAATCTGGAGACACCAAGTAATCTACCACACGTCTTTAGGGATGTGGGAGGAAATCAACCGCGTTCTAATACTCTTGTGTTAAAAAACAAAGCATACTACGTATCAATTAGATATCAATGTCATAATTATAAAAAAAGATCATTTGTTACGTAATTAGATACAGTGAATTCCGAAAGAATTCAGACCCCTTCACTTTCTGCACACTTTGTTCTATTGTAGATTGAATTTTAAGATGGATACATTTGCCATTTTTGCCCATCAATCTACACACATAATAATCCTTGTTCTTCTTCCTCTTCTTCTTTAAGGGGCTCCCATTAGGGGTCGCCACAGCGGATCATCTTCCTGTCCTTGTCATCTTGCTCTGTTACACCCATCACCTGCATTTCTTCTCTCACCACTTCCATAAACCTTCTCTCAGGCCTTCCTTTTTTCCTCTTCCTCTTTCCTCTGGCAGCTCTATCCTTAGCACCCTTCTCTCAATATACCCAGCATCTCTCCTCTGCACATGTCCAAACCAATGCCATCTCATCTTTCTGACTTCAAGCCAACCAACCTGAACTGACCCTCTAGGAACGAGTACATAACAGGGTATGCTCAGGTTGGATGGTTTGGATATAATAATAATTCATAATAATAGCTCATAATAACCCATAATGACAAAATGAAAACATGTCTTCAGAAAGGTTTGCCACTTTCTTAAAAATCG
Source organism: Polypterus senegalus (assembly GCF_016835505.1). NCBI lineage: Eukaryota > Metazoa > Chordata > Cladistia > Polypteriformes > Polypteridae > Polypterus > Polypterus senegalus. The sequence continues at coordinate 174,184,268 of NC_053163.1, forward strand.
AAAACACTGAAATTGCTCATTTTAACTCAGACCCTTAATTCAGTACTTTGTAGAAGCCCCTCAATTCCAGTTTCACATCTACTTGGGGTAAGTCTCTACAAACTTTGCACATCCGGATTTGGCCAGTTTATCCCATTTTTTCCTGACAGATCCTTTCAAGTTCCACTAAATGGCATGGGAAGTGTCTGTAAACTGATATCTTCAGGTCTTTCCACACATGTTCCACACAAGGCTGGACTTTGGCCGGGCCACGCGATGACAGTCAGAGACTTGTTCCAAAGCCACTTTAGCATCATCTAGGTTGTTGGCTTCAGGTCGCTGCTGTGCTAAAAGATGAACTGCCACCCCAGTGTGAGGTTGCATGCACACTGGAGGAATTTTTCTTCAAGGACCTTTCTGTATTCGGCTGCATTCATTCTTTTCTCAATTCTGACCTGTCTCACTGTCCTTGTGTCATGATGATTGCCACCACTATGCTTTAATGGGATTAGGCAGGGGATGAGCAGTGCCCGGACTTTCCCAGACATAGTGGTTGGAATTCTACCCAAAGAGATCAATTTTTGACTCATTGCACCACAGAATATTTCTTCTCCTGCTCTCAGAGTCCTTTAAATGTCATTTGGCAGACTCCATGTGCCTGATTCATGGAGACTTGCTGAGATGATTGTCCTTTCAAAAGGTTCTGCCTTTGCAGCAGAGAGGACTTCAGAAGCTCTGTTAGAGTGGCCAGTCGGTTCATGGTCACCTACCTCACCAGCGACTTTTGCCAAGTTACTCAGTTTAGCCAGATGGCCCACTCTAGGAAGAGTCCTGGTGGTTCCAAACTTCTGCCATTGCACAATTATTGAGGCCACTGTGCTCCTGGGAACACTCACAGCATTAGAAATGGTTTCATCCCCTTGCTCTTTTCTGGGTCTCACCACAATTTGATCATAGGGGTCTACAGAGAGTTCCTTGGCTTGATTTTTGTCCTGACATGCAGTGTGAATTGTGGGACTCTATACACATTTGGCTAAAGCCTTTATCCACAGCAGCTTACAACATTTGAGATACAATTGGTGACATTTCCTTTGATTTTCCTATTGAAGCACAGGTAGGTGAAGTGAGCAGCAGTATTTGAACCCACAACTTCAGCCTCTGAAGTCCCTTAACCACTAAGTCACACTGGCCGCCTTATTCAGGTTACAGGTGTGCCTTTCTGAATGATGTCCAATCCCAAGCAGCTCGATTTTCGACAGGTGGACTCCAATCACGTTTTAGAAACATCTCAACAAGAGTGAAGGCAAATGTGAGGCACCTGAGCACAATCTGGAGTGTCGCAGCAAAGGCTCGGAATAATTCTAGGAATGAAAGATTTCAGTTTTGGATTCTGAATAAATCTGCAAACCTTTCTGAACACACACTTTAACTTTGTCAGTATGGCAGGGAACTCAAACTCCGTTTCTGGAGGGCCACAGTAGCTGCGGGTTTTCATTCTAACCCTTTTCTTAATTAGTGACCTGTTTTTGCTGCTAATTAACTTCTTTTGAATTCATTTTAATGGACTCTTGAAGACTCAGAACCCTTAATTGTTTCTTTTTCCTTAATTAGCAGCAAAACAATAATGAGATACAAAATGAGCCAAAACATGTCAAGCAAACTGTGACCATCATACAATATCTGAAAATAAAGAAAGATGAAGGTCTCAGGAATGTTAATCTGCTCAGGTCCCCAAAACATTTTAAGGCGCTCTTAGAAAAGAGAAAATTGACAAGTTCGGAAATGCAACAATTGTCGCAACAAGCCATGGAATTAAAGAAAGGGTTTAATTAACGACAAGAATCAGCGCCTAATGAAGCAACTGTTTGGAGTCTGAGGCCCTGACTTAGTTGGTCTTCTGTTGGCTCATCTACTTCACATTTCATTTCTGTTTGGCTGCCATTTAAGGAACAAAATGAAGCAATTCAGAGGAACAATGAAGAAATTCAGGGGAACAAATCTTAAAAAAACAAATCAATTACAATGAATTCAAAAGAAGTTAATTAGCAGCAAAAACGGGTCATTAATAAAGAAAAGGGTTAGAATGAAAACCTGCAGCCACTGGGAACCCTCCAGGACCGGAGTTTGAGAACCCTGCATTATGGGCTATGGAGTGTAGACTGATGGACAACAATGGCAGATGTATCCATTTAAAATTAAATCTATCACACAATAAAGTGTGCAGAAAGTGAAAGGGTCTGAATACTTTCTGAATCTACTGCATTCATTTGCGTGCAAATGTGACATATTTACAAGACGTTTATTTTAGATCTTAAAGATGATTTCACATGTAATATCTCATATTTGCATCACACGGTCTTAGGAGTATGATTTCATCATAAAATATTTATAGTGCCAGCAAAAGGCAACAGCAGGATATCCACGTGGACAGGAAAGTGACGTAATGCTAAGCACTGCTGCCTGCCTCCTCATGGCTCTGCCAGACTGAACTCCATTTCTAGATCATCCGCAATCCGTGTAGAGCTTGAAAATGCTCATTGTGGATTTCCTGGAAGTTGTTGTTTTGCCACACACACACACCCCGTAAACAAGTGTGCCAAACAGGCTCAATGTGTGTAAATGTGGTGTGATCAAACCAGGGCATCAGCGAGCTCCAAACCTTTAAACACAATCACACAGAGTCCCGGGTTCAAATAAAGAAGTGTTTATTAACTCTTTGAGGGCTGAATATTTTTCCCAAAAAATGCAGTTTTCTGAAAAGCACACAAAGCAACAGTTTCAATCAACATGAAATGTCTGTTGCTGTGTGCTGTAAGATCCAGGCCTTTAATGACCTCTTGGGCACAGCCATCAGCAGTGTGTCTGTTTGCGGGGAGAGTGTCGACCTCGTCGAGATGTTTACTTACCTTGGGAGTGACATTCATGTCTCTGGTGACTCTTCCTATGAAGTCGGTAGACGGACTGGGAGAGCATGGGGGTCATGAGGTCACTGGAAAGTCTTTAGAGTCCTGGTGCTTCCTGTCTTGCTATATGGTTGCGAGACATGGATGTTATCCAGTGACCTGAGATGAAGACTGGACTCCTTTGGTACTGTGTCTCTCCGGAAAATCCTTGGGTACTGTTGGTGTGACTTTGTGTCTAATGAGCGGTTGCTCATGAAGTCCTGAATGAGGCACATTACCTGCATTGTGAGGGAGCTTCAGTTACGACCATGTGGTGCATAGGATCCCGAGTTGTTTTGTCGTGTAGTGGGTGCGGCAACGTGCTGTACCAGTGCATGCTCCCCAACTTGACTTGACTTGCTGTGTGCTGTGGCCACCAGTTTGCCATCTCTTGTGGCTCGAGCCACTCACGGGCAGCATGATGGCTGGCAGCGATGAGCGGAAGGCTGGCTGCCATGTTGTCTTAGTTGTCTTACGCTTTGGTGGCAGTGGCAGCCACGGCTGCAGTGCAATGCAATCTGGTTTGTACATTTTGGCATTGTAAGTGAAGGCCCACAGGGGTGAACATTGCCATAGGTGCATCAGCTACATGAACATGTTCAGCACCACTGATCAGCTGAGGACCAATCAGCTGATGCGGGGACCTCACTTTTGTTTTTAATCTCAATCTCCAGATCACTTGCATCAAAATCAGAGTCCAACAAGTCAGAGTCCAATTCAGTGATAATATGCAAAATGTTGTCCACTGAGTATTTTTGCTTCGATCTTTCTCCAGATGACCATACAATTTTTGTCATTGTTTGCTCTTCACTACTCATGTGAGCACAGGGAATCTTGGTCAGACCAACCAAGCTAGCTTTCCCTCTAGCAAAGAGAGTCAAACTAAAACATAATGGTGAGTTTTTGTCATCGTTTACACAAGAAGTGCCACAATGGGCTTTAACAGGCCCTGCCTCTTGACAGCCCCCCAGCCTTGACTCTCTAAGAAGACAAGGAAAAACTCCCAAAAAGAAAAACCCTTGTAGGGAAAAAATGGAAGAAACCTTGGGAAAGGCAGTTCAAAAAGAGACCCCTTTCCAGGTAGGTTGGGTATGCAGTGGGTGTTAAAAAGAATGCGGTCAATACAATATACAGAACAGAACAAATCCTCAATACAGTATAAAAAATAAAAACTTTACAAGTATGGAACAGAATTTAACAGTAGATGATATCCCATAAGGTGGCACAGTGGCGCAGTGGGTAGTGCTGCTGCCTCGCAGTAAGGAGACCTGGGTTCACTTCCCTGCGTGGAGTTTGCATGTTCTCCCCGTGTCTGCGTGGGTTTCCTCCCACAGTCCAAAGACATGTAGGTGAGGTGCATTGGCATTTCTAAATTGTCCCGTGTGTCTGTGCGTGCCCTGCTGGCACCCTGCCCAGGGTTTGTTCCCTGCCTTGCACCCTGTGTTGGCTGGGATTGGCTCCAGCAGACCCCCATGACCCTGTAGTTAGGATATAATGGGTTGGAGGATGGATGGATGATATCTTATAATATGCTTTGGATTTGTTTAGAGTTCTGAAGACCTCAGCCATCACGTTGCCTCCCCCATTTTGCCATTCCACAGCTGAGTCAGCGCTGGGCCAACCAGTCCGACGAAACGACCCCTTTACCCCACGATTCCTGCGATCCTCCATCAGAGATGACTTTACCTTAGGCAGGCAAAACAACTTGGCAGGTGGGCCGTGGCACCAAGTGCCACATATGAGTACCGAGAAAAGAAACAGAATAGGTGAAGGTTAGTAACAAATTATAACTATCATGTTTACTTATGTTTTAGTGCTAAAAACAATGATAACATAAAATAAATGTGTCCACTGGTCTGTGCTATAAATTTGTTTTCTGTGTGATTCCAATAATTTCAATCATTTTTATAGTCAAAATCTCTGAATTTGCACATTTCCTGTTCAAATACAAGGAAGAAATATGAGGTGCAGCAGTGACGAGCCTCACCTCACCTCGGACTGCGCTCTCCTCACACGCTGGGTTGATGCCTGCAATTGTCTCTCTGTATGTTGCCAATATAATGTTTGCAGACACGTTTATTATACACCCTGACTTTCCACAGTCTGGCTAATATCTTTAATGAATGTTTGTGACATATTTAGTTTTGCTGATTTGACATAAAACTGCAGTGAGAAGGCACAAGGTGAGGCAGACAGTACCATGCCGGCCTAAAGGGTGCGCATGTGAGCCCAACATGTGCTCGCTGCTGCTGTTCTTCTACTCAGAGTCTCTCTGCGCCAATAAGTTAGCGATATCAGAAAGTGCACTGCAGCAGTCCCTTTATTTGTATTTTTTGTTCAGACTGACTGCCAAAATGGAAGATTAAGATTTTTAAAACTAAAGGGAAATAAGGAGGACTTCTACAAAAAAGTGATGGAGATTTCCGTGGAGAAGGATAGGCACATGGACTTCGTTTACAAATAAAGGTAACACCATAAATAGTTTTTAGTTTTATAAAAAATGGGATCAGACTAAGAAAACAAACTATCCAATATTTAAAACTTATTTTTGACCTTAAATAAAATATTCTTTTGTTTTTCTTGTTATCCTTTTGTTGAACAGTCTGTATTAATGTTGATTAAAGCATCAGAATTCAAAGCTTTTAAAAACAACTAAATATTTCAAGTAAGGTCTAAATTGAAATCGTTTTTTTTTTTTGTACACCACTCTATACTTTCATTTGTATTGAATGAGTGTGAATTGTGGAATTGCAATGGCAAAGTTAGAACACGTGGAGGGTGAGGAGCAAATGCACTCTCTCCGCTCTCTCACCGCTAGAAATGTATTGTTCTTTCTTAGTCAAATATGCACCTTACTTGTGTGTGTGTAAAGAATGCTGATGAGATATGAAACATAACCAGTAGTCAATGTGCTGCTGCCAATTGAATAGTGAATAAGCTAATCATTTGGGTTTGATATATTTGTAAATCTGACTCTGAAGGAGTAAGTGCCTCACCAGCCATGAACCTCACCGCAAGACACTGCGCTACAGACGGCAGACAAACGCTCAGTTCAGACGTCCATGTGGACAGGACTTTATGAAGGCCACTTGGGAACCTTCACAGCTGCAAGAAATTTTTACAGCTTTCCTCAGATCTGTGCCTCGACACAATCCTGTCTCTAATCTCTGCCGTGAATTCCTTCACGGTGTCATATCACACTCAGGGTTTGTCCTCTGGCTGGGATTCAAGTTCATGTTTAATGTGTCTTTTGTTCATTTTTGATTTGTTAATTTATGTACTTAATGCCCATTCTTTATTTTCGGTTTTGTCTGTGTTTCTATGTTGCCTGTGTTAGGTCCTGTGTGTTTTGTGGGTGTTCCCCTAAGGGGTTGTGTCACCTGTCAATCACCGCCAGGAACGGCCCCTCCACGCTCTATAGGTTTACTTGTGTTTTGCTTTGTGCTTATTGTGATTGCCTGCATTTCTGAACCTGTGCTCTGTTTCTGACTTTGCCTTCTGTATTCTGTATTGGGACTGTGTTTGCTGTGGATTGCCTTGCTGTGCTCCAGGAGCTTGTTGTGCTTCAGACCATTTTAATTAAAAAATGTAGTCTTTTATTTTATAATGATTCCTCAGGGCTGCTTTTGTTTCTAGCCGGGGTTTTGACGGTAATCCCCGCCCAAAGTGAAACCAGGAAGTACGCATGAGACTTGTGTGCTTTCGGGATTCCCATTTCAGGACAATTGGCTTTCACTATACATGTAGACAGCTGTGTGTGTGTGTGTGTCTTTCCTGTTCAAGTACAATCACTAAAATATACCACAGGTGGACCCCAAGCAAGCTGTAGAAACATCTCAATGATGTTCAATAGAATGGGATGCAACGGAGACTTGCAATTTTAAACTGATCACAGCAAAGGGTATGAACATTTGTGTCAGTGTGATATTTCAGTTTTTTATTTTTAATGTATTTAAAAAAATTCTAAAATCCTGTTTCTACATTGTCATTGTTGGGTATTAAGTGCTGTCTGATGAGGGAAAAAAATGAAGTGAAATGATTTCAGCACAAGGTGGCAATGTTAAAAAAATGCTAAAAAAAAGTGAGGGGTCCTGAATCCAAAGCATAAAGTGTACGGTAACCTTTAATAAAATACATTAAAACACACGTGGTCTAATTAATCCATTTTCAGACCACTTAATTCACTTTTTGCTACTGGAGCCTATCTCAGCCACATTATCAAAGCTTCATCTCTCTCTCCCTCTGTTTCCAGGGGGAGTGTGGCAGCATACTTGTTAACTGCTCATTTCATGGCGGAGATGCCAAACCCAGCCTACTAGTTGGCACAATATACAGTAAGCTCAAATCTCGTGAGGAGTGTACAGCACCTCCTCAGAATGACCTTTTGCACTTCCTCGTTCTGTCTATTATTCTAAAACATAAGATTGCAGGTTCAGATCCCAGTGCTGGCACATTTGGCGATCCTGAGAAAGTCACTTAATCCAAAGCTCCCAGTGTGGAACATTACACTGCCATTCAGTCACTTTGTTGTTTGCCTTGAATTCTTGTTTGCTTTGAAAAGGTGATCACCGTGCCCTATAAAATAAACTCTGATTTAAGAAATATGTTTTGGGGTAATATTCACACACACACATCTTATATATAAACGTCTACGTGTGGAAGTGTGTGTGTCTGTCTGTCCAGCCCAGAAGTGCGAGGCTACAGCATGAAGCTCAGCCGGAAAGGCGGCCCCAAGTTAACAAGTCGGAAGAACAAAGAAGGATGAGGCTACAGCATGAAGCTGAAAGAAAGCGACTCCATCGCCAAAGTGAAACCACCGAGGAAAGACAAACGAGAGAGAAACTCGCTTAGCTGCTGATACACAAGGAGGGCGAGCACGTCCGCAAAAACGAAACTGCCGACTCTGCATTTCAATTTTATTTCTGATGATTGCAATAGTTTCTAGGAGCCCGCACTTTTTACAGCATGGGCTTACACAGCTAGTATATAAATATATGTACAGTATATTGTAATAAATTAAAACTCACAAGAAAACTCCAAGAAGAGTTGGGGAATGACCCTGTATAATGTCCGTCAGACAAAATGGAAAAATATGAGTAAAACCGATCAAAAAACAAGAGCATTTGGCACATGGAGTTTATATAGAAAAATGGTGGCAGGAAATGACATCCAAAAAGACAGATGGAAGTGATGTCATCAGGACAGAACCGGATTGAGGTCATCATGGATGGCTAGAAGCGACGTCATTATGGCGGAGCCGGAAGTGATGTCATTAATGGTACTCAAATTGCTGGGTAGTATCCATTTTGTGGAACCGGAAGTATTGTGTATGAGTTGTGATTTTTCTTCTTTAATTCTGTTGAAAGAGAGAGAGAGAGGAATCAGTACACACAATCAACCCTTTACCTCTTGTAGTATCACTCACTTTATACATACAGTATACAGCAGACATGTTCTTTTCCATCACCACACTTTTATTTACAGCTGCTATTTACAAAGTCCAAAGTGCACACAAACCCCAAAGTCCCCAAAGTCCAGGCCTCTCTCACTTTTGCCTTTTTTCGGCCGCCTCCACTCTCGCTCCTCTTGCTTTGTCCTTCTTCCACCTGACTCCAGCCTCGAATGAAGGGAGGCGACCCCTTTTATCCTCACCCAGATATGCTCCAGGTGCTCCCCGGCAATCACCTGTCGACAAGCCCCTGTGTGGGGGAAGTGCCGGTTGTACTCCCAGAAGCATTCCGGGTGTCCCTGCTACTCTTCCCCCCCAGCACTTCCTGGTGTGGCGGAAGTACTGAGGTCCAGGGTTCCCAAGGCGTTGGGGCACCCCCTGGCGGTGACCATGGGCCCCTACAGGGTTGGGCTTCCATGCCCTCAACCCGTGGCCCCCAAAGCAACCAGGGTGATGGCCCCCACATGATCCAAGGCGGATGCACGCCCTCTTCCGGTCCTTTATGGCATCCCGGTCAGGTCGTTGCCCTTAGGCACCTCTGACAATATATATATATATATATATATATATATATATATATATATATACATATATATATATTGTGGCGCACGGCATGTACAGCTGCCCTAACCCCAACACAGACAGGCAGGACACATACACACTTTTATTTTCCACTGGAAACTGATTTTCTCCTGCTCCCCACACCAAAAGAATCCCTTTGCCGCCCCTTCAGTCCTCCACAAAGGTTTTGTCCTCGAGTGGTGGTGACTGGCTCCTTTTATAGGGCTCCCGGAAGGAGTCTAGGTGCCCAATGAGCTTCTTCCGGCAGCACTTCCTTAATACTTATACAGTATCAAGTGTGTGTGTGTATGTGTATATTGTGGTGGGTGGCTGGAACTCTTGCCCAGCCGGGGCGTCCAGAATGTGGAAGGACTGGGGGAGAGAGTATTTTTTGGGTCAATTTCTCCCCAGGGCCAACAGAGGGCAGCTCCCCTGGTTTCCAGCAGGACCAGGGGCGCATGGACCTTTCCAGGGCCTTATCTGGCCACACTTCCGCCACACCTGGAAGTGTGCCAGAAGAAGCTCGTTAGGCACCTGGAGTCCTTCCAGATGCCCTATAAAAGGGGCCAGTCCCTCCATTCAAGGGCTAGAGTCAGGAGGAAGAGGACAAAGCCTGAGAAGGAGTGGAGGCAGAAGGACTGACAGCAAGGAAAAGACTGAACTTGTTATTGGGTGTCGGGTGATTGGTGCACTGGGCTCTGGGGTGCAGGGTGTAACGCTCCCCAATTGTAAATAAACAGGTGTTGTGTGGCAAAATTTGTCTCCTGCCTGTCTGTGTCTGGGTTAGGGAGGCTGTACGCCCCCTGATGGCTCACAAAATAAAGAAAGAAAAAGATGAGTATGGTGCCATCCTAGGATTTGAAAGACCACCAGTAATCAGCTTCTGTAGGTTGTCAGACATTAGAACCAAACACTTCTTATTCTTCATCTTTCAGCTTCTCCCATTTGGGGTTGCCACAGCGGATCATCTTCTTCCAAATCTTTCTGTCCTCTGCATCTTGTTCTGTTACCCCCATCACCTGCATGTCCTCTCTCACCACATCCATAAATCTTCTCTTAGGCCTTCCTCTTTTTCTTTTGCCTGGCAGCTCTATTCTTAGCATCCTTCTCCCAATATACTCAGCATCTCTCTTCTGCACATATCCAAACCATCGCAATCTTGCCTCTCTGACTTTGTCTCCCAACCGTCCAACTTGAGCTGACCCTCTAATGTACTAACTTCTAATCATATCCATCCTCATCACAACCAGTGTAAATCTTAACATCTTTAACTCTGCCACCTCCAGCTCCGTCTCCTGCTTTCTGGTCAGTGCCACCATCTCTAACTCATATAACATAGCTGGTCTCATTACCATCCTGTAGACCTTCCCTTTCACTCTTGGTTATATCTGTCTGTCACAAAACACTCATGACACTCTTCTCCACCCACTTCACCCTGCCTGCACTCTCTTTTCACCTCTCTTCCATAATGCCCATTACTCTGTACTGTTGATCCCAAGTATTTAAACTCATCCACCTTCACCAGCTCTACTCCCTGCATCCTCACCATTGCACTGACCTCCCTCTCATTCACACACGTATTCTGTCTTGTTCCTACTGACCTTCATTCCTCTCCTCTCTAAAGCAGATCTCCACCTCTCCAGGGTTTCCTCAACCTGCTCCCTACTATTGCTACAAATCACAATGTCATCAGCAAACATCACAGTCCACGGGGACTCCTGTCTAATCTCGTCTGTCAACCTGTCCATCACCATTGCAAATTAGAAAGGGCTCAGAGCTGATCCCTAATGTAATCGCACCTCCACCTTTAATGCATCCGTCACTCCTACCGCAAACCTCACCACTGTCACACTTCCTTTGTACATATCTTGTACAACTCTTACATACTTCTCTGCCACTCCTGACTTCCTCATACAATACCACAACTCCTTTTGAGGCACCATGTCATATACTTTCTTCAGGTCCACAAAGACGCAATGCAACTCCTTCTGGCCTTCTCTCAACTTCTCCATCGACATCCTCAGAGCAAACATTGCATCTGTGGTGCTCTTTCTTGGCATGGAATGATACTACTGATCACTAATCATCACCTCACTTCTTAACCTAGCTTCCACTACTCTTTCCCATAACTTCATGCTGTGGCTCATCAATTTTATTCCCCTGTAGTTACCACAGCTCTGCACATCCCCCTTATTCTTAAATATCGGCACCAGTACACTTCTCCACTCCTCAGGCATCCTCTTACTTTCCAAGATTCCATTAAACAATTTGGTTAAACTCCACTACCATCTCTCCTAAACACCTTCATGCTTCCACAGGTATGTTATCTGGACCAATGGCCTTTCAATTTTTCATCCTCTTCATAGTTGTCCTTACTTCCTCCTTGCTAATCTGTTGCACTTCCTGATTCACTATTTCCACATCATCCAACCTCTTCTCTCTCTCGTTCTCTTCATTCATCAGCCTCTCAAAGTACTCTTTCCATCTGCTCAATACACTCTCCTCAGTTGTAAGTATGTTTCCATCTTTATCCTTTATCACTCTAACCAGCTGCACATCTTTCCCAGCTCGGTCCCTCTATCTAGCAAATCGGTACAGGTCCTTTTCTCCCTCCTTAGTGTCCAACCTCTCATACAACTCATCATACGCCTTTTCTTTAGCCTTCACCACCTCTCTCTTCACCTTGCGCCTTATCTTCTTGTACTCTTGTCTACTTTTTGAATCTCTCTGACTATCCCAATTCTTCTTTGCCATCCTCTTCCTTTGTATACTCTGCCGTATTTCCTCATTCCACCACCAGGTTTCTTTTTCCTCCTTCCTCTGTCCAGATTTCACGCCAAGCACCCTCCTTGCTGTCACCCTTACTACATCTACTGTAGTTTCCCAGCTGTCTCTTATCTCTTCACTGCCACCCAGTACCTGTCTCATCTCCTCCCTAAACTCTACCTTGCAGTCTTCCTTTTTCAACTTCCACCATTTGATCCTTGGCTCTGCCCTCACTCTCTTCCTCTTCTTGATCTCCAACGTCATCCTACTCACCACCATCCTATGCTGCTTAACTACACTTTCCCCTGCCACCACTTTGCATTCTTCAATCTCCTTCAGATTGACTCTCCTGTATAGGATGTAAAATACGTATTCACCACAGCCATGTACATCCTTTTGGCAAAATCCACTATCCTCTGACCTTCTTCATTCTTCTCCTTGACACCATACCTACCCATCACCTCCTTGTCTCCACTGTTCCCTTCACCGACATGTCCATTGAAATCTGCTCCAATCACCACTTTCTGTCCCTTGGGTACACTGTTCATGACTTCATCCAACTCACTCCAAAAAATCTTTGTGCTCACCCATTGCACACCCAACTTGAGGTGGATATGCACTAACAACATTCATCATCACACTTCCAATTTCCATGCTCATTACTCTATCTGACACTCTTTTCACCTCCAAAACACTCTTGACATACTGTTCCCTCAGAATAACCCCTACTCCAGTGTTTCTCAACCTTTACATATTTGCGACCCAAGTTTCCATAAGTTTTAATCGCGCCCCCTAACGTTTTTCTGAAACCCTAATAAAATTTATTCCTATATTTTTTGCTGCCAATACACAGCTACAAGTTTTATTATACCTACTTAACTTTTATCTACATTTATCTGACTCTATATTTATTTTTCTAGTATCAGAATGTAGTTTAAGTTAATTTGTTTTGGTTTCAATAGATGTATTTTTCATATTTTTGATTCTTATTTTCTTTTTTTCACATCTTGGCGCACCCCACAGGTTGAGAACCACCACCCTACCCAATTTCTCCTCCCATCCACCCCATGATAGAATAATTTGAATCCATCTCTGATCCACCTTGCCTTACTCCCCTTCCATTTAGTCTCTTGCACACACAATATATCAACCTTCCTTCACTCCATCATATCTGCTAACTCTCTCCCCTTACCAGTCATACTCGCAACATTCAAAGTTCCTACCCTCAGCTCCATTGTCTTTACTTTCCTCCTCTCCTCCTGCCTCCGAACACGTCTCCCCCCTCTTCTTCTTCTTCTTTATTAGAACATTAGAACCAAACACAACAATATAAAACCATATAATGTGTTTAATGGTAATCAGAGAGTTATATTCTGTATGAATGCTTCATAAGTGAGAGTCTGTATTCTTAAAAAAATGTCACACCAGGTGTCACAGGGACACTTAGTTACCACTGCTTCTCTCGGTTTCCAGCCTGGTCATCGTCTCAGTGGGGTTTTCTAGCAAGTTCTCTGATTTGCCCCCGTGTCCTAAAGTTCACTTTTAAATTGTTCACATTTGAGTCAGTGTACCCTGCATTGGATTGGCAACCTTCCCCCGGTTTGTTTCTGCCTTGAACCTTCCCAGTTCCGCAAAAATCATGTAATGCACAAGGTGGATGAAGAAAATGGATGCATAAGTATTGCAATTCCAACCTTTCAAGTGTGAACTAATGTTTTGACTCTGGAAAGCCACGCTCAGAGAGGACAGGCCTTTTTTGTGGCACTTTCGTACAGAAGCAAACAAGCTCTTTTGTCTTGTTCTGCATCTATGCAAGTGCCAAAACTCCCACTGCTGACTGGACAAGTTTGCTGTTAGCGCCTTTGTTTTTCGTCCTCTCAGGCACATAATAGCAGCACTGTTCTCAAAGGCTGAACCCCGGCAGCTTTGGCTCTCAGCTCTTTGGTTCTGCATTTAAAGTCCATTTTAGATTATTTGCCACATTTCTTCCATATCTCTCTTTATCAAGACAGCTGCTAAGAGAGCTCTCTTTTGGAAGTCACTGTACTTGTATGTTCCTTGTTCTTTTTTTTCTGTCATTTCTCACTAGCATCACTGCCTTGTGTTTGGAGAAATTTGCTTCAAGTAAAGAAAAGCATCTCTGTCACCTCAATGCACAAATCAGTGTTTTCAATTTGTCCATCTAGTTCTGGCCATACTGGTAAAAAAGAAATCTGAACTCGATTTGGTTGGAATCCTCGTTGAAGCTTTCTGAAATCTGAAACAAACTTTAGGTCAAGTCATAAAAAGAAGAACAGATGAGGAGAAACAGTTTTAAAGTGGTTCTGTACTGACAAGATAGATAGATAGATAGATAGATAGATAGATAGATAGATAGATAGATAGATAGATAGATAGATAGATAGATAGATATGAAAGGCACTATATAACACATAGATAGATAGATAGATAGATAGATAGATAGATAGATAGATAGATAGATAGATAGATAGATAGATAGATAGATAGATAGATCTCGGTAAGAACATGCCATTCAGCCCAACAAACGTTGCCAGTCCTGTACACTTAATTCTTCTAAAATAACATTAAGTCGAGTTTTGAAAGTTTCTAAAGTCTTACTATCTACCACACTACTTGGTCGCTTATTCCAGGTGTCTATTCTTTGTGTAAAGGAAAAATTATTAATGTTTGTTCAAAATTTACCCTTCACAAATTTACAACTATGTCCCTGTGTTCTTGATGAACTCATTTGAAAGTCACTGTCTTGATCCACTGGACAATTTCCCTTCATAATTTTTAACCCTTCAGTGAGGTCTCCTTTTCATCTTCTTTTGTTTAAACTGTAAAGGCTCAGCTCTTTTAATCTTTTCTCATAACTCATCCCTTGTACCCCTGAAAAAAGCCTAGTCGCTCTTCTCTGGACTTTCCTTTTGCTGCTATGTCACTTTTGTAGCCTGGAGACCAAAACTGCACACATGACTCCAGATGAGGCCTCACCAGTGTGTTATAAAGGTTGAGTAGAACCTCCTTGGACTTGTACTCCACACATCATGGAGCTATATAACCTGACATTCTGTTAGCCTTCTCAATGGTGTATGAGCACTGGCAGTTGATAGTGTTGGGTCCACTACAACTCCTAAGTGCTTCTCAAGGTATACTTTCAATTTTTAGACATCACATTATGTATTCAAACCTAACATTTGTACTTCATATGTGTAATAGAGAGCCACTACAGCTTTCCTAGCAGATACAAATTGAAATGAAAAATGCAATTTTCTATCTGATCTACAGGGAGTATTCTCACCTCGACAAACCTGGCAGCATTGTGACGCTGATGTTTTTTGATTTCTCTAGGGCCTTCACTCAATACCATCCAGCCATCCCTTTTAAGGGGTAAACTCAGAGATATGCAGATGGATGAGCCTGTGGGGTCCTGGATGATGGACTATCTGTCAGGCAGACTGCAGTTTGTAAAAACTCAAGGACTGTGTGAGCAAAACTGGAGCACCAGAAAAGAACAGGCCTGTCTGCTTTACTCCTCACTCTGTACACCTCAGAGTAGAAAAATAACAGCAGGTCATGTGACCTACAGAAATTCTTAGTTGAGTATGCACTTATGGGGTGTATTATTAAAGGGGGTGAGACAGAGGATCTATCTATCTATCTATCTATCTATCTATCTATCTATCTATCTATCTATCTATTATATAGTGCCTTTCACATCTATCTATCTATCTATCTATCTATCTATCTATCTATCTATCTATCTATCTATCTATCTATCTATCTATCTATCTATCTATCTATCTATCTGTCTATCTATCTATCTAAATTACAGAACAATGTTTTTCTAGAACCTTCTAGTAATGAATATATGAATACCATATCATATACAGGGCTTGTTTTATAGCACCTTTCATTCCTATCTATCTATCTATCTATCTATCTATCTATCTATCTATCTATCTATCTATCTATCTATCTATCTATCTATCTGTTTTATAGCACCTTTCATACCTATCTGTCTATCTATCTATCTATTATATAGTGCCTTTCACATCTATCTATCTATCTATCTATCTATCTATCTATCTATCTATCTATCTATCTATCTATCTATTATATAGTGCCTTTCACATCTATCTATCTATCTATCTATCTATCTATCTATCTATCTATCTATCTATCTATCTAAATTATGGAACAATGTTTTTCTAGAACCTTCTAGTAATGAATATATGAATACCATATCATGTACAGGGCTTGTTTTTCCACATGGAGTCTAGGCAGGTGAAGTGACTAGCTTAGAGTCACACGCTGAGTCAGTGGTGATTAGTGAACCCACAACCTTGTGATTGAAAATCAAATGCTGTAACTGCCAGGTCACACTGTAAGCATGTGATCTTTCCCATGTGGGTAGTGGGCAGTCATTTTCTGTTCCTGTGTTTGAATTTTCTGAAGCCCATCCTGCTCTGTTTACTTTAATAGTGATACTCTGGCTGTACAACTGCAATAAGACCAATGTCTTGTTAATATCCTACAGAAGCCCAGAGGTATAAAAAACAAATGTGCGTATTTCTTTTTTTACTGAAAAACACACAAAAATAAAAATAATACAAAAACTCAGCTCTTTCTTTTTGCCAACCACATCCCAAAGGTGCTCTATTGGATTGAGATCTGGTGACTGTGGAGGCCATTTGAGTCCAGTGAACTCATTGTCATGTTCAAGAAACCAGTTTGAGATGATCTGAGCTTTGTGACATGGTGCATGATCCTGCTGGAAGGAGCCATCAGATGATGGGGGTCATAAAGGGATGGATATGGTCAGCAACAATACTCAGGTAGGCTGAGGCATTTAGACGATGCTGAATTGGTACTGAGGGGCCCAGGGTGTGCCAAGAAAATATCCCCCACACCATTACACACCACTAGCCTGAACTGTTTATACAAGGCAGGATGGATCCCTACTTTCATGCTGTTGATGCCAAATTCTCACCCTACCCTCTGAATGTCGCAGCAGAAATTGAGACTCATCAGACCAGGCAACGTTTTTTCAATCTTCTGTTGTCCAATTTTGGTGATCCTGTGTGAATTGTAGCTTCAGTTGCCTGTTGTCATCTGACTCGAGTGGCACATAGGGTGGTCTCCTGCTGCTGTAGACCATCTGCTCCAAGGTTCCACATGTTGTGTGTTGTGATGGATGGCTAGGGATTGTGCCATACCTGGAGACCTGGAGGAGCAGAGGACCAGGAGGAGGGTAATTTATACCCCGGGACATGAGAGAGCAGTCCCCCTGGGTTGCATCGTGACCTCGGGCTTGGGGCACTGAAGCTCAAACCTTTTGGGGTCGCCTGGACAGCTCTGGAAGCAAGAACTGCAGCACTTCTGCCAAACATGGAAGTGCTGCTGGAGATTAATCTGGAAGCACCTGGAGCACTTCAGCGTGCACTATAAAAGGGACCGCCTCACTCCATTAGTGGGGCTGGAGTCGGGGGGTAGAGGACAGAGCTTGCAAGAGAGGAGTGGAGGCGGCAGAACAGAAGGGAGGAGAAGAAGAAGAAAAGGACTGTGTATGGTGGTGATTGGTACACTGTGTGTGCTGTAAAAGGAGCAGAAAGAAAATAAACGTGTATGCTTTGGGACAATTGGTGTCTGTGTCCATGACTCAAGTTCACAGTGTTCAGAAATGCTCTACTGCATACCTCAGCCGTAACGAGTGCTTATTTGAGTTACTGTTCAGCTCGAACCAGTCTGGCCATTCTCCTCTGACCTCTGGCATTTACAAGGCAAAGGTCTGCCGCTCACTGGATGTTTTCCCTTTTTCGGACCATTCTCTGTAAACCCTAGAGATGGTTGTGTGTGACAATCCCAACAGATCAGCAGTTTCTGAAATACTCAGAGCAGCTCGTCTGGCACCAACACCCAGGATGGGTTCAAACTCTCTTCAGTCCCCTTTCTTCCCCATTCTGATGCTCGGTTTGAACTTCAGCAGGTCATCTTGACAATGTCTACAGGCCTGCCATCTGATTGGCTGATTGCATTAACGAGCAATTAAGCAGTTGTACGTAATAAAATATATATAAACATATACAAAATATAACAAGGACTTCTGGCTTAGATAGTCAATAGCAAGGCTGCAGGTGGCAGGTCAGACCTCTCCAGATGTACATTTGAAGGCATCAGCGTTTGAACACATAAGATCCAGCTTGCTGCGAGCACAAAGGAAGACGCCATTTAGAAGTCTGTTCAGAGCCAAACAGGTCTTTGATTTTAGTTCAGTGTTATTAGCCTTGATGTTCGTCTTTTTGTCTCCCCGTATTAACATTTGCTTTGTTTTTTGAGCACATCTTCTCTCCTGATCCTTTCTCATTAAATTTCTCTACAGAACACACTTGTGTTACATTTTTTTACCATTGATAGACTACAAACAATAACTTTGTGAACAACTGGAATGTGACATTTTTTATATATTAATATATTTTTTTTTTTTGTCCTTGAGATTCCATAAGTAGGAAACAGAAATACAGGAGGCTGTCTTTAAAGAGTACTCCCTTCTGCAAAAAAATAAAATGTCTAAATTTGGCTAAGAGATTAGCAAGCATGAATCACAGGCAGGCAAATGAATGTTTCTCAGCTGGCTGACCTTCTGTGCGCTGACCGCATTTTTAATGATTGTTGATTTCGATGATGTCCTCCAGAGGTGATACGTTTATCCTCCCTTCTTCCTCCCCCAGGCTGCCCATTACTAATTCATTTTATTTCTTCGTGCCAGTTCTGCACTACCAGTGTTTGTTCTCTTCTGCATTTTGCGTAGCTTCTTCCTCTCTCAGTTGCTCCTAAGCAGGCCGTTAGAGATGGGCACAAATCCCAGCGCTTAATCACGGTGTGACCTCCACCATGTCATTCAGTTCCATATCAAACAAAGAATGCTTCCGCTTGTGCTAACAAAATAGTTTTAAAAACAATACATCCTGATAGGAAGCTGCTGATTCTGCGCCGTATGTATCTGCGTGATCAAGATGATGAAACGGCTTTGATGAGCATTTATCTTCAACGCATTAAAACTCATACCAGGTACGTTCAGGAAAATTCCTTTCTCATTTGCGCTGAGGCTCCTTCCAAATGTGCTCGAATGATGAAAGCCTTAGTTCAAATTCACTAAAGGCTCATCTTCCTTCTATCACATTGTGGTCAAAAAAGGAACTGCATGTCATCACTGGGAAATGTCAGTGGCGTCCCCATTTAATTCCAACAAAAATAAATGATAACTCAATGAAAATTAGAAAGGAACTCTACAAAATAAAATTGTTAATGGAAGTAATGCGAGGAAGGAACTCCGTCCTGCGGTGAATTCAGTGGAAGACTGAACACCTCCTTCCAGCGGCACCAAGATTTATATATCGGGGAACAAAAGGGGCGGAGTCAGTTGCACTCACTGGGCGTCTTCTCTCTGCTGTGGGGGGAACAAGAAAGGGAAAGGTTAGCGCCAGCGCCCCGTCTTGACCCGGAGTGGTTGTGCATACCTCAGATGGGCTTGGCGCACGGTCCACAGACAGGCATGCGTTACACACATCTCTTACTCCAAAGCAGCTTATGAAACAAGCAAAAAAAGTATTGACACATCCCAGAGTAGCACAATAACAATACATAACTGCAGGATTAATTACTGTAGGCATAAATGGTAATTAATATTTACGGTGTAAACAGGAGCAGAAAGAGGAGAAAGTGCAACAAATTTGACACATCGCAGTGTGTACCCGAGGAGTCAAACCCACAGCCCGCCTGACCAGTCCTCGTAAAGAACAAAAACCAACAACATTCTGAAAGCCTTTGAAGGGTCACAAGGGAGAAATCAACTCTGGATGGGACATCCGGCCATCACAGGGCCCTTTGTCAAACATACCTGCCCACCTTCAACTTACTGCAACACGAGTGTTTTGGGCTGTGGGTAGATAAGCAAAGTAACCTTAAAAACACACACGAGGAGAATGTGTACACTCCGCAGAGGCATCACTTGGCTGGAGATTTGATCTCACAGCTCTGCTCTTAGCTCAGGGCAGTGGCTGCAAGTGCATCACTCCTAATAAAAGAATAAAAGAATAATATGCTAAAAGTCAATTAATTTGATTCAGGGTGGCAGTGGAGTCTTGGGCCTATCCAGGCAGCATTAAGTGTACCCTCCTTAACTCCTTCAGGGCGGATGTCGACTTTTGTCAAAAGGAGGAGTTGACGATGGTAATCAACTGCACACTGTGACAAAACCAACTGTTATGTTTTAGTTGGACTCTCGTTGTTAGAAGAAAAGTTATCTTTATTGGTTTGACCGAGATTTCCTGCGCTCGTGTGAGTAGTAAGGCGCAAACAACAGCAAAAATGGCACTGACATCTCAAGAGAGATCAAAGTGAATGCATAAAGCAAACTGCTACGTGGATGACGTTTTGCCTATTATCTCTGAACCAGACTATGACTTGTTGGACTCCGATTTTGATACAAGTGATTGAATACGAATGTGAGGTTCTAGCTTCAGTTGACTGGTCCCCAGCTAATCATGGTGCTGAACGGGTTCATGTACATGATACGCCTACGGCAATGTTCACCAGAGAGGAGTGCCACTTAACAATGATAATAGGTCAAAACTAGATTGCAATGCACTGCAACCAGGATCGCTGCTGCTGCTGCCTCAGCCATGTGAAGACAACTTGGCATCAAGCTTATCAAAAATATTCAGCCCTCAAAGAGTTAATGTCATTTTCTTGACTTTCTTCTCTGGCTCTTCAAGGTCCACCACCACCTGATCAAAAGTACTGAGAAGGCAGACAGACAGACAGACAGACAGATTATTTATTTTTGTTACATATTCATTAATTTTCTAACCTAATTTTGTTTGTTTTTTTTTCTTGAAACTTTCCTCTTTGTCATCTTTTAAAGCACCTTGAGCTGCAGTCTTTGTATAATTTTCCTCTTCCTTCTTCTTTCAGCTGCTCCTGTTAGGAGTAACCACTGCAGATCATCTTCTTCCATATCTTTCTGTCCTCGTCATCTTGTTCTGTTACCCCCATCACCTGCATGTCCTCTCTCACCACATCCATAAGCCTTCTCTTGGGCCTTCCTCTTTTCCTCTTGTCTGTCAGTTCTATCCTTAACATCCTTCTCCCAATATACCCCTCATCTCTCCTCTGCTCATGTCCAAACCAGCGCAATCTCGCTTCTCTGACTTTGTCTCCCAACCATCCCACCAGAGCTGACCCTCTAATGTCCTCATTTCTAATATTGTCCATCCTCGTCACACCCAATGCAAATCTTAGCATCTTTAACTCTGCCACCTCCAGCTCTGCCTCCTGCTTTCTGGTCAGTGCCACCATCTCCAATCTGTGTAACATAATATGCTATAGAAATAAATGTTATTGCTGTTATGTTTACCTCTGGAAAAACAACCCAAAAGCATTACATTTTTTTCAGCAAGACAAAATGTTATCACGTGTAACAGAAGCAAATACATAAATAAAGCAGGGAAGGTTTGTCGAGTCTTCACTCTTGGTTTAGTACACATCCTTTTGTGTGACATGTTTTTAAACTGTCACCAACACACAGCCCAGCGTCACAATGATGGCAGTACGAGTGGGTTTCTTTGCTATCTGTTCTTATATCTTTCTGTTGTTTGTTCACTGCCTCATCTGTGTGATCGACGTGTTATTTGTGGTATTGTAGGCTACCACCGCATAAGGTTTATTAACTTCTACATATTGACTGCACTGCGAAGAGTGCTGAAGGGGTTAATTAAGAACTGTTGACCATCCGACCAGTTTGCCAGTTGTCATCAGAGGAGAGCAAACCAATAAATTCAGTCAGGCAGCATTCAAAGAGAAAATAAACCTCAGGTGGGTCAACAATCAGTTATAAAACCACTTATGATCAGATGGAGTGGAAAAAGCAGGAGGGGGACTGGAAATGAGTGAATGAGTACTGGCAAAAAAAAAAAAAACAACTAAAACTAAAATTTGTTATCCAGTCATTGAAATAATGACTGAACTCATCCACGTTACTGCCTAGGGAGATAAACATTCATCAGGATGATGTAACCTGTTAACTCAGGAACAGAAATACTTCACTCCATAGTAATATTCCAATGAATGATTCATTCTGATGCTAAATGATGTTGACTCAACCAGGGAGACATCAAAATGAACAAACTTCTCAGCATGTTGGATTTGTGGATACAACTGCTCAATTCGAATGTCAAAGCCTTTAAATGAAAACCTGAAGTACAGGGTGACACAGAAAAACAGGAACTTTTGAAAAACCCAATAAAAATAGAAGAAATCCAACAAAAAAATTTATTGACAGCAATTGAACCAATAGAACTGGCTTTTTAAGAGACAGTAATCTAAATTATCAATGTCTGAAAATTACATCCTGTAGATGGCGTCCTCCTATACGTATGCACTCCCACGCCGCTGTTCTCGATTCCTATTCTTCCTTCGCACTACCGCGTTCCCTGCTCCTCTCTCCTGACCCCATTGGTGTCACATCACCGCCCTATATCTAGCCTGACCGCGTGACCTTTCACTTTGACCATGTGTACGCCTGGGAGTCTTGTCCGTAGCCTGCTACAGGAAGGTTTCGCTCCTTGCTATTTTCGTTATACTGCGACAGTTGTTTCCTAAGCCTTTGTTAAAAAATGAACGACAGTATCTTCTCTGTCGACGGGTTTTTGTACAACGTCATCTTTATTCCACCAATCTTCCTTTTAAATTTAAATGCACACAATTCCCACTCAGACTCGCCTTCTTCATGACTATCAACAAGTCCCAAGGACAAATGTTTGCAAAGATTTGAGTTAATCTACAATAACCAGTCTTCAGCCATGGTCAGTTGTACGTGGCTTTTTCTAGGGTTAGATCTTTCGACTCATTATCTGTCGTCTCTAGCAAAACACCTATTCACAACTGTGTCTTTCAAGAACTATTTCTTTCTTCTTGATTTCTGAATTTCTTTCTCATCGTTTTCCGTTCCTATTCTAACAACGGCGTATGCTACAGCAGGCGTATACATATTGTGCAAGCCGGCCTGGACACAGACAGGCGGACACGTTAATGTCACCCAACACACGTTTATTCACACAGTCCATTATTTACAAGTGCACACAACCCCCAAAAGTCCCGGCCACAACACAGTGCCTCTTTCCTTCTTCAGGCCGCCTCCTTGCCTCCTCCACCAAGCTCTGTCCTTCTCCTCCTGACTCCAGCCATCATGTGGAGGGAGGCGGCCCCTTTTATATGCACCCAGATGTGCTCTAGGTGCTTCCCGGTAATCTTCCATCGGCACTCCCCAGTGTGGCAGAAGTGCTGGCTGAGTACCCAGAAGCACTCTGGGTGTCCCTGCTTGTCTTCCCCCCCGGCACTTCCGGGTGTGACGGAAGTGCTGAGGTCCAGGGTTCCCAAGGCACAGGGGTGTCCACTGGCGGTGACCACGGGCCCCTGCAGGGTAGAGCTTCAAAGCTCTGTACCCATGGCCCCCAAAGGAACCAGGGTGGTCGCCCCCACGTGGTCTGAGGTGAGCGTAAGCCCTCTTCCGGTCTTCCTGGGCATCCCGGCCGGGTCGCCACCCCAGCCATCTCTGACAATATATATATATATATATATATATATATATATATATATATATATATATGTATATATTTAATGTATAATATAATGTATATAATGTATATATATATATATATATATATAGGACACGCTGGAGGGATTATATCTCCTGACTGGCATATGTATGCATGGGGGTCCCTGCTTACGCTGCTGCCCCCACGACCCAACTTTGGATAAGCGGCGGATAATGGATGGATGGATATATATATCTATGTGTATATGTGTATATATATGTATATGTATTTATTTCTATATGTATACTAGCTCTGTAAGCCCGTGCTGTAAAAAGCCTGGGCTCCTAGAAAATATTGCTATTGAAATATATATATATATATATATATATACCAGTAACGGCACACTGCATGATAAAGTGCAGTGAATACACTTGACTTATAGTTTTCATTCTCTTTCTTTCTCTGTATGTTTAGCATTCGTTTGCTCAGAGGTTGATGTGCTTGAGCTTCCAGACCAGCTCTTCTTTTCTCCACCCTAGCAGCCCGCTTCTTCTCTTCTTTCAAGTCAGTGTTTGTGTTGCAATTACTTAGTACGTTTTCTTTCATTTTTCACTTAAGCTGACACTTAAGCCTTCAATCTCAAGAATGATTTAAGATATGAAGAGGTAGGGGAAGTGACCGTGAAGGTGGTAGGGATGAGAACGGTGCCTGTACACATGTTGATTCTACAATAAAATAAAAAGAGGAATAACTTTGGAGGTCAATCATCACCCTGAAAGTGGATAGTAGATGTCACATAGTATATGAGTACCAAATTTCAGGTCAATAGGTCAAATGGTTTGCGAGCTACAGGTGATATAAAATCCTGGACAGAGAAACGAACAGCCACGGTAGCGTATTATATATATATACTGCTCAAAAGAATTAAAGGAACACATTTTAATCAGAGTATAGCATAAAGTCAATAAAATTTATGGGATATTAATCTGGTCAGTTAAGTAGCAGAGGGGGTTGTTAATCAGTTTCAGCTGCTGTAGTGTTAATGAAATTAACAACAGATGCACTAGAGGGACAACAATGAGATGACCCCCAAAACAGGAATGAATGGTTTAACAGGTGGAGGCCACTGACATTTTTGCCTCCTCATCTTTTCTGACTGTTTCTTCACTAGTTTTGCATTTGGCTACAGTCAGTGTCACTACTGGTAGCATGAGGCCATACCTGGACCCTACAGAGGTTGCACAGGTAGTCCAACTTCTCCAGGATGGCACATCAATACGTGTCATTGCCAGAAGGTTTGCTGTGTCTCCCTGCACAGTCTCAAGGGCATGGAGGAGATTCTAGGAGACAAGCAGTTACTCTAGGAGAGCTGGAGAGTGCCATAGAAGGTCCATAACCCATCAGCAGGACCAGTATCTGCTCCTTTGGGCAAGAAGGAACAGGATGAGCACTGCCAGAGCCCTACAAAATGACCTCCAGCAGGCCACTGGTGTGAATGTCTCTGACCAAACAACCAGAAAGACTTCATGAGGGTGACCCAAGGGCCCCATGTCCTCTAATGGGCCCTGAGCTCACTGCCCAGCAGCATGCAGCTCGATTGGCATTCGCCATAGAATACCAGAATTGGCAGATGCACCACTGGTGCCCTGTGCTTTTTACAGATGAGAGCAGGTTCACCCTGAGCACGTGACAGAAGTGAAAGGGTCTGGAGAAGCCATGGAGAACATTATGCTGCCTGTAACATCATTCAGCATGAGCAGTTTGGTGGTGGGTTAATGATTGTCTGGGGAGGCATATCCATGGAGGGTCACACAGACCGCTACAGGCTTGACAAAGGCATCTTGGCTGCCATTAGGTATCAGGATGAAATCCTTGGACCCATTGTCAGACCCTATGCTGGTACAGTGGCTCCTGGTGCACGACAATTCCTGGCCTCATGTGGTGAGAGTATGCAGGCAGTTCCTGGAGGATGAAGGAATTGATACCATTGACTGGCCACCACACTTTCCTGACCTAAATCCAATAGAACACCTCTGGGACATTATGTTTTGGTCCATCCAATGCCACCAGGTTGCACCTCAGACAGGAGCTCAGTGATGCCCTGGTCCAGATCTGGGAGGAGATCCCCCACAACACCATCTGTCATCTTATTAGAAGCATGCACCGATGTTGTCAGGCATGTATACAAGAACACAGGGGCCATACAAAGTGCTGCGTACAATTTTGAGTTGCTGCAATTAAATTTTGGCAAAATGGACTAGCCTGACACATAATTTTTTCACTCCGATTTTTGGGGCGTCTTTGAATTCAGGGCTCTGTAGGTTGATCATTTTCATTTCCATCAAACGATGTGGCATCCTTTCGTTCCTAACACATTACCCAGTCTATATCAGTATAGATATCCAGGAGGATTTCTTTTTCCCATTGAGATCTGATGTGTTTTCAAAGTGTTCCTTTAATTTTTTTGAGCAGTTTATATATATACTGGGGGGCCAAGCCTTCAGCGCCCAATTCCAGTTGTGGCCAGAATATTAGTAAAATCTGTAAATGTACAAAAGAAGATTAATTATTTATTGGAGTTAAGATCACGAAATTCTATAAACATGTAAAAGACAAATTAATTATTATTTTATGGAGTAAAACTTATGAAATGAGAATAAAATATTTACTCCCTTACTGATTGGAGTATTCCCATTAAACTGAGGTCTACTATGCTTGATGAGTATGTATAAAAGACTAAATAAATGATCCATCCGTTTTAACTGACATTCTTACCGATAAAACTTTTTTTTAAAATGACTCATTAAGTAACAGGAAAAATCACGTGAAAACTAAAGTGGTATGCAATGGGTCATCATAACTCGACCTTCAGCTAACTAAATCACCTAAATACAAACATTGATGTTATGAATAGATCATTTTTTTTAATAGTTTGTTCTTGTGAAAGAAAGTTTACTCGATTAAAAATAAAAACCTCAACTTTCTTGATATTTAAACCACGACTTTCTTGATATTTCAGTTAAAAATTTTAAAATAGAATAAGAATCTGAAAATCTAACTACATTCACATTAAAATTCAATAAATTCTGAAAAGAATGATAACAAACATTTATATGTAGGTATTAAAATAAGCCCGATTTAAAGTGTGATATAAAAAGTCACATAAAATCGTTGCACAAGATCATTGCACTTTTAGGCTTAGGATTTTATATATAGAGAGTAGATATATATATATGCTGTATACATATTGTCATGCATTTGCGAATAGGTGGCAGTTTAAGGGCTCTGGTGACAGTAATTATTTTGGGGACTACGATTTAAAGTAAAGGCACATGTCAAATTCAGATCCTGGATGGCTGCAGTGACTGCAAGTTTTCTTTTTATTTCCTTAATTAATAACCAATTATTGCTGCTAATTTATCATATTTTTTTCCCTTAAATATGGTGGACTTGCTTAATTGTTGTTTGCCCTAACCGGCAGTCAAGCTTTAAAAAGAATACAAAGCAAGCCAACAGCTGACCAGCTAATTGAGAGATCTCAAACCGTCCATGAGAGCCACCATCTTCACTCCTACCAACTTCCTATTTAGTGTCAGTTAGTGACACGCACTTCAATAACCCAATTATTCACAGAAACTTGATTTCTAAAATGCCATGTAAGCCCTTATTCCAGTTAGAGAAATCAGGTTATTGGTACCTGAGAAAACTAAGTAGTCTGATTACCTTTTAAAGGAACGAGTGACCTAATGCAACACTTGTCTTAACTGAAATAAAAATACCTGCGTTATTATTATTCCAGCAGTACGGGGTTCAAGGCAAGAAGCATACATACCAGTACGGTGGTCCTTCACAGGGCTCAATCGCACAGACAAAGCAAAAAAGAGTTTGCTGGATGAAATCCGGCAACAGAAACCCATAAATAAAGAGTTAATTGGACTAAACATATTTATAAAACACAAAGAAAATGATCATAGGGATCATGCTTACTTTTGCATTCATGGTGGCCAATGATGTCGTTGATCTTTTTTGCTTAGTTTAATGACATCAGAGTGTTTCAACAAAGAAGATTACTTGCACATGTAAATGCTAATTTTTAAAAAAAAACAGTTTTCTGCCCTAACCCTGATTATGTGTGTGCATGTAAACTGCACTGAAAGAAACCTGTTATTTAAGTTTGGTAGTGTTATCGTTCTACCACACCAACCATTTCCAAAACTGATTTTACTTTTTCTGAGATTATCTTCCAAATGTTATTGTAGACTAGAGCAAAGCTTCATTTTTTTTTAGATACAGTGTTTATTGAGACAGTTATGGTATGAAAGACACAGGTACAAATGGTACCTCAGTTAGCCTGGTCATCTGTTGGCTCCATTAACATCTCATTACTATTTTGCTGCTTGCAACTTGAATGCCATAAACGCCAGAAGTGACTCTACTCCGTAGGGCCCTTGAGCAAGGCCCTTTAACCTGCAATTGTTTCACTCTGGGTACAGGACAATAGTGAGACCAGCTATGTTATATGGGTTGGAGATGGTGCTGCTGACCAGAAAGCAGGAGACAGAGCTGGAGGTAGCAGAGTTAAAGCTGCTAAGATTTGCATTGGGTGCGACGAGGATGGAGAGGATTAGAAACGAGGACATTAGAGGGTCAGCTCGTTGGATGGTTGGGAGACAAAGTCAGAGAGGCGAGACTGCTTTGGTTTGAACATGTGCAGAGGAGAGATGCAGGGTATATTGGGAGAAGGGTGTTAGGGATTGGAGCTGCCAAGGAAAAGAGGAAGGCCTAAGAGAAGGTTTATGGATGTGGTGAGAGAGGACATGAAGGTGATGGATGTGACAGACCAAGTATGCAGAGGACAGAAAGATATGGAAGAAGATGATCCGCTGTGGCAACCCCTAACAGGAACAGCCAAAAGAAGAAGAAGAAGGGCATGACGTTAACCTGCAAGCAGGTCCTCCAACTTGCAAGGAAAACTTGGGGCTTGGTGGCATTTTTGGCACTCCAGCCTCTTTAAAAAACCTCACACTGCTCAGTGTGGTGCTGAGGTGTCACCCATTGCATGGCTGCCCTCATATCTTAATCCGGGTGGTTCGTCATGTAGTGGGTACAGCAATGCACTGTAATCAGCGCATGCTCCTAACCTTTCCTCTATCTCAGATAGATAGATAGATAGATAGATAGATAGATAGATAGATAGATAGATAGATAGATAGATAGATAGATAGATAGATAGATAGCACTTTAGTTGTGTCTAGGGGGAAATTTGGCTTTTTTCAGGCTCTCAATAAACAAATAAACACAAATAAATAAGCACATACACACTATATTCTTAACACACACTAAAATGTCTAAAAATAAGCAAAAAAAGTCTGACTTGGCTGTCACAGTCCCTGTGAGGCCTTATGCAGGCTTATTCCCATAGATGTAAATTAGTCCCAGTTCCATTACCTAACATGCTTCTTTTGAATAAATTGTTGTAAGTCCTCATTGTTGGTGTGTCACAGAGAGGATGTACAGCATTTTTCATAATGGCAGTCGGTTTTGTTTTCATTCTCTCCTCCACTATTGATCTCCAGGGGGTCCAGAATTCATCCTGTAACTGATACTGCATTTTTAATCAGCTTGCTGATTTGGTGGGCTTGTCTTGAAGCGATGTTACCAGGCCAGCATGCCACAGCACAATAAATCACACTTACCATCACATAGTTATTGAAGATGTGAAGGATGTCACATGTTAAATGAGTGCAGTCTCCTAAGAAAAAGGAGCCTACTCTGCCCTTTCTTCTACAGTTCATCTGTGTTACAAGACCAGTAAAGCCTGTCATTGATGTGGATCCCCACAAGTACTTGTGGGAGTAGACCACCTCTAAATAAACTCCCTGAATAATGACTGGACATCGAGACTCTGTGGTGCTGTGAAAGTCAATAACCATCCATCCATCCATCCATTATCCAACCCGCTATATCCTAACTACAGGGTCACGAGGGTCTGCTGGAGCCAATCCCAGCCAACACAGGGTGCAAGGCAGGAAACAAACCCCAGGCATGGTGCCAGCCCACCGCAGGGTGCGCACACACACACACACAAAGCACACACTAGGGACAATTTAGAATTGCCAATTCACCTAACCTGCATGTCTTTGAACTGTGGGAGGAAACCGGAGTACCCGGAGGAAACCCACGCAGACACGGGGAGAACATGCAAACTCCACGCAGGGAGGACCCGGGAAGCGAACCTGGGTAGTCAATAACCAGTTCCTTGATTTTGTTGATGTTAAGTTGTAGACAATTCTTTCTGCATCACAGTTCTCCCCCTTATTGATACAACAAATTAGTGCAGAATCATCAGAGAATTTCTTTAGGTGACATGACGTGGTGTTATATTTATAGTACAGAATGAAGAGGACTGTACCTCGGGGTACTCCAGTGTGCTCATGTACATATCAGAGCGTGCAGTCCTTGAAACTCACAAACTGTGGTCTATTGGACAGACAGTTCATTGTGCAGGACCCCATAGGCTCATCCACTTGCATATCTCTGATCTTAACCCTTAACATGGATACATGGTTGTTTTTTATGTCGGTAGAACAAGAAAGGGAGGAATCAAAAATGACACCAAGATTCCTAGCAGAAGAAGGAAGTTTGATTTTTCAATTTTTTATTAGAGGTTCCCTCCCACTGGCACCCTCTTCCAATGACCAGTCTTCCCACACCATCCCTACTACATCAATAACTCCTACCACGTCAACTGGAATAGCCAGTGAGGAGTTCACCTCTGGCCATCAGTGTGGGCTGTCCAGTAACTGAAAACCAAGTAAGGAGACAACTGAGGAAGCTAAACACAGTAATAGCTGCGGGAACAGATGGAGTCGGTCTTCGAGTACTTAAGGCCTGTGCTGACCAACTTTGTGGTGTCCTCTGTCACTTGCTCACTCTGTCCCTACGACTCCAGAAAGTGGCACAGCTATGGAAAACATCCTGCATTGCTTCTGTTCCAAAGAAGGCAGATGCCTCTTCACCTAATGACTTCAGGCCAGTGACACTTATGTCTCACATCATGAAGACCTTTTAGAGGTTGGTCCTGGACAACATGAGTCCAACTGGACGCACTGCAGTTTGCCTATTAACAAAGTTTAGAGTGGAGGATGCAATTATATATCTACTCTACAAAGCCTATTCTCATTTGGAGAAAACTGTCAGCACTGCTGCACATCCCCTTCCTGACACACAAACACAAATTACTCAGCAGAAGTGTGTCAGGAAAAGGCTACTGGGGCTCCTTTATGCCAAAAGCAGTATGCCTACATATTGCCTCAGTGGGACTGTGACAGCCAAGTCAGAGGTTCTCCCTGCTTTTTAGTCATTCGTGGAGTCAATGGAGGCTCTGATCGGGGCTCTCGAGAGACTGAACGAGGAGTCTGAATGTCTAGGCTTGCGAATGTCCTGATAAAAGCCAAGATCCAGGCCTTTAATGTCCTCTTGGGCACGGCCATCAGCAGTGTATCTATCTGCTGAGAGAGTGTCGACCTCATTGAGATGTTTACATACCTCAGCAGTGACATTCATGTCTCTGGTGACTCTTTCTATGAAGTCAGTAGACAGATTGGAAGAGCATGGGGGGGGTAATGAGGTTGCTGGAAAGCGGTGTGTGGCGCTCCCGATATCTATGCAAAAGGATGAAGGTCCAAGTGTTTAGAGTCCTGGTGCTCCCTTTCTTGCTATATGACTGCGAGACATGGATGCTATCTAGAGACCCGAGACGAAGACTGGACTCCTTTGGTACTGTGTCTCATTGGTACTAAAGTCAGTAATTCTTGGGTACCGCTGGTTTGGTTTGACTTTGTGTTGAATGAGCGGTTACTCATGGAGTCTCGAATGAGGCACATTACCTGCATTATGAGGGAGCATCAGTTATGGCACTACAGCTACGTGGCACCAATTCCTTGAGGGTGATCAGGCTCACAGGACCCTCATTGTTGGGGACCCGAGTGGCTGGACCAGGCCAAGGGGTTGCACACATAACATCTGGCTGCGGCAGATAGAGGATCATTTCCGGAGGGTGGGACTGGTCTGCTTTGGGAGTTGCCAAGGAGGATCCTGAGCTGTTTCGTAGTGTGGTGGGTGCAGCAACGTGCTGTACCACTGCATGCTCCCCAACCTGACCTAACCTTAGTCATTCTGGGATTTGTGAGTGTATATGTATGTATTTATTTATTTAAGGAGCAAAAAGACAAATTTTCCCATGGGCACAAATAAAGTTCTATCTATCTATTATATAGTGCATTTCATATCTATCTATCTATCTATCTATCTATCTATCTATCTATCTATCTATCTATCTATCTATCTATCATATAGTGCCTTTCATATCTATCTATCTATCTATATCATATATTACCTTTCATATCTATCTGTCTATCATATAGTGCCTTTCATATCTATCTATCTATCTATCTAATGATAAAAATGAGCTTATTAATGATAATAATGAGCTAATTTTCCAAAGCTCACTTTCTTTTGTTCCATTTAACATGACTTCAGTTAAGAGTTTTGTTCCATCCAGGGTTTGGTTGCACTGAGACAGGATGTGAGGCCAAAAAAAACAGAACTTCCACTTGTAACACTGAAATAGATCTTGGTTTCATCTGTGCAAAAATGACAACCCAGTCTAAAGCTATAAATAGGGTAAATTTCATAAACATTAAATTTTTTTTTTTTTACAGAGAGAACCATAGACACTTGGAATAAGCTACCTAGAGGCATGGAGGACAGTGGAACTTTCAAATCAGAACTTTTTTTTTTTTAAGTGGATGGGTCCAGCAAGCTTTGTTGGGTTGAATGGCCTGTTCTCATCTAGATTGTTCTAATGTTCTAAAATAACATGGCCATGAGGAAGTGTGAAGATACAGAACAGCAGGGG
Organism: Polypterus senegalus; assembly: GCF_016835505.1. Classification (NCBI taxonomy): domain Eukaryota; kingdom Metazoa; phylum Chordata; class Cladistia; order Polypteriformes; family Polypteridae; genus Polypterus; species Polypterus senegalus. The sequence continues at coordinate 174,216,485 of NC_053163.1, forward strand.
ACTGAGGACAAACCCTTGAGGAACTCCTTGTGTGGCTGGCGCTGAGCTGAACCTGCTGTTGCCAAAAGTAACAAATTCTTGCCTATCTGTTAGAAAGGGTGCAGAGCCACTGGAGGGCAGTGCCAAGGATACCCAGAATGTTCTCCATTCTTGTTAGTATTAATAATTTCATTGACCATTTTTAGGCCCATCTTTAGTGTCAATTAGAATGACTTTAGGTTTGAAGAGTTACAATTGCATTCTGATTTTAATATCACTGTGGCAAGTTGGGGACTGACAAAAAAAAACAAACAAACTCTTTTAACACTTTAGTACTAGGGTGCTGTACCCCATTAGCCATTATGGATGTGGTGAGAAGTTAAGCAAAATGACATCTTTTATTTGATAACTAGAAAGATTACAATATGCAAACTTCATCTTGGGGCCTGAGTTGCTTGGAAAGCTTGCATATTGTAATCTTTCTAGTTAGCCAATAAAAGGTGTTATTTTGCTTAACTTCTCACCACAATCTTAACACTGAAATGGATTTGATTGTCATCAGCATAACACTATCGTATTCTTGGAGAGTCATCATGGAAACGTCGGGCGTCAAAGCCCCTATATTGTACGCAAGCACACTTTTGAAATAAGGTAAATGTTATTCTGATTCATTCTTCGCGAGGAAGTGAATGCTGAAGGCAGAATGCAGCCTGGCCAGGGCGTCACCCCGGCTCTGCGAACACATAGGCAGACACCCACACCTACAAACTCTCCAGCGATGCCAGTTTAAAGGCGCATTCTGCATTGAAATTGGTAATCTGTTTTTTTTCAGGGAAGTAGGTCAAAGTCGAACTTCCCCGACCTCAATACCGCAAAGGGAAGAGCAAAGACAGCGTCCAGCACAAAACAATTAAATCAAGTTTTAACTCTTGCCGAAAACTCGCGTCTATAAATTACACATTTGAGAAGTTAGTAAATGATTGTGGGCGTCAATTCCGATCATTTTAATGTTTTGGGAGTGACTGAAAAGCCCCCCACACAGTCGCGCTCTCACACCGCACACGCTGGTATTCCTGTTATCGGGAAGACACAAATACCAGACATTTACGTTCCAACTTTTTTTTTGTCATTGCCTAACATCTGAAGAACGCTGCTCCTGATTGGATACTTGGACCGTTCTAACATGACCCCACCCTAATCCCAACATTGACTGGACGCTCCTATTGGATCGCCGCTGGAGTCTCGGTGAGTGTGTTTGTTGGGAGTGCGTGTCAGCCAGCGGTACATGAAGCTACAGTAGCCAGCGATGAAAAGCTCTTCCGTCTCCTTGTTTCATTCCAGTCGCTGATTACCGTCCAGAGGAGACGTCGGCGTGGACGCGGAGAACACCTGGATCAACCGGAAGACTCGGAAGCAATAACGACTAGGGGGGAAAAAATAAGCCACAAGTAAGCGACAACACGCCCTGCCTTCTTCCCTCCCCTTTTCATACACGCCCTGATAGCCCAACCGCGGAGAGACGGGCGCAAACCTGGGAAGCGACACGGGCCTGGAATTTGCTGGCGTGTCGAAGAAAACAGCCAAGTTTCGAGTGGGCAGTTCCTTCCATTTTTTTTTTATTTCGTTTTTGTTACTTGTCGTGTTTGAGTTTGTAAGGCCTGTGAACAGAAAGTCGAAACCCAAGGTAAGAAAGGAAAAAAAAAAGAAAAGAAAAAAATAACACTAAGCACACCCGCGGGAAGTGCTGCGCACAAAGTAAGTTGTTTGACGTTTTGTTTTTCATGTCTCTTTGGGACCCTCAAGACGAGTTTACACGAAGCGAAGCCCCGCGGGTTGGGTCCCGCACTCGACTGCTGTGTTTCACTTGCTTTTGTCTTTGAGTTTCTGTCCCGGAGGAGAAGTGTTTACTCCGGTAGAGGTGAAGGGCTGGACAGGTTATCTGGACAACGCTGAAGGACTCCCCAGCAAGGAGTGCCGCGCAGAGTTGGCACGGGATAAGACTTCTAAACGCTTTTGCTCTCTTGTTTTGTGTAACGGGCACTGCAAAGCTGCTACTGCCCTTGCAGTAAACGGAACGTCAGGCGCTCTTTCGGTTTTTTTTTTAATTTATTTGTTTTTGGTCTCCATCATCAATACTCCGGTTTCAATCTCAATTCGACCTGACGCGTTGGACCTTCTGAATAAGGTAGTAGGTGTGCGACTTTACTGTCCAGTGTGCCTAGAAGCAGGAGGAAGCGCTTAATCAAAAGGTTTAGACTGTTGTATTGGCACTTAGGATTTAGGGTGGGTCAGAGAGCAAATACTGTCGGAGGTTAGGTGTATGTGTGAAATACGGTAGAGGGTGCGCCGCGAAGCCGGCGGCCATTACATGCAAGGGAGCGTCTCTACCTGCGCGATACACCTGGGCGCCCCTCCCCTCCATCTATTCACACCCCCCCCCAATTCAGCAACTTTATTCATTAAAGTGTGCGATAATTTTCGGAGATTCATTACCTAAAGAGGGAGAATGATGGCAGCTATGGTTTCAAGTAGCATTTTTTAAAATTAGTTTTTAGTTTGCACCTTCCTGGTTTCACTGTCTCCAGCCTGTAAACCATTTGGCGGCCAGGCTTACTACAAATTACGGAATTGCGACGTGAAATGATGTGGGAAAACGTCGATTTGGTTTCTACTGTTTCCAGTGTCTTACATTGTATAATCAGGGTACTATTTTATACACTTAACTCGGATCAATTGTTTTTAGATTAAAGAAACGGGTCACTGATCATGCTTACCCCATGGTGTGTCCAGTTTTTAAACAAGTTATTTGTATTTAAGTTACTAGAGGACGGTTTTTTTTTTTATTTATTAAGAAGCTGTCCATGAAATTTTACACTGTGTAATTAATGGGTTAAGACGTCATTTGCAGTGTAGTTTTGCCGGACCTTCTATTAAAACCTGTAAATTGCTGAACTTTTGCTCATAATTCTATATTTCATTGTTTAAACACTTTGGTAATCGATCAGTCCTTTGACCAGCTTTTAGTTACTGGGACACCCTCTTGTCTTTATGATGCTGACACTGAGCTTGAGATGGTGAAGTTTATTCATTCTTCATTTCTTTTTTTTTTTTGTGTTAACTTTAAGAAATGGAGTATGTGCAGAATGGCATGTCACTTACCATATATGTTGTGACTTATCCTGTGTACTTTGTTGGCCAAGAAAAATGTTTAATCACATGTTTTCATGCAGAATGGAAAGAAGGTTATGACATAAGTCAAAAAGTCTGAATTGGCATAATAACCAGGAATGTAAAGTCTAAATACTCTTTTTTTGGTATAGAAATTTGTCATTTTTCACCTTTTGATAGAGCTCCATAGACAGCTAGAATAACTTGATATTCATAATCAATTATCTTGAAATAATCTAAAGCAATATCTCTCCTGCTTATATTTGAAATTTTGTTAGTTTTAACTTTTTGGGAATGGTCTTAGAAGGCTGGGCGGTCACTGTTGAAGAATCAAATATAAAAAGATCATGTTTGTGATTTGCAACCTTGAAATATAAAATGTCATTCCCCTTTATTACTGATGCTCATTTCTTACAGTTTTGCAAAAAGGAGTAATTTTGAGCCCACATTTACCAGTAAGGGTGAACGTCTGGGGTCTGTTCATGTGACATACACAACCGGATTATTTTTTGTGGAAGACACATTGTCTTGCTCTTTATTATAGTAAGCATCAAATTCTTGCATGACCTATGGTCCAGAATGCCCTAAAACTGAGGGGTTTTCATTTCAGGAGGACCAGAATGGAGGGAACCCCTATAAGCACATTGTCGTGCATCACTAGGCATCAAACATAAGTGACCAGTGCTGTATAATGGCAAATGTGGTAAAAATGCCGATGGCAAAAACCAAACAAAAATTGCATTACTCATCTTGAGTAATCCACAAGTCTGTTATGCACTTGTCTGTTTAAAACTTGTAAAACTGCTTTTTTGGTAAAAGATTGTTATATTTGAAATTATGACCATGCATCTTGTATAGGAAACGTAAAGACTTGAGGGGTAGTGGCTTCTTGACTTGAAGAGCCATCTCTCCCTATCATTCGTTGGTTAAGAGCCCCGTCTGTCTCTGAACTGTTGTTCAGCGTAATTCTGGCTTCATTCATTGGGTAACATCATTCAAGCATGTTAATTTGTAGAGTATATTTAGTTTTTATGTGGTGCATTCTCAGGAGCAATGGATTGACCACAGTATTCACACTGCTACTGTCCTCTTTACTGCTCAGGCACATTAACTGACTCGCTCAATTTTATGCTGTGCTATAATTTAGAGATTGAACCTTGTAATGGTTTTGACTCAAATTTGTTTGCTTTCAGGATTTATTTGCTGTTTGTACAACTGCAATTGCGCAATCTCTTAAGTCAGGTGCATGAAATATAATACAGGTTACCAATGAGCAAGACAATGTAAAGACAATACAGAATGCTTACATGACTTGGTAGTTATGTTGATTATAGTTTAAACGTACTTTAAACGTCTATTTTTTCTAACCGTGGTGCATATTATTGAAAGCGGACTGAAGTGCGGTAAAAACTTATTGAACTCAGATTTTTGAACTAGTATACTTGCAGCTTGACCTCGGGTTGGAAAATGGACTCTGCCCATCTTCAGTATGTTCATGCAGAATTTCATTAGTGTAATTACTGTAGAGTTTGGTATACTGTATATGAACTTTTATGCAGTTTTAGTGCACAACCAGTAATGCACTGATTTACTTGTATTGGTTTAGTTTTAGATCTTTTCTTACTATGTGAATTGAGCTGTTGCACTTGTTAGTTTGCTTATTTTCAGTTACCTTATGTATTACGGCGCCTTCCATAAAAAGCATAATATCCTTGTTCAACATTTACGAGACTGGTTGTCCTTGTAATTAAAGCAGACATAAGTGATCGTTTGAACTTTTTGTTCCCTAGGGGAAAAGTTCTTTTTACAGAAGTTCATCGAATAAATGAATAAATATGTATATAATGTGTGTGTGTATACACACACAAATATCCACTGTGGTCTTAGTCTTAATGCACAACAAAATGACTAAAGAAAGAAAACTAAAAGGAGAGAACTTTTTCTTTTATGGCAGTTAGTCATAGAGAGGCATTATGCAGGCATACTGCTATGAAGAAGCCTCTGTTGTTGTGAGGATTTCTTGACACACTTCTTCTGAATAATTTGTTGGCTTAAAGTACTCTGTCAGAGAGAGGATTGGTGCTGCATTGTTTGCAATTGGACTCCGTTTTGTCTTCATTCTCTCCTCATCCTACCTTCTTTGGGTTGGGAGTGCATACCGTAACTGAGCCTGTCCTTTTAATTACCTCACTGATTCAGATGGCCTGTCCTGGAGTGGTTACTGGCCTACCGCCTCACAGGAACACATTGACCCATCACAGAGCTGTAGAATATCCGAAGGATGTCCCTATCCACCTTAAAGGAATGCAGTCTCCTAATGGAGAGTTTGCCCTGAACTTTTCTTTTAAGTTTCACTGTGTTACAAGACCAGTCCAGCCTGTCACTGATTTGGACCCTCAAGTAGTTGTAGCAGTGCACCACACCTCTACATTTCCTATGAATTTTGGGTTTTATATTCAACTCTTAAGTTATTTAAGTAGTAACATTTGAAGTTTTCAGATATTTGTATAAAATGTCTCCAATTTAGTTGCTCGTCCCCCTCCTTTTGGTTTTATCTTGACTATGGTAGCATCTCTTGATAAAATTGTTTTTGTAATCTTAATATCTAATGTACCCGTTGATTGTGGTGTTATAAAAAATTTAAGTTTTAATGCAGGGTTTAGCTTCCTGTATGCTTTAAAGAAGCAAAATTTCACACTTCAGATGTGTTTAATTTATATGATTTCACTGGATCAGTGGGTTTCAAAAACAGTTGGATGATTTCATTTCATACAGGTAGTGTTGGGGTAGACATTTTAAGCTCTGATGGTGCTGGGGATAGGCTGAAACTTGAAACGGATTATTTGTGTTTGAACCTGCTAAAAGCAGTTCTAGTTCTGTGATCTGACACATGTAAGATTGTGTACAGTATGTCTGTGTTTACTTTTAAATTTTAACTTAAATCAGCTTTGAACGCATACAGATTATTTTGCGCCTCTATTCTAGTCATGCAACAGTGCAATTTTAATAACATTTTGAAATTCGCCATACTTGAAGGGCTGGGACCAAAACACATTAGTGATTTATAGCAGACAACATTTTTAAAAATCAAAACCTAAAAAAAGCCTTAAATGGTTTATTTGTAAATAAGCCCCTTTCCTAAACGGGTTATTTTCTGATTGTCAAATTAGATGAAGCAAAAGCCTACAACTTCTGGAAAATTTCAAGAATAAGAGCATTATGTAACAAGGTGTCTTGATGGGGTTGTGTCTATATTGGCAACCTAGGGTGCAAGGCCAGAAGCAGCTGTACACCCATCGCAAGGCCCGTAGGTAAATGCATGCAGAGCCATTTTATAGTTTCCAGTTAATAAGCAGGTCCTATATTGGCAGTAATAGTGTGCGAGATTAAAACGCAAGGTGCTAAAACCAGAAAGATTTAGGGCTGACCAATTTTCCACAGTGTAATGCTAGAACATTTTCTGAACTTTTTTGATGTATTCATTTTTATAAAATGTTGAGTTGATGGTAGAGTATTAAAGATAAAGCCTGTAATTCTTTTTCTCCAACAAGAACAGGTCTGTATGCAAATTGAGCTTTCTGTTTCTTTTGATATAACAAGTCTTTGTTGAATGGATTGAAAAGGTAAGGGGCTTCATTTAGTATTTTTTCTGTGTGGGGGTCTTGGGTTGGATACACACTGAATACTTTAACGTACGTTAATGGTTATTCATCTTTTTAATGATACTGGGTAAGTAGTTTAGAGCATGTTAAACAATCTGTTTAGTGTACTGCAAACTTGACAAATTATGTAGAATTTAATAGAAATTTGTAAAGTAACAGTATTTATGTAAAATAAAATTAGGGCAGTCTAATTTAAACTGTGTGGCTTTTGTTTATGGTTCATATATTGTATTTTCACGATGGCATTAAAATGCACAATGTAGAGCATGTGCTTTTTAACTTTAAATTATCTGTGTTTGGATTATTGCAGTTTGGATAGTTTGTGGTCCGTAGTGACTCTTGATAAAAGAGAAGTAAATTGCCAACCTTTTTGTAGTACATTTTATACTGAATTTCTTAAAAAAACAAAATTAAGAAGTTAAGTCTTAATGTACCCAAAGATGTCTCCAATGTTTATGCTATTGTCTATATTTTGCAAAGCAAGTTTTTAGATGTTTTAGTTATCATTGGATACATTGTCTGAAAATTGTGTTTTTTTTTTTTTAACTTTGGTGTATCATGTGCGGTTTTGTTCTTTAAACTTGCTGCATTTTCAAAAACATGTGATTTTAAAAAACACAATATATCTGAGTATAGTATGTGAGTGGAAATGGGAGTCTGTGTAGAAGTCAGGTGGTAATACCAGATGACAAAATTTTTGATACTGTGCTTAGTAAAGGGGGATTTTTGTAGTATTGAAGCTTTTACAGGTTCAGGGTGATATTGCTATACATGTTACCACACTGTTGGGCTTTTTTACTTATTTTTTTTTGGAGTTTTGGGGCTTTTTAAAACTGTTTTAGAAGACTTAGCTTTTGAAAATTTCACATTTTTATGTAAATTAGTATACTAAGCGTATAGGAATTATTTTGATGGCAGAAATCCTAGAGTGAGCTATCTTCCCTTTTAGTTGTCTTTAAATTGGTGTAAAATAAGCCTTTCTATGCAAATGTGTTGTAAGTGGAAAACCACAGACTATGAGGAGAGATTTGTAGAGAGCTAATTTACCTGTTAGTGGTAAGACTTTAATGTTTGTGTTTTGGTTTTTTTATTTCAAATATTTACAAATGACCAAGACTACTGAAAAATCGTAAATGTTAAGCTTAATTAAAATTAGCTAGACAATATTCTCCATTTCTAGTGTTTTGTAGCTTATTTCATAGTGTTTTCTATAAATGTATGTAGTTTTTTATGGTTAGCTTTTTATGTATATTCTTTTGTAGTTAAGCAGATGAATGGCCAGCAATGACACATACAACTTTTCCTGATTGTTGTGTAGGCACAAGACTGGACATTTGGAGAGTTAGTATGGTGGACTGAGACATGGAAGTCTGAATCCTTAGTTTGTAGGTTACACAGTACACTGCGACACTTTTTTATTTTTTTATTTTTATTAAATTGCTAATAGCTTGATATTTCTGTATCATTCAGGTACAGTTGTTCTTTTTGTTTAGATTTGTATGAGATTATACTTTTTGTCCCCAAGGGGAAAGTAAAATATTACATAAGCTCCAAAGTAAATATTATAAAAACAGCAACAACCCCAAAAACCTGCTTGGATTGTGCCACAGATTTATATTTAAAGACATTAATATTTGGATAGAGCAGTGTCCATAAAAGGAATTGGCCTAATAGTCACCAGTACAGTATTAAAAATGATTAGTCAAAAGATTTGGCACAGAGTGAATCATTTCTGTTGCTGAGTCAGACGGGATGATGCAACTTACTTACCTGGGCTGTGACATGTTCACTTCACATTCAGGAGACTTCCTTGTTAGTCTAGGGCTGCTTGTTTGGAAAGCTATGCACTGTTTTTTTCTATTGGTACAAAAGTGTCCACATAGAAGTTAATATCCTGTGTGACGTTCACATTTCACAGTCTGTCATTTAGAAGCTAGCATTCAGAGCCATTTCAGTATTCACTTCTTCACTATCCTGATGGTAATAGGTTGCTGATTAATAACAAGCATGCAGTTGGGAATAATATGGATCAGATTGTGGTCAGATCTTCCCAGTGGTGTCACAGGGGTACATTTAAAGGCATCTTTAATGTTTGAACACAGCAGGTCCAGTGTGTTGTGTTGTGTGTTTTTTTTTTTTTTTTCTTCCCTTGCGCGGATAGTGGTACATATCATAGTTCTTTTCAAAGCTGCATGGTTGAAGTCACCCATATTATAACTGCAGGATTAGAATGGTTCATCTTTATAGACTTGATTACGGAGTAAATCATTTATGTTGGAATTCTCATTTGCAGAGGGAGGAATGTAAACCTTAAGGATGATGTAATTTATCTAACCTCAGCAGAAAATGTGGATGATTTCAACAGCAAGAATTTCAATATCTGTATTACAAATTTTAGTTTTAAGTATAATATGCTCTCTTGCTCCATTCCTCATTCTCGCTGATGACAAGACTCCCTCCTGTTTGTTTTTATTCCCCGCACTGCTTAGAGTCTCTGCATGAATAAAATGAAATTCATCTAGCATTAAAATAGTGTAAGGTATATCAGGTTTCAGCCCTCTTTATGTGCTACACAAAATACCCCATTACCTGTATGTGCCATGACCTGCTATGCAAGAAGGCAGTTCATCAATTTAATTTAACATTTAATTGCCCTAATGAGGTGTAATGGAAATGAAGTATAGGAGTCAGGTGGAGAACTTTGTTTCTTGATGCAGAAAGAATTGTCTGCAACTTCATATCGGTAACACAGAGGAACTGGAGTCTGTCTGGCCTCTGCTAAGGGAGTACGTTTGGAGGTGGTATACAGTTACAATTACTTGGTGGGTTCACATCAATGGTATACTGGACTGGTCTTGTAAAACGGAGGAATAATTTATTGCATTAATGGCATCCTTTACCTGTTTATCTGAGTATGGCCTGTATAGTTTTTGTAGGCTGTTATGCTAGTCTGGTAACATTGCTTCTGGAGGTTTCCACTGGTTTAAAAGCTAATTAAAAGGGCAGGCTCAGTTATAGAATGCACACATTCTTGATTCCCCGGAGGTAATAGTGAAGGAAAAAAACAAGTAGATTTTACTCATTTCATCATGCATTATTGTGCCTTCTGGAGTAACTTGTCAACTTAAAATCCTGCATGAGTGTAGTACCAACTTTCTCAGTAGAATAGATACTGATTTAAAAAAAAGCTGGTGCCGTTTCTGGAATTCTGGTACTGATTTAGAACTAAAGTTTAGTTCTTGTGGCATGCCTACGAATTACAATTTTGTTTTTGAATCTATGTACAAAGGGTTTTAATCAGTGCATGAAGTTCTATTTTGACTTTTATTCTGTATAGAGGGTACAGTGCCTTGAAACTGGTAAGTAGATCAGTGCAAACAAGATTTGAGTACATCCTAAACACCTAATTCAGCACCAATGATTGGTTTTTTAAAGAGGTCATTATTGTGCTATGTGAAAGCTAATTGCACTACTCTGGCTTATCATGTAGGCTGAGGGATCTTTTTTTCTTGATGCAGAATCAGTGAGGGTAGTACAATAACGCTGCCTTAAGACTGTTGGAAGCATCAGGTGTAACTGAATGAGAACGAAAAATTGTATTGAAACAGCTTAGTGATTGTTGGTTACAGTCCTTGCCACAAGCACATTGCTTTGTATTTGTTAAATAGCTGAAACTGCAAAATTTGAAGAGTTCATTCAGCTGTAAACATTGCACAGTGCATTTTTATCCTCATCCCTTGTTCTTGGTTAAAGTGCACTAGTGTTTGGAAAGTAAAATGCTAGATTGAGTGTGGATGCTTCAGATTTTGGCCTAAGCAATAGAGAGCCACAGATGACTGATTTATACTACTGGGCAACTGGGGATGGATGGATGGAAAAAGCAGCTCTGATGGCTTTTATATAGGTTCAAGATGACATAGTAAAAAAAGATTAGCTGATCTTCAGGTTGCCATCATGGTCCTCCTACTTCTACCTTAGACTGGCTTAGGACACTTTTGATTTGTTGAGAATAGATACAAGAATGGCTGGGTGTGCTCTGTTAATGGGTTTCTCTTGGAAGTGTGGTTGTGTGTGGCATTGTCAATTGTATAGCCTTTATCTGATATTAAAACAATGTCACTGTTGATACGCAATGGATGAGAAGCTTCCTACAGCTGCTGTTTTTTTAAAGTATGGTAAATTTCATTAGGTAGGGCCTAGGTCAATGCATTTGTAAAGATGAACATGAGTAATAGTATAAGCTAAGTGGATAATGGGTGGTGTAGTTTTTAACATCCACCAGTAAAAGTTGAGACCAACAAAAAGTCCTGCATCGTTTGTTGTGATGATTACCATAATAAATTGTGGGTACATCTTGTACTAGGAATGGTTCAACAACCACTAAAGCCTCTGTCTCTGGCTAAAGGCACTAAATTAGAAAGTCCCTGACTAGCCATATGTGAATTCCTTTTACTTCTAGCTAGCAAAGCACCGGCTCTAGCTGGGAAAGTGACTGGTAAATTCCCCCATTTTAATGAAGTGCAGAGTCCTAGTGTGACCAAAAAAGGCTTAAGAAGAATGGTATTTTTAATAAGTTTTCCAGGTTCACATTGTTCAGCAAAAAATGGCAGAAGGTTTGTGCTGCTAGTATAACAACTCCGTCGTTTCTATGGAGTTTGTGGTGTTAATATGCTAGTGTTTATTATAGGTCTATAGGGTCATTATTGACACTTTCACAGAGCACATTGAAGTTATTTGCATGTGCTCATCAATATGCAACATACAACCACCCTCTGTGCCATGAGGAATGCGTATAACTACCTCACCTTGAAATTTGTGTCTTCCTCATCAGAAACTTTTCAGAGAACTTAACATGCAGTTTCATGACTGCTCATGCTTAACAGGAGCAAAATGCCACAATTGTCTTTAGTGTCAGCCCTGAAAGTTGAGCTGTTATTGGCCAGAGTGATTGTGTTGCTTTTTGTCAAGGGCTAGCTAGTACCAGCTGTCAAGTGCTGATAGGATAGGCACCAGCTATAGTGAACCAAAAAAGTTGATGAGCAGCTTAGAAAATGGATAGATGGACCTTGTAAGAATTAATTGCAAAAGCCCAATAATGGTTATTTCTTTAGTTGATTTAATTTTGTTTATGCTGAATGTTACTTTGGGACAAATGTGATGGATGTTGGTTCTGTAGTGCTCCTTTAACTTTGGATTATTGTGAAATAAGAACTTCAGCGTAATGTTTTGGCCAAATTTATCTTCCCTCTGTTAATTAAAAGCAAAAAAATGAAAAGATTTAATTCCCAGTAAACCTGAAGATGAGATCGCAAGGTCATACACATTTGTTTTAATTTAATTTTTTTTTTTAACTTTAAGAAAATTTCACATTACAATTGCTAAGTTACCCAATACACAGGTAACTTAGCAACTAAGTTGTAACTAATCCAAAATTAAAAAAAGGGTACATTCTGAAGACCTGCTGTTTTGGGGCTTCATGACTTTGTTTAGGTGCATCCAGCTATTTCTACAGTAGCCAAATGGAGAAGTACCCCTATTGAGTGGTGCTCACTTTTGTTTGTTTCTGTGCTGTACTAATGACTTCAGAACCACCAAATCATGTCATTTTCTGTGTGGAGATGTTCTTGACCTCATCTTGCTCTGCAAAAGTATTGGTGATATTGGTATGATTCAGTGGTGTTGTAATTTCTCATTGTTTCAAGTCTATGCCAAGGAATAAGAGTAGTAAAGAATCCCGTGCATTACATGCTGTTTTGCATAAGTCATCTTTCATTTCTGTTACGTCATGTGTACATTTTCTAACATTTTCTGATTTCTTAATAGGGAAACATTTTGTCAGCACATTTCTAACATGTGAAACTGCCCTAACGTGTCTGAAAAATGTATCAAATGCAGAAAGGCTGAGGATTTATATGATAATACCTGCTCCCAGAGACTACTTTTACTGTACATTGTCCCATTCCCTTGGCGAAGTTGTGTGATTGTTTTGTGTCTTGTGGGAGTTGTACAAATCTTAATACTTGTTTAAGAAAGCTGTGCACGTCTGCTTGGATCAAATGTCGTGTAGCATCCATGCATTCACAATACTTGCTTTTTCCCCATTCTACGATTGTGAATGGACTGGCAAAGGTTGTGATGCTTAATTTTAGGTTTTATAATTAGACAAGGTTCTGTGTCTGCCTTTTCTAACCCCCTTGTCCAGGTACTTTGGTTTCATTGCCATCTCTAAATTGGCTTCAGATGATGGGCTAAATGTTAAGTACTCAAGTCCCATCCATGAATAGGTGTTTTTTTTTTTTTATTTTATTTATTATGCCTGATACTGATAGGCTCTGCTCAAAGTGGTTGCTTACTATATATTAAAGTCTGAAGGCAAATGGATATTTTAAATATATCTGTTAAATTAAACATGTAAAGTTCATAAGGAACACTTTTTGACCTTGGAGTTCAGCTTTGCCCAGTTTTCTTTTGAAAACAAATCTGTTGTAAAGTAGCTAGGGTGCTTCATAAAACATTTTTATACTTTTTATATAAATAAATAAATAGCCTGCAGTAGTTTGCCTTGGATGATCATGAGTGTGTCCTCAACTGACGGCATGTTTCCAGAGTTAGGAACACATCTAGGTATTGCAGGTTCTGGTAAAGTCCATTGTAGTTCATCAGGTATTTTTGGAAGGTGCTATCGCTAAGTATACTGAGGGAAGCAGTGAAGTTAAGAAACAGCAGCACACTGGGTGATCCAACTTTTAGCAAGGTTTTCATGAAAATTGTCTCATTATACTGTTGAGAACAACTACGATCTGAACAATTAAAAAGTAATTGGTTGTCATGTGTTGAGTAAGCTTGGCAGAAACGTTTTTTTCTTTCACTATAAGAGGTAAATAATAACTTGTAAAACATTTTATGGCATTCAAGTCCTCTGCAACACTGACAAAAGTGTGAAAGCCTTCAGTGGTAAATATATGTAACCTAAATTCAATTGCTACATTCAATTCCTATGTTAAGTTTTGAGATTTTATTAAATTTAAATGTTCTGGTTTAAAGCAAATTATGCATTTTACATTTTGACTCTTTGGCACTTCTGTTATCCTAAGTAGAAATGTTTGTAAACATTCATGCATCCTTTTTATATTTTGCTTGTGAATAGAAGTCAAAATCTCAAATCTGTTTGTCAAGCAGGCATGTGGGGGGTGTGTGTACTGTATGTATACATGTATGTGTGTGTGTATGTATATACATATACACACATATACACACACAGTATTTGATAGGTGTTATTTTAATTAACTAGTATTACTTCGTAATGCTGTTACCCAGTTTTCTTTGGTATTTTTCTAGCTGCTGTTTGTCAAAAATCTGTTTTTGTATGTTTTGCCTGTACTACAATTGGTCGGTCAACATAGTTCATACAGTTTCTTCTTCATTATACAAGGGTACAGAATTGCATTATACCCCAGAAGCACTTCATGTTGTTTTTTGGCTCATTGTCTTCTGTATTTGCATAATACCTGAAAAAAATCCATGTTGAAGGTATGTAGATTGTTGTATAAATAAAACATTAATTATATTGACATGCTGTGATTGAATTTAGTTTGGTTTGAATATTGGGGTATATAAACTGTTGTGATCTATGTTATCTGTTTCTTTTCATGCTGTGGGATTAGGTCAGAATTTTACATCTTGCCTGAAGACTGAGTTGCCTCGAAAGCTTGCATATTGTAATATTTTTAGTTAGCCAATAAAAGGTATCATTTTGCTTGACTTTTCACTATTTTACAATTTGTAAAAGGTTTAATTCTGACTTCACTTTTGCAGTTTGTCCTTACATAATCTTAACACACAACAAATGTGTACATTGCTTTAAGTAAATTGCATTTCTTGTTTTACTGATCAGATAGCTTGTTTCTTTGAACTCAGTAGAAAAATACATTTGTCTCTTTGCTGACATGTAGCAAATCCAGAGAATGAACATAAAATTTGTTTGGATTCATCAGACTTGCACATGGTAGTGGATGGTACTTGGGTTATCAGTGTAAGTCTATCCATTCATTGACATTTAATGGAGTAGACCATCTTCTAGCTATGTCGTCTTTTAATGCTGTGGGAAGGTCATCTCTGACCACTTCAGAATATCTTAGTGGAAATAATCATACCAAAATGGGATGGGCCATTAGATGTTAAATTCACACTCCCCCATCCCAAAGGTTGGGGTGTTTAACCATGATTGTGGCAGAGAGCTCAAAATTTGAGGCTGGCATCTGATTGATACATGGTTTTTGTGTCCAGTGCATAAAAATATTTTTTATAAAATGTCAGTTCTCTTTCATACTTTAATGTATATATACTATTGTTATTTAACTATTTCCACTACACAGCTTGGAATAAATAAAATAAGCATTGCTTCAGCTGTTTGTTTTAAAGGATTGGGCCACTGTGGCTCTCTTGCTCTGATTTTTAGACAAGGTTAACAGTGGCAGACATGACCTAGAGATGAAATTCCTTTGCTTACCAGGAATTTGCCTGTAAAGCCTGGACTTGTTTAGGCCAAGGCTGGAATGTACATTGTTGTTTTTTGAAAAGTGTGCTTGAAAAGAAGGGGGGCTGGTAGCCATTTACAACCGAAACTAAAGATTTAAAGACAGGCATGTAAATGATCCCAGAGGTCTGCATTGTTGATAAGGTAGATAAGCTAGAACAAAGTTAAATGTAGGAGATGCTAACCAGAGTTATCAAGTGTCAAAGGTCATTGGATTAAATAATTTCTGATGGTCCCATACAGTGGTCTAATTGTGAGTCATAACGTGATGCTTTCTTAGCAGACAAAGTGAATAATATTAATCTCTAACTTGTTGTTTACATGGTTTGAAATGAATACCTTTTAAGTTGCCGAGATGTTAATCGAAGGGAACAAGAGAGGTGTTAAGTTATTCTAGTGTGTTTGCTGTGGTTTCCTTGTGCAAAATTAAACTGAAAGAACTAAACTCTAATCTCGACATCTCATCCCACTTGAATGCTTTAGGAAAACTAAGTATTTACCAATACATTCATACATTAAAGTTAGGGTCCAAAAAAGAATTTTAACATTTTTGCTGTTCTTTTGGCAGTTGAATGTAAATGTAGGTGTTGTCATTAAAAAGAACTAAAATACCAACTGTTTCATTGGAATTTTCTTATTTGTATCTTTGACAGGCGGCTGCTGCTGTTGAGGTGTCCTTGTCATAGTTGACTATATTGAATTATCTGTGAGCAGTAATCTTTTTAGACTTGAATTGGGAGGTTTATATACAAACTGGATTCCAAAAAAGTTGGGACACTATACAAATCGTGAATAAAAACTGAATGCAATGATGTGGAGGTGCCAACTTCTAATATTTTATTCAGAATAGAACATAAATCACGGAACAAAAGTTTAAACTGAGAAAATGTATCATTTTAAGGGAAAAATATGTTGATTCAGAATTTCATGGTGTCAACAAATCCCAAAAAAGTTGGGACAAGGCCATTTTCACCACTGTGTGGCATCCCCTTCATCTTACAACACTCAACAGATGTCTGGGGACCGAGGAGACCAGTTTCTCAAGTTTAGAAATAGGAATGCTCTCCCATTCTTGTCTAATACAGGCCTCTAACTGTTCAATCGTCTTGGGCCTTCTTTGTCGCACCTTCCTCTTTATGATGCGCCAAATGTTCTCTATAGGTGAAAGATCTGGACTGCAGACTGGCCATTTCAGTACCCGGATCCTTCTCCTACGCAGCCATGATGTTGTGATTGATGCAGAATGTGGTCTGGCATTATCTTGTTGAAAAATGCAGGGTCTTCCCTGAAAGAGATGACATCTGGATGGGAGCATATGTTGTTCTAGAACCTGAATATATTTTTCTGCATTGATGGTGCCTTTCCAGACATGCAAGCTGCCCATGCCACACGCACTCATGCAACCCCATACCATCAGAGATGCAGGCTTCTGAACTGAGCGTTGATAACAACTTGGGTTGTCCTTGTCCTCTTTGGTCCGGATGACATGGCGCCCAGATTTCCAAAAGAACTTGAATCGTGACTGTCTGACCACAGAACAGTCTTCCATTTTGCCACACTCCATTTTAAATGATCCCTGGCCCAGTGACAACGCCTGAGCTTGTGGATCTTGCTTAGAAATGGCTTCTTCTTTGCACTGTAGAGTTTCAGCTGGCAACGGCGGATGGCACGGTGGATTGTGTTCACTGACAATGGTTTCTGGAAGTATTCCTGAGCCCATTCTGTGATTTCCTTTACAGTAGCATTCCTGTTTGTGGTGCAGTGTCGTTTAAGGGCCCGGAGATCACGGGCATCCAGTATGGTTTTACGGCCTTGACCCTTACGCACAGAGATTGTTCCAGATTCTCTGAATCTTCGGATGATGTTATGCACAGTTGATGATGATAGATGCAAAGTCTTTGCAATTTTTCGCTGGGTAACACCTTTCTGATATTGCTCCACTATCTTTCTGCGCAACATTGTGGGAATTGGTGATCCTCTACCCATCTTGGCTTCTGAGAGACACTGCCACTCTGAGAAGCTCTTTTTATACCCAATCATGTTGCCAATTGACCTAATTAGAGTTTATTGGTCTTCCAGCTCTTCGTTATGCTCAAATTTACTTTTTCCAGCCTCTTATTGCTACTTGTCCCAACTTTTTGGGATTTGTTGACACCGTGAAATTTTGAATCAACATATTTTTCCTTTAAAATGATATATTTACTCGGATTAAACGCTTGATCTGTCATCTACGTTCTATTACAATTAAAATATTGACATTTGCCATCTCCACATCATTGCATTTAGTTTTTATTAACAATTTGTTTAGTGTCCTAACTTTTTTGGAATCCGGTTTGTACAGTAGTTGTTGTTGCATAGTCTCTCAGCCTACTATTTGGTGACCTTACTCTGATTTACCTATGCCTTTCTATGGAGTCTTATTTTTTATTTACATTGTATTTACCCAATTTTTTTTTTTATTAAAATGGAGGTGTTACTTGGTCAAAATCTATTTTATGTTCTTGCTGACAATGGTACCTCCTTCACAAAGACCATTATGGTTTTTTTTTTTTTTAACATTTGTACAGTACTTAAAACAATGATGATAACCCTTGGTGATGATGGTACTACAAGTTTTTAAATATCACTGAATACCATTTCATATGTCAACCTTATTATTATTATTATTATTATTATAATATATTATTTTCTGAGATGTGGTGCTTTTATTATATGTAGTTAATACCAAGTGAAAAAATTGTTTACTCTTTCAGTATCGCAAGTCAAACCCCCCATATAACTTGTTACTATGTAAACTTGTATGTATAGGTTAAGCTTAGCGAACAGTTAAGACTTTTACTAGAATCAAATTGTCTCTAGTCCACTATGTATTTAATATTTGTTTGATCAGGTGTTCTAATGTCCCTTCTTCCTTAGTATATTTGACTTCCCAGCAGGATATCTTGTGGAAAATTGTCATCTCTTTCTGTGCCATGTGGCTTCTTTTGGTGGTGGTGTGAATAATAGTTTACATATTTCCATTTAATTTCTTGCTCATCTTTTAGTAATGGTATCTCAAAGAATAGAATCAATAGCTGTTTGTCTGTTTGTAAAGAAAATGTTCATAACTTCAATTTTAAGGTAACAATTTGAGAAAAAAATATTTGTTTTTCTTAAGAAATAAAATTAAATTGCAATTGCTAAATTTTTTTTTTGCTAGTAAGGTAGCAGTAGTTACACTGTGTGCACAATTATTAGGCAAGTTGTATTTTTGAGGATTAATTTTAATATGGAACAAACACAGTGCTATCAGTCAATCCAAAATGTTAATAAACCTGAAACCTGAATGTTTCACAACGGAAATGTGAGTGTGAACATCATCAGGGGAATACATATGTGCGCACAATTATTAGGCAACTATTAGTGTGCAGATTTATTATGCAACTAAAGGAAAAATGAAACTTTTCCCATCTCACTTGTTTATTTTCATCTGTTATAGTGAGAATAATAAACAAACACCTCAAAATTTACAAATAAACATCTCTGACATTTAAAAAAAAATAAATCAATCAATCAATGACCAATATAGCCACCCTTTCTTTCCAATAACAGTCATAAGCCTTTCCATTCATGGAGTCTGTCAGTTTCTTGATCTGTTGACGATCAGCTTTTTGTGGAGCAGTGACTACAGCCTCCCAGACACTCTTCAGAGAGGTGTATTGTTTTTCTCCCCCGTAAATCTAGCGTTTAAGAAGTGCCCACAAGTTCTCGATAGGGTTTAGGTCAGATGAGGAAGGGGCCATGTCATTATTCCTTCATCTTTAAGGCCTTTACTGGCTGGCCACGCAGTGGAGAACTTCGATGCAAGTGATGGAGCATTGGCCTGCATAAAAATCATGGTCTTTTTCCTGTATCACTGTTTGAAGAAAGTGTCTTCGAAAAACTGGCAGTAGGTTTGGGAGTTGATTTTGAGTTCATCTTCAATGCAAAAGGTCCAACTAGCTCATCTTTAAAAATACCAGCTCATACCAGTACCCCACCTCCACGTTGGAGTGGAGCTCTGTGCCCATTACTGATCCACAGGTCCATCCATCTGGTCCATCAAGAGTCACTCTCATCTCATCGGTCCATAAAACCTTTGAAAAAAATCTGTCTTCAGATATTTCTTGGCCCAGTTTTGACGTTTCAACTTATGTTTCTTGTTCAGTGGTGGTTGGGTTTCAGCCCTCCTTACCTTGGCCATGTCTTTGAGCACTGAACACCTTGTACTTCTGGGCACTCCAGGTAGGTTGCAGCTCTGGAATATGAAAGTACTGGAGGATAATGGGTTCCTGGTAGCTTCACGTTTGATTCTTCTCAAATCTTTGGCAGCTAATTTGCGTCTTTTGTTCTCAACACGTTTCTTGCGACCCTGTTGACTATTTGCAACAAAATGTTTGATGGTTCTGTGATCACACACCAATATCTTAGCAATTTCAAAAGTGCTGCATCCCTCTGAAAGACTTTTTACAATTTTTGACTTTTCAGAGTCAGTTAAATCTCTTTTTTGGCCCATTTTGCCCGAGGAAAACTAGCTGCCTAATTCTGCACACCTTGATATAGGGTGTTGATCTCCTTAGGCCACACCCTCCCTCATTACACAAATACACATCACCTGACGTGCTTAAATCCAATAAGCATTCAAGTTAATACAGCTTGGAGTAGGAATATACGCATTAAAAATGATGATATGGTGAAAATACTCACTTGCCTAATAATTGTGCGCACAGTGTATGTTGCTGGGACAAAAATCTAAATGGAAAGGTGATCATCAAATAGAATAAAATAGAAAAGAATAAAGAACTGTGGTGCATTTTTAAACCCACTTAAGTTGATCTAGGTCCATTATGTTGAATAAGCAAATAGTAATCTCTTTCATGTGATATTCATCAGTGTTATTTGAGTAGCCAGTTGAGATGTGAAATTTTGGCTTCTTTTTCCGATTTGGGGTGGTGGTTTTGGTATAATTGATTGCTCGCAGTAAGAACTAGTACACCCCCACATTTGGATATAGCAAAATATATCTGTCCATTGTGAAATAACTTTAGTTTCCTTTGGGTAAAGCTTGAAAGGTGAACATTGATGAACATATTTCTGCAAAGACAGTAAAATGTGCATTGATGCACACCGCAGGACTGAGTAAATGCAATAGAAGATGAATGTTATATAATAAACAATTTTCTAACACTTTTTCACTTCATAATTTTAGATTCTTTGTCACTTGAGTATTTTTCACAAGATCTTTAGGTGGATTTTTCAGACTTGATATAACCAGTGTTTGAAATAGTACATTATAACAAATTCAGGTATATCTTTGAGCTGTGATCTAGATGCTGCTTGCTGCCTCAGATGAGTGTGCCCGTTGGACATCTTTAGTCAGGTTTTTTGGGTATTGATGAAATTTAAATGTTGGAGTCATTCGATACTGCCGTCAGCTTGTGGTTAACAGGAATCTTGTTTCATCAAGGTGTAGAGAAATAACTATGGAGTGAACTTGCATTTCAAAACTTGAATAATAGGGCTTGTTACCAGTTTAGTGTAATTATCCTCCTTAGCCTCGCCCATGCCATGATGCTGAAAGATTGTATTCTACAGTACAGATTATTTCATGGGGAGTCTTGTAAATTCTTTGTGGGCAGTTGAACAGAGGATTATTTTTTCTATGCTCACATGCTAAAGGTCACGGCTTTCTTTTTCTTTTTTTTTTTTTCATGTTTTCATGAGTTTATAGGATACATATGGTGATATTCACCAGGATGTCTTGTAAGAGAAACTGCAGATGTAACTTTTGGTGTGCCATTTATCTCCTTTATTTGTGGATATGGAGTATTGACAATATTCTTGTCAGGTCTGTTTAAGGTATTTGTTATATTAAGTTTATCCTGTTTACTACTTTATAGCCTATAATTTTAATGGAGTTAAGTAGGCCTATCTTATCCAAAAACTTCTTGGCATTCCATCGGTGCCATATCTTATTCACATAAATGTGTTTTTCTCCACACATCCTTTAGCAATTCATTGCTGAGGGTGACAAGATCAGGAAGTATTTGTACCCTTTTGAGGACAGAAATATACTTGAGGGTCTGGGTTCTGAGACTCAATTTTTTTTTTCCTCCTTGGTCATTAGAGGTTTTGAGCAGCTGTCTGCTGTTGAAATACTTGGTGTTTTAAGGGCAAGTTAGTTGTGAAATCTGCAGATCTGTCCAGGTACTTAAAACTGTCGCATCTAAGAAAAGTGAACCATGATTGAAAACCACATAACAGGCAGTCCCTGCAAATACATTTTCTGGAGCCAGCCATTTATTATTGTGCTACAGAGCAATCGTGCTGCATCTGTATAATATGTAATTTTTAACTGCCTTTTGTTTTCTTGTTGGGTGTTAAGTATGCGGACAACAGTACAAATTTCCATACTGGATCGGTCAAGTCCCAGGTTAATAACGACCGCCACCAGTACTGTTAGTCAAAAGGGTACTGGCGGAAATTAGTATACTGTTCGCCGAAGTTGAAGAGGGGGGAGATGTGTCCGGAGGCAGGAGGAGAGGAGGAAAGTAAAGAGTGGAACTGAAGGTAGGTACTTTGAATGTTGGCAATATGACTGGTAAGGGGAGAGAGTTAGCAGATATAATGGAGAGAAGGAGTTTTGATATATTGTGCTTGCAAGAGACTAAATGGAAGGGGACTAAGGCCAGGTGGATTCAAATTGTTCTATCATGGTGTGGATGGGAGGAGAAATGTGGTAGGAGTTATTCTGAAGGAAAAATATGTCGAGTGTTTTGGAGGTGAAAAGAATGTTGGGCAGAGCAATGATTATGAAGCTGGAAATTGGAGGTGTGATGATAAATGTTGCATCACAAGTTGGGTGCGCAGTGGGGGTGAGAAGATTTTTGGAGTGAGTTGGATGAAGTGATGAACAGTGTACCCAAGGGACAGAAAGTGGTGATTGGAGTGGATTTCATTGGGCATGTTGGTGAAGGGAACATTGGAGACGAGGAGATGATAGGTAGGTATGGTGTCAAGGAGAAGAATGAAGAAGGTCAGAGGATAGTGGATTTTGCCAGAAGGATGGACATAGCTGTGGTTAAGTATTTTAAGAAGAGGGAGGAACATAGGGATTATGTACAAAAGTGGAGGAAGATGCAGATAACATCCTATGCAGAAGAGTTGATCTGAAGGAGATCGAAGGCTGCAAAGTGGTGGCAGGGAAGGTGTAGTTACGCAGCATAGGATGGTGGTCTGTAGGATGACGTTGGAGATAAAGAAGAGGAAGACAGTGAGGCAGAACCAAGGATCAAATGGTGGAAGTTGAAAAAGGTTGAGTTAGGGAGGAGGTGAGACTGGCACTGGGTGGCAGTGAAGAGTTAAGAGATGGCTGGGAAACTACAGTAGATGTAGTAAGGGTGACAAAGGAAACGTGGTGGAATGAGGAAATGCAGGAGAGTATACAGAGGAAGAGGATGGCAAAGAAGTGGGATAGAGAGATGCAGAAAGTTGTAGATGAGTACAAGGAGATAAGGCACAAGGTGAAGAGAGAGGTGGCGAAGGCTAAAGAAAAGGCGTATGATGAGGTGTATGACAGGTTGGACACTAAGGAGGGAGAAAAGGACCTGTACCAATTGTCTAGACCGAGGGACTGAGCTGGAAAAGATATGCAGCAGGTTAGGGTGATAAAGGATAAAGATGGAAACGTACTCGCAAGCAGAGAGTGTGTTGAGCAGATGGAAGGAGTTCTTTGAAAGGCAAATGAATGAAGAGGAAGAGAGAGAGAGAGAGAGAAGAGGTTGGATGATGTGGAAATAGTGAATCAGAAAGTGCAATGGGTTAGCAAGGATGAAGTAAGGACAGCTACGAAGAGGATGAAAAATGGAAAGGCCGTTGGTCTAGATCAGAGGTGGGCAATGTCAGTCCTGGAGAGCTGCAGTGGCTACAGGTTTTCATTCCAACCCAATTGCTTAATTAGAAACCAATCCTTGCAAACTGCAGACCTTATTTAATTTTATGGCTTGTTAGTCTGCAGTGTAAGGTTCTTATATCGTAGATTTTTTTTCCTTTCCAAAGATATCATCCTAATGATTTGAAGCCTTAAATAGATAATTTTCAGTCTGTCACATTTTTCTATTAAGTGTTTTATTAAATCAAACAGTACATGATGAAAACACAGAGATGGAAATGGAAACAAGCTAGATGGAGAACTGCTGGCTGCTTTGCCTTTACATCTTCTTGCTAATAAGAAGCCATTAAAACCGGGAATGCAGCAGTTTAACATTGAAATAATCATTTAAGGGAGGGGAAACTTAACAAGCGAGACCATTAAAATGAATCAAAATGTCACTTAAGCAATAAGCGCTTCATCAGCAGTAATTGACTTCTCATTAAGAAGGTGGGTTGGATGAAAAATTTGCAACCACTGCGGCTCTCCAGGACCAACGTTGCCCACCCTTGGTCTAGATGACTTACCTGTGGAAACATGGAGGTGTTTAGGAGAGATGGCACTGGAGTTTAACGAGATTGGTTAATGGAATCTTGGAAAGTGAGAGGATGCCTGAAGAGTGGAGAAGTGTACTGTGCTGGTATTGAAGAATAAGGGGGATGTGCAGGACCACAGTAACTACAGGGGAATAAAAGTGATGAGCCACAGTATGAAGTTATGGGACAGAGTAGTGGAAGCTAGGTTAAGAAGTGAGGTGATGATTAGTGAGCAGCAGTATGGTCTCGTGCCAAAAGAGTACCACAGATGCACTGTTTGCTCTGAGAATGTTGATAAAGGCCAGAAGGAGTTGCATTGCGTCTTTGTGGACCTGGAGAAAGCATATGACAGGGTGTCTCAAGAGGAGCTGTGGTATTTTATGAGGAAGTCGGGAGTGGCAGAGAAGTACGTAAGAGTTGTATAGGATATGTACAAGGAAGTGTGACAGTGGTGAGGTCTGCAGTAGGAGCGACGGATGCATTCCTCTTGGAGGTGGGATTACATCAGGGATCATCTCTGAGCCCTTATTTGCAATGGTGATGGACAGGTTGAGAGACGAGATTAGACAGGGGTCCTCGTGGACTATGATGTTTGCTGATGACGAGGTGGAGATCTGGTCTAGAGGAGAGGAATGAAGGTTAGTAGGAACAATACAGAAATACTTGTATGTAAATGAGAGGGAGGTCAGTGGAATGAGGAGAATACGGGGAAGAGAGTTGGCGAAGGTGGATGAGTTTAAATACTTGGGATCAACAGTACAAAGTAATGGGGATTGTGGAATAGAGGTGAAAGAGTGCAGGCAGGGTGGAGAAGAGTGTCAGGAGTAATTTGTGACAGGTATCCGCAAGAGTGAAGGGGAAGGTCTACAGGAAGGTAGTGAGACCAGCTATGTTATATGGGTTGGAGACGGTGGCACTGACCAGAAAGCAGGAGACAGAGCTGGAGGTGGCAGAGTTAAAGATGTTGAGATTTACACTGGTTGTGATGAGGATGGATATGATTAGAAGTTAGTACATTAGAGGGTCAGCTCAAGTTGGACAGTTGGGAGAACAAAATAAGAGAGGCGAGATTGTGTTGGTTTGGACATGTGCAGAAGAGAGATGCTGGTTATATTGGGAGAAGGATGCTAAGGATAGATGTGCCAGGTGAAGAGGAAAAGAGGAAAGCCTAAGCAAAGGTTTATGGATGTAGTGAGAGAGTACATAAAGGTGATTGGTGTAACAGAACAAGGTGACGAGGACAGAAAGATATTGAAGAAGATGATCCGCTGTGGCATCTCCTAATGGGAGTAGCCGAATGAAGACGTTAATGGATGTTAAGTATTTGGGGCTCATGTGGCTTGAAAAAAATAATGCGATGTGGGAGGCTTGTATAGCTTTTCAGTAAACACTTCACCTAATGATAAATCGAGAAAAAGTAAAGATTGGGGAAAAATTACTTTTTTTAAACAAAAGTGCAGTTTGATCACCTGTTTCTTTTGTGAACAAATTCTGAATCTACAGTTAATCCTTTGAGGTTGTTCATTTGGATTTAACAATTAACAGAGGCTGTTATTTACTCACTTGTTTCTTTCTCAGATTAATAAAGTACAAATACTACCGCTAGTGGGACAGGACATGTCCCTGCCCTTCAAATTCCACATAACATACTTTACTTATCTCTTTAGTGCTGATAAGATGTTAATTTTACAGTCCATATAAGGGATTTTGGGTGTAAAATCTGTACTCTGAAAGGCAAATCTTTAACAGGTTTTGGAAATGCATTTGAATTCAGAATATTTTAATTATAGCAGTAAAATGCATTACCACTTGCATATTCCCACTCATAGTTAAAGATACTTCTAGTGAACCTTTTTTTCTTTCCCCTGTGCTCATGCTAGATACGGAGTGTTTTTCCTTTTAAAAGCTGCTGCCACATGTATGGTTTGTGTGCAAAAAGTCCAGTCGTGTGTCTTAGGGCCAGTTCACAGCTGTAAATTAGATCTGCAAAAGTTGTGCCTAGAAGATTGAAAGTAAATGAAATAAGTCAGTTAATACCTATTACTGTAATGAGTAAGATATGAAAAGTACAAAAACACTCTGTTCAGTGCTTACAAATGGCTGTAGCTGGATTAGACCAAGATAGATTTTTTTTTTTTTTAAACTAATAGCTGGGTGTTTATTTCCTAACTGACCGATAAAAGCTTCATATGTCTTATTTTAATTTTAAATGTTTTCCCCTTTGTCTCATTTCAAATGTAATTGTCTATCCCTAAAATTGTACTGTAGCCTGTGTCAGAAATGAAATGGTGTGAACAATCCTCTGATTGGAAAATTGTCAGAATTAATACCTTAAGGCAGTAATTCTAAACCTCTGTCCCAAGTATCCCCTATGACTGCAGGTTTTTGTTCTAACTAACTTCTGGTTTTAATTGAACTCCTAACCTAATTAAATGAGCTGTTATTTCCCAGTTTCTTTCTTTTGATGTTAATACAGAAATTACGAAACTGTTTGGTAAATTTTAACTAAAATGCACTAAGCAGTTTTAGTTAAGTTATAATATATAGTTTTTGTGTTTTGCTTACTTTTTAACAATAAATTCATCCTGCTTTTCCAGGTGTTCTGGTTATTTAATCTGCTTTTTTAATAGTGGGTCTGATGCTGAAGTAGTTTAGTCTTTAATCTTTGTTTTTTTTTTTGCCTTGGTGTCTGCTTTGCAAGTTTTTGATTATTAGGATGCAAAAAGGGGTAAATTAGGAAAATAACCAAAGAGTAAAGCATTCGAAACTAGCAAAAACACATTTCTAATGTGTTACAAAGGTAAAAAAAAAAATCGTACTGCTGTGCTTTGTGAATGCAGAATAAGAGACAAAAGACCAGCTAAAGTAATGAAATTAGTTATTAATTATTAGTGTTTATGAATCGGAGTGCAACAAAAACTAACAGACACAATCGGTTTGGGAAATACTGCCTTAAGGCATAGAGAAACTGCATACATGAGAGTAAGTCTGAAAACATAAGCATTCTGAAACACATTTGTTGTGATTATCCAAACTTTGCAGAGCATTTTCTGCAGATTTTAAAAAATGTAACACTGTCAAAATTGATCATTGCCAACCAAATTTGTTGATCATTGTTGACTTGTGGGGATGTGCATAAATGTATTAGCACAGTTACTTGTAATTTTTACAGAAATATTTCAAGTAGATTTCCGTCTTATTTAAATTTGTTTTTGTTTGGAAGTTCACTTGTCTGTGTATAGCATGGATAACATTTTAGTCACATTTCATAATCTACACCCCTTTGATTAAAGTTCAGTCATCTAAATGACACCTTTCTTTAGTAGCATAAAAATGCAATGATAAATAACATGTAGACATGAGAACTCTTTGGCAAGTCTGTCAGCTGTTCAAAAACAAAATTCTATAGCTATTTACTTCATCTGTAAATTTTTTTTATGCTGTTTTTCATGATTGATATTGTCCTAGATTGTTAGTGGACCAAGCATCAGCCACGAGATTACGCTTACTAGCTGTGACGTTTCTAATTCCATGTCGTTTTTATAGAATGTCTTTCTGTATGGCTAGTGACAGTGCTTAATGGCTTGAAATGTTTTCCTACCTTTAGTTTAAATCCTTGCTTGCCAGGGTTACCCCCATTCAGCTACTTGCTTTGTATCATTCTAAACAACCTTTGTGTAACTACCTGTGGATGCAACTCTTGATTCCGCCCAACCCCCAGTTATCTAGTGCCATCAATTTGGTGAGGTTCTACAGGCTGAACTCGCAAATCTCATGCTTGGCTTGTATATGACAAAGTAGGGCAGCTTTGCTATTACACCGCAGTATTATACAATTTACAACAAACTGTCACCCTTTTTTCAGAATGCTATATGCTACGCTTTAATCTTATAAAGACTTCTGCCAAATGTGAAATCTCACTTTTTCAAACATAAAGCCTTGAATTACCATGTGCAAATTTAAATAAAACAATTTATGATTGATTAAAGTCTCAAGTTAATCATTAATATCCCTAGAGTAAAATGAGCATGTAAATGTAATTTTAATTTTTCATATTGCATTGAGGTTGTATTTGATAGTATGACAAAACTTAGTAACATTTTTTTGTGTGTTAATAATTCCATCAGTTCAGTGTTAGATTTAAAAAAAAAAAAAAAAGGATCCTGTTGTTCACCTGCTTTGCACAGATTATAGTAGCACTGTTTTGAAGTTTTGATTTGGAGGCCTTTTTTTGTTGTGTGTCACTATAGTGTCAAACTGTCTGAAAAGCCACCCACACACTTTTTTTCCTTGCTTGCTCATCTGTTTTGATGCCGTTTTTTCCTTTTGCATGTAGTGACTCATTACCATAATTGGTTACTTTTTCTATTTGCTTATACACCTTTGTAAGGCAAAGAGTGACGCCTTTCATGGTGTTGGTGTGGCATTTCCTTGTCTGGGTCTTGATTTGTCAGACAAGGAAAACAATGGCAGTTAGATCTTTACTTAAACCAGCATACTAACGATATATAATGAAACTTTTTTTTAAGAAAATTCATTTTCAAAGAAAAAAGCTTAACTCCTATTACTACAGTAAATTTAACTTGAGTAGCTAGCTGCTTCATTTTGTTGTTGGCTAATCTAGAATATTTAAGTGGCCTTTTTCTGACTATGGTACATAGATGTATAGTTTAAAGTTTTTACTGTAATTTAATGTGATTAATCTTTTTCATTTTATATACAGTAAATCTATTTGCTAACTTTTTTACATATAGCTAATAGAGCCATGTGCATATGTTAGTGTATGAGTGTTCTAAAGTTTACATTACGATGTATGACCATCTTTACTGTTAAATACACGTTTCATATGTAGTGTGTGTTTATAATTCTCTGACAACAAGAGAGACAGAAGTCTTTAACTCAGGTTTGTACAAGAAGTAGTAGAGCTACTCCTTGTCAGAAAACAGTACAATTTAGTTATGCTTAAATAAAGCACAGTTCAACTCTCCTTCGTTCCATGCATACCCACTGACACTGGATAGCCTTAAACAGAAATGTAAAGTACAACTTTGGGAGCAAATACACATACCCTCTATTGTCAAGTAGATTTTTGTAAAGAATATGGGGACTCTTGGGTAATGATTGGGGTCTCTCCAACACCGGGAGTTTTTAATAAGAACTAATTTATTGTTGGGTAAACTCCTGACTTTCATTTTTATAGTATAAGCTAGTAAACTGTTTAATAATTTCACTCTGAGGTTAATATGTTAATAATCACTTTTTTATTTCTTCAGTGTAGTGTAGAGTCTGACCTTTTGCTTTTGCTATGGTATATTAGACTTTCTATTCAAGTTGTGCAGATTCTACTAGTTACATTTTAAATCCACATAAAATTGGTATTCATGTTTTCTTTTTAAGCCCCAATATTTTCGTAAATTTGGAAGTTGCAAGTTTCTGGTTTAGACGTTTTGTATGTCAACCTTTTTTCCAAGCATGTTTAAAGTTGGTAGGCTACCTGGGAATAAATTCCTTTGTGTTTTAATAAGAGTTTCTGGTGGGTGGTAGAATAGTGCTAGCTTGTGAACTGCTTTTGAGTATCAGGATGACTGTCATATCAAACAGGGTCTGCTTTCAGTGTTTCAAGGTCTTCCTGTTAGATATTTCTGGCTGATGGCCAAGGCATTGGGAAATACTAGTGGGAAAGATTGCAGGCAATCTATGGCAGTCTTAGCCTCTAGGCTTGTGTAAGGGATCAACTCTTGGGATCTTTGTAGCCCCTCCCTGCTTGTGCAGAAGTGGAAATCGGGGAAATATTCTTGTTCTACTTGAAAGGCCACTTTTTTGTTCCTACCTGTGTGTGCAGGAGTTCACTTTTATACAGTTGAACATGTTTGTAGGTGTTTAGTACTTGCTGTATCAAATGATCTTGGTTTACATTCCAGGCCCAGTAGCACTTGTTTGAGCCTAGAGCAGTTGAAGCCTGGACTAGCAGTATTTGTTTGCAGCACTGCTTAATAGGGCCTCCTTAAAGCAAAAGGCCCATGTTGTTGTCTTGTGGTATGCGGATTTGTGTTATCAGTGCTGTCTATCAGGCTTCACACGACAATGTCACATATATTACTTATATACAAAGTTTGCGTGCAGAAACGCATTTGAGTCTGCTGTTTGAGTTTCACCTTTGTGCCAGTTATCATTGGTTTTTTTTTTGCCCTAAGACTGTAGTTTTATTATATTAAACATTAAAAAAAAATGTTGGGTTTACTCGGGCCTAATTGTCATT
Organism: Polypterus senegalus; assembly: GCF_016835505.1. Lineage (NCBI taxonomy): Eukaryota > Metazoa > Chordata > Cladistia > Polypteriformes > Polypteridae > Polypterus > Polypterus senegalus. The sequence continues at coordinate 174,246,573 of NC_053163.1, forward strand.
GTATGGCATGTTACTTTGATTTAGGAGATGTGTATACTTTGTTCTGAATTCTTCAAGTAGTACTTCCCTTCCTTCATTGAAAAAATTGCATCGTGAGTTGCCTTATGTCGGTGCTTTGTGTTAATCGGCTTAACAATTATTAATTGTATTTAATACTTTTAACAAACTGTAAATTAAATTAACAAATCAGTCAGCCATTTTGGAGCTAATCTTTTTAATTTAATAATCTACCAGACTTCATTGGTGTTACAAATATACTATCCCAAGTCTTAATTTTCCTAACCCATTGGCTGTTCTAAATTTCTTAATGTCAGAATGTCAGTTGTGTAACTGATACCTAAAATATTTTTACATTCTCTTAGAAACATTTTTGTACAAAACTGTAATGTTCTCTTCATTGGAGAAATAATTGCTTATTAGTATGCAATCTTGTAATAAACGTCATGCTAATTGTTTCTCTGAGTTACACCAAAGTTGGCCGTTGAGATTCCGTTCACAATCACCAGACTCACCTGTGTACTTTTGTAAGTCCTCATATAGCGGTGAAATACCTAAAAGCTATAATCTAGTAAATATTTTCTCTGCCTTGAAAAAGATACTTGTGTAAATCTCAGCAGTCTTAATCTGGATCACAAATTAATGGAAGCATTCCTGGAAGACAAGATCTAGAAATGCTGTTTTGTTTAGGTTGTGGCACGTTCAGCTTGTGTCTAGATAGATGCAGATTTGTACTGAATTTGTACAAAGAAACAAGTAGGTTTGGTGGATGTGGATTAAACAAATCTGCTTGATTATCATAGAACACCATGCCATCTATTTTGTAAGAGAAAAATAAAAACCTGCAATGTTGTACTAAATGAAATAAGTAGTCAAAGAAACAATCAAGGATACAGTGTGCAGAGTGGTGCACAGCTGGTTAAGCTCTGAAAACAATAACTGTATTGAGAAGTGAGGTTGTCCACAAAATCGGTATAAATCGCCCTGGTCAAAATTCAGGATTAGGAAGTGTCAAAGATGTTTAATACATTTAGGTAGTTTTCCATTGGACAAAGAGGACACCCAGTATTTGTCATAAGTTTTGCTACTCATCCAGACAATTTATACAAGTGATTATATAGAAGAGAAAGATACAGGTGAGACTGCTTTTCTTAAGCAAATGTTCACTTGGGGATTGCACTGTACACTATATGATCTCAGTGGATGGAGAAAATAAAGTTTTGAAAGAGACTGAAACGTATGTTCCTTTTTTGTTCAATTTAGCTTATTAAGGACTTCATATAAAAGGTACCATAAGTCTAAGATTGCAGAGTTTTTTTGGTATTTTTTCCTCTCTTCTCGGTTAAACAATCTGAAATTTAATAGGCAACCTGATCCAAGTGTGTAATCTGTCAAGGTGGATAAGTACGGTGAATACCTGATTTTGACGTTAATCAGCCCTGCAGGTACTGTGGGGTTGGTTAGCTAATTAGGATATTACCACCAATGTTAAGAGGTACATCTTTACCTGTAGATCTCAACTCTTGTAAGTGAATTTGAAATTGGGAATTTTTGGATATTTTTCTGTTTTTGTGAGGTTTTTGTTATTTAACTCTGGCTTTTTAAAAGCAGAAAATCCTACATTTTCTAAACCTTGCACACTGAAATAAGTGCATTCATATATATACTTTGATTAGCAATTTAGAGGTTACAAATATAAAAATACTACTGAACTTTTATAGCATACACATTTCTTGATGTGCCTTTTGTGGTTTTCTTTAGTCTTTTCTACTGTAAAAGCTGTATTTTGCTGTTTTATGTCAGTTTGGTTTTTACTATCTTTATAATAGTTTGTATACTAAATACGTAATTTATGATGGTTTTTGTAACTCAAGATGAAGTCTAAAGCAGTTCTGAAAATAGGGTTAAAGTCTCACTCATCCAAACTCCGCTCTAGTTTGTACCTGATGCACAGTTCCTAACACATTGTATTACATTCCAGGTTACAAGTGGGTGGTTTACTGTCATATAGTGTGGAAATGAGCAGTAAGTCTTTGTAATTTAGGCAAAAAAATTGCAGATCTTCAATATGTAGATTCAAAGATCCTAATTAAACAGTATGCTCTTATACCTTTATTTGCATTTGGGCAGTTTTGAAGTAAAGTACAAATTAAGATGTTTTTCTTGAAATGTTTAGCCAGTAACTGAATAAGCAAGTAGTACATGATTAAAGCTTTAAACTAAATTAGGCTTTGGTAAAAGCTATTGAGGTGTGGTCATTTATTCTGAATAAAACACATACTCCTTTTAGAGATTGTATTGTTAAGTAGTTGTTGATGGTAACTAGATGAAGATGCAGTGTTAGAAGACGAGCAGTCTATTAGCTTTCGTGACAAAGTTGCATTTGCTAACTAACTGGATGTCAAGCTGAGCTGCTTCTAAATTGATATGGTAAAGACATTTTGAGACAGAATTTTATTGAGAAATTTTTTATTTTGTTTTATTGAGATCGTGAAGTATGTTATTTGGGAGTCAAAGTCCAACTCTCTCTCTTTTTTTAATCTTGTGTATTTTTCTATGATTTGTTCATTATATTCTGCAGTAAAGGGAAGTTTGGGTGTATGTATTGATCCAGCTAAATGATTTGAGCAGAACAGCAAGTTTGTAGCCATTTTGTCTAAAACAATCCCAGTTCCAGTTTGCTTTTCCTTGGACTGGTAGCCATTTATAAAGCCCAGCTTACCTTGGATGGGTCTTGGCAGTCTCAAGTTTATACGTAATTTTAATAGTGATATAGACATACGTTATTTCCCTTCCTTTAAAAGCTTTGCTAGCATGTGATTCATGATGCGTTTCTGTGTGGGTATGATTACTCTTAGCTGACAGTATGAGATTCTGGCAAGTCCTGACAGCTTTATTCAGCTTGGTCTGTGGGAAAAGTAACTTTCTGCCAGCACTTCCTCATATGATGTGGTGTCCTCTTGTAATGACTTGTTAGTTTGAACTGTTTGTTCATTCTCTCATTGTAAGTAACGTGAGTCCCCCTCCCCCACCCTTCTCCCTGAGTCACATTTTAATTGGTATTAACTTGTTGCCAAGTGTTCTAAGGGGATCGTGGTGGCACGTTTATAGTTTTGTATGTTTACCCAGGTAGCAATTATAAAAATTCTTCAAACACCATCTTGTACAGTGCAATGTTCTTGTATTGTACATTGAGCTTGTGAGACCTCCTGAGGAAAAAACGTTTGATAGTAAAAATTGGAACAATCCCTGATACACACATTCATTTATTTTCATAAGTCATTTATACAGTACACAATACAGAATTGTGAAGAGCTGGCCTTTGCAGAAACAATACCAATCTAATCTAACCACCTTAAACCTGCCTGTCCCAATTCATATTTACATAAGAGAAAGTTTACAGTGGGAAAATGTTAACTTATATTAGAGGTTGGTTGTATTTTTAAATTGTCGGGTTTTGCTTAATTTTATAGCAGATTTTGACTGTCAGTTTTTCTCCCAACACTTTTTTAATTGACTCATATCTAATCTGTTCAGTGTAGACTATTTTTAAGCATTTGATGGGTTATCTGTACTTAATCACTTTCATCAACTGTGTCTTGCTGCCTTTAGCAAACTGGAAGTGGGTTTTCGAGGGTATGTTTGGTTTAAAACTCGCATCTGTTGGAGTATCTTAATTTTCTAGTAACATTGATTACTGCCGAAATCCGAATGAGTCCTCTTCCTGCTTTAACAGTTTCATGCTTTTTTTAGATTTGTTGAATTAAATGTGAACTAGGCACTGAGTTTCTGCTATCATTAATATTTTGGATTGAAACAGTGTTTTAGCTTATTTAAGGATTCTAAAAATGTATTTAATGCCATTTTTAGAAGGCAATGCATTCAGTAATTTTATACAATTATGCATGTTTATTACAATATCAGCAGCTTTGTAGTTAATGTTCATATTCCTACTTGTAGTTGATAATTCTCCCTTAATGTACATTTTTTTCCAGCTTTCTTCACTTGTTCTGAAGCTGGTGGTTTTGAGGACTACTTTTCAATGATACTGTCCATCTGGGCACCCTCACCTTAACTTCCTCAAGTTCACCAACCAGTCAAGAGGCTTAGGTGTGTAGTTTTTTATTTCGCTGAATATTATCTTTTTTACCGTGGTAAAGTGTCAATTTTATTTACTTTTAATATGCTCCTTGCATGTCATAGCAATGACAATCAGCTGAACTTTATCAGGTATCATTCATTTTTTGTTTTTCTGTGAGCTTTCTTCTCTGACTTGCTGTGAGTCAAATGTATATGTTCGTGGTTCTGTAGTATGTGCTTTTCTGTTGACTCTGAAAACAATTCACAAAAGTGAAGTTTTATAGAGCATCCACACTCCTGATTAACACTTGCAGATTTTTTTTTTCATATTTGGATGTATTGTTTTATCAAGGGTGGTCATAAGCATGTAACTAAAACAGACTGATTACTTACTAAATGCAATTTACTAATTTTCTTGTTAGTCAGTCAGTTTAAATCTGACAGTTTAACTCATTTTTGTGTTAACATGCATTCCCACTGTTATAGATTATTCAGCTTGGTGCATATAAGCTTGGCAAATAATCAAGTGGCAGCATTTTGGCAATTAAAGAAAAACAACCTTTTAACTTGAGCTGTATATATTTACAGTGTACAGAAATGGAAATTGTATATTTCAGATGCTTTTACTCCAAATATATTATGTATGATTGTCAAGAATATTTTGAGAACAGATGGTACAGCAAGCATCTTTTCGTTACCTAGCACAAAAGCAGCCTTTTTAGTGTGACACTGCCACCAATTTTTGTAGCTCTTACAAGTCGAAGATGCCGTCAATTTTATTAATTCATGCTAATCCTTAGTTACACTGTGGAATACAGTTTTCACCCACTTTTAATGTATTTAAACTGTCTACAGAAATTAAATGCACCGTTTAAAACATCCATGTTGTATCCATAGATAGGTCATTGGTTGTTCACCTGTTAAGTTTTGAGTTCCTTTATATAGCTGATAGTACATTTTTGTTAAATTTAGTTGGTTGAAGTCTTTGGCACTGAGCTACATTAAGTGATATTGCATGTCATTCTTTTATGGCAGATGTTTCCCAGGTAACACAGAGAAAAGAGTTCATTGAGTGAGTATCGCCCACACAAGTAAAATTTAGTGGAGTACTATTTTGACTCCAGAGCTAATCTCTTCACCAAAACGTTGCCGTGGTACTCTAGTGAGAAAAATGAATGAAGGGGTGATAGAAAATTTACAGCTTTTTAGTTTAAAATGTGTTAATCCTAAACTTGCTATGGCTGATGTGTAATTGTGCATTAAAGGGTAATTTTGGTATTGTTTCATGGTATATTTTCTACATGAAATTGTGTTTTTTTTTTTTGTTTTTTTTTATTTAAAAAATTTCTTAACCCATTCCATTTTAAAATAGAGGTGATGGGACTGGGTTTGAAACATGAAAATTAAACCTTTAAAATTGAGTGTGTCTGTTTTTCAAGGCAAGAGTGTTATCAAGTATTGATTCACGTCTTACAATTGCAAATGTATTATAAATTTTCCTCCGTAACTCCATGAACATCCAAAAGTGCCTTTTCCGTATTCAACAAAATCACATTGATAGTAATTGGATGCGAGTTCCTGAAGTTTTGCTATCACTAAAGACAGAAAAAAGCATTCAACATGGAGCGGTTCTTATTTCTTGGATTATTTCTTTTTTGGTTGGGCCTGATAGATCTTCATGGATTAAACTACTAAACTGCAGCCCAGTAACTTTGTTGTTACAGGGTGAGCAAAATTGAAGTACCACATTTCTCAAGGTCATTGTGTGAGAGAGAGGCAGCTGAGTGGGTTGGGGTGGGGGTCCTTTTGATAGGTGATCCCTTGTAGTTTTCAGTTGCCAACATGCCCTGGTCTGCTGCGTACTGGGCTTTTGCTATTGAAACGTTCTTTAAAAACGATTAATCCATCATCACCACTCAACGAGACTTCAAAATGCACTTCAGCATTCCTCCTAACTGAGACATCCCAAATCGGGAAAACAATTCTTCAGTGGATGGGTAGCTTTAGACAGATGGGTGCAACACTGAACGGAAAATCTTCAGGCCTTCCTTGGACTGTTCTAATGCCTGAAAACATCCAAGCTGTCAGGGCATCAATTTTGCAGTCTCCTAGGCATTCAGCACACTTCTGCCTTATGCATCTCCAACACTTCTTTGTGGAGGATTTTGTATGAGGACCTTAATTTCCAACAATACAAAATGATAGTATTGCAGGATCTCACTGGGGAGACCCTTAGAGTTGTGCTTGAACATTCTGCAAACTGTTAGAGATGCCATCACCTTGTGCAGTGACAAGGCACATTTCCATTTGAATGGTTGTGTAAATAAGCAGAACTTTCACTATTAGGCTTGAACGAACCCTCGTGAACTTCATCAGGGACCCCTGCACTGTGAGAGTATTACAGTTTGGTGCGTCGTTGCTTAATTTGGCATTGTATGCCCTTTTTTTGAGGAGAGGGGAGCAATCGTCACCGTCGCTTCAGAATGTTACATTGAAATGCTATAGAACTTTTTGTGGCCCCAATTGGAAGAAATGGATGTCTGGTTTCAATAGGATGGAGCAACAGGTTATACGGCATGGAGATGCATGCAAGTTTTGCGGGAGATGTTTCCAGGGAAGCTGGGGTCTCTGCACTGCCTGATGTTTCTCTGTGCAATTTCTTTTTGTGGGGCTATCCCAAGTCGAAGGTATACACGCACCGGCCTGAAAATTGCCGCTGTTCCCCTTGAAACGGCCAAGTCATGTGAGCATTCAGAAATTGTCTTGAAGAGTGTTTTGCTAATATGATGGCCATGACCTTGGACATTTTTAAAAGACGGTGTTTAATGTGTATAACTTTTCTTGTCATAATGAAATGTTTTTTTTTTTTTTTTAGAACAGATGTTTGAATTGTGGTACTTTTGTTTCACCCTGTATAAACTGATTACTCCATTTTAGGAAAAGGTCTCATGTAGGCTCAGTGGCAAAGGACACCAATCATTAACGTGTGTAAGTTGTAAGAGCTTGAATATAAAATTTCTACTGTGTTGAAAATCATGAGGAATAACTTGATTGGAATGGCTCATTACCTAGTGCCACTGCAAAACACTGTAAATAGAATGTCAAATACTTAGTAGCAGTCAGACTGTTAAAAAACAATACCTTGATTTAAATATGAAGATTGCTAAGGCAAATCATTACAGAACCTGAATGCACTATGTGTTTAGTGCATTTTTTCTGCAGTAATTTTCTTTACACTCCGTGTAACACTAGTGCGTCTTGCGTTTGCAGTGCTTACGATAAAATGTAAGCATGAATATGTTCTGCCAAGTGTGTGGTGTGTTTTTTAATACCATTTCAGGAATTTTAAATCTAAAAATCTAAAAACGTAATTGAAAACTAGTGTTCTTTTTTCAAATGTCAAAACCCACTGTAGTTCTGGTCAGTGCTGCCACATTACTGTCCATTATTAGTCGAATAGTTTAAACAGCCTGAAAATAAAGAATTGTAGTATTTCATACTTGATTAAATTATCTACATTTTTTTAGAATAATGCATTTGTTGGATTTCACAAATTTAGAATTTTTCAGAAATGTGCCACAGTATGCATGACCTCTGACCTTTCCAGAGTTGTCCACATTTTGTGGTGTTTAACACATGCAGGTAAGATTTTTGCTTTACCCTGCACACAACTCTTAATGTCCTATAAGTCTGATTTTGTTAGTTGTTAATTTTCTGTTTGAGATCCAGAAATTTGTGGTACTTTTGGCTCCTCATTTTGTATAAACACTAATATATTTACAATGTTGGCTCAAATCAAATAATTCAAGGCAATTCATCACTGTCAACGTGGATCAGGCTACTTTTTAGCACTCTTGTTAAAAGTTTGGGTTTAAAGGTTTAGCCATGTTGTGGCTTACAAACACTGAGAAGCATTAGACTAAATTTACATAATTAAAGTCAATTTTATCTCCTGTCTGGAAGAGAATATAGTTGAACCAGTATATGTGAAATTGGATATTTTAACACAAATTGCAAGTTACATTTAGAGATGGTGCAATTTTTTTTTTAACTTGACTCCAGTAACCCAGTAATTGCTTCCAACTCCATGACTCAGACTGTGACTCCATGGCCCTGCCTCAGACAACAGAATAGCACTACCGCATGGTAATACTTATGTAGCAGAAAAATAGATCAAGCCTTTTATGTACCGTTTCATTTTTGAACAAGGATTGACATCATAGGCACCTTTTCTAGTCAAGCATGGTCCTGTGGCTTCTATTCCATGAAATGAAAAGAAACACATACATGACTGCTTTGGTGGCTTTTACAAATTTTGAGCCTTTGACCAGAGATGTTGGCCCTTTTAATGTCTTAATGATGGGTGAAGATCAAAGATTTTGTGGGAACTTCTTAATCACTGCTACAGCAACCTCTGTAACAAAGTAAAATGTTCGAGTTTCCGTAGTTCATCAATTGGTTGTGCTGTCCAACCTTGACTGGTAAAAGCATCTGAAAATAGAAATTAGAAAAACACACGCACTGTTGTCCTCTAACCTGCCCTCCAAAAAAATAATAATGAGGATGTAATAACCAAACCTTAGATCATTGTTAACTTTAATTTTTAAACGTAAGCATTTTAAAATAAAACTTAAGACACTATTGAGGTTTTAATTCATCCACTGTTCCAACCCACTAATACAGTCAATGAGAAGCATTTAGTCTAAGTGATTAGTACAGATCAGTGACATCAGCCTATAGATTAATATTCCAAATGACATCTAATGGCAGTATCTAAAGAAAACAGACTTCAGCACCAAACCCTGAGACGAGGCATGAATATTGTTAACAGGCTTTTAGCAGTATTGCTAGTAACGTAGTCATTCACAAAGTACTGCATTTCCTTTTTTGTTGCAGTTATGTGGTAAAGTGGAGTGCAGCTTTAAACTATGTATATAGCTAAAGGCTTCATGTGAATCAGTACCAGCAGAAAATTGTTTTTTGTCTTCCAGTAAGGCTCACCGATTTGCTCAGTTTTGTTTCAAATTATTTAGATGTCCATGAGGGTAGATTGTGGGACACTTGCTATATTCACACTGTTTTGTTCCTTGCATTTTGTAAAATGAGTTACATAAACATACAGGAGCAAATTCCATATCTGTGCTCATCCCCTAAGACGGTTTCATCAAATATCATGTCATGTCGTCCTTTTTTGATTATAAGTTGCCTTTAACAGCAATCAAATAGCTGACCCGTGTGTTTTTTAAAAAAAAATTTCTTTCAGTTACTTTGTAGTATTGTTTTACAGTAACCTCATTATTAAAATTTATGCAGTTTCTTTGACATGCTTTCTTTTGTCATTTCAGGCTTAAGGTTGTTTGGTTTTATATTGTAGTGTTTTTATTTAATGTATTCACTGTATGCAGGAATTTGACAATGTATACACTTAACAAGTATTCTGTACTCCATCACACTTAAATTGCTTTACCTGTCCTTAATTTTTTACTTTAATCTCCACTCATTATTTTTTCAAACTGGAATTGGTCCTATTTTTCTTGTAAAATAACTTTGAAAATCATTTTGCTCTTTGTCACATTTACCAGGAACCAGTTCCCAATTGTCTTTGTGTGCGTTTCTTGTATTCTTGTTTATCACTTATGATAATAGTAAGTATATTGTCTTTTTAAAAAGGCCCTCGCTTGACTAAATTTAATACACATTTCCATTCTATGTAAACTGTCCTCTGCTGTATGTTGTTCATACATCTACGTTGCATTTCTGTATTCCATTCCATGTATGTGTTCCAAGACTCATTTACATTGTTTGCATGACTAGGATCCTAGTTTGCTAAAGTTAACTTGTTAGAACTGGCTGGAAAAAAAAACTTGGTCGGCTGTTTATCATTTCTCCTTGGAGTAACATTTGCATGTTTGTTCATATTGTCAAATTTCTTGTTTATAAACCAGTGAAAGACTTGTAATGCTCTCATTTGTGATTTATACATTACTGTCTATGTTGACATGTCACTTGTAGCTTTCTGCATGTTGACCAGTAAATTTCTGCATGTCACCTGCTTAGGGGATAGAGCGGGTTTGATTAGATCATACTTGTTTTTTTGGGTTGATTTAAAGTTGGACAATACTTGAGAAAGCCAAATGTTTAAGAGACTTCAGTTTAAAGCAGTTCTGTTTTACTGAAATATTTATCCTATCACCCAAGTGAGTTGAAGTTTAATTTTCATTCAGTGGTTTTTTTTTTTTTTTCGTTGGTTGCATAATTCAACCACTATCAAATGGTCAATTTTCTCTGCAGCTTTTTGAATTGGGCTTTTATATAAATGCGTTCCTGAGTTTCTAAGCAAATGCTTGAATAAACTGCAGGAGCTGATATTTGACTAAAAAATTGGTAAGGTAAACAAATCTTTTTCTTCAGCACAGAATTTATGGTCTGTATTGAATAACCCAGTTTTAATGTTAGTTTTCATGATTTTGATTTTCTTTTGTTTAAATATAGGAGTTTTAAAAATATCCTCAGAGCTTATGTCAAGCAAAATTTCAAAATAAGTAAGTCTCCTCCTAGTTTTTTTTTTTTTTTTTTTTTTAAATAAATAAATAAATAGCACATCAAAAAAAACACTGAATCCTGTTCAGTCCTCATTTTTGAATGTTGTAGCTGTGGTTTAAAATTCAGAGCTACTGTTCACACTGCATTGTTGCAATGCGTTTCAGAATTATTAGCCTTCAGGTCAGGTATCACAAGCTTTTTTTTTTTTTTTGAGTTATGCACAAGAGTTTAGTGTACAGATTTAGTTTTTTTTTGTCCCTCTCCAAAGGTTGGGGTAGATACATACCTGGCTTATATGAGGTGTGAGACAAAAATAACCGGATTGGTGGTAAAAATAAAAATGTGTTCCCTTCAGGTCACTTTTGATTTTTGAAAACAAGTAAAAATCACAGGAGAGCTAAACTGGGCGAATAGGGGGAATGTTTTTGTCAGTCATAAACTGCTTTACAGAAAGAGAAAATTGGCAAGAAATTTGATGTTGATTCATGTTTTACCCCCACCTGACATTATCGTGGCAACTCATTTAATAATTGTTGTGCATATGCTGACTGGTCTAGCAGGTCGGTGGGTAGGAGGGGATTTAATTCTACGATTCACGTCCAGCCAACCTCCAGACTGTTTTCTAGGAAAGCCCCAAGCCCAGTCCAATTATTTTTGTCTTGCCTCTTATTTTCTTGTTAGGTTTAACATGTGCTTACAACTTCATTCAGAAAACCAGCTTAAACAATTGACTTTTCCAGCTTTTGTGTCTGCTGTCAATGTCTATACAGTTAAAAAATGCAATATGCATCCCCCCCCCGGCATGGAGCAATGCTTTTGAACCCCTGTTAGTCATGTTTCATTTACTTTGTAAATCTGTCTTTTGGTACAGTAGTTTTCATGGTCCTATACAGTGATCCCCTGCCTATCACGGAAGTTACTTTCCAGACCCATCAGTGATAGGTGAAAATCTGCGATATAGAAAGACCATATAAAATTTTTTTTTTTTTTTTTAGTTTAAGCCTTGAAATACCCCTACCACACACTTAGATGCATGTAAACTTATTAAAATACACTTTGTAAATGCATATATGATATGTGGATGTCGGGCTAAGGATATGAGTAACAACAACAATAATAATATAGCGTATCGTCGATTCATTCAAGCTGTAATGACGAGCAACGTCCGTGTAACGCTTTCCTTTCCTTCCCTTCTTAGAAGATGCAGGATACTTGGGAGCCATCGTAGGGCTTAAAATGAAAAGTTCACAAGTTTTGCTCACAACAATCTTGCCACAAGCAAGGTAGTGATACGCAGAAAACTGAGATGCATCGGGGACCCACACTTGCTGTTCTTGCGGGATTACACCACATTAGCTTCAGCCAATCAGGGCCCAAGAGAATGAAAATCACACTCTGATTGGTTGAGTCTCCTCTTTTAGCCAATAACGGGCCTTGTAAGAAATCTGGGTACTGTAACGCGAAACTTTGTCTACCGTAGTGACTGCTGAAAATCGTATGCTTTGTTATGAATTGGCTGCAAAGTACACTACAGGTAGGATGTACTTATTGAATTCTTCAACGATAGCTGAACTGTGATAATATCGGGGGATCACTGTATATTTAATGATCCAGAGTAGTTCATTCCAAAATGTTTCACAAAGACTGTTCATGTTTCACTCAGTGTCTTGCAAGAAACATTTTCCTTTTTAAAATGACATTTCAATAATGACCAGTTTCATATTTGCTTTCCTGTTTAATTCTTTAACTTCTTTTGGATTCATTCTGTAGCTTTTTCCCTTTGTTGCTTAAACAGAGGATGTGAAATTACATTACTATACTGCTTTTCTTTGCCATCATACTTAAGAACACTTTTGGATTCTGTTGATCATTGTATATGTTCTTTCACAATAGCATTTTATCATGTAAAATTTCACATTGCAACATAGCTTAAACAGTCTCTCTGCTTCCCATTCACCCAAACTGTAATGGATAGCTGTTGCACATACAGCTTGTTGGATTTTCCAAAACTAAGTGGTACTGGCTGGTTATGGAGTGAATGTATGTTTGCTTGATTTATAAAACTTCATTTTTTAGCTATATATTCCAGTTTATACTGTTTCTTCTTCAAGTCTTGGGATAGTTAACCAACTGAGGTGGGGAAATGTTTTAAATATTAAAACATTACTGTGCACAGAATTCTGTTGTATGCAATAATGCAACAAAAAACATGTTATGAGCTACATTACAGGTGCCAGTCATAAAATTAGAATATCATGACAGTTGATTTATTTCAGTAATTCCATTCAAAAAGTGAAACTTGTATATTCGATTCATTCATTACACACAGACTGATGTATTTCAAATGTTTATTTCTTTTAATTTTGATGATTATAACTGACAACTAATGAAAGTCCCAAATTCAGTATCTTGGAAAATTAGAATATCAATTAAGACCAATGCAAAAAAAGGATTTTTAGAAATGTTGGCCAACTGAAGGGTATGAACATGAAAAGTATGAGCATGTACAGCACTCAATATTTAGTTGAGGCTCCTTTGGCCTGGATTACTGCAGCAATGTGGCGGGCATGTAGTCGGATCAGTCTGTGGCACTGCTTAGGTGTTATGAGGGCCCATGTTGCTCTGATAGTGGCCTTCAGCTCTTCTGAATTGTTGGGTCTGGCGTATTGCATCTTCCTCTTCACAATACCCTATAGATTTTCTATGGGGTTAAGGTCAGGCGAGTTTGCTGGCCAATCAAGAACAGGGATACCATGGTCCTTAAACCAGGTACTGGTAGCTTTGGCACTGTGTGCAGGTGCCAGGTCCTGTTGGAAAATGAAATCTGCATCTCCATAAAGTTCATCAGCAGCAGGAAGCATGAAGTGCTCTAAAACTTCCTGGTAGACGGCTGCGTTGACCTTGGACCTCAGAAAACACAATGGACCAACACTAGCAGATGACATGGCACCCCAAACCATCACTGACTGTGGAAACTTTACACTGGACCTCAAGAAACAAGGATTCTGTGCCTCTCCTCTCTTCCTCCAGACTCTGGGACCTTGATTTCCAAAGGAAATGCAAAATTTACTTTCATCAGAGAACATAACTTTGGACCACTCAGCAGCAGTCCAGTCGAGACGCTTCTGATGCTGTCTCTTGTTCAAGAGTGGCTTGACACAAGGAATGCGACAGCTGAAACCCATGTCTTGCATACGTCTGTGCGTGGTGGTTCTTGAAGCACTGACTCCAGCTGCAGTCCACTCTTAGTGAATCTCCCCCACAGTTTTGAATGGGTTTTGTTTCACAATCCTCTCCAGGTGCAGTTATCCCTATTGCTTGTACACTTTTTTCTACCACATCTTGTCCTTCCCTTCGCCTCTCTATTAATGTGCTTGGACACAGAGCTCTGTGAACAGCCAGCCTCTTTAGCAATGACCTTTTGTGTCTTGCCCTCCTTGTGCAAGGTGTCAATGGTCGTCTTTTGGACAACTGTCAAGTCAGCAGTCTTCCCATGATTGTGTAGCCTACAGAACTAGACTGAGAGACCATTTAAAGGCTTTTGCAGGTGTTTTGAGTTAGCAGATTTAGAGCGTGGCACCAGATGTCTTCAATATTGAACCTTTTCACAATATTCTAATTTTCTGAGATACTGAATTTGGAACTTTCATTAGTTGTCAGTTATAATCATCAAAATTTAAAGAAATAAACATTTGAAATACATCAGTCTGTGTGTAATGAATGAATCTAATATACAAGTTTCACTTTTTGAATGGAATTACTGAAATCAACTTTGTCATGATATTCTAATTTTATGAACCGGCACCTGTGTATACAACGTACTAACATTATTAAATTTTATGCCAGAACCGCTAAAGATACTGTAGTTTCTTCCAGGAGGATCTGTTTTGTGTGTTCTTTTTTTGTTTTTTTTTTTGGCGGGGGGGTCTTGTAATGTATCTTTTGGAGCGGTCTGTGTTTATGCTTTCTCTAGTTATCAATTCTGAAAGCTTACTATATATTATTGGTTCTTGTTTGCACGTGCATTAAAATTGCATGTTCATCCATCAGCATTTGCTGGTTACATTTATACTGAAACCTAACTGCAGACATTCACCTGGCTTATATTAAATAGGACTGCAGTGAAACTATTGGCTGGTACCCCTTTTATTATGACATGATAAACTAATACTTGTTTAATTCCTCTCTGTATGTTGACATGCATGGCTTTAAGAAATTTAACACTTCTGCTAATATGTTGTGAGCATACCAGTCAATCTGCAGTGTTTAGGGATGGTTGTATATTAAAGGCGTTCAAATTTTAGTAACATCGTTAGTGTGGTTCTAGGTATCTTCAGTTTAATACTGTTTTATACATACAGTATGTACAAAGTATAAAACTAATAACTTCTGTAAGGCTAGGTAGACATTGCGACGACCAAAAAAATGTCACTCTTGCTATTATAGACGACATGTTACAAGACAATTACCAGCTTATTTATGGTATTGCCCCTCTCAAGCAGACTTGCTTGATACCTGACCTGAAGATCACTTTTCATGCTAGAGTTCTGCTGTCATGAGAATATTCCAGTGCACCACTTTGTTTTTTGATTTCTGAAACACATTTCACTTTTTTTGAACAAGTAGGTATTTAAATAGTAGAAAAGTATGTGAATGTTTTTACTTCCTTGCATGTGAAGATTGACTGCAAAATTACACAGTACTTGTTAAATGGTTTCTTATTTTGGGTTGTTTGTGTTCATCTTTCTTATTTTGACTGCAGTCAGCCCCTGCAGCCCCTTCCTTGCCCTTTTTTGTGCCCCTGCTGCCAGAGTATTTAAATCAATGGAGGACTCTGATGTGGAGTCCACAGCCAGCATCCTGGCTTCAGTACGTGAGCAGGAAGTTCAGTTTGAGCGATTAACTCGTGCCCTGGAAGAAGAGCGTCGCACCATGTGTCAGCAGATCTCGCAGAGGGGCTTCAACAACACCTCTGCAATTGCCAACGGCAACACTGGAACGCTCACGCGATTACAACAGGTAACCAATGGAATAGAAACAAAAACTCTGCTCTATTCTTGCGTCACATAGGCAGAATTTAACAGCTGGAAATTGCCATATTATGCATGAAGTTTGGAGGGGTGGGGGTTTGTCACAATGAGTAGTATTCTCTAATTTCAGGATTTCGTTTTCTATTTTTAGTCAAGTGAATGCTCATTTTTGTCCCAAATCTCTGGAGGTATTATACTTATTGTGATACTGATTAGCAGTCTCATTATGTCTTGTTAGAATTTTCAAAGTTTTTGAATTATTTTTTCTATAGCTATGAGTGAGTTATTTCCCCCTTCCCAGAGTGTCACACATGGGTTGCAGTTTATATTGAAAATATGCACAATAATTTGGGATGTATATTGTTCCATTTCTAGCATAATATACAGAAATGGCATGGATCATGAACATGCTTAGTGCTGTGTGACACATTGTTTTTGTAAAATGCAGCAATACCTTGTATATGGTTAATTGGTTCAGAAACTCCATTGGTGTGGAAAACCGTGCCTATCAAATGTTATAATGGATTACAGTACTGTATAATGCAGTGTGTTACCAGCAATCAATTATTGGCCCCCAAATGATAGTAAATTAAAAATGTATTAACTGGAGAAATGTTTGCTGTTGAAAATTGAAATTATTTTGAAAGAAAAGATTAATGAAGCTTGTGCACTCCCTTACCCCTCCGTAAACAAACCTGTGTCATTTATATTGGATATTTGGCTAAATTCCTGTAGCTGTCTCTTTCACCAATGTATTAACTCGCTGGATATTTTTAAGCAGCATTGTTGTCTACACTTGCACCTTCATCTACAATTCAAACACATTTTATGCGAAGTGTGTTAAAACCATCCAAAAATTACAGAAAGGTTTTGACCGTGTGCATCTTTAGTCTGAATGGCCATTTCAGTTTTGTTTGTTTTTTGATTGCAGTCATATCATATCCATATCATTGATGTTCCATGTGATCAGTAGAATGTATGTCACTTTTGTCATATATGATGAAGTGGCTGTTGCATACTTTTTCCTTTTTAATAACAGTCTGTGCCAACAATTCATTTGTACCTTTTTTTGTTGCATTCTATTTTTGCAAATGATGCACTATCTATATGAAGCTTTATAATTTCAAGTTTTTACTCTAGTGGTAACTATTTACATTTGTTTCGCACACTATTCTGTTGGTACTTTGTCTTTCCGTTCATAAGTATGAAATGTAATAACTTTTAAATATAGCCCAAGCCAGTAGAGCTGCAGTGGCACTTTTTTTACATTACTGTCACAAAATTGTAGGTGATAGTTTTTTCAAATAGAATGAGTTAAAGGTATTCCATTTTTGGAACATAGCCAGCTGTTATCTGCTTTTTTGCTTTCAGATGTTTTAAAATTATAAATACTGTTATAGCAAAAACATGCGTTAATAAAAATCTCATTGTACAAGGAATTACTGTACTCCCTTAGTAAAGCTTAAAGTAATATGTTGATGTGATTCAGAAACGCAAGCATGAATTAAGATACAGATTAGTTTCATACATGTGATTGTCAGTTTCCTGTTTTCGTCAGATGAATATAATTTAAAGAAGCATATTGGAACCTATACATTTTTTTTATAATCTTTGTGGCGTAATTATTAGAGTGGCCTGTATATAGTGCAGTTGTGTTTAATTAGCTGTTTTTTGAATTTTGGTTTTATTGGTCAGTTTGGTCCATTTGTTGTTTTGCCACTTAGATTTTCAGCAGGGTTTAAACAGTTTTCCTCATTAGCTGGGAGAATACCAATTTAAAGCAAAATTCTGTCATTTATATAAATGGTTTTCTGTTCCGGTACTTGTTAATGTTTTGAACACTCTTGAAATGTATTCAAAATTGTAGGAGGAATGGCTCCAAATTGAGTGCAAGTTTGAAGGGAAAAATATTAAGAATATTTACATACAATTTAAACCATTTTGCTTAATTTGTAGTTTGTTACAAGCATTTCATGTCCTTCGCTTTACCAACTTAACTGGGTGTTTGATTCCCAAATGTAAATTTTTCTTGGTAAAGAATTACTTTGTGTTCCATCCTTGGTTATCATTGTTTTTTGATGGGATGTGCTTTAAAGAGATTGCTTTCTCTTTGCATTTCTCAAATTACATCGTCCATATGATAATTGTTAATGTCCAGTTGGTTTGTATATAATATACAAATGGTGTCTCGTTATCTCATAGAACATACAGTATAAAAAATGTCGGGTATCACGGTATTTATAGTGACTAATCTACTTTTAACTGGCATTTATATTAATGGTGAGTGTACATTGATCATTCTGGATATTTTTTTCCTGCTTCATTCCAAGTTTGTTTTTCAATATTTCCCCTTATTTTAAATGGTTTAATTCTTTAAGCCATTAACCTTGCTACATGTCATGTTTGCCAAGCTTCCTTTTTCTTTTCTGTCCCATTTCTGTAGTATTGGGAGGGGTGTGTTTGAGGTTTTTCTCTTCTGTGTTCTGTCCAGAATGGCCGGCTGACTGGTGATATGGATGTAGAGAGACAGAAGGTTGCTGACATCTATCTTAACGGAGCGCAGGTTGGTTTGCATGATGGATGCTCTCTTTTACAATGCAAGCAGCATAGATATGCCTTCAAAAATCTCTTTAAAAACAGTTTTGAGCAAGCTTGTTTGCTTTGCATGTTGCTTTTTAGAAATAGTTTGTTAATGCTTGTATGCAAAAATAAACTTCAAGCCTACTTAAAAACAATTCAGATTTTAGTAACTTGCCTTGCCACATGTATCCTTTACTTGATTTTGGTCTTGCTGTGATGAATATTGGTAGGAGACTGAACCTTTTTTTTTTTTTTTTTGTGGTCCATTTGATCCGCTGTTACTCTTTTGCTAAATCAGGTTTTAATATTGCAACTTTGTTTCTTGCAGCCTCAAGCTCACCAGTACAGGATGATAGACCCAGGGCATATAGTTGAAGAGACTGTAACAGTGGAAGAAGATCCAGACCAGCCAGAGTCGGTGGTTTCTGTAGAGACCTCAGAGGATGGAACAACAAGACGTACTGAAACCACAGTAAGCGGTTTATCAAATTCTGTTCACATATTTATTGGATTTGGCGTATTCATCCTAATCACAATGTTATGATAATTAGAATTTTGAGCATGATATTAGAATTGTGTTTATCTTCCAGTATGGTGTGTATGAATCAAAAGGAAAACTTTGAAACAAATATGGATCCATTTTGTAATACCTTAAAAATAAAAGTAAGGGAGCCTAATGCCATAAACTCACGCGGCTTCCACCAGCCCAGTTGCAGTCCCTTCATTTTTATCATTGTCATCTGAACACAATGTTGTGTCTCCTGGTGAAAAGCTGTGCGCTAAAATATGTGAATGTGTCCATTGATAGCCAGCTTCATTGGCTTGCATCGGCAGTCCTGTGTTTCAGCACTGGCCCCGTTTCAAGGAGCTTTTCAATTTGGAAACCTTACAAAGAGTATTTAAGAGAAAATGTTAAGCTTATTAGGGCTGGATATCGGCACTCCTGTCTCGATTCAATATTGATTTTTATCTTGACTGAATTAGTGTGAACTGATATATTAAGTGGTGACTTTTTTAGAAATTACTTACCCTTGCATATAGAGCTTTTAATGTAAAGTGACACATTTCAGTTTAACACTTTATTTGAAAGGGTGACTACGTAGTAACTTCATAACATATGCATTAGTATGGAATGACAGTTAAGAAGAAATTCTTGATTAGTTATGAACAGTTAACATCAGTATTTGGAAAATGTAGAACATAATACTATTGCTGTTTTAAAAACAAAAATAAATGCAGCACTGCACTCATTCAGAATTCACAATAATTTAACATACAGTATGTACCGCCACATCCCAGTCCACACTTTGTTGTTGGAGGCTTCTTGCATGCATTAATAAAATTAAAATCTACTTCATAGAACATTTATATCTTTCCAATATAGAAATCAAATATTGCTTTTTAAATGTTATTGAATAACCTATTTGTGTTTTGAATCTCTGTGTATGCACCCTTTCAACTAAACTTATTGGCCATATTTATTCCTGTAATGCAGCGGTCCTCAATCACGGTCCTGGAGGGCTGCAGTGGCTGCAGGTTTTTTCTCCAACCCAGTTGCTTAATACGAAGCACATATTGCTCAAGTAACACTTCTGCTTCATTTTAGTTGTCTCGCTCGTTAAGATTTTGAACCCTTATTGCTTATTTTAGATTTAAACAGCTGTATTCTCAGTTTTTAATTGCATCTAAGTAGCAATAACCTGAAAATGACAAGAGACCAGCATTTCTCCATTAAGCTTGTTACCATTTACACCTATATTTATCTGCACTATTGGGTTTAATTAAACACTTTTTTAAGGAAAGAGAAAAAAGTGAAGGACTGAGAATTACGGTACTCCTCCATTTTAGCCTTCAAATAATTTGGATGATAATCCTTAGAAAGGGGTAGAAAATCTAGGATATGAGAATTACCTGACATAGCAGAGTTAGAGCATTAACAAACTATGAAATTAAATTGTTGGCAAGAATTGCTTTCTAATTAAGCAACGGGGTTAGAACAAAAACCTGCAGCCGCTGCGGCCCTCCATGACCTGTGATTGAGGACCCCCTGCTCTAATGGACATTTAAAATGTTGAATTGTTCATATTAAAGATACAGAGGGAAGACTTGTCTTTCTATAATTTTACAGGTTAAACATCTTCAGTTGCTCACTTTTTAAGTAATTTTAATCAGTCTCCGGCTTCCTTACAGTCCTCAGACAAAAGAAGTATTTTAAAATGAGGGTCTAGAGCTGATGCTTGTTGACATTGAATGAATGGAGCATAAAAGAACCACCAGCCATTGTGGCTATTATGGAGCCACTTCAGGTTAGCTGCTTTGTACACACACACTTAATTGCAGTTTTTTAATTGTAGCTTTAGGTCTGTAGTCCAAATGTGAACCCTAGTCTTAACTGTGAAGAACAGAAATGGTCTCGCTGGCCTACATACACCAATGCACAGAAGCAGAAACATCTGCATTATGCCAGACCAACCAGCACAGGCAAGGTGCCTTAGAACAACAAAGACAATGTACGACAAACCACAGAGCGACATTATCCGAACATCAGTGGCAGCAAGCAAGTCTTTCACCTAGACAGTGAACAAAAAATGAATTACACACACAACCTTTCTGAAGAGGAGCGGCAAACTGCCAGACAACAAGAAACGTTAGGACGGAAAAACTACAGGGATTCCATAAAAATGACAGCTCAAAACAAGATATTCCCTTTATATTACGGCGTAGGGAATTACCAGTTCATTTAGCATATTGTATGTCTATCACCAAATCAAAATGCCGAAAATGTAATGTCAGTTTTTTGCCAGGCCATTTTTACCCATGGCCAGGGTTGTATCGAAACCCGGGTTAAACATACAGTACCTGCAGGGTACACACAAGGGAATATTTTCAATGTCATTATTGTTTATGTAAGCAAATTTTGTTTTCTGACAATTATTGTATACGTCGGTATACTACATTAGCGGATAGCCACACTTCACACATACTGACTTGCATGTTCCCTGCATTTCCTTTCTTGTCCAATATGTTCCGTTAAACTGTTCATGTTATACTTTGTATTGTAAATATTCATGCTGTTGTAAGTGACTATAATAACATTCCATGCTTTTTCTGTAGAAAGTCCTAACAGGTGCATTAGTGCCATCTACTGGATCGGACACAAAAATCTATGTATTGTAATTCAGCATGGTAGATTCATGAGATTGATTTTGAAACTTTTTTGTTTTGTTTAAATGAAAGAAAGATTAGCTGAAAATTTATATTTTTACCCAGGCTGCTGCCTTATTAATTTAAATATATCACGTAAGGGTGTCTTGTGATTGTTTCACTTCCATCAACATCAGAACATCTTTGTAACAGTTGAGGTATGTTTGGCATATTTGAAGTTATTCTATTAATGTTTTGGCGTGCTGTTTTGCCCCAGACACTTAACTGTATTGTTATGTAGTGTGTGTGTTATTTTATATATTTTAAGAGTTTTCTGAAGGGTCTTGATTATAGCCTTAGGTTTGTAGTCCAAATGTAAACTACTCAGTAAATTTTAATGTGTTTGAGCATTTCACCAAATATGTTTTGCAGGGTTTGAAATCCAGTGTGATATTGCGAGTATTCTACACAGTTTTCCCGTGTGTGTATATTTGTGTGTGTATGTATATTTTTATGGGTATTTATATATTATATATACTGATACAGGTTGCATTTCAAACAGTGTAAATGTTTGTGTTTACTTAGGTTATATTTGTGTGCTTTTGGACAAATGTGTGTGGGGGGGGTGCGTTTGGGGTTGGCTGTGAGTTTCTCAGTGGGAGGTTTTCCTGTAAACAGCTTTGAAATTTGTAAAAATAAAAACACAAACATCAACTAAAAATGTGTTTTTGTAATAATGTATTTGGAGGGCAGCATATACACTTATTCAAGATTAAATTACTTTTTATTTTCATCCTTGCTGGATTTTGCCTGGTATAAAGAGTGGCAAATCAAGTGTCTAAAATGTAATTCATGTGAATAAAACAAAGTGGGATAAAAAGACAATGAAGTGTTAACTCCAAAAATTGCCATAGCACAAGAAGGCACATTGTTTATTGGCAGTGGCTGTGTTCAGCTCCTCTTGCATCTTAAATTGTTTTTTTTGTGCAGAGGTGATTGTTCTTCTAGGTGCTGAAAGTAATTGGTTAGCCTCCAAATGCCTTTGCCTTCAATCACACTTGTTGGTAAAATGTTCTTAGTAATTCTAAACACATGCTTTATGATTTCCATTTCATCCGAACCTTGTAAGTGGCATGCTTGCTTTGTATTTTGCTTTTTGTTCAGGATGTGCTGCTTTTGTATTTTAGCAGATTACACAGTTTACAGACCGTGAACTTTGTAAGCCTTTATGCCTTAAAAGCGCATAAATCGAGCTGCATTTTGCACACTTCTGTTCTACTTTTGGATATAAAACTGCTATGTAGCTTAAAAACTGCAAGTCATTTTAAATGAACATTTGAAAATCTGTCTAGTAGGCAGGACAGTCCAGAAAGGCACTTCAGTTTCCCAGTGTGAATTTATATTGTATAATCAGTAAGATCACTTGGTTTTAAGTCTTGGGCAAATCAATCAGTGGTTAACTATCGGCAGTATTTATATGGAGAAATTATGTCTATATTCTTGAATCTGGAGTTTATAATAAAACTGCAAATAAGAAAATTGTTGACTTTGCAGTGACCCTAGTAATCTCTTATCTGTGCATATTTGTTATGACTCTTGGCTAAAGTTAGTTCCCTTCTACTATATAAATGGGGCCTGAGACAGTGGTTTTAACATTTGAGGTTAGCAGCAAGTTAAATATTGTCTTTTAAAAAGGTGTACTGTTCAGTTTTTTTGTAGTTCATCTTAATTTGTAGGAATAATTTTTAATACTCAAATTGTTTTACAGGTGAAGAAGGTGGTGAAGACAGTGACCACAAGAACAGTCATTCCATCAATGTCAGATTCATTGTCTGTGGATGGCTCAGTTCAGGGCAGCAACAACTACGCAGCTACCCTTGACCGTATGTATCAAGGTGGAAGAGGAGTAGTGCCAAGCAATGAAATGTACATGGGACCTCCAGGAACATCCACTGTTCCTCGAAATTATCACTATGCCGACACAGGTAGCTACCAGCGAAACTATGATGATATTGGCTATAGACCTGGACCACCACCTGATGCGTATGCCAGTTTGTCCCGTGTAACTCGCATGGATGAGCGATACAGGTGAATTATTTATTTTAATGCAGAACTTCTATGTAACAACTAACAGTTTTAACTTTTGCAAATTAAGGGTGCTGAAACAGTTTAATGCAGGATATAGCGTTTGCTGTTTATGGATGATATGAATTGAATTTTTCCAAAATGGCAAATTTCTATTGCCCTTCTGTTACTTTTTATTGGCTTGGTGTAGATTTAAGTGGTTCTTAGCCAAAAATATCTTGATTTTGTGTAATGTTTAATCAACTTGAATATTACTGATAAACAGGACAGTTGTAATGTAGAGGATTTTTTTAAGGTTTTGTTTTATCCAATCATATAGTCCATCCATTTCACCTGACATTTTTCGGTTGCTGTGTGTATTTTGCTTTGATTTAACCATGTTACTCCTTCCTTTTTCCACTTATATGGATATTTTCTGTCTGCTGTTCTCTTAAACACACAGTTGACACCTTTCCCTATGGAGCCGCTTTTATTAAGTTAAGAATTCTAATTTCTATGGTTGTCCAGTAATCCCAACCTGCTTTTCTTTTAAGATTTTTTTCTTGCTTTAGTTGGAATAGTAAAAACAAAGTTGAAAGCCAACCTTCAATTAACAATGTCCCTGACCAGACACGTTTACATTTGTGTGCTTTTACCAAAAATAAAATCTATGGTTATAAGTCATGGTATAATTTTCTAATCCATATTTTTTGGTGGTGTTAAATTGTTAAACATTATCTCTTGCTTGTTCACATAACATTAATGACCAGGAAGGTCATCTTCAAGCAAATGCATTCACTGTCACAAGCTGTCTGCCACAGTGTTTTGTTTTCTTTTTGGCACCTGAAACCAGAATGGGGCAGAATGGCCTCCTTCCAAGTGTTTTCCATTGTATGTGGGGTAATTTTTTTTTTTTTAAAAAAGCAGTTGAAGAAATTTTTCCTACTTTCCCACATTTAAGGCATAAGGCATTGAAAGTAGTATGATGTAAATATTAATTTTGCCAGGTTTTTTTAGTACTGTGTGGAGATGGGCATATTTTAAAACATTCAAATGTCATTGTTTGACCTGGTTAAGAAATTTGCGCCCTTTTTTTTTTGCCTGTGTGGAACCCATCTATACATACATACGAGATTTGTCACTGTCAGTAAGCACTTCACTTAATCCATGTACCCACACACAATGGGTGATATATACAGTACCGGTTAATCTGGTAAACTGAATGAAATTCTTAATGTATGGTTTCTGAGAAAATTAGTTTTACCTGTATGTTAAAAATTAGTGGAAAACCTGGAAACGCATTTAAACATAACACACAATATGCACGCAGAAGGAATGGTCATTGTGTTTTTGTATTAATGCCTTAAAGGTAATGGCCATGTGTTTGAAATAGTATCTGAATCGTGTATAATAAGTCTGCCACTTGAAATGTATTACCAGTGGCGTCTGTTCAGTGTAATTAAGTTGATGTGAGCCAATAGTAGCAAACTAGTAAGAGAAAGGGAGAGCAGTTTTATTTCCATCAGTTCAAGTGAGGTGAACATTCAATAGTCTACTTGAGAAAGAGTCCTCTAAGTGTTGAAGAGTTTGGATTCTGACATGGATTGGGAGCAACCTAATTAAGGAGATGTCTTTTAAAGAATTTCCAATACTACCCTTTGAAAGATGCATTCTGCAGTCAGATCCTAATTTGATTCCTCCCTGTATGCAGTTTGTACATGACCCTCTTGTATTGATTTTCTCCAGGTGCTCTTATTTACTGTGAAGTGCTTTGAATCGAAGTTGGCCAGTGTTAGGGAAGCATAGTTAATTGCATGTTATGTTTTTTGGCCTTGCTGTGCTGCGCACACATTCTTTTGCAGAGATGGAAGCCTTACTAAAAAAATGCCCTCCAAACTGAAATAGATCCTACAATTTATGTACAGAGAGTAAATGCATAATGTAGTGCTTCTGAGTTTAGGTAGAAGTGCTATGGAGTGATTACAGAGAGGAGAGTTTGTACTTTAAAGGAGGTGGAGGAGTTTTCTATGTTAAAACTGAACTTCAAAACTACATTTCTGGAAGATTACATCCCAATGCATGTATTTAGCTACCATGAATCATTGGTCACTGGAGACTTCTGATTTGTTAGTTGAAGTGGTTATTAGTTATGTCAGGGAGTTGGGTGTGAGAAGGGGAAAAGAGGCTCTTGTTATTTTGGGAGAGATGTAACATATGTACATTTTGATGTATCTTTTTAGTTATGTACTTTGAACTACCTAATTTTCAGGACCAGCTGGTTAATTCTCTTAAGCTATATGTTTATTGCTGACAATTCAGTTTGTATTAACATTTCTATTCTCCTTATATTTGTTTCATAGACCTGCAGATGGTTACCGCACTCTAGATTCTGCTTACCGGGCTCCGAGTCGACAGAATGATCTTTATGCAGCCCAGCCTCAAGTTCGAATGGGCAGTAATTTGGAACTAAGCAGTCGCCCTCATCCGGAACGTTATATTGCCGAACCATATGGCCTAGAGGATGATCAGCGGAGCCTGGGTTATGATGATTTAGACTATGGTATGAACACAGGAGGAATTCAGGATTACTCCACTGGACCTCGGCGCACTGGTGGAGGAGGAGGCACACTTGACCCTCGAAGGCGGCTAAGGTACAGTATTAATGAGGTTTTTTGATTTAGCCTACAGTGTATTGAATCAGACATTTCAAATGCTAATAGTCCTTGTTTTGCAAGTGTTTTCTTTATATTGTAAATTTACTGGATTGATTTACCTACAACTGGTAATGCTTAAAAAGTAAACCAGCACCACGAACACTGGTTTCATCTTGGGCAGTGAATCTGATCAGAAGATTAACTCATCTTCTGTATTTAAGAGAAGCATGGTTAGGGGCCTGACCTGTACTTGAATGGGAGACCAGCCAGAAAAGAATCTCAAATATTTGAATCTCAAAAGTTACAGTGTACTGTTGGGGGACGCTGCTGAGAAAATGGTGCCTTCCTTTGGATGAAACTTAAAACAAAGGTCATGACTCCCTGTGGTCACAAAAGATCCCTGGTCATCATTTGAAAAAAAGTACAGTGTCCGAAGATGTTCTGGCTAAATTGCCTCCCATGACCTTGTCCATTCTGCCCCCTAATTTTCCCATGATTATAGTTGGCTTCCTTGCTCACCCTTTTACCACCTAATAGCTAGTTTGTGGTGAGCGTTCTGGCACAAACATGGCTGCCATTATATAATCCAGGTGGAATGTTTTCTTTGGTAGTGGCAGAAGTGGTTTATACTGTGTTAGTAAAGTGCTTTGAGGAAGCTAGAAAACTAGTATACAAATGTGATAATAGTCTTGTTTAAAGTTTCAGGGTCAGGGCCGTTCCTTGTAGTAAATAAGGAACTCTCTGTTCAGGATAAACTAAGTGCAGTACTTTTAAAATGTTTTTTGATTTTGAATGGTGGAAAGCATAATGTGGGCTTTGGGTTTCACAAATGTAAGCAGTTAAGTAAAATGCTGCTAAATCAGAGTACAAAATAACATTCGATCAGCTATCAAGCTAAGAGAAAAACAAATTTTCAGAATATCTGTGGGCCTTTGGCCATCTTTTATTTATTATAAACAATACCCCCTTCAACAGTATTCAGTAAAGAAGTTTAATGCCACTTTTCCACTGACAACAGACATGGAAGTAGAGATTCTGGTGGTATTGTGCAAGCAGAATTTTAAGAGCTGTTACTTGAATATTGATAACAGAGAATGCAAAAGGATCCATTCCAAGTCACTTAATCTGTCTAAACAGCAGTAGGCTCTTGGACTTCATCTAACCATTGCAGAACTTCTCCAAAAAACTAAGATGTTTAAAAGTGTTTTATAGCAACAGTACCTCCACTACAGTCTTATTTTTTTATAACAGGTATGAAAAAAAATTGCTGATCATAATGTCATGACAGTGTCATTTGATGCATTCATATTGGTTTGAAATATGAGGCAGGAAATAAGCTGGGGTGAAAAGGAAAGATAATAACTTATAAGGTAATAGAAATGAAATGTAAGGAAAGAATAGCCGTGTTCCCATTGCTTGAAGGTCAAAAACATATTTTGCTTACTTTCTCTGGATTTATCATACACTGCAACAAAATCCATGATCATACTGTAAATGTTTGATCTGGATTAGTCAGTGTAGCATTTGATCCCATGCACATAGAAGTGTACCCACAGAACCAAATTTTGCCTCTGGGTGCTCCTTTCATGGATGAAGAATGTAAAAGGCCGGAGACATGGCCATGTAAACTGTATTGTACTTAAGACATATACAGTATATACACACAAGTGGCAGATGAAAAGAGTAGTGTGTTTTTTTTAATTTAAACTAAGTAGGCACTTGTTACGATGTTTTTATATGGGCCCCATATAGGGTTTGGCTTTTATTCTCTTCCTCCTGCTATTTTGCATCAGCACTGAAGAGTGTACCATATTACGAGCAAGCAACAAGTGACAATTTCTGATTGCCTAATTGAATAAACTGACTTGCTTTTTATTCAGTTTTACTAAACCCCAAAAATCTTATCTATACTATGATCCTTGCTTGTGAGTAGCCAAGTATTTGCTGCACCTAGTACAGAAATGAAAAATACTTCGAAAGCTGCAGGCATGCAAAGGTTTTATATTGAGCAAGGCGTAACTTGAAATATTACACCCACATTTTTTTTTTTGTTTACTTACCAGACCACCCCCTCATCAAACCCTGTTTAGTGACAGCCAGCAGAAATCTTTAATCCTATGTGTTCATGCTGAACAGAGAAAGTTTCGGATGCAATATAGGTCTATCAGTAACAGCACACTACACTTGAGCATTCATAGTTTTCCTACTCTGTCTGTACGTTTTAGCATTCGTTTGCTCAGAGGTTGATGCGCTTGCTGCTTCCTGAGCAGCTCTTCTTTTCTCCACCCTAGCGACCTGCTTATTCTCTTTTTTTTCTTCTGCATCTTTTCGCGTTAAAACTGATTAAGTCAGTGTTTGTGTTGCAATTACTTTAATTTTTTTTACTTAAGCTTCATTTAAGTCTTCAATCTGCCTCGAGTGATTTAAGATACTGTTACGCCTGTTTATTGCACCCTCTGCTGGCTTTGCGGGAAGTGCAATCGCTGGCTGGGCAACAGGTGATATTAATCACTGATTAAGCCTCTGGAAGAGTTGCGATGTATAAAAACCTGTTTTTTTTCTTTGGGGCTGGAGCAGGTTGTGTGTTGGCTTGTGTGTTTTTTTTTCTCCCCCTCTTCTTAGTTTTCCCATTAAATACTCTCGCGTGTATAATTTTATTTTACACCCCTAGATGTCTAGTTTTGTTATGTAAACTTTTCTCATTTTGGGTAAATTAAATGGAGTTTTCCTCAAAAATGTGGTGTTGTGCCTGTTTTATGTTGCGACTCACAAGCCAGCCGTAACAGATACGAAGAGGTAAGATAAGTGACTGCGATGGCTGTAGGGATGAGAACGGTGTCCGTATGCATGCACCACACGGCCACTCCGCCGGCTGCTGCCGAGAGTTTATTCTACCATAAAGTAAAAATAAAAAGAGGAAGAACCATGGAGGTCAATCATCACTCCGAAAGCGGATAGTAGGAGTCAAGTAGTATGTGTACGAAATTTGTCACATGTGTGTATGAAATTTCAGGTCAGTGGCTCAAATGGTGTAAGGGCTACAGGTGATTTAAAATCATGGACAGCCATGGCAGCGTATTATAAGATGTTGACCATTGTTGGGTAACAAACACATAAATACCCATGATAAAAACGCTTATGGTATTAACTCTTTTAGGGCTAATTTTTTTTTTCTTATCTCCCAGGGCTGAATATTTTTCCAAAAACTGACATTTTTTAAAAAAGAACACAAAGCAATTGTGTAACATATCAAATCAACAAAAAATATTTACTTTTGACAAATGTTGCTGTCTTGCATGCACTGTCTTTGCAGCAAAACGTACCTATCACCATGCTGCATAACCTGTCCAAAGCCACCAGGGGACAAAGCACGTTTGGACCAATGCTCCCTGAAGTTATATCACCAGTTCTGTCCCATCTCTATTTGTAATACCACAGCACGCTTCATCTCGTCTTTTGTTGTGGGTTTACACTTTGAAAAACGAGAATGCGATGCAAACGCAGCCCGCGATTCAAAAAATTTTTCTGCCTACCTGTTGTTCTCATCTGACGGTAGCTGAAAAGCAGCATCAGGAGAGACCAGCCTGAAGTACATCAGCTGGTGATCTGTCGTGTCCAACAGCAAGCCATGCCGTCTTGTGAAGTCCAGTAGCCAGATCGGCTCTCAACTGATCAATGTCTGTGTATTTATCCCATACGAACCTTGCCTTAGATGCATCGGCTACGCTAACCGCTCAACTGGCAGCAGATCCGCTGGCGCGGTATCGGCTGGTGTTTGATCAGCTGATGCCGGCTTCTCGCTCTCTTGCTCGATCTCCTGATCACTGTCAATAAAATCCGATTCTGAAAAATCAGAGTCCGACTCTGCGATAATGCGCAAAACATTGTCTGCCGAGTGTTTTCTGCACTCGCTTCGCTCCCTTGTCACATGTCGATGCCATCTTGCCATTGTTTACATTTCGCAACTCACGCACACGCTAGGATTAGTTGCCGAGTCAACGAGTCTAGCATTCCTCCAAGCACAGAGGGAATGCCTGTGACGTGACAGTGAGATTTGTCACCATTAACAGCTGATTATCGCCCTCTATCCCTGGATGTTGACTTTAGTCGACATTCGCCCTCAACCCCTCCTGTCAACAAAAGTCGACATCCGCCCTAAAAGAGTTAATGTCAACATTTGAAGTCATCCAGTCATAGGTTCACAACAACCCAAACACTTGTATTGTATTCACCTGAAATGTTATTGAATAAGTAAATTCCTGTAAACACTCAACTGAATTATAATTATGGTCACACGTGCCCGAGCATTTAAATTGAACACCTGCCTGAACCCCCAATTCATTGTTCAAGAGTCTAGCCCAGTATAGCTGCTATTCATTGGCTAACATTGCATTTTAAGTAATATAACAGTGCAAAGTTTAATGTGAGAGGTGTACAAAGGTAAAAAATATTGAGAATAGATTTGTACATATCAATTCAGCAAGCGCAAGATCAATACACCTGGGCAGTTTCATAGTGTGCTGATAACTTAGAGGTACTCCAGTTGTGGAAAAGAATGAAAATGTAACTACAGGGGGAGGGACTACAATTAAACACTCATTCGTATCTGACTACACTGTATTTTAGTTCATAAGAGCATTTTCTGGAAGTAAATTATTTTAGCAATATTATAGTCATGTGTTTGGTACATTTTGAGCACATGACTAGATATTTGGATGGTATGACATGAATAAAGTGACATTTTTTTGCTGGAGGTTTTAATATTGTTTGTTGTCCAACACTGGTCACATCGGAGACTTGCATTGTGTTAAAGTTTAACTTCCATTCTGCATGAGAACATAAGATGTTAAGTTTTTCTTGGTCATCAGTACACAATATATGAGGCAAGTAACATATAAAGTGTGTGTGTTTTAACAGCAGATAACGTATGTGATGTGCCCCATTCACAATAATAAGATTTAAAGCAGTTTTTAGTCATACCAAAATAGTTTTGTTAGAATAATTAAGTCATTACTAAAACAATTTGTATTTTAAACATACTGAATGTAGATGTTTCATATCTCATCTGCCACAATAGTGGAGTGAAGCTCTGTCATTTCTTATCTGCTTTTTTTGTCTTAGAATCTGCAAGCCACGTTCTGTGGAAAATGGTGTTTTTATATAAAGTAGAATGTTATTCCAAAAAAAAACTGGAACCTGAATAATCTATAAACGGGATAGGGTTCCAGTCCATTGCAGGGCACAATCATGCACACAACATTCACCCAGGGCCAAGTCAATCATTCCAACCAGCACATCGGTGTTCAAGGAAAGCCTATGCATGAAAGCGGAGAATGTGAAGACTCCACAGTGAGTTTAAAGCCTACCCATTGTTACCTTTCTGCCAATAGAAGGAAATATACAACTTTGTTAATTTCATCAGAATTCTACCAAAGAGCAAAGCAAGCTACAGATACTGTATATATCATATGTTGGCCAAAATATTAATTTCAAATGCTTATGCTTTGTTTTCATCATTAGTTAGTGTGGGGTTATGGTCTTTGCACCTTGAAGCTTTTTAAGAGCTTTTGACTATGCGGTAGTTTGCTTTATGCTGAATGAATTAAGTTGGAGTTGGTTTTGTTCTGTGGGTACCTCCTTAGCAGACTGTTACATGAATTTCTCTCGTCTTCCAGGAGTTATGAAGACACTCTTGATGGAGATATGAGTGGAGGGGATCCTTATTACTGGACTGCACCTTTAGCCCAGGCAGAGCGGGGCAGCATGGCTAGTCTGGACAGCACACTACGAAAAGGCCCTCCTGTTCAGTGGAGGCAACCAGAGCTTCCTGAAGTCATTGCAATGCTGAATTATCGCCTTGATCCAGTGAAATCTAATGCTGCAGCATTCCTCCAGCACCTAACATTCCGTAATGATAAGGTATGTGCCTTGGCTGTTTATGGCTTTACCTTGAATGCGTAGTCCTAAATGCAAGCCCTTGGCATTATGCCTTTTTGTGCTTCTTAAAAATGAACTGCTTAAGCCAGCACCAAAGGTTTAGAGACCTGAGATCCCAAATATCCACAGTTGTATTCAGTTACATTTTTATGTAACATTACTTCTGTTAGTTTTTGTCTATAACCAAACTTGTAAGTTTACTGTGCGATTTCTTGGCAGGTGAAGTCTGATGTGAGACGATTAAAAGGTATACCTGCCCTTGTCAGTCTCCTTGATAATCCAAAAAAGGATGTACATTACAGTGCTTGTGGTGCACTTAAAAATATTTCCTTTGGCAATGATGGAGATAACAAAGTGGCAATCAAAAACTGTGATGGTGTTCCAGCATTAGTAAGGCTATTGCGCAAAGCAAGGGACCAGGATCTGACAGACTGCATCACAGGTAATGCAAAATAGCTATTTCATTTTTTGGAAAGCTAGTTTGTAAAGCAGGGCCGATAGTGTGCGGCTCACATTGAGGTAACTTTTTTGAATGGGGTAATGTGTTCATTCTGTTAAACTAAAATGAAGATTAAAATTATTAATGAACGTTTTTGTAAACTGATAACAAAGCCAAAATGAAAATTTGAAATTATAGTTCCTGCCAAGAATAACTAAAATAAAAAAATATTTTCAGTTTTCATGATTGTACCTGTAAAAACACTATAGATTCCATTTTTCGTAAAATTTTAGGCCTTCCCTGTAGGTAGTGAAATTTAGTCATGGAAACTTTACATACTGAAACAGCATCAGCGATCAACATGGCCGGAAGAAAACGTGTAACGTGCAAACGGCAATTTTTAGAATATGAAAGAAGAATAGTTGTTAGAGCTGGGTGTGTGCCATGCAGATTAAGAGCGAAAGCCCAGCAAAGCTTGAAGCTCCCCTTCATATCTGCAACATGTTTCTAGGCAAAGAAAAAAAACTGAAACACATAAACAATCAGGCTTTCTTTTGTGTTGGTGTTATGGTGGGACTATGGTGGGATGCAATGGTGAAAGAAATATTGGCTTAAATTTTGATTGCTAATCTTCAGGTAAAAGTGCAGTTTGTTCTGCAAAAGTAATCGCAAAATATAATCATCCTTAAATTGTCCGGTATCTGGGTTTTGTTAGGTTTTAACAGGACATCTGTAGGGGTCTACTGACATTAGACTTAAGTTTGGAAATTTAAGGTTTTCTCTATTTGACATGAAGCTAACCTTCATAACTCACTTTAACCATACCATAATTACTAAAACTAAAGGCTTTGTTAAATAAATACTAAATTTAGCTTTCACGTTATATTTTTAGTTTAACTAAAACTAAATGTAAAATGAAATAATATAAAAAATAAAAGCTATTAAGGTAAAACTACAACCAGCTTGGTTCTCATAAAGCTCTGCACTCTGGCAGTTTAGCCTGACATTGTCTGTCTGAGCTGTACATAGTCAGAATAGAGTGTTAGGGGTTCCCTGAAAAGCTGCTTTTAGATAAGCTAAAGGGAAAGATCAATGAGAGGCAGGTTTTAGAGCAAATAGTGGTAAAAATGCAGAATGAGGTTTTGATAAGAGAAAAAGGGTGAAATACAAACCTGGACAAGGTTTTAACAGAAGGCATGATGGATTGGGGCAAATTAAATTCTGTGGACTTAGTGAAGGGCCGTATCAACATGCATACATACCTACCTACATACATACATACATATAGGGTGGTCCAGATCTAATTATGCAATTTTCATTCTGCTATAACTTAAGTTTATTACATAGAAAATCACCCGAAAAATCCCGGATCGAAGTGTGTGAACTGACGACATGAAGAATTGTCTTCGCGCTGAACTGGGATCATCCCAGCATAAATCAATCATCCAGATCTGGATTTGCATAATTAGATCTGGACCACCCTGTACACACACACATATATATACACACATGTGTGTATATATTTTTATTTTTCTGGATCATTGCATCATTTTTTGTATTTAAACAGCAGGAAAAGTTCTCATCCTTCACTAGTGTAACAGTAATTGTCCCATCTTTGTCTTTCTGCAGAAGTGGACTGGTACAGAGCTGATGGGTTATTCAGTAAAATCCTGAATCACAACCTGACTGTTTTTATACTTTCAGTTCCAGTCTACCCTGTCATACTTAAGACTCTGTTTGTGTATTAGGCACCTTGTGGAATTTATCTTCTCATGATTCTGTCAAGATGGAAATCGTGGACCATGCTCTACACGCACTGTCTGATGAAGTAATGGTACCACATTCTGGCTGGGAGAGTGAGCAGAATGAAGACTCAAAACCTAGGCACATTGAATGGGAGACGGCATTGACCAATACTGCTGGTTGCTTAAGGTATGCTACAAAGGGATAAAAATTGATTTTCAGATACCCTTAAAGATCAACAAGGAGAAGAACTAATTTATTTGTCTAACAGAAATGTGAGCTCCGAACGCAGTGAGGCACGTAGAAAACTTCGAGAGTGTAGTGGTCTTGTGGATGCCCTCGTGCATATTGTGCAGTTGCAGATTGATCGCAAGGATGTTGATTGTAAGGTACTGTATTTCTTCTCAGTTCTGATTGACACTCTGGATAGTGTATTATTGACCTTGTATCTAAGAGAATACAGCTTTTATTTTTAACATCACTTGAGTGTAATGAATTTGGAGCACAACGTTTTCTTATCAAGCTCCTTGGATCTGCTGCTTACCAGACTTTTGGGATTTTTTTTTTTTTTTTAAAGCTTGTGGAAAACTCGGTCTGCCTTTTAAGGAACCTTTCTTACCAAGTCCACAAAGAGGTCCCAGGTTGTGAAAAATTTCAAGAAAATAATCCCCAGGTCAACCATAATGCTACTACCAATGGGACACAAAAAGCCAGCTGTTTTGGCAGCAAGAAGGGTAAAGGTAATTCAGATTTAATGTAATTTCCATATTGTTAATATCATTGCAAACATAAGGATGACTTCAATATTATCACCTTAAATGTATTAGTTGTTTCGGATTTGGCTGCCATCAAGTTACCTTGTTTTTGGTAGCTTACCCTTTTTTGAGGCACCTATAAAAGCGTCGGTTGATTTTTGCTCTGAATTTTAGACTAGTAGGAGCTGAAATAAAACCAATAAACATTGCAGCAATCCTTGCCATTATGAAACTAAGCTAAGGGTGCTTAAGATGTATGGTAAGTTAACCTCCTTGAAATAGTTAACAATAGGTACCTGTGGACCAGCTAATTGCTAACAGTTTGAGAGTATTTCTTTTAAATGTGAAATGTATATTGCATAACTGATATCTGGGTACAAATTATTTTTCTACAATGTCTGTTTAATGTTTATACACAGAGGGTCTGTATGGTTAACATGTACAGTGGAACCTTGTGTCACGAACGTCTCGGAACAATTACAATTCGGTTTACGACCAAAAAGTTCACCATACTTTTGCCTCTGTTTACGACCACAGACTCGGTATACGAATAAGCCAGTTTCTCTTTCGGTTTGTGTGCGACGATGATTTCTACACGTGTTGCATTGTTCTCAGTCAGACATGCGTGCTTGCTTTCGCTGTGAACTTTGTGCTCTGTTTCATTTTCCTTCCGGTTCATACGCGCCACTTACTGCATTTAAGCACGTGTTCAGCCTCTCCCTGTGCATTGTTCTCAGTCAGACTTGCATGCTTTTGGTGTGAACTCTTAGTGCTCTACAGTATTTCGTGTGCTTTTGCAGTTAACCATGGCTTCTAAGCAAGTGAAGAGTGGTGAGAAGAATGGTTTGAAGAAAATTGAAATCGAAGTAAAGAGAGAAATTATTGAAAAGCATGAGCGATTTCGACTATTCTAAAGCAGAAAGAATCTATTAAAGCAAGTCATGTTGCAAAAGGAGTTAGTGTTACTAGGCAGAGGCCTCAAGTGCTGGAAGAGGTGGAAAAACTGTTGAAGAGGAAAGGGCAGATATAAAAAGTGATGCAATAAAAGCCATCATGGAATAATAGAACGAGTGCCAGGATTTTTTTGAGAAGAACTACCCTGACAAAGTGGTTATGAACAGAGTGATAACATGATGAACGACAATGTTGTCTCGCATTTTCGAAAAATTTTAATGCATAGGAAAGGCAAGTCACATTATAGACCGCTATTTCGCAAAGTCACCAGAAACGCAAGAAATCACAACAGAAAAACACCTGAAGGAGAACATTCCTCCCTCGCTGAGACGGACTCTTCCTCAAAACTGTAACCACCTCTCCACCCAGTTCCTCCTCACTTGCATTTAGTTTACTATTACGCTGTGCATTCTATGGTATAATTAACTATTAAAAATCTTTAAAAAAAATATATATATATTTACATACAATCCTATGGGGGAAATTACTTCAGTTCACGACCAATTTGGTTTACAACCAGAGTTTTGGAACGAATTATGGTCGTGAACCAAGGTTCCACTGTATATTTTTTATCTCTTAAACATTTTTCTCAGAAAAATCTCAATCTAAATTTGAGAGATATTACCAATAAATAACAATCATTCAGGCTAGCTAGAGAAACAATTATTTTCAATGTTGTAAACCTTGACTTTACTCTTGATAGTGCACTATTCTAAATTAATGCAAGTAGTTTTGTAAGGGTCAATAGAAATCAGTTTTAGTTCAGTAGCATGGCCTTTTTCCTATTGAGTCCGCTTTTATCCTCCTCCATTTCATGAGAGGCTATAATAACCAGATAAAGCCAATGTTTCTAGCACCTCAAACTTAACATTTTAAATCTCCCATTCAAAGAGTTTCATTTCTTTGCAAATGCATTGGTGCAGTAGGGGATGTAGACATCTTTCTCCATTGCCAGATATTTGGGTTTTATTGCCTGAATTGTTTTAGTGGATTTGTTTTAAAATCATCACCAGCAGTGTTATCATTTAACATTTTAAAACTTAGTATACTTTCTCTGTGATGTAATTTCTTATTTTAAGCATTTTGAACATTTAAGCGTGTAGTAGGTTAAAATTTATAAACAGAAATAGCTCTGACATTTTCTTCATTGGATAAAAGCTTTTTAAGGTCATATACTGCCCTCTCTTTGAAAAGTGGACCTATTTTGCATATCTAAATCCTGCTAATTGATGTAGCGTTGGCATATTCTATTGGTTGTCCAATTTATTTGACCACTTTATCAACACCAGATGCAAATGTAACAATTTACCTGGCTCATTTGTATGAAATAGAAAAAAAAAAATCTTTAATTTTTAAAGTAATTTTAGAAGGTTACTTGTTTTTGAACATGAAGGCTAAAATCTCATATGTTAATTAATACATTTCAAATGACCTTTCATGTATAATCAGAATCTGGTTTTAAGTTCTATCAAATGATCCTTAAATGCCCCAGATAAATTTTTTGTATGTTTTAAATTATTGAAAAATGTTCGACAGTTGCATTGAACCTTTTTCCTTTAACAGAATACTTTCACTACTACTTGGACAAGGATTAAAGACAAAGAATAGCAAATACTGTGATAAAACACTATGAATTAATTGTTATATACTGCTAATTATGAAATGCTTTATCATCTGGTCAGATTAATGCATATTGAGATGTAGATGAATATTTAACAAGAATATTTAATCTGTGGAATTTAAATCCACTTAAGCAAAATCTTCCAAAAACATGCATATAACTTTTGAAAACCTTTCTAGATTGTGGACACTAATTCCAAGATTTTCTGCTCCTTATCTAAACCCTATACAGAGATCCTATGTGTGTAATTTTATTTTAGATTATTACATTTTGCCCTGGTAAGCTTGTAAATATTTGTCATCGGCTGTCATTTATACTGGATGTGCAATTTCCACACACTATTTTCCCTTTTTTGAATCAAGTATCCTTCTTTTTAAACCGTTCAATTACTTTAGGCACTTTCTATCTATATTTTGTTAATTTTAATATGTACCATATTCTTTGGCATGTTGGCGATCATAAACCTTGTACATATGCATGCCTCCTTGTTCTTTTTAGTTCACTTGTTAGTTCCGGGTTTGAATTTCATTTCTACTACCGAATTAAGATCACCATCTGGAGTTGAGATTTTGCTAAGCCAGCACTTGTTCTATTTCAATTTTTTGTGGCAGGTTTATTTTGTAGTTGAATGCTATGTTTTTTTTTTCTTTACCATTTGCATGTGCATCGGTAATCAGTCTTTTGCATAATTTTATTTTGCACATATTCCTAATGTAGCTTTGGCTGCTTAACTGCAGGCTGTGGGTACTTGGTGGTAAAGTTTCTGCTTTTTTGGCATAAAATTGTGGTGGCTGGGTAAAGCTTTGCAACTGACTCCAGTTCTTCTTTCTCTTTATTTCTTCCACCGGTCCTGTGTAGACGAATGGTTTTCTAAAGGTGAGTGATTTATAAAGTACAGGCCAGTCTTATGGCCAGTCATTCATTTCTAAATCACCATATAGCTTTAAGGCTGGCAAAAAGAGCACCTTATTCAGTTGTATTCATCAACTTCTCCTTTACTTAAATGTTTTTTTGGTTACTTCTACAGGAAAGAAAGAACCTGATGATTATAGTGCAGAAGTTATTGAGTTTCCAAAACGAACAACACCTCCTAAAGGCAAGTGAAGCTCCTGAAAACTTTTTTTTTTTTTTACTTTTTGCTAGGATTAAAATTTCATTTAATGTTAGCTGTTGTATTTAACTCGTTTCTCTGTTGCAGGTTATGAGTTACTATACCAACCTGAAGTGGTGCGTGTTTACACATCCTTACTAAGAGAAAGTAAAAACCCAGTGGTGCTGGAGGCAGCAGCTGGTGCAATTCAGAATTTATGTGCTGGCCGATGGACTGTGAGTTTTCTCTCATATATAACTGCAATATTAGAACATTGACTTGGTGATGTTTAACATGCTAATTCTGTTATATCCCTTAAAGGAAAAATGCAATGCTGAATATATACTTCAGGAAGGCGTGTATTAAGAAGGTCATACAAAGACATGTCTACTCTCAAACCTCTCCCACAAAGTTACCACTACTTACATTTCTAGTAGAGTAGCTGGTGGTAATGTGTTAAAGTCTCTTTATGGGGCCCTTTAGTTCTTTCTAATCATAATAAATAAGCAGTGATTTCATACATTCAGCTTTGCAATAAAAAGACAATCCTTGCTAATAATGCCAGTGCATTATTTTGTTGTGGGGTCTAGTGCTATATTTGCATTGCCAAATTCTGATCTACATGTGGTGGTCCACTCTTTCAGCATCCCTTTCAAAACATATGAAAGGTTGCAAGTTTGATACTCATGATAATGACATTTCAGTGTCTATTCTACACTACAATTTAAAGCTTAGAAGCAATAGTTCTGTTTTATTTCAAACCAAATTAAGATGTATCTAGATATGTAAGCTTCTGATAACAATACTGTACATTCAAGATATGTTTAATGCTTATATGCACACACCAGACTTAAAGCTGTTAAGAGAATATGGAGGAGGAGTTGTATAGGTTTGAATGTAGTCATGAAACATTAAATGTACTTTCAAGAAAGTAAACTTAGTGGCACATAAGAATAGTAAAGAAACTTAATGAAAGTACTGTAGCATTATGTCGTTTGTAAATATTGTTACTAAGTCAAAGGAATCTTTGTATATTTCCTAATGCTAAATGTTTTCAGTATGTTACATGGGAATCTTTAATAGTAACATCTTGTATGTTTCATTTTTCTTTTACACACTGTGTGTTAATATCCAAGCACAAATAATATAATTTTAATACTGTAACAGTTCTTTTTATAAAGTTAAGCATTGTCATCTCCAGGTCTTGCAACATCCAAGGTGTTCTTTTGTAATGGGTGTTAAATCTTGAATTTTATGAAGTTTAGCTCTAGTATAGAAATATTTATCAAATATACATTCATGCAATATGTAAAGTAGTATTTTTAGTTGCATTTTTATGAAAGTCCTATTTTGTTTGTCAAGGTTTTTAGAGTGTAGCTTAATATAGATTGTTACAGCTGCCTTTTTTTATATATACACACAACTGCTGCAATCTTGTTACTTCTGTCCTTCTAGTATGGGAGATGTATTCGTTCCATGGTTCGACACGAGAAAGGCTTGTCAACTATTTCAGAGCTCCTGGCTCACCAACAAGACAGAGTTGTCAGAGCAATGTCTGGTGCTTTAAGAAACTTAGCAATAGATATGAGGAACAGAGAGCTTACTGGTGAGTGGTAACATGCTTCAGTACCTGCCAATAAGCACTAGTATGTTTCTGTTTGTAAGCATTTGATTCTTTATGTTCACTTTTTATTGTTAATAATAATTATTTAGTCTCAATGAATTAAAATTACTTTGTTTGGAAATTAGCAAGATAATGCTGAAAATTACTTTCCTTCATATAAAGTAATTCCGGTATTTTAAGTAGTGTACTTTTTTTGGTCATGGATGCAAGTGGGGAAATGTATGTAAAATAACTTTAGAACTAATAGAGCTTAATCCATTATTTCAATTCGTATCATAATGCAAAAGTATGATGTTACTAGAAGTATTGCAAATACTGTTTACTGCATTGTATGCTACTTGTATTTCACATGTTGATCATTTCCTAGCTGTTTTAACTAGAATTGGGATGTCTGTAAAATACAGGTCAAATTCCGTTACAACGAATATCGTTGCAATGAAATTTTCATTATACTGAATTAATTTTTTACAGTCCCTACAGTTTCCCCATAAGACAGAATCTATAAAAATCTTACTACAAAATGCATTCCGCTGGCATTTTCATTATAACAAAGTGCCAAAAGACCTTGAAATGCCTGATTGAATCATCCACAGAGCAGTCCATTTTAATGTTAGTTCTGTGGTCACAGCTCAGTTGTGCACAATGATCCCTGAAAAACCTTTCTTCAAACTTTCCTCATACTGTTTCTTGCTGTTTTTGTGGTTTTCAGTGATGCCTTTTGCTTATTGCTCATCAACATTTGACAAACCTCCGTTGGAATTTATCTCATTGTTACCCTCCTATAGAAATGGCAGACACGAAAAAACGACAACAGTTCACATTACAAAAAAAAATTGGAAATTTTTGCGGCTCTCGATTTCAGCAAAAAAAAGGATGTTGCTAGTGAATTCAGAAGTTCGCCATTGACAGTACAAACTTTCTTGAAGAAAAATCTTAGGTTGTGAACCTTAGGCTCAATGCAAACATATGCAAACTGCTGCATTTGAAGATGTCTAAAAAGCAGTTTACATGGTTTAAATGTGCTGCCTTCGTCATGTTTTCACATATAATGGTCGAGTTGAGTTCTTCCTACCCAATTGCACGGCAGTGCTTCAGCCATTGTATTTGTTCATCATTCGCACCCTGAAAGTGTGTTATCGCAAGGAAATGCTGAGAAACATTCTCGTCAGCATACCTTGTAGACAGGCGGAGATGAAAATTAACTTGAAATGATTGCAAACACCTGGCTGCACGTTAAAGAAAGCCATGTCGTGACAAATACAGAATCTCATTACAACAAAATATTTTTAGGTCCTTGGCACTTTGTTGTAACGGAATTGGACCTGTCACATCTTTGAATCCCTACAAAAACCCTATTTTACAATCCAAATTGTTACTACCTACATGCCCCTCCTGTGTAGTTACTAGTTTTCTGGTTGGGTCAAAAAGTAAAATGCTACTTTTAAAGATCTCACACTCTCTCTTTCCATACCAGGCAAGTATGCTATGCCTAATTTAGTGGCTAACTTGCCAGGAGGCCAGCAGCAACCAGTCAAGAATCTGTCTGAAGACACCATAATCTCGGTTTTAAGCACAGTGAATGAAGTGCTTGTGCATAACGTGGAAGCTGCCAAAAAGCTTAAAGAATGTCAAGGGATTGAGAAGCTAGTGCTCATTAACAAAGATGGGTAAGAGGTGGCTGGTATGGGGTAATAAGGTTCAGGTGCATTTTTAAAGGAGTGCTCTTATTAAAATATGTATGTCCCTCTCAGCAACCGATCAGATCGAGAAGTTCGGGCTGCTGGTCAGGTGTTGCAGACAGTTTGGGCATACAAGGAGCTCAGACGTCCACTTGAGAAAGATGGTTGGAAGAAGACTGACTTCATGGTGAATCTTTCCCCAACCCCACGGAAGACTGGAGGCCCAGGGTACGAAGATAGCACTCTACCACTTATTGATAAAAGAAGAGGTAATTTAAAAAATGTCCAACTTTCCTCATAAATGTAGAATTTGATATGAGCTGATTGTTTGCTATATAAACCAAACTCCTGTATTTATTGCATCAAACATGGGTGTTCTTGGTCTGCAAAATGTATTAGGCAGGAAACATTAACACATTCTTTGACTGCTTTTATATAATTTTATTCAAGTTATTCCTTAAAATCTGTTTTGTTTAAAGCAGTGTCTTTTTCCTCAACTCTGTTCACTAGAATATTTTGGTATACTCATAAAACAAGTATTTTCTAAGCAAACCTGCATCTTAATCTAATCAAAATGAGGTTATTTAAAACAATTAAGGGATTGAAAAAAAATTCCCTATTGCTACTTTTAAATCTGTTTTACCTCTGAAAATGGTTTAAGCATCTAAAATTGTCAGCCTTTGCAAAATCACTTTTAGTTGCATTTTTGTAAAGTTAACCAACTAATTAATCGTGCATAACATTAGCATTAAGTAGCATCATTTAGAAGTGTTGCTCAAATGGCCTTGTTTCTTTTAGTATTGAAGTGCTTCTTAGTGGCCTTAAGTGTGTGTGTTTTACTTGAATTTAAAAAAAAAAAAAAAAAAAAATTGGTCAGTGTGTTTGCTCCTGCTATTCTGGATGCTTGGCAAAAGTGACCATACCCTGGACTCACACTCCTCCACTCAGGGCCATGTTCACAATTGCCTGCCTGTCTTCTCTCTGTGGTAGCACCAGCTATGCCATGACCCTTCCCTGTATCCCCCAGGCCTTTTGTTTCTTTTCTGATAGTTTTCTGAGCTCCCTCTCTGTTCTGTCAAAGGTCATCTTTATACCCATGGGCACAGATGCATCAGTTACAAACCCTATAGCTTGAATGTGGAAATTGGCTAAAATCATATGCATCTCCATGTTAGTGCTTGCTCCTCCTTTTCTCCTTCCTAACGCCCTAGGGCTGCATCACCACACTAATGTGCGCACATGTACCGCTGAGCCATTTTTAATCTAAAACCTCCAATTGTCTTGCATCCCTAATGTACTTTATCACACTTTGCTAAAGTGGCTTATACTATTTTTATGTCCACTGACACTTTATGAAGGATTTAAGCTGAAAATGTATAGCTACTGACTTGGTGAACTGCTTATATTAACTTGAGTATAGGTCAAAATGAATTGTCATGTGCTGCTTTTTATCCATGAAACAACTTGCCTATGTAGTGCCATGCAGGATTTTCCCGCTGTGGGGAACCT
Source organism: Polypterus senegalus (assembly GCF_016835505.1). Classification (NCBI taxonomy): domain Eukaryota; kingdom Metazoa; phylum Chordata; class Cladistia; order Polypteriformes; family Polypteridae; genus Polypterus; species Polypterus senegalus. The sequence continues at coordinate 174,290,016 of NC_053163.1, forward strand.
GAAGTTTCCATTTTTGTTCACTGCCTTTCAGTAATACTGTACTGTCAGTTGTTAATACATAATCTATTTTTAATCTGTGTGCTGTCTACTTAGACTACTTCTGAGAGTAAATTCCTCTTATTGGAGTAGATTCCTGTTAAGTGGTTTTACAAACCTGTCACTTCCACTATATACAGCACATTTTTTAGGCAGGGTGGAGAGTACTTATACAGGGTCTAGGTGGATAACAGTTTCATTTTATGACACATCAAACTGCTCACTAATGATTGTGGTCAAAATCAGCAAAGAAGAATGCCAGGGATAAAGTATTATTTTGGCAAGAACACATTGTGTTAATAGAGATTGCTTGACAGTTTACAATACAGTCTTCATATTTTTGCCACATCTTGAATATCTTGCATTGAAAAAGTCCCAGCATTTCTTTCTAAATTTTAACTTGACTCTGCTTCTCTCCTGTTTGTAGGAGAAAAGGACAAAGACATGATTCCAATGAATGATCTTGGTAATGGTGAGTATCAACTTAATGTCAATAGTCTATTTCAGTGTTTCATGAGTGGACATGTCTGCGATGATTCACCAATTGATTGTGTAGGAACATTAGCAGATTTCGTCCAAGCATGAATTCAGAGCTACATACTCTTTAGTGCACTTTTATGGTGATACTTTGCAATCAAATCTGTAGCCCATAAGCAATGATTTTGATGCCTCTCAGGGGTGCACCAGCAGTCAAACCACATATAATTGAAATAAACAGGTTATAAACGTGTTGAAAAAGGATGTTTTTATTGACACAAGTCACAAAATGACTGCTTCAAGATGGCGGCCTTTCCTGTCAAGAAAAAGCCAGACTGGAATAGTCTGGTCCTATGGACAGAGACCAAAAAGTGACATCAGAGGTAGGGGGGCTATCGATCATCCGGTCTGTAGAGGGAGCAAAAGAAGCATTAGTAAACCACACCTTCTTGTGGATCGGCAAGGAATTGCCACCAGCAGAGCCTTTAAACTTGTCCCCAAGGCACATGTGCGTGACACCCACAATAGCAACCTGTGAGTTGACCAATAAGAAGTGGCATGCTTAAACGTGGAGGGAATGACCAGTGAACTTGTGAGGTGAAAAGGGGCTGTGGCACTAGTTTGAAATGAAAATAATGGGAGACACAAGCATGTGATGGTTTTCAATGTGTTTGGGGAGGTTAGGGGCAATATGCTGGGGGTATATCCAGTATATTGCTGTGGCAGGGTTTTATGCTAAATGTAGTTCCAGTGGTAATGTACAATTGATCAAGTACCACATTGCATGTTACCCTTTGTGACATTCATTAAATCCAAATGTATAACAGAACTGGAAAGAAGAGTTTGATCCAAGCTTAACTTGCATTACCAAGGAGGAATTCCTTCATGTAAAGTGGGTTTGATACATTTCTGCATTTTGGGTAAAGGGTGTGTGCATTTTAAGATTTGTGACAACACCAGAAATTTTGTAGGTGTAAGCCAGGCTGTAGAGCATACTTCATCTTTAAGTCAGTTGCTGGCACTAAACATTTCAGAGGGGACTGTTTGCTGTATTCTTCATCAAGATTTATCCCTTCATTATAAAATGCAAATTGTGCATACATTTTGGAATTCTTTAGCTCCATGACTCAGCTTTTGCGCTTGGTTTAGTGAATTGTTAAATGAAAAGTAGGATATGTTGAACAACGAGGAACGCATTTAGAAGAATGTATTGTTAATAGTAAACTAGTAAAATTCAAGATGACGTAAATAAATGGTATTTTATGACAACTTCATTCCTTATTTGTCACCATGAGTCAGTTGACTAGTTATATGACCAAAATCATATCCTCCTGCGACTTATGTTTATATTGATATACCTTTATTTCTTTCTGCTGAACTAAACCTTTCGACTGAGCATTTACACAGGCAAAGATAAACCTTAATGTTTCTCATTTTGAATAACTATTTTGTTTACAATGCTTGCTTTCCAGTTTTCTCTTCTAATAATTTTCATATAAGAAATTTGCTTTAATGCAAACAAGCTTTTACTGCTTCTTATATGGCCATTGTTGTTTGTCTCCATATGGCTGTGCTATTATTATGGTGGTAATTCTCTTCTTGAGTACCAGATTATTTTTTTTATTTTATTTTTTTTTTAAAGAAGTTTAAGAACTTTTGGTCTGTTTTATAGTCTTATTTTGATTCCTGTTCAGTTATATTTTACATGGATGTTCCTTAACTCCATTCATTCTTGGTTTGACAGTGGTCTTTTTCAGGGCTATGCTGATATACAATTAGCATTTCAGCTTATTTAAATGCATACTAGTGAGTATTGGATTTAGACTTCTAATTAACAGAACACCTTTCTATTCAAGTTAAAGTCAATGGTATCTGGCTAAACTTGAACTTCTTTTGATAAAATTATTTTGACCTTGACAGCTGCTTATCCACCACTGGATGATAGAGAAGGCAAAGATTCCAGGTCCTATGACTTGTCTGATCAGGATATTCTTCTGGTAAGTATCCATTCCTAGCTTACAATGACATTTTATATTGATTTGATTCATTCATGTTCCCCAGTGAACTGGTTTTCTTAAGGCAATAACCACGGCAGCATTGTTAATTTATGTAGAGGACTATTAGGTTAGATTAAGAAGAATGACTTTCTAAAACTGTCTGTCTGGGTTCCTGCCAGTAGGTGTTGGTTTTTGCAGACGATCTTTTTATGTATTGGCTGACTAAATTTATTTTTCTTGCTTTTTTCCTGCCCTCTTCACCATTTCAGAGAAGTCTTTATGGTGGCAGTAAAGGTTCATTGACAATGGCAGACAACTGTGATGGTTAGACTAACCCTACTTAACTCCTGCATGTTGAGCGCGTTGTATGTTACTTTCATCAGTACTGCATTGCACGACTTCACTTTTGTGACATCCAGTTGTGAGAGAGAATCTTACGCATGGAGTTTGAATGTGACCTGCTAAGAATAAATATTTACTGCTGCCTCTTATGCAGTCTGTTATCCTATTTTAAATCAGTAAAGATACCAGTGTATTCAGAAAGTATTCTGACTCCTGAATTTTAAATGGATACATTTGCCTTTTTGTCTGTCCACTACACTTCTCAGTAACCTGTGAAAGTGCAAACATTTTTTCAGAAACGTTTGCAACTTTATATAAAATAATAAAAATCAAGCTGAAATCACTCGTTCATAGAAATATTCTGACATGAAATTCAGTATTACTTAGAAGCCTGTTTGCCAACAATTACAGCTTCAAATCTTGCGTGAATCTCTACAACCTTAGCACATCTGGATTTGGACAGTTTTATCTATCTTAATGGAAGATCATCTCCAGTCTAATGCAGTTTGTGAGGAAGTGTCTGTAAGCTGCCATTTTCGGGTCTCTCTACAAATGTCCTTATGAGGTTTAAGCCTCAACATTGTCATGGGACTGTCAGACTTGTCCCAAAGTCACTCCAGTTTTGTCTGGGCTTTATGCTTTGGGTCAGTGTTGTGCTGAAAGGTGAACCATTGCCTCAATCTGAAGTTGCATGCACTCCGGAACAGGCTTTTTTCAAGCACCTCTGTGTTTGAATGCGTCATTCCTTCCAGCAGTTCTCTCCAATCTCTGTCCCCGCCACTGAGTAGTCCTTCAGTAGCATGATGCTGCCACACCACCATACTTCATTATAGGGGTTGGTATTAGGCAGAGTATGAACAGTGAATGATCTTTGCCCAACATAATGCTTGGCCTTCATTCAGTTTTTATGTCGTCAGACCTGAAAATTTTTCCCTAAGCTGGGAGTCCTTTAAATACTGTTTAGCAAACTCCAAATGGGCTATCGTGCCTTTTACTCGAGTGGCTTATGTCTAGCCAATACCGTAAACGCCTGATTAATGGAGTTTTGCTGAAAAATGGGCGGTGCTTCCGATGTTTCTCCCATCTCGGAGGTCTTCTAAAACTGACCATTGACTTCTTGGTCACCTTCATGACCAAGGTCCATCTTGTCCAGTAACTAAGTTAGGCTGGATGAAAGCTTTTCACCTTGTCATTATAGGTTAAGTGTAGATTGATGGGCATAAATGTTAAATGTGTCCATTTAAAATCAAAGCTACATCAGTCTTCAGAAAGTGAAGGGATCAAAATTCTTTGAATCTAATGTAATGATACGTTTTTTATATCTACATATGATGTATCTTGAATAAACATTTGCAATTAAAATATTGTAAAGATACATCTTAAACACTTGTTTTAAGATCTTTCCTTAATACAGAATACATGTCTTGTCTATACGTGTGCCTATCCAAGACTTGCCAGAAGATAATGAAAGTGATTTGTGCACATCTTGCACATACATTATAACTAGTCAATGTATCCTGCAATGACATCTGTTGAATTTACAAATGGAAGTTCCCCAGATGTGGTGTAAACTGCCCACTCCATGGCATTTATACAAACTGAGTGTCAATATGGTTTTGAAATGTTTCTACATATAAAAATGCAGTATCACAAAAGCTTATAGGCAAAGGTCAACTTGTCATATCCAACTGTTGAGCCTAAGTCAATTATCTGGCAATTTCCCAAAATAACACACTACCTTGTTCACTATTGGTATTTATTCAGTTGACCAAGCACAGTAGTATACAATTGTCATAACTTAACTATTATTGGGTCCTGTTCTGCAACTGATATATTACACTGCATAATATAGGCCCCGACACATTCAGATTTGAAGTGCATTAAGTAATATATTTGAAAGATCCCTTAACTTGAAGCCTATGAAAAAGCATGCATACCTCTCTAGCAGTACCTTGGTGGTTTTGTTTAATGCATGTGAGCTACACACATGTCCAAAGCAGGTTTTCAAAAGAAATGGCATGTCATAAACTTTTGGGAAGGCAACATATAACCGATAAGGTTAGTTTTAAATCGGGTCAGTGTTTCTGCCATAATGGCTCTCTGGTTTACATTGTTAAGCAAGACTAGAAGTCCCCATCTCAAGATGAGCATCATTTATTTCCTCTTTGCACACAAGCAGACCCCTTACAAAATTTTCTGTAACCGGTTTACTAATGCAGTTTCACCTGTAAAGTACGTTTTAAAATGAGATTCCTGTTACAGTTTTTAACCCTCTTAAAATTTGTTTTAGGTAGTGATGTTTAAGCATAGTTTAAATTACTCATATTGCATTTTTGGTGTGCAAGTGCTAAAATTGATTTCTTGGTTATCTAAGAGGCACCAATCTTAAAGTTCTTATCAGTGTATTTGTAATTTCATAGTCAATGTATTTATGACTTCAATATTTGTTTTTCTTTATGGGACTTGTCTCAGGTGTGGAAAGTGATTTTTTTTTTTTCCATTTAAATTATGTAAAGGCAGCATTTCACCCCATATTAAATTAATTTTTGTGAAGCATAAGTGGCAGCAGTAGATAGAAATGGAAGCCGTGGATTTTCACCTTGTCTAAAAAGAGCACATGACTAATCTGGGATGTACATTGTTTCTTCATGAAACTAACTTGTTGCAACTGCTGTGTGTCTTTGTTCTGGAGTGTTTTGTATGTTCAAGTGGAAGTATGTATTCAAGTGAACGAATGTTCATTTTGCCGTAAAAATGCCATTCTTAAATTTTTACTGAAAATATGATTTTAATTCATAAATATTACCTGTTCAACAGACAGCTGAAATTAAGCTGATGCATTAACAACTCTGAGCATATGTTATGCTAATAAATAGTTATTGCAATAGACAATTATAATTAATTGAAAAATGCATGTCCATTATTTATGCACCATACGTTTGAGATGGATGTGAGACTTAACTGTATTCAACAATAAGCACTAGATGGCGTACTTGTCCAAATTTAGGACGTGTTTATAGCACAGAGCATTTCTGTAGATATTCAGTTTAAAAAGATGTTTGTTCCTAAAACAAATGCCATTGATATTAGTAGCTACCATGGAAGATTACTGGTCAGAACAAAACTACTTTCCTTGTAAGTATAACTTTTGTAAAATGCATTTTGTTGCAGCATACCTTCTTCGGAGTTAGACTAGCATTTCTACGGACTCCTAATTACTAAAACGGCATATGCTGATACATTTCAGATGGGGTCAAAGCATTGTGTGCCCTGCAGTCTTAGGATTACTGTTAATTCCTTAATTGTAATTTTCTGAAAGCATTGGTTATCAAGAGAGCATACCCACAATTATATCTGCAGTTTGTCTGAAGTAAACACTACGCACCAACCCTTTTTGTTACTTTTTAATTAGATTTTGATTTAATTGCTTACATATAGCTTTATAAGCGATAATATTGCAAGTATTTGACAATTTTGCCAGTTTAAAAATGTATAGAATGCTGGGAATAAATTAACAAAACAGGTACCTAGGATCCAGTCAGTCAGTAGAATACTTCACTGGAAGTGACAATAAGTTAAAAGCAAGCATTGAGCTTTCCTGTTCTCTCATTCTATAGTAAATTTGCCAAGCATCTTTATGAAGGAGAGGTTTAGTACAACTCTCTAAAATACCATTCCAAAATGGCTTGTGTTGAATACTTTTACAGTAAAAACTAAATATTTTTGTAGCACCCTTCAAAATTGTTATAAAGGTCAACAGTCCATTAACAAAGGAAAGAGTGGAGATATTGAAATTCAAAGTCGAATATAATAAGCGGACCTTAAACTAAAGCACTAAGCCTAAACCAGGGTCTTTTTAAGACAACAATGAGGTATTTTTCTAATACACACAAGCCTTTGTTTCACATGGAGTGAACAATGATGGAAGGAAGCTCCAACAAAAGTGTACTGCTTAATTCAAGTGTAATGTCCATGTCGTGGTGCAGGTGCCTAGAACTGTGTTAAAGATTAGAGGTGTGCCAGCTCTGAAAAAAAATGTGGAAGATTAATAAATCGAACATAGTAACATAGTTTTAGTCCTGTCTGTAACATAGTGAAGTGGATTAAAAGTTGCTTCCATTATTTTGAACTCATTAGCTTGCAACGTATAATGTGGTGACAATGCAAAATTTGAATAACTACAATTAACTGGTATGTTTACAGAGTGTCAGCAGAACAGACTTTGTGATGGTCACAGTTTTTTGCCTCTGCCTTGGAAAGTGTGCTTAATTGTTATACACTGTTCCCTGTTGTAATGGCATTCTTCCCATCTTCATCTCAAGCATTTTCTGATATTAATGTTTCAGTATGTTGTTTTTAAAATGTTTGTGCTCTATTAACAGATGTCCTCAGTGATAAACAATTCCCTATGAAAGGCTGAAAATTCTCGCCCACTACAGGGAAATTAATATTTTCTGTCTAATGTTACTGCTCAAAATGCTGAAACTTGTATGAATTTGGATTCACTTTCGTTAAGGCAGTCAAATATGTACTACTCTTGTCAACTCACGTTGCAGTGTTCCTTTCTTTTCTGTCTTCACAGAGAGAGTAATCTTCTTTGCGTCACGGACAGACTTGTCATTCCAATCTCACTGCCGGCAGAAGAAATATTTAATACTGGGACCATAAGTTTGGAGAAGAAAGCAATTTGCTGTATTTTTATGCAAAAAGTATGGGGGGACCTCTTGTTTTATAATTGCATATGGATCATCAGCTTCAAAAGACTCGACAGTAACCTGTTATTTCTGGATCTGCAATTCCATGCCTGACTGCTAGAGGGAGATATTGGATGAGGACTGAGAATGGGGTTCCAGACTGCTTTTAAATATTTGATTTTTTTTTCTTTCCGAAAGCATAAAAGATATTTTGTATGTATAATATTTCTTTTTATATATTGGAGCTTTCCCCTTTAAGACCCGTTCCTCCCTCTCATGGTGTTCTTTACCAATGCTGCAAGTTCTGAAATAACTGCTAGCTTCATCCTCTTTGCTGTGCCATTGCTGCTGGAGGGAGGAGTGCAGTGTATTTTGACTAACTACTGCTCAGGTGATTCCCATTTGTGTTATTTCAGAAAACCATTACTCGGATGTTTGTTCAGCCCAGTAATATTACTGAAGCATAACTACAGCGGAGGTGTGGCCACTTCATATTTAAAGACATTTTTGTATACCCCAATTTATGTAAGGCAGATTTGCTACAAAGGCATCCTGAATATTTGAAAAACTGAATGCTTTTTATATATGAACAGAAAATGACAGAAGTTTCCTCAGGTTAATGTTTATTCTTTTATTGGTTTGCATGTTCAAAGATTAAAATAAAGTGCAAATTAATCCTAGTGGTTCTGAGAAGCAAATGATCTGCATTGTAGAGGTTGCTTCTTATTTTTTTTTGCACAAGGCTGTCAGTTTCAGAATATTGTTCACTGAAAACCTTTAGTTCTTTGCTGATGGGCATCATATGTTTTAATCACACTGTACACAAACTCAGTGTTAATGTCTTTTAGGTTTATCACCACTCCTGGGATTTAGATAAGGAGCCATTCTTGCAGTAAAGTGTTTTATTTTTCCCTGTAATCACAATCTGTTTATAGAATGTCTTTGCCTTCAAAATATTTTTTAAGTTTGAAATATTACCAATCACTTTTTACATACAGAAAATTTCTTGTTGCACTTTTTAAAACTTTTATTTTCAAGTCTCTAGCTTTTGTTTAAAAAAAAAAAAAAAAAAAAGGCTGTATAATTGTTAAATAGGCTTTAGGTTATTTACATTGACAACCGGTCTCGCCTTTATCCTGTGTTCAGCAGGCATATGTTACAACACCTGGTAATTAGACTCCATATAGGTGGGCTTTTCTAGTTATCACATTTATGAGGGACTTTAGAGTTGTGGAAATCTGAGACTTTCATTCCTTATTTGAAACCAGTACAACTTTTTAGACATGATGGTAAGAGCAGAATACTAAATGTCAAATGTAGAAGCAGAAATGCCACTTTTTTTTTTTTATTTTTAAAACGCATCTTTTTGCAGCCTAGGTAATCTCAATAACTGGATATAGAAGACAATCTTGACCTTTATAAATGCAGTCCAGCTAGAAGAAAGTTGAACAATCAAATTAGAATATCCAGAGTGTTTGAGTGTTTTGCCAAAATAACCGGTAAAATTCTGCTATACCCAATATGTGAAGTGAAAAATGAGCTTGTTTGGCTTTCTCGATGCCCTACTGCTGAAGTGACTGAAAGCAATCATTTGGACTATTTCCAGAGGTAGCTGTGCACTTGGTGTTAGTTGTGGAGGCTGTTGGGCATGAGTGAATAACTTAATTGTACTTGGAGCAGTTTATTGGACACTGAATTCAGACAATGTGTCTGCAGTAATGCTTTTTAAAATATATAGATTTTTCAGATAATATTATTGCAGCATATCCTTGACTTTTTCTTATGGGAGGGTTTTGTCTGAGAAATACACTACATGTTCAATGTTATTTCAGTACCACTAATCTCTTTATTGAAAAATTTTTTCTTGATCCTTGTTTTGTGTTGGTAATCTCATCCACTCTTGTGTGCAAGATGGCGAATGAGTTAATTTCAGTTTTGGCAACTGTGTTTTTATAAATAAAGTTTTCAGAGTGGATTTTAAAGGCTTTTTGTTTTTCTTTCTTTCAGTCCCATGCTATTTCTGTTTATATGTGGGTTCTACTAAAGACATATGTCTGTGTTTATACACTGTGTGCACAATTAGGCAAGTTGTATTTTTGAGGATTAATTTTAATATGGAACAAACACAGTGCTATCAGTCAATCCAAAATGTTAATAAACCTGAAACCTGAATGTTTCACAACGGAAATGTGAGTGTGAACATCATCAGGGGAATACATATGTGCGCACAATTATTAGGCAACTATTAGTGTGCAGATTTATTATGCAACTAAAGGAAAAATGAAAATTTTCCCATCTCACTTGTTTATTTTCATCTGTTATAGTGAGATACTTGAACTCCTCCACTTGGGGCAGGATCTCTTCCCCAACCCTGAGAGGGCACTCCACCCTTTTCCGGCTGAGGACCATGCTCTCGGATTTGGAGGTGCTGATTCTGATCCCAGCCGCTTCACACTCAGCTGCGAACCGATCCAGAGAGAGCTGAAGATCATGGCCTGATGAAGCAAACAGGACATCATCATCTGATCGGTCTGATGCGGGCTCTGCATCGGTCTGTCGTGGTGAAAAAGGAGCTGAGCCGTAAGGCAAAGCTCTCAATTTACCAGTCGATCTACGCTCCTACCCTCACCTATGGTCATGAGCTATGGGTAGTGACTGAAAGAACGAGATCGCGAATACAAGCGGCTGAAATGAGTTTCCTCCGCAGGGTGTCTGGGCTTTCCCTTAAAGATAGGGTGAGGAGCTCAGTCATCCGGGAGGGGCTCAGAGTAGAGCCGCTGCTCCTCCGCATCGAGAGGAGTCAGATGAGGTGGCTCGGGCATCTGATCAGGATGCCTCCTGGACGCCTCCCTGGTGAGGTGTTCGGACGTCCAACCGGGAGGAGGCCCAGGGGAAGACCCAGGACACGCTGGAGGGACTATGTCTCCCGGCTGGCCTGGGAACGCCTTGGGATTCTCCCGGAAGAGCTGGAAGAAGTGGCCGGGAGAGGGAAGTCTGGGCCTCTCTGCTTAAGCTGCTGCCCCCGCGACCCGACCTCGGATAAGCGGAAGAGGATGGATGGATGGATGTTATAGTGAGAATAATAAACAAACACCTCAAAATTTACAAATAAACATCTCTGACATTTCAAAAAAAATCAATCAATCAATGACCAATATAGCCACCCTTCTTTCCAATAACAGTCATAAGCCTTTCCATTCATGGAGTCTGTCAGTTTCTTGATCTGTTGACGATCAGCTTTTTGTGGAGCAGTGACTACAGCCTCCCAGACACTCTTCAGAGAGGTGTATTGTTTTTCTCCCCCGTAAATCTAGCGTTTAAGAAGTGCCCACAAGTTCTCGATAGGGTTTAGGTCATTCTCCCCCGTAAATCTAGCGTTTAAGAAGTGCCCACAAGTTCTCGATAGGGTTTAGGTCAGATGAGGAAGGGGGGCCATGTCATTATTCCTTCATCTTTAAGGCCTTTACTGGCTGGCCACGCAGTGGAGAACTTCGATGCAAGTGATGGAGCATTGGCCTGCATAAAAATCATGGTCTTTTTCCTGTATCACTGTTTGAAGAAAGTGTCTTGAAAAACTGGCAGTAGGTTTGGGAGTTGATTTTGAGTTCATCTTCAATGCAAAAAGGTCCAACTAGCTCATCTTTAAAAATACCAGCTCATACCAGTACCCCACCTCCACGTTGGAGTGCAGCTCTGTGCCCATTACTGATCCACAGGTCCATCCATCTGGTCCATCAAGAGTCACTCTCATCGGTCCATAAAACCTTTGGAAAAAAAAAAAATCTGTCTTCAGATATTTCTTGGCCCAGTTTTGACGTTTCAACTTATGTTTCTTGTTCAGTGGTGGTTGGGTTTCAGCCCTCCTTACCTTGGCCATGTCTTTGAGCACTGAACACCTTGTACTTCTGGGCACTCCAGGTAGGTTGCAGCTCTGGAATATGAAAGTACTGGAGGATAATGGGTTCCTGGTAGCTTCACGTTTGATTCTTCTCAAATCTTTGGCAGCTAATTTGCGTCTTTGGTTCTCAACACGTTTCTTGCGACCCTGTTGACTATTTGCAACAAAATGTTTGATAGTTCTGTGATCACACACCAATATCTTAGCAATTCCAAAAGTGCTGCACCCCTCTGAAAGACTTTTACAATTTTTGACTTTTCAGAGTCAGTTAAATCTCTTTTTTGGCCCATTTTGCCTGAGGAAAACTAGCTGCCTAATAATTCTGCACACCTTGATATAGGGCGTTGATCTCCTTAGGCCACACCCTCCCTCATTACACAAATACACATCACCTGACGTGCTTAAATCCAATAAGCATTCAAGTTAATACAGCTTGGAGTTGGAATATACGCATTAAAAATGATGATATGGTCAAAATACTCACTTGCCTAATAATTGTGCACACAGTGTATATAATCATTGACTTTTCAAAGTAAACCTGGTCTATGGTAATATGTAGAAGTAGTACTCATCAAATTACCATCCACTTGACTGCCTAGACCGTGGGTTTCCTAGCAGAACTTCGCCCAAAGCATCACACTTGTCATCTTCCCACAGTGCATACCTGGCTGTTAATGTGATGCAACAGAAGATGGGCTTCAACAGCCCAGGTGATCCTTCATTGATTAAAGGTAAGAGTTTCAATGTTTGTGTGCCCTTTGTAAATGTGTTTTTTGTTTGTTTTTCTTTTTTATTTAAGTTTTTATTGAAAAGAGATACAATCCAATACATCTGTTTATGACTTTTGTCACGTTTACAACAGATATAGCTTATATATTATCAAAAAAGCTCTTCATGGCATAAAACAGATCAATATATCTCTTTGGGTTATCTCTCAATTATTGTAAATGTTTTTGATGGTGGACAGGGATTGACATGAGCACTCAGTCCCATAATCAGTAGGGTTCAATGCAGTTTGTTTTGTGACACATTACTACTGTAACCATCATTAAAATTGCCTGGCATTTATGCCTGAGTAGTCATCCTGTAGGTTCCTACCAGATTGGGTACCCGTAGTTGATTTCACAACACCCTGATGACAGTTAGTGGTTTTTTCCCTCCTCAGACCACTGATTGTAGGTACTTGCCATTGCTGACCTTGAGCACCCCACAAGCCTTCTGTGAATGCTCTGACTCCGTTATCTGGCCATGATAATTTAACCCTCGTCACTCTCCTTGTGTCTTGCCACATCATCTGCATTCAGCAAGTTGACAATGAGTATCTAATGTCCGCTTTCTAAAGTCCTTCACCTTGACATGTGCCATTGTAAGAGAGAACAACATCGTTCATACATTCTGTGCAACTCCACATGAATCGGCTCTTCTGTATAATATTCCAGCTTGGCAAACGAGGTGTTCCTATTTCTTGTAGATGTAATCCATGTGCCCGTTGTGCTGAGTGTTAGAATTGGTGGATTATCTCGTGGAGGAGTTTGTCCGTTCTTGATGATTTTTTTTTTTTTTGATACTTCCCCAAGACTTTTAAATCTTTGATATCACCCCCATTATCCTACTGACCCCGTCCTGTGTAGTCAGATACATTCTTTGGTATGATATGAGATTCCTGTTGTAGTTCAATGACTAAGAAGCCAGTCATTTGGGGCACAAGTCTGATATGTGGTGGGCTGCTGTTGTGTTGGAACACAGTGACAGTTTTCTTTGCCAGCTTGAATTCTTGTCAAATTCACTATTACTTTCTGTGGATGTGTGTTTGTGGGGAGAGTTCTTAAAATGTGTGTGTTGGCTCATAGCGCATGTTTTTGGCTTTAATGGCTTAGATATGTTAAGTCTTTTTGTATGGTATACCATTTTTAGTATAGCAATGTGCATTATTGAAATGTGGCATTCCGTAAACTGCTGCGGATCATTTTGTAATTGGTGCACTCACAAATAGTCAAATCGGTACAAATAAACTATAGTGTGTGAACTTTTAAAGTACGTTTTTGTAGTCAAGTAAGTTATGTTATCATCCGCTGGTCCAAGGCCAATTTTACATCATTAATGGTATTTAAATGTAATCTATTACATTCTTATTAAGCTGCCAAGAACGGTAGATAAATCGCTAGCTGTTAATACAGTGGATTTAAAAAGCACTCGGTCTTTAAACCTCCTGCATGTTTTATTCTGAGATGACCTTTTCTTTAGGGACCTCTCTGTATTTGGCTGCAGTTTTGACCCTTCTCCTTGTCCCATCCACTGAGCGGCACCTCCATAACGATGTTGCCACCACCATGCTTCACTATAAGCGATAGTATTAGGCATGTGATGCCCTGTGCCTGGTCTTGACCTGCTGTAGCGCTTCAAGTTCTGGCCAAGGAGGTCCATGGAGAGGACCTATGGAGAGGTCCTTGGATTTCATGGCTTGGTTTTTGTCCTGAGGTGCAGTGCCAATTGAGACTTTCTCTACCCAGGGACTTGTGTGTGCTCCTCTAAGCGATACCAGTTGGCTCAGTTTGCCACAGGTGGATTTCAGTGAAGTTCTCAACAAAACTCAAGTGAACATTTATGAAAATGAGTTTGAGCTTTTGATTTTTAAATTAATGTGCAATGTTGCCATTATTAAGGGCTATTAAGTGCACACTGGTTGTGTCAAAAGGAAAGCGTCTCAGTTTAAAATGAAGTGTACAGAAAGTGAAGGGGTGCGAAGAATTTCTGAATCCGCTGTGTATGTGGTAACAGTTTAGAAAATACTGACCTTTTTGGCTGTTTTGGGATATTCTAAGTGTTTTGTATTAGTGTTGTGTGTTGCATGTCCTACAGCGCCTATAAGAGATGTTCGTTCTTTTGGTCATTTCTCACTTTTTGTTTCAAGTTGAATCAGTTAATTTGATTTGATACTCCTCATCAGCAAAAGAATCAAGTGACAAAGTGAAAAGAAATGCCTACAAGCGTTTAATAAATTCATACTAACAAAATGGTTTTGTAAGCATTCACCCCTTCAAGTTCTTATCTTGTAAATAGCCATCTTGCAGTTGGTGTGCTCAGGTCTGGTTTCTTTTTGCTCTGCCATCCACCATTACACCCCACCCCACCCCAACCTCATTTTTCATTGCACCTTTTCCTGGTATATTAGAATGAAGCCACCCAGGCAAGGACAACGCCACTTTGGCTGACCGTGAGTAGTGGCATTCCAATAATGCACAATGATGCCAAGGTGAGACTGACTAAATCGTGGCTCGTGGTCCATGATTAGTTTTATTTATAGAGGCAGTGTAGCCTTGTGGTGGCTGGCTTGTTGGTAACTGGCTGATCCCTCAACGTTCCGTATGGCCTGCACTGTTCATTCTAACAGCAATCACATCATTTACATATGCTAGGTGGCAGCGGCTACCTGTTGAGAGATTCTGGTGCCTTATACCTTTCCCGGACCACCCAGAATGCAGAGGAGAGGGGTGCTATAATATCCTTTGTGATTGGGTGCAGAGCTCAGCCTGATACTCTTAGACTACATGTGGGTAGCTGCTCTAACAGACCAGAGTCTGCAGTATCCTATTTGCATATGTATGAGGCTGATTAGAATAGCATCCATTCTCCCAGGTCAGCAGCCAGGTGAGGTTCAAGATAGATATATATATATGCTGGTCATAAAATTAGAATATCATGACATCTTGAGTTGAAAGTTGATTTCAGTAATTCCATTCAAAAAGTGAAACTTGTATATTAGATTCATTCATTACACACAGACTGATGTATTTCAAATGTTTATTTCTTTTAATTTTGATGATAACTGACAACTAATGAAAGTCCCAAATTCAGTATCTCAGAAAATTAGAATATTGTGAAAAGGTTCAATATTGAAGACATCTGGTGCCACACTCTAAATCTGCTAATTAACTCAAAACACCTGCAAAAGCCTTTAAATGGTCTCTCAGTCTAGTTCTGTAGGCTACAAAATCATGGGGAAGACTGCGGACTTGACAGTTGTCCAAAAGCGACCATTGACACCTTGCTCAAGGAGGGCAAGACACAAAAGGTCATTGCTAAAGACTCTGGCTGTTCACAGAGCTCGGTGTCCAAGCACATTAATAGAGAGGCGAAGGGAAGGACAAGATGTAGAAAAAAAGTGTACAAGCAATATGGATAACTGCACCCTGGAGAGGATTGTGAAACAAAACCCATTCAAAACTGTGGGGGGAGATTCACAAAGAGTGGACTGCAGCTGGAGTCAGAGCTTCAAGAACCACCAGGCACAGACGTATGCAAGACATGGGTTTCAGCTGTCGCATTCCTTGTGTCAAGCCACTCTTCAGCGTCAGAAGCGTCTCCCCTGGGCTAAAGACAAAACTGCTGCTGAGTGGTCCAAAGTTATGTTCTCTGATGAAAGTAGATTTTGCATTTCCTTTGGAAATCAAGGTCCCAGAGTCTGGAGGAAGAGATCCACGTTGCTTGAGGCCCAGTGTAAAGTTTCCACAGTCAGTGATGGTTTGGGGTGCCATGTCATCTGCTGGTGTTGGTCCATTGTGTTTTCTGAGGTCCAAGGTCAACGCAGCCATCTACCAGGAAGTTTTAGAGCACTTCATGCTTCCTGCTGCTGACGAACTTTATGGAGATGCAGATTTCATTTTCCAACAGGACCTGGCACCTGCACACAGTGCCAAAGCTACCAGTACCTGGTTTAAGGACCATGGTATCCCTGTTCTTGATTGGCCAGCAAACTCGCCTGACCTTAACCCCATAGAAAATCTATAGGGTATTGTGAAGAGGAAGATGCAATACGCCAGACCCAACAATTCAGAAGAGCTGAAGGCCACTATCAGAGCAACATGGGCTCTCATAACACCTGAGCAGTGCCACAGACTGATCGACTACATGCCCGCCACATTGCTGCAGTAATCCAGGCCAAAGGAGCCCCAACTAAATACTGAGTGCTGTACAGGCTCATACTTTTCATGTTCATACCCTTCAGTTGGCCAACATTTCTAAAAATCCTTTTTTTGCATTGGTCTTAATTGATATTCTAATTTTCCAAGATACTGAATTTGGGACTTTCATTAGTTGTCAGTTATAATCATCAAAATTAAAAGAAATAAACATTTGAAATACATCAGTCTGTGTGTAATGAATAAATCTAATATACAAGTTTCACTTTTGGAATGGAATTACTGAAGTAAATCAACTTTGTCATGATATAGAGATATACTAGCAAAATACCCGTGCTTCGCAGCGGAGAAGTAGTGTGTTAAAGAAGTTATGAAAAAGAAAAGGAAACATTTTAAAAAATAACGTATCATGAGATACGTATGTATTATATATATGTATATGTATATATGTATATATGTGTATATGTATATGTGTGTATATATATATATATATATATATATATATATATATATATATATATATATATATATATATATATATATGTGTATATATATATATGTGTATATATATATATGTGTATATATATATATATATATGTATATGTATATATATATATATGTGTATATATATATATATATATATATGTATATATATATATATATATATATATATGTGTATATATATATATATGTGTGTATATAACAGATTAAGATGCTTGCTCGCACCCTCAGACACCACGTCAGACACTAGGTAAAAGTCCAAAGATGATATTTATTATAATAATAAAGTGCACAAAGCACGCTCCTCTCCACAATTCTCCAATAACAACAAACCACAATAATAAACAATCCTCCACTCCCAGATGCTTAGCCTCCCTGCCTCCCAACTCAGCTCATCGTCTGGGAGCTCCCACAGTCCTTTTATATTCCCTGACCCGGAGATGTTCCTTCCCAACAGTCCACAAGTCCTTATTCCTTCCGGGTCAGAGTAAATAATGTTTTTCTCACCCCGAAGCCCGCCGCTCTTCCTATGACGAACTTCCGGGTCATAGGGCATGAAGAACTCTTCGTCCTCCCTGCAGCTCCCTCTCGTGGCCCCATGGCATCCAGCAGGGCGGTGCATAAAACTACATGGTCCATAATGCCCTGCTGGTCTTCTGGGGACCTCCATGCTGCAAGGAGGGCTCCACCTGGCGGCTTGGGGTATTGGCCGGGTACATGGCCGCCATATCTTACTATATATATATATATATATATATATATAAAAATAATGTATGTATGTGTATATGTAACATACTAGCAAAATACCAGCGCTTCGCAGTGGTGAAGTACTGCCTTAAAATTTTTATTAAGAAGAAAATTAAACCTTTTTTTGGGAAAATATACCAATAATTATTTGTTAAGGATCTCTTTGTATACCATGTTGTCAGTTCGGCCCTCCAGTTGTAATATGACCAAGCTGTGCGCTGAACTTACTCTTGAGCATGTAACGTACAGTTGGCCATGTGAACAGTAATCTTGTCTCAAATCTCACAGCTTGGATTGTTGCTGTCGTAATCGGTTTGAGTTTCATGGTTAGTTTCAATTACATTAGTATTTGTAGGACTTGTGTTGAAGAGACATTCGGCATCTGTCAAGCGTAAGTATACAACCGGTTTCATTGATAACTTCACATCCAGCTTTTGAGAGTTTAAACATTCATAAACATCAAAGTGTCCACTACTGAAATAGTCACCTATCAATCTATGATGTTTAAGAGGCATTGGTGGTTGTCCAAAGGTATAAAATATTTGGCCATTTCGGTACACTTGGAAGCGACAACCAAACAATTCAGCGGCAGCCATCAACACACATGCAGATGCATAGGTGAAGGGCTTAAGCATTTCACTCTTCTAGTGCTCCTGTGTAGTCTAATTATCTCCTATACCGTCATCAGTCCACACCTTGAACCTGTCCTAGTCATTCAATACATAAGACACAATGTTCCTCCGGATATCAAGAGTGAGCCTGATATGGCCATGCAATATGTAACAAAATGGAAAAGGCAGGTGCCATCTCCGGGCATGGAAACCACTCGGTAAGTGACAGTTCTTTAATCGATGGTGATCACCTCGATAGACATGTTAATGGGGGTACGATTGGAATGATAAAGGAAATGGATATCTGAACAATGTAAAGTAAGTCTAAAATATCTACACAATAACTATAATCATAATAAATGAACAGTAAAACAGCGGAGAAGCCATGGATTAAATAAAAAGGCTGTAGTTATCAGCAGGGAGACGTGAAACCTGTGGCGAAGCAAGGAAGGGAATGTAGAGACCGGAATGACGGACGGCCTTATATAGGCAGGCAGCCAGCCAACAACGTGGGAGGCATTGGGATGGGGGACCCAACGCCGCCTCACAAGGTGA
The DNA here is from genome assembly GCF_016835505.1 of Polypterus senegalus. Classification (NCBI taxonomy): domain Eukaryota; kingdom Metazoa; phylum Chordata; class Cladistia; order Polypteriformes; family Polypteridae; genus Polypterus; species Polypterus senegalus. Next base: position 174,308,793 of record NC_053163.1, read on the forward strand.
CCGAGCTGCAGGCTATGGACGTATATATGTACGCAAGTAGGATTCAGTGTTGGGAACCCGCATACCAAATTTCTTGAAGATGGGCCCATAAGTAACAAAGACCATTGAAAAGTTCAATATGGCGGCCGACAGTGGCGTCATACCACTGAAATATGTACATTTGTTTCGTTTAGCGCAGGGAAGCCACCTACCAAATTTTGTGAAGATGGGGCCATAAATTAGAAAGTTCAACATGGCGAACGTTGTCAACCTTTATGACCGTTACGCGTAGAATTTCGAAATGAAATCTGCTTAACTTTTTTAAGTAAGTTGTAAGGAATGAGCCTGCCTAATTTCAGCCTTCTACCTACACTGGAAGTTGGAGAATTAGTGACGTTGGAAAGTTTAATATGGCGGCCAACAGTGGCGTCATACCACCAAAATTAGTACGTAGTCGCAGCGGAGAAGTAGTGTGTTAAAGAAGTTATGAAAAAGAAAAGGAAACATTTTAAAAATAACATAACATGATTGACAATGTAATTGTTTTGTCATTGTCATTAGTGTTGCTGGCGCGTATGTGTGTATGTGTATATGTATATATATATATATTAGGGGTGGGACTCGATTAAAAAAATTAATCCGATTAATTGCAAATGTTTTGGTTTTTTTTTTTTTTTTAATTTAAAAGGGTTTTAGTGGGCGACAGAATCAAATTATAGACATGGACATGAATATTGTAAACTCAAGCTGTTTTCATTTCTGGAAAAAAAAATGCTTTTAAACTGTATTTGAATTCAAAACAGAAACAAAAATATCATTCCTGGTTAAAATTGGGCAGACTTAAAAATAAAGTGGTAGTTTAAGTACTTTAAGTACATTTTCAGAATGGTATTGTCTTTATGTTGAAATTTTGGTTATTAATATTTAAAGTGCAGTTTTCTTCTTAAAAAAAAAAAATAAGTCAGAAACATAAAAGGTAATTTGACCAACTTAATCTTTAAACTCTGAGTAACCTTGGCCAAAATTATTTTGTACATTAGGCTAAAACAGTGTGATCATTGAACATTTAGTAATTAGAATTACTAACGGTCACGGAAGTCCAAATATCCCTAGTAAGAGCCACAAAGTCCGCTTTCTGTAATGCATCTAATTTTGCTTGCTTTTCAGTGTGCACAAAACCATGCTTTTATCAAGGCTTCGCTCGGGTAGTCGAAATGATCAGTCGTAAGAACGCGCTTTATTCCGACTCTAACATTTTTGTAGCTGTGATGTGTGCATCAGTGTAATGGATGTACCAGGAAATCATGCATTGACAAAAGTTCCCGTTTGCTTGGAATTGAAAGTGTGATTAAATGCGTTATTTTTAACGCGTTATGGAGTACATGCATCGAAGCTTCTCAGCTGTGCTTGTGCTAAGAAAAGTAAACATTTTAAAAATAACGTAACATGATTCTGCGTTAACCGCATATTTTTTCATACGTCCCAAATCAAGGAGATACGAGGGTAAAATGAATCGGGTAGCGCGCGTACATACTCAGTGCATCCCTCTCGGAATCGAACCTCGGATGTCGGCACTAGAGGTGAAGCCTCTACAATTGCGCCACGGCGTGTGGCTTGTCTATTTGAGAGTATGTAGATCGAGGTGTATGTGTGTGTGTGTATATATATATATATATATTTTTTTTATTCGCAGCGAAAGTAGTGTGTTAAAGAAGTTATGAAAAAGAAAAGGGAACATTTTAAAAATAACGTAACACGACTGACAATATACACTATTTGTTTTGTGAGTGTTACTGAGTGTTGCTGTCATCAAGGATTTGATTATCATTATTTCTTTCAATCAGGTTCGTATTTGTAGGATGTGTTGTGTTCAAGTTACATTCCGTGTTTGTCAATCATTGTAAAGATGACAGGTTTCATTCATCGATTCGTTTCTTACTGCATCAATAAACAGCTCGTCTTCTTCTTTATCTGAGACCTGACACACTGCATGCACGGGTTTTTGTTACACTGTCTTCCTTTAGCGGGACATTGACTTTTTCCACCGTGTGCTTTGTTTCCGCAGTAGCTGGATTTATGAATATGCTTGTATGTATCAGACGCTTCATATTTTTTTGCTGCCTTCTCAATTGTGTAATTCGGTTTTTGTTCAGCACTCTTTGGAACTGTTGCTTTTTGTCTCTGCACTGCGTCAGTTCACGTGAGCTGCTTGGTGTTCTTGCATCGAAGGTTCCCAGCTGTGCTGGTGCCATCTCGTGTGATGTCCATGGCTGTATGTAATGTCAGCTAAGACCCGGCACTTAAGTTTCTCTTGCAGTTTTGCTGAGTTTGTGCCAAACACCACCCTGACCATCTCCTCTTCCTCTGCATAAGCACAGTCCTTCACCCGTGAATATTTAGCGGCAGTGTTTCTATTGGATTGCCGCTGACGGATGACCTTATATGGGCAGGCACTAAATTACGTGGGAGGCGTAAAAGAGAGAGAGCGAGCCTGCCTGGCTGGTTCCTTTAAGCAGAGCCGCTCCCTGTTCATTGTTCTCAGTCAGACGTGCGTGCTTTAACTGCGGTCTCTTTGTGCTCTACAGTATTTTGTGTGCTTTTGCAGTTAACTATGGCTTCTAAGCAAGTGAAGAGTGGTGAGAGGAAAGTTTTGAAGAAAATCGAAGTAAAGAAAGAAATTATTGAAAAGTTTGAGCGTGCCGTTCGTGTTACTGATCTTGCCACCAAGTACAAGAAGTCAAAATCTACGATTTCGACTATTCTAAAGCAGAAAGAATCTATTAAAGCAGCTGATGTTGCCAAAGGAGTTACAGCGTTAACCAGGCAGAGGCTGGAAGAGGTGGAAAAACTGTTTACCAGTTTACTCATTTACCAATTTGAGAACCCTCGTGTTTTCAAGCAGCACAATGTAAACAAAGCCAGACTGCCAGTAATGTGGAGGGCAAACACGACAGGTTGGGTCACAAGGGCTTTGTTTTTGGAATGACTGCATGATGCTTTCGCTCCCACCAGCTAAACAGCTAAAAACACCAGAAACCCAAGAAATCACAAGAGAGAAAACACCTGAAGGAAATCATCCCTCCATTGTGGAGCCAGACTCTTCCTTCTCACTTCATGCCAGAACTCGCCTCATGCAAGGTTAGTTTGATTGGTGGTTTTTGTATTACGGATTTTCAGTTGGTAGCGTGAATTGTTGCAATGTTACTTTTCTCTTTTTTTCCAAGTGTTCCTTTTTTCCCCGCTGTTCTTAAAACTCATTTTAAAAAAAGTGTTTACAGCGATCGGGCTGTAAGGCTATTAGCATGAACTCCTGCAATGTGTTTTGGTTGCTTGTGGTTGGTTTTTAAATTAAAGTTCTGTGTGTGTGTGTGTGTGTATGTATATATGTATATGTATATGTATGTATATGTGTATATATATATATATATACACACACACAGTGGAACCTCGGTTCACAACCATAATTTATTCCAAAACTTTTCTTTGGTTCACGACCAACTCGGTTTATGACCAATTTCCCCCCATAGGATTGTATGTAAATACAATTAATCCATTCCAGACCGTACGAACTGTATGTAAATATATATAAAGATTAAGCACAAATATAGTTAATGACACTACAGAATGCACAGTGTAATAGTAAACTAATGTAAAAACATTGAATAGCACTGACACAACACACCCAGGCTCCCTGCTCATCTAAACAAGCAGGCTCTCTCTCTCTCACACTTTTAGTGTCACCACTACACTCCACCCGTGCACAGTGTAAATCCCATCCTCCTTGGTATGAACTTGCACCACGAAGCATGTCAGTCTGAAGATTTGCCCCGTGGTAAACTGCTACTAATCAGCTGCCCACCCACAACATTAGTCAGCTGTGCAGAGAGCATTTAACACTGTATGTGGCGGGGTTCCTAGTGATATACGTTGATTGGATATGCAATTGTCCAAAAATTCGATGTCAAGATTTTTGAGGAATCGCGACATTTTAGACTTCCCTGACTTTCTCGTATACAAAGCTACAAAGCATAGGGAAAGTATTGGAGTCCTCTGAAAATTCCATTTCAAGATTTTGATGAATCTCAAAGGTTCAGACCTCCCACCCAGAGTCCAAAAATACCATTTTTGAATTGTGTTTGCGTGTCGGTGTGTACGTATGTAAGCACGATAAATTGAGTATGCTTTCACTTAGGTCAACCAAATTTTGCATAAAAGTATTAGGTAAACAGCAGATTTCCAACAACTTTTGAGGTATTTCCATTACATTTTTTTTTCTCATGCAGCTGGAGAGTCCGATTTATTCAACTTTTATAATAATTGTTCAATATGTTATTGATTTAAGTTGTTGATGGTTCTTTGCGCATAATATAAAAATATCATCATCCCCATATCTGAATATACAAGAGAGTCTAGGGGAGACCACTCTTGATTTTTTTTGGGCATATACTCTCCACCCATCCACAGCACAAATCCCACCCTCGGCACAAGTGTTTTGCCATGAACTTGCACTGCAAAGCTTCTCCATTCAAAGCTTTGCACAGCAATAAACTGCTGCTGGTCGGTCGATAACCTGCAACATCAGTCAACCATGCTGAGACTGCTGTTTCTTAACTTTGTGACTTGTGGACTTCTAGGTGACATCAGCTGATCTCTCTCTCTCGCTCGCCCTTTTTGTTTACTGTCACCACTACACTTCACCCATCCACAGCACAAATCCCATCTTCATCGCCGAGTGTATCACCATGAACTCGCACTATAAAGTCTTTCAGTTTGAAGATTTGCACTGTGGTGTACCTGCCGGTGGTCCATTGCTAAACCCGCAACATCTGGCTCAGAAGTGGTCACCTTACGGCGTGAGCTTAATGGGAGAATACCTTCAGTTGGCCGCACAAAGACCATCTCGGAGCGCTGCGAGCGGAACTCAGCTCTTCTGTGCCTGAGTGAGTGAGGGTCTCTTCCTGTACCCTTTTGGTAGTTATTCATTTACCCAGTGATACCTGTGTTTCACTCGTAGCTTTACAGATTCCCCAATCAGAGCTCTCGACACAGTTTCACATACAGTACCCATCACATTTGTGTTTATTTCAATAAATAAACATACATTTTTCATTAAAAAAAAAAAAAAAAAGTTTACCAGGCTCATTTTAATCAAAGAGTTATCGTACCAATTTTAAAAACTCCCAGAGGGTCTTCAGCCTTGACATGAAGGCAAGACTGTCACCGGTCCAGAGTCTAGTTTGAAAGAAGAGGAATTAGCTTCCCAGTCAGGAATCTGGCTAACGTGACAAACCACATGGGAGATCTTCATGCTGGTGGGTTGAGGGGTTGGTTTAGGGGGTAGGAGTTGGTTCTTTTTCTTCAATTGCCAGTATGGTGAGGATTTTTTTGTAGTGCCTTTCACAATAGACATTGCAGCTGCTGGTCATGGCCTAAAGTGTCCCTGAAGTTTGGTTTCACAGCAGGACAGAGGAGGAGCACACAGACCCATCCAGAACAGCATTTCAGCGGGACATCATGCGGACAAACTCTGGAAAATGAAGAAGGATGGGATGAAAGCATCTGGTTAACATGCATCTGGTTAAAATAGTGGACCCCTTAGGCATGGTGGCAGTAGTGACATATTTCATTATAGGCTTGCAAGGGGGCCAGCGAAGACACAGATGGACACTGCAAGCTCCCAAGAGGGAAAAGAGATTGCGACCAACCGAGGATCTGAACCTACTGAAGACATTGTGAGGGACACCACAAGCCCCCAGAGTGAAAGGAGACTGCGATCAACCAAGAATCTGAACCCACCGAAGATACTGTGAGGGAGCACTGCTTAGGACCGCACCACCATACTACTCCCGGTAAGCACACGGTCTGATTAGATATTACAGAGGACAAAATGATTCTGTCTTTTCTGAATATTTAAAGTATTAATTATCTAGGTAGTAAAAGTGCACCAAAGTTTGAGCTTATAAATGAGGTGTACTGGAATTGCTAAAAAAAGTTAAATATCCCTGATGAAAGCGACACCGACAAGCTGAACACACAGCGTCAGTCATATTTAGTGATGAGCAAAATGATCTGTGTGAAATCAAATTTCTAGCAAACTCGGGGATTTCCTTTCACAAAATAACTCCCAAGATGTCTTTCGTTTCCTGCAAAATTTCTTGACGTTGACACAAGAAGAAAAAAATATATAAAAAAAAATTGGTGAAGTAAGACGATTGCATTTACTTATAAAGTTATTATATTATATTAGTTATAAAAGCACTAAAAAGCAAAAAATACTTGTTTAGCATGGCAGGGAATTACAATGTTGTTTTTTTTTTAATATTACTATATATAATGAAAGTAGCTATTCTATTAATTGATTGAATGAATTAATTTATGCGCGCCCCACAATGAGGATGAAGAGCTCTGTCCAATAGTGAACAGTGTTAAAGTAAGACAAAAAATTGGTTGCTAAGTGACCTACAGCCAATGACGTTGAGCCTTTGTATGTTCAGATATATTCTCGGTGACCAAGGTGGTAATCCAGTCTGAGAGATCTCTAACACCTCTCAATGATGAGTCTTTTTAAGCACTAGGGAGCTGTGTATACATCAGGGGTCCCCAACTCCGGTCCTGGAGCGCCCCATTGACTGCAGGTTTTCATTCTAACCCTTTCCTTAATTGGTGCACAGTTTTAACTGCTAATTACCGTATATATTCATCTTGAAACCCGAAAAATTGATCATAAAATCAGACCCCGACTTATACACCTGTTCGAAAACATCTTCTTGCTTCCTCCAATCTTGCACCAGTTTCTCAGACACATCGAATTTTCTGGCAGCAGCTCAGTTGCCAATTTCTTTTGCAGCTTCAACGACTTTCAATTTAAAATCGGCTTCATGTTTTCTTCTGATCGAACACTCCATCGTAGATAAGGGATGCTCTTACAATAAAGGTGTATGAGGGTGCGAGGTACAAAAAACACAAAACCGTGCAAACGTTGCTTTTGGAATAGTTCGGGTATTACCATGTGGTCACGTAGGCATGATACACAGAAAAGAAAAAGGCCGTATGCTCCGCGGTTACTCTTTTAGGTGGCGTTAGCATATCATAATCTCTTGCACCAATAGCGTGAGTTGTCTGCATTCGACTTATACGACCAACATTATATAATACTGGAAATCCATCTATCCATTATCCAACCCGTTACATCCTAACTACAGAGTCACGGGGGTCTGCTGGGTCCAATCCCAGCCAACACAGGGCTCAAGGCAGGAAACGAACCCCGGGCAGAGTGCCAGTCCACCACAGGGCACACACACACGGGACAATTTAGAATCGCCAATGCACCTCACCTGCATGTCTTTGGACTGTGGGAGGAAACCCACGCAGACACGGGGAGAACATGCAAACTCCATGCAGGGAGGACCCGGGAAGCAAACCTAACTGCGAGGTAGCAGCACTACCCACTGCGCCACCGTGCCGCCCTAATACTGGAAATTATGTGGTAAAATCAAGTTGTGACTTATCTGGGGGAGAACTTAAACGTGAGTGTGTATGGTGACTCCTTTTCCTTTCATTTTAATTGCTTTTGAAGATTTGTTCCTCTGAATTGCTTTATTTCTTTCCTTAAATGGCACCCAAACAGAAATGAAATATGAAGACCAACTAAGTCAGGGCCTCAAACTCACACCAATTTCACTCGAATCAGTTGATTAATTAGGCGCCGATTCATGTTGTTAATTAAACTCGTTCTTTAATTCCATGGCTTGTTGCTGCCCTCATTGTGCAATAGCAGACATTTCTGAAATTGTCGATTTTCTCTTTTCTAAGAGCGCCGTTAATGTTTTGAGGGCCTGAGTAGATCAACATTCCTGAACTCTTCATCTTTCTTTATTTTCAGATATTGTGTGATGGACACAGTCATTATTGTTTGGCAGCTAATTAAGGAGTCTGAGTCTTCAAGAGCAAGTCAATAAAAATGAATGTTAAAGGAGTTAATCAGCAGCAAAAAAGGTCACTAATTAGGAAAAGGGGTTGAATGAAAACCTGCAGACACTGGGGGCCCACCAGGACCAGAGATGGGGACCCCTGATACGCATCATTCATACGGCACTTTTGTGGTTAGAGTCTGTGTGTGTGTTCTTAAAGTGCGAGATTAGACCAACCCAGTAACGAACCTGGTAAGTTCATCTCTCCTGCGAGAAAGTATGTAAGAGGAAGAAGAGGAGAATACCTCGATAGTACACAGGTTCAAGTTATTCCGTTGGTCGCAGTCTCCATCATTTCTTTATTTTGTCAGAGTTACCCTGAGGCTTCCTCTGTTGACCAGTGCTACTCTTCTTTTCTTTTTTTTTTTATACCCCTCTCCATTGCTCACCTTCAAAGCTCACCAGTCCGTCCCCATTGAGGTCGACGTCCTTCACAATCTCATCGATCTCTCGTGGATTCAGCTGTTGGCCCAGAAGCTTCTTCATGGCCTCCCGAAGCTCGGCTGTGCTGATCTGGCCATCCCCATTGGAATCAAACTGTCACGAAACAAAAGGGGGTTAAGCGGTTGAACAAGGAGTCCAGCTGGTGGGTCAGGTTTATGGAGCTTGGCCGTCTCTACCAAGCATCTGCTCCTCCATCTGGGTTCATTTTTTTTCTTTTTCTTTTTTGTTTTGTCCGTGTAACTCGTGTCCCAAAGTGGATGTCCTCCTGAGTGGCCTTCAGAATATTTAATCAATTGCATTACTTTATAGAAATGCAGATGAGAGAATGGACAGGGGAGGCTCGATTTTCGCTTTTTACACGAGACCCCAAAATCGTGTAAACGATGTGGACAATATGGTTACAGGCATTACAGTGGATTAGCAAAATGTTCACGTTTTGGCCTTGAGCTAAAATCGGTTCATTTCGTCTTTTACCTCTTCAGGCAACACTCGATACCCCCGGAAGGACCAACCAGATGTTGAGGAATTATTGCAAATTTATTCCAAGTCCTAAAACTTGAATGCCATATTGAGACCCTTAAAAGTGGGTCGAGGTGCCTCCCACTCTAGTGACCATCACTGAGGTATTTCTACAACTCGTTTACGGTCAACTCAGTTGACTGAACATAAAACAATCTGACAAACGAGAGGAGACCATTCAGTCCGTTTGTCACTCGTGTGTTTAGCTGCCCCAACATCTCGTCCAGATTCTTCTCAAAGGTTCTCAATGTTTCTATTCAACTCCATGTCTCTGCCGTTTTGTTTTAGGTTCCTTTAACTCTTTGTGTAAAGAAGAGCTTACTGGTTTGAGTGCTAAATGCCCTTCACCTTAATTTCCGCTGATGACCTAACGTGATTCACCATGGAGTTGGAAGAATCAGTTGAAGGATCAGCTTTATCAATGCCTTTGAAAACTTTGAAACCCTGGATTAGGCCCTCACACGCAGTCTCCTTTGACTGGACCTGGTCAAGCAAGGCACACATCTGTCTACAGAAGACCCCACACTTGAGCAAAAACCAAACCATGCAGAGCTTCTAGACAAGATTGTGTTGAGGTACAGATCTGGTGAAGGCCACAAAAAACATTCCCTGCAGCATTGAAAGTTCCCAAAGGAACAGAGGCCTCCATCGTTCTTAAATGGAAGATGTGTTGCGACCAACATGTCTTGCCCTAGACTTGTAAATCCTGAACAAAGTGAACATTCAGAGGGAAATGGCCTTGGCAAGACCAAGAAACTGATGGTCACCCTGGATGAGCTCCAAAGAGCATGTGTGACAATGAAAGAAACCTCCAGAAGGACAATCGCCCCTCGGTATTGAGGCTCACTTGGAGTTGGTACAATGGCACCTAAAGGCTTCTCAGACTGTGAGACACAAGGTTCTCTGGTCTGATGAAACCACCGTCCACGCCATGTCTGGGCACCACTCATCACCTGGGCCCAGTTACTCCAATGGTAAAGCATGGTGAGGGCAGCATCATGATACGGAGTTGAGGACTGAGTCACCATTGAGGGGAACCCAAATGGAGCAAAGTGCAGAGATGCCAAGCTGCATTTTCTGCATACAGGGAGTGCAGAATTATTAGGCAAGTTGTATTTTTGAGGATTAATTTTAATATGGAACAAACACAGTGCTATCAGTCAATCCAAAATGTTAATAAACCTGAAACCTGAATGTTTCACAACGGAAATGTGAGTGTGAACATCATCAGGGGAATACATATGTGCGCACAATTATTAGGCAACTATTAGTGTGCAGATTTATTATGCAACTAAAGGAAAAATGAAACTTTTCCCATCTCACTTGTTTATTTTCATCTGTTATAGTGAGAATAATAAACAAACACCTCAAAATTTACAAATAAACATCTCTGACATTTCAAAAAATCAATCAATCAATCAATGACCAATATAGCCACCCTTCTTTCCAATAACAGTCATAAGCCTTTCCATTCATGGAGTCTGTCAGTTTCTTGATCTGTTGACGATCAGCTTTTTGTGGAGCAGTGACTACAGCCTCCCAGACACTCTTCAGAGAGGTGTATTGTTTTTCTCCCCCGTAAATCTAGCGTTTAAGAAGTGCCCACAAGTTCTCGATAGGGTTTAGGTCAGATGAGGAAGGGGCCATGTCATTATTCCTTCATCTTTAAGGCCTTTACTGGCTGGCCACGCAGTGGAGAACTTCGATGCAAGTGATGGAGCATTGGCCTGCATAAAAATCATGGTCTTTTTCCTGTATCACTGTTTGAAGAAAGTGTCTTGAAAAACTGGCAGTAGGTTTGGGAGTTGATTTTGAGTTCATCTTCAATGCAAAAGGTCCAACTAGCTCATCTTTAAAAATACCAGCTCATACCAGTACCCCACCTCCACGTTGGAGTGGAGCTCTGTGCCCATTACTGATCCACAGGTCCATCCATCTGGTCCATCAAGAGTCACTCTCATCTCATCGGTCCATGAAAAAATCTGTCTTCAGATATTTCTTGGCCCAGTTTTGACGTTTCAACTTATGTTTCTTGTTCAGTGGTGGTTGGGTTTCAGCCCTCCTTACCTTGGCCATGTCTTTGAGCACTGAACACCTTGTACTTCTGGGCACTCCAGGTAGGTTGCAGCTCTGGAATATGAAAGTACTGGAGGATAATGGGTTCCTGGTAGCTTCACGTTTGATTCTTCTCAAATCTTTGGCAGCTAATTTGCGTCTTTTGTTCTCAACACGTTTCTTGCGACCCTGTTGACTATTTGCAACAAAATGTTTGATGGTTCTGTGATCACACACCAATATCTTAGCAATTTCAAAAGTGCTGCATCCCTCTGGAAGACTTTTTACAATTTTTGACTTTTCAGAGTCAGTTAAATCTCTTTTTTGGCCCATTTTGCCCGAGGAAAACTAGCTGCCTAATAATTCTGCACACCTTGATATAGGGTGTTGATCTCCTTAGGCCACACCCTCCCTCATTACACAAATACACATCACCTGACGTGCTTAAATCCAATAAGCATTCAAGTTAATACAGCTTGGAGTTGGAATATACGCATAAAAATGATGATATGGTCAAAATACTCACTTGCCTAATAATTGTGCACACAGTGTATTGTTTTATTCGTTGCCTGTTTGTTTTTTTGTTTCTTTTTGCTTTTTCATTATTGTCTGCATTCTGAGGAGGACATGCGTGTGACAATCTCATTGATTGATGTGCCCACGACAATACAGCTTTTCACTTTGAACCCGATCACAAATTCAACTATTCTGTTATTAAAATGGCTGATGGAAATGCCACTGCAGCAACATTCACCTTAAATTACTTTGAAAAGATGAAGACAGCCAGCTGGGTGTCTCTGTGTTGACACCTCAAGCCAGTCGTCTAAAGGTGATGTACCGTAAATTAAAAAATGTTAGGATGTGATGAACAGCCCCACTCCATCCCCAGACCAAGCACAATGACACGTCCACCTCGCTGGGGGTGACACAACTTTAACAAGTCCAAACCCCCAAGCCCACCCTCACCTCTCGAAATGCGTCCCGGAGCTCCTTGACTCCAATCATATCTGCTGTTTCGGCCAACATCTTGGGTCCCATCAACTCCACAAAGTCTTCAAAATCCACTCGGCCCCCACCTGCCAGAGAGACGGACACACACAGGGACAGCAGTTATGGCGAGCCCTACGACGGTTTCATTTTCCATTTTTTGTTATTGAACCCACTCAGACGAAGAGTCACGGAGCAAGTTGGAGCCAAACGCTGGGCCATTAAGCTAAGCTGCACTCTTGTCACCCTCAGTGGGGTATCTCAATGCGTTTGCCCCCAAGTTTGCCCTCGTCCCGTAGTAGTGGTCTCATTCTCCTGCTCTTATGTGGCGGCTGTTGCTCTCGCTCTTCCAAACTACGTAAAACTCACAGATCTGCTGGCTTAGTTCGATGAGTTCCATCTCGGTGGGCATGTAGCCCATGGTCCGCATGCACTCGCCAAGATCTTTGCAGCTGATGAACCCATCCCGGTTTTTATCGAACTCCTTGAAGGCTTCCTTCAGCTCTGCAGATAAAGAATTGCACAGAAGACAAAGGGAAGGGGGAATACGTTAGAAAAGCCCACCGACAGAGATTCTTCAAAAAGGGAGACATTCTGTGCGACTTGAGCTATGAATCAGTTTACCGTTTCAATACGTAAAACGCCCGTGAGGCAGGGACACTAAACCGTCCACTACCATCTGCCCCCCACTAAGGGCGGGACAGTGCCGGACCATCAGATCAGGTTGGGGAGCATCTACTGGTACAGAACATTGCCGACCCCACCACATGACAAAACCGCTCAGGATCCTAGTTGGCAACCCCCCAGGCAGACACACGGCCCAGTCCCACCCCCAGGAAATGACCCTGTATCTGCTGCAGCCAGATGTTAGTTACATGGGCTTCCCCTTGGTGTGGTCTGGCCACTCAACAATGAGGGTCCCGAGAGCCGGATCACCCTCGGGGAATCTCACCACGTGGCTGTAATGGACTCTCCCTCACAATGCAGGTCATGTGCCTCATTTGGGACTCCAACCTAAAGTCAAAGCAGCGGTACCCAAGGATTCTCCGAAGAGACACCAATGGAGTCCAGTCGTCATCTCGGGTCTCTGGATGGCGTCCATGTCTCACAGCCATATAGCAAGACAGGAAGCACCAGGATTACGAAGACTTGGACCTTCGTCCGCTTGCAGAAATATCGGGAGCACCACCCACCCCTTTCCGGCCACCTCATGACCCCCCCATGCTCTCCCAATCCGTCTACGGGCAGTAACACTACTGGATGTGCCACCCATGTTTGTCGGCACTCACTGCACGATACTTCAGATTTTTTTTTTTTATTTGTCTTTAGACAGCGGGGTTCTGTCAACTGGCCCAAGTACGACCTTCTCAGTAGGAAGGTCCTGCTAATGCACGTTTCTGAGGCACGCCATCGCTGTGGAAAAGACTTCATTTCCCTACATTTTGGCCGTGCCGATGTCCCCTCCACTCACACTGCTGTTAAAGCAGCGGTGGCCGGACCCTTCCTGGCAGATCCAGTCAGTTAAAGCATCACTAAAACCAAATGAGGGGGGACAACCACTGTTAAGATGCTCAAAAGCAATCAGTTTGAGACCCTAGACCCCCAGTAAGGAAGTGGTGGGATGGGTTAAAGCACGGCTGTCAAACTCCAGTCCTGGAGGGTCGCAGTGACTGCAGATTTTCATTCTAACCATCTTCTTCATTAGTGACCAGCGTCTGCTGCTAATTAACTTCTTTTGCTTTAGTTTTAATGAACTTGACTCAGGCCCCTTAGTTGTCACTTTTTCATTCATTAGCAGCCAAACAATAAGGTGACACAAAGCACATGACCAGCTCACCTGTGCCCATATGAACATAAAGAAAGCTGAAGGTCTCAGTAAGGTTGATCTCCCAGGTCTCAAACATTTTGACGGAGTTCTTAGAAAAAGCAGAAGATTCAACGGTTTTGGAAATGTCCGCAGTGGCAGAATGAGAGCGGCAACAAGCCATGGAATTAAATAGCGGGCTTAATTAACAGCAAGAATTGGCTTCTCATTAAGAAAGTGACTGGAGTCAAATTAGTTGGCGTTTGAAGCCCCAGTTTAGCTGGTCATCTGTCAGCTGTTTTCACATCTCATTTCTGTTTGGCTGCCATTTAATGAAGACAGGGATCATTTCAGAGGACTGAATCCTTAAAAACAGAGCTATTAAAATGAAGGGAAAAGGAGTTAATTAGCAGTGAAAACTCGTCACTGATGAGAAAAAGGGTGAGAATGAAAACCTCCAGCCACTGGCCTGGAATTCGACACCCCTGTGTTACAAGAGATCTGATACACTTGTGTGGCTTTTGTTTTACGGCTCTGAGACGCACACAATCGCACTGGACGGCCCACTCATCCACATGAAGCCTTACCTTCAATTTCCTCTGGCCTCAGTTCCCGGTCCTGTGGTTCCAAAGGTAAGGCAGAGAAATAAAAATGAGACATTTAAGCTGCTTGGTCAGAAAAAGAAACGATCATCAGACACTTCATGCACAATTTCAACATGACTTCTGTTAATGGAGAGAAAACAAAGTCACGAGATGAAGCCAAGACACGGAAAGGGAATGAAGTTCAATGTGGTGTGTGGGGGCTGCTTGGGAAGAAGAGATGCACCCTTCGAGAATGAGGCCTGTCCGTGAGCAAAAGGCAAGAGGGTCCTCATTTCCATAATGACTTGGAATGGAGTATCATGGAAGTCTCCATTCTCAAACTTTCTGATAGGGTGGGCGTCTATGGTGACCAACACTGAACCACAACAAACTAACATCTTTGTCGGGGGGGAAAACAAAAATCTCATGTCACATAATCCACACGTCATGTCATCCAGTCATAGGCTCACAACGGGCATTACGTTCCCCGAAATGGGACTGAAAATACATTGTAGGAGGCATCTGAGGTGGATAGGCATCCTGGCAGGAAGTCGGGAAGCTCTCTTACACAGCTGGGAGGCCCCCCGAGAAAACAAAGACATCCCGGCCAAGAGAAGTAAGGAGGTCGCACCAAGACAAAGCTCCCCTAGAGGATGGACGGACATCCCAGCTGGTCGTGGTTCCCAGGACAGGACAAATAGTAAAGGACAGCAATAGACTGTCACAGAACAATATCTAGTTCCCCCCCAGGTGCTAGATGGCAGCAGCTCTCCATGATGGCACCCATTTGGGAACTAGCAGCGAATGCTGGGAGCTGTAGTCCAGCAATACAGCTCTGCTAGGTACCATGGTTTGTAGGGAGATGCACTCTCCAATCTATGGGGACTTTTGTATGACCCGGAAATACTTCCGGGTCCTCAATAAAAGGACGAATCTGAGCTGGGAGGACGTGGAGCAACACTTGACTGGAGGAGGGCAGTGCAGCGGTGAGAGGAATTACTTAAGTTTTGCTTGTGCTTACAACTGTTTGGAGGTTTAGTGTGGAATAAACCCTCCATTGTCTGAACGCTGGACTGTGCTGGTGGGCCCACTGACAGCCACAGTCCATTACAACGTTTAGAATGAAACATAGAACAACATATTCAAAAACGGGATGGGCTTAAGTTGAAAATATCGAAGGTGGAACTAAAGAATTAGAAATGAAGGAAGAAAGAAAGCCATGTCCGCAAGGTGGCCCTGTAGTTAGAGGTACCGCCTTGTGGTGCCAGGGCTCTAGGGTCATTACAGTCGGTTGAGTTTTCATGTTCTTCCCTACCTGGGGTGTGCTGGATGTTGTTTACATTGGTCGGGGAAAGCGCACACATCCCAGGACTACACTGAAGGGGGGATACCCCAACTACTGATGGTCCTGATTACTGAACAACTGTAATTTTAGCTAGTGGAGATAAAGGAGAACATCACCTTAAAAGGAGACACCACCCAAGCGTCACACTTTTTTATGCTTTTTGTTGTTTGCAGTTATGGCAGTGAAAAAAAAAATTAATCCCATGCCTTTTATGATGGTCCGGATTAGCTCCATGATCCCCAGCAGCCACCGCGCGGAAATGGTGATAATGAAACCAAGGATGAGCCGGGCAAATGAGGACACACATACAGGTACCGTAGGTGGAACAGCATGTTGGGGGCTTGTATAGAGCAGCAGTTCTCAAACTTGGGGGGGCGTCGAATAAATGAACAAGACATCAAAATTATTTTTTTACATTTTTAATTCAAATTTAAATTTACAAGCATATAATCACAACGAATGCATTATAACTAAAATTAGGGTCGTCTCGTGGGGACGTGGAACATGAGATTTTTGCAAGACACGCCCTACTTACAACAGATATTGTATTAGAGCACACCCATCAAAAACACTCAGTTGTGTAAAAGCACGTAGCACATACAAAGCGTATAAGGACAATACGGAGAATAGAGACTCAAAGGCAGATAAGAGATTATGAAAGCAGTGGAATTCGAAAGGCTCAAACAAACGATGGCGCGATACGCATGCAGAGAAAGGTACAGAATATGAAAGCAGTAAAATTTGAAAGTATTGTAGCGTCCCAGCCAGGTTGAGGCCTTTTTGGTTTTAAGCGACTGTTTGGTCCGATTGTGGGACGGCTGATAGCGGGGTACTGATTGATGCGGTGGAGGGGTGATACCCAGGGGATGAAGGGTTGGAGAGGGTGCTAGAAAGTCGTGTTTGGGGTTAGGAAGTCGGCGATTATTCAAGTAAAACTTTTGTGACACTTTTATTACATCAGTCGCTACAGTATCAAAGAAAAGATAGAAAAGATTGCATTACCAGAAAACAAAAGGACATTAATCATCAGTACCAGGTGTAATTGAAAAAATAGCAGGACAAATCGAGGTCAGAAATAAAAGGCAACGAGCAGACAACAAAGTCTTTTCGCATTTGCATCATTTAATGTACAAAACGTGGATTTACACAATAATAGACCATACGCTATGAGAATCTGTGGTCCAGCAACAGTTAAAGTTTAACAACAAGTTGAATTTCAAAGAATACACAATTCGGTCAGGTGTATATTTATGATCACGGAGAAGCGATGCAAATTTTAACAGGCAAAAAGAAAGGTAATGTATATATTCCGGGAATAACATTACACACCAAAGGAGATCTCTATATGCCATTCGTATTAAAATGTTTACAGTTTCCCGTGAGAATAGCTTTTGCTATGACAATCAATAAATCACAGGGACAAACGTTAGAAAAAGTCAGATTATTTATTAGAGAAACAGAAACAATATTCACTCACGGGCAGTTATACGTTGCGTCGTCACAATGTGTCTCCAAAAAATTATGTTTTTAATGAAGCTTTAAAGTAAAAATGCAAATAATGAAATTGAAACAATTCCAAAGAAAAAAAAAATGTAATTGTATATCCGATTAACCAAACACGGGGGTTGGCGAGCGAAGCCCCCTAGTCTGAAATAAATTAATAAATACAATAAAGAGATCCAAGTGGATCAGACAGTTACAAGTCAGTTCTGACTCTGCTGGCAACAACGCTTCAGACATCTGTTTAATATTCAGCAGACAATCTCAGACGAGGAGGTCTATCATATAAAACTGACCAGAATAAGGCCACAAAGAAAATTGCAATCCAGTAAACACCGAGTTGCGATTCTGGTTAGATGTTGAGGCCTTTCACAAAGTTGCTTCTCACGAATAGGACTTTCTGGAGTTTGGTGGCACACGTAGGGGAAAAAAAAAAATGACAAGCAGGATAGAAAGCCAGCCTCCAAGGAAGCAGACCCCCACACCTGATCTGTAAACCGTGACCACGTCACCACCTTCGCCACGATCTTAACACACCCACAAGTGAGGACTTTGTTACTCCATCAATGTGCATTTGGGGAAAACTCCATGGCCCTGATGGCCTACTTCTGAAACTCGGCCAGGAACCCCTGGGTAGCCTGCAGGGGGCTCTCTCTCTTTCTCTCTGCCACCTCTAATTGGTACACACAGAGAAGAGCCCACTT
The DNA here is from genome assembly GCF_016835505.1 of Polypterus senegalus. Taxonomy (NCBI): domain Eukaryota; kingdom Metazoa; phylum Chordata; class Cladistia; order Polypteriformes; family Polypteridae; genus Polypterus; species Polypterus senegalus. The sequence continues at coordinate 174,326,684 of NC_053163.1, forward strand.
CTATCATCTCCACTAACCCCACACACTGCCATGACACGTTCGACGCTTCTTCATACCACTTTGCTAAAGACGTTGTAAACCAGGAGTGGGCAACATTGGGCCTGGAGGGCCGCGTTGGCTGCAGGTTGTCATTCCAACCCAGTTGCTTAATTAGAAACCAATCCCTGCCAGTCTCAGACCTTATTTAAATGTATGGCTTGTTAGTCTGCAATGTTAGGCTCTTATATCGTAGATTTTTTTCCTTACCAAGGATCTCATCCAAATGATTTGAAGCCTAAAACTGATCATTTTCAGTCTGACACATTTTCCTCCTAAATGTTTTATTAAACCAAATAGTTCACGATGAACCCCCTTTGTCATTTGCATCTTATTGCTAATAAGGATCCATTAAAAACAATGCAGCTGTTTAAGACTGAAATAAGCAATTAAGGGTGGGGAACCTTAACAAGCGAGACCACTAAAATGAAGCATCAAAATATCACTTAAGCAATAAGTGCTTCAGCAGCAGTAATTGACTGCTCATTAAGAAACAGGGTTGGAACAAAAACCTTTAGCCACTGTGGCCCTCCAGGTCCTAAACCATTCATCCCCTCCTCTACTCAGGCCCCCCTTTTTTACATGCTGATAGATGGGCACAGGTGTGGCGATGACTGCCTCCAGAGTGCTAACGAGGCAACTGACTGCCAGTCACATCTGCACACGAATGCTGGGCCGGCCAGTTACCCACCCTGGGACTGCCTTATCATGCTGTCGCTCACACCTACAACCCCCCTGGCCCGAGGGTGCCTTTCTATTTATTTATTTACAAAGGTGCTTTGCCCGCTAAATTACACTTTCATGTAGAACAGAGATAACAACGTTTCTGAAAGAACGGGACTCAATGGTGACCAAGACAGGACAAGAGCAAACACTATCAAGAAATATCCCATTACACGGGGGGGTCACATAATCCACACGTCAAGTCGTCCAGTTGAATGCTCACAACGGGCAAAATTCTTTTTTGTTTCTATTTCTTTAGTTCTACTCTTGATGTATGGAGCCCAAGCCCCTCATTTTGGCATTGATAGATAGATACTTTATTAATCCCAAGGGGAAATTCAGATAATCCAGCAGCAGTATACGGATACAAAGAAACAATATTAAATTAAATAGTAATAAAAATGAAAAAAAATAAAATTAATGTTCGCATTTACTCCCCCGGGTGGAATTGAAGAGTCGCATAGTGTGGGGGAGAAACGATCTCCTCAGTCTGTCAGTGGAGCAGGACGGTGACAAAAGTCTGTCACTGAAGCTACTCCTCTGCCTGGAGATGATCCTTTTAAGTGGATGCAGTGGATTCTTCATGATTGACAGGAGTTTGCTTAATGCCCGTCGCTCTGCCACAGATGTTAAACTGTCCAACTTTAATCCTACAATGGAGCCTGCCTTCTTAACAAGTTTGTCCAGGCGCGAGGCGTCTTTCATCTTTATGCTGCCACCCCAGCACACCACCGCGTAGAAGAGGGCACTCGCCACAACCATCTGGTAGAACATCTGCAGCATTTTACTGCAGATGTTGAAGGATGCCAACCTTCTCAGAAAGTATAGTCTGCTTTGACCTTTCTTACATAGAGCATCAGTATTGGCAGTCCAGTCCAATTTATCATCCAGCTGCACTCCCAGATATTTAAAGGTCTGCACCCTCTGCACACAATCACCTCTGATGATCACAGGGTCCATGAGGGGCCTGGGCCTCCTAAAATCCACCACCAGCTCCTTGGTCTTGCTGGTGTTAAGGTGTAAGTGGTTTGAATCGCACCATTTAACAAAGTCTTTGATTAGCTTCCTGTACTCCTCCTCCTGCCCACTCCTGATGCAGCCCACAATAGCAGTGTCATCAGCAAACTTTTGCACGTGGCAGGACACCGAGTCATATTGTAAGTCTGATGTATATAGACTGAACAGGACCGGAGAAAGTACAGTCCCCTGCGGTGCCCCTGTATTGCTGCACACAATGTCAGACCTTGTTGTTCCTTATTTAATTCTGAAGGCATCTTCTGCACCCTTTTGTCGACATAATGCCCATGGTGGACCTGGGACTAGATCACCTTGCACCTATTGGGACTGTACAACTGGATGGCTTGATGTGCGAGTGGCGTGAAACAAATATTTGTTTCCCATTGGCGTTTTTACACTGCGTACGGTTGCCCAGCATTGATCTCCATTGATGCCCATGCACATGCAATTTTTTGCTAAAATTGGTTGTTACACAAAATCAAACGCGTTCTCGAGGGGAGGAGCATTTTAATTGAAGTCCCACCTCTTTCTTTCATTCATTGGTCAAGAGTCCTGTCTTTAATTTAAACACTCATTTGCTCAGCGTGCACTTCTCTGATTTGCCAGATGTGGTTTATTTTACAATATTTTAGCAGAAAATGGATGTGTTTTGCTTACTGGAAGCATACACTGGGATGACTTGACATGCAAGTGGTGCAAAACAGTTGCAGTTCATTTTTTTTCCCCCATAGGTGTTTTTAAACTGTTTGCTGTTGCCCGGCGTTTGCCTCCATAGACGCCCATTCTGTCAAAACATTTGCTATCTCCGTTCTTCATTAAAACGTGAGATTACATTTTCTTTTCAGCTGTCACTACAAGCCACATGCATGTTTTGCTAAAATCGATTGCCGTTAAAAATTTTTGGAAAATCGGACGCGTTCACACTGGGTAGAAAATTTAAATTGAAGTTCTGATTCTACCCGTCATTCATTGGTCAAGGGTCCTGTCTTCACTTTAAACACTCGTTTTCTCTGCGTGCACTTCTCTAACTTGCCAGAAGTGGGTTTATTTAACAATATTTTAGCAACAAATGCATGTGTTTAGCTTATTGGAAGCATACAACGGGATGACTTGACATGTGACTGATGCGAAATAATCGGCAATAATTTTTTTGCATAGGTGTTTTTCTATTGTTTGCTGTTGCCCAGCGTTGGTCTCCATAGTCGCCCATTCTATCAAAATGTTTGCTATCTCCGTTCTCCACAAAAAAATTTTTTTTCAGCCAGCACTACAAGCCGCATGTCTGGAAAATCAGACGCGTTCACGTTGGGTGAAGCATTTGAATTGAAGACCCACTTCTCCCCCTTGTTCATTGGTCAAGAGTCCTGTCTTCAGTTCTGTAAGCTTGTGTTCTTGGCCTGCACTGCTCTAATTTTCAACATGTAGTTTTTTTACCAAAACAATGCCTGTGTTTTGCCCCTTATGAACTTACAACGGGATGACTCGACGTGTGAGTGATGGGAAACGAGTTGTCGGGATTTTTTCCCCATGGACGATGCTCTACTGTTTTGTTGTTGCCCAACTACTTTTGCTCTGCTCCACAGCCCCGTTCCCTAATTGGCCGTCCCTTTCAACAGCTCATCGGCTGTGTCACGGTGGGCCTCCACTTATTGAGGTCTTTCTTGACGTCCTGAGTGTGGCGGTAGAGCATTTCCGGCTTTTCAAAGTCACTTCTCGTAATGGACACGGTTTCACAGATGAAGACACTCTGCCACGCCTCACTGCTGGATTGTGTCACACGGATGGCATCTGACAGTCGCATGAAAGCCTTGGGCTTCGATTTAGCAGACCCCCAGCGGCTTTCTTCTCTTGACAAATTTCATCTCAAGCCCTGGCAGACGACAATGCATCATGAGAGAAAAAAAAAAAGTCAAAGTAAGCAATCCACTTCGTTTCATCCTGTAAAGAGGATTAACTTTCCTCAATGTGTCTTGATTGCTGAGTGCTATCAGAATGCACTGCCTTCTCCCTTATCAGCCCCATAAGTCGCAATAACAGAAATAATCCTGCGTGCCCGTCATGTTGGCGCAGGGCACAGCAGGACCACATGTCTGGGTCGGAGGGTGCAGTGCCAAAGCGTCACCTGCAGGGTTAATGGTGGTGGAGGATTCATTTCATTCAGCTGATCATTAGATACGACTACACATTATAACGACCCAGGGGGGTGCGTGAGCAAGACAGAGGAATGGGGTCCGCATCTTAACGCCGATTACTGGGGAGTGGCCCACCGCTCTGGTCTTCAGTGGCTCCTATCCACTTGTCCCAATGCATACCACCCAGCTAGGCACTCACCTAGGGTCAGAGGTGACTCGTATGCCACACGATTCGCCTGCCTCTCTGTGAGCCCACCCAAGTCCGGGAGCCAATCGGAGGATGACGGGCTTCAGCAGCCGGGGGGACACGTCCGATCAAAGTGCTCTACTGAGGGAGGGCTCTTTCTGTGCTCCCCCTTTTCCTGCAGCTCATAGTGGTATTCCCCCCTCCTCAGATAGTCCACCCACTTGCTTGGCACCTGTGGAGTTTGTCCCTCTCGTCCCCCTGAGGTCCGGACCACTGTTGATCTGTGAGTTTCTCCAAAGCGTTATTCACAGCAAATTATTTATTGATAATTCGGCCGGTTTAGGAGAACGCTTTTTTCCTCAGCACTCCATAATGTTTTGCGTGGCCAGCGTGACACCCCCCCCGAAGGCGCCATAACAGCCAACATTGGATGTGACCCCCGGGTATATAAAGCTGATCATTTTCAATTACAGACTCTGTGAGATTTAGTTAGTGGCAGAACAGATCAGTAAATAATGCGGGTTCTCAAAATGTCTTTTTTATAAAACGTACAGTGTGGTGGAGGGCCAGGGCCCTTACCCAGCTGGGGCAACTCTACACTGGAAGGACCGAGGTGGGGGAGCGGGGTGACAAATTCAGGGCATAATCTCCCCCAGAGCACTGGGTAATGCCCCCCTGGGTTTCAGTGGTGCCCCGGACTCCCACAGGGCTTCATGGGAGTTTCCATGGGGTCTGCCTTGGGGGGGTTATGGTGACATATTCAGGGCATAATCTCCCCCAGAGCACTAGGTAATGCCCCCCCTGGGTTGCAGTGGACTCCCACAGGGCTTTATGGGAGGGGGGTGCAGCTCCTACTGAGACCTGGAAGAAGGTTACCAGAGACCTGGAGCCCTTCCAAATGCCCCAGAAAAGGGGCCACAGTCTGGAGGAGGTGGACAACGCTTGACAGACAGACAGACGAGGACTGAAAAACAGTAGAGAAAGTGCTGTGTACGGTGCTGTAAACTGTGCGGTGCAGGTGGAAAACGGAGTGGGGGGAAGCGTTTCCCACAAGGAAAACAAAATGAATAAATCATAACGTGTGTGCTGAACTTGTGTAACGGCGTCTGTCTGTGTCGGGTTCAGGTGGCAGGCCACAACAGCATAAATAACGAGTTATGTCTGCTTGTCGGCGAATTCCCAGGTCATTCTTTGACTTCCGCGTCAGTACAAGAGAAGGAGATGCGGGTGCCCTGTGCGGGCACAATTAGCCACATGGAGATAAAAAACAAACCTTGAAGGAGCCCGACGCCCTAAAAACACAGGAGACTCTATGAAATAATAATACCAAAGGATTTCTTACTATTTACATTTACATTTATTTATCTTTTTGATAGACGAAGCACAAAGCATCAGCACAGACAGCCACAATAATTGCTCCACCGTTCGAGTTGCTCTACCTCTCGCCACGTGTTGGAGCGCAGCTTGCCTCTGCTTAGCTAGCGATACCTGCTTGTTCAGCAGACATTATCATCTAGGACAGGGGTCCTCAATCACAGTCCTGGAGGGCCGCAGTGGCTGCAGGTTTTTGCTCCAACTCAATTGCTTAATAAGAAGCCCTTATTGCTCAAGTAACACTTCTGCTTCACTTTAGTTATCTCGCTTGTTAAGATTTTGAACCCTTATTGCTTATTTTAGTCTTAAACAGCTGTAGTCTTGGTTTTTATTTGCTCCTAATTAGTAATAACATGCAAACGACAAAAGAGACCAGCAGTTCTCCATTTAGCTTGTTACCATTTACACCTCTGTGTGTATTTATCTGCACTATTGGGTTTAATTAAATACTTGGAAGGAAAGTGAAGAGAAAAAAGTGAAGGACTGAGAATTCCTCCTCCATTTTAGCCTTCAAATCATTTGTCGGATCTTTAGGATATGAGAATGACCTGACAAGGCAGAGTTAAAGCACTAATGAGCCATGAAATTAAATTATTGGCAAGAATTGCTTTCTAATTAAGCAACCGAGTTAGAACAAAAAACCTGCAGCCGCTGCGGCCCTCCAAGACCCCTGATCTCGAGATTGTTAAGGGGTAACGTTTGATGTTTTTGAGGGAGAGAGATCAGAGCTCCATGTGTTTCAGAGGAATGGAAAGATAGGGAAGGACTGTCTCTCTGGGGTGGCATTTATTCCCCCAGTATGCTAGGTGGCAGCTTCCCTCGGGCAGATCTCCCATTCATACACCCACAGGGGCACCTTGTAGTCTTGGTGTGCCATCAGAGGGAGCCATCAGAAAGGTGCCCACCTCGAAGGAGGTTCCACCGGACCTGGAAGTGCGGCCAGGCCCGTAGTCATTTGACACCAGAAGTACTCCCGGGTCCTGACGTAAAAGGAGCCACCCGGCTTACCTGGAGGAGAGACGCAGATATAAGGAGTTGGATTTAATAAAACCGCTTTGACTGTCTGACTGCACTTGTGTGTTGGGTTTGAGGAGCTGCAGCGTCCTCTGGTGGCCACCGTATATAACATGCATACAGGCACGTTGTAAAATAAGGTTGACGTAAAGCAGCCAATCAGAGATCCGCATGGAGGGGGTACATTCCACTCATCTTGTCCCCACCGGACCGTTCCAGGTGGTGGTGCTCATTCCTAAAGGCGCAATTTCATAATGAAGTAAGTTGCTCTCCGGACCCCTAAGCCAAACCCCTCCTTCAAGTGACTGGGGGGGTGGGGGCGGGCCCACCTGTTACTGCCTGGCCAGATGTTCCTGCTGCTAAGAGGAGCGTTGGCTTTGAAACGCAGCTCTGTGCCCGGACATCACGGCTTCTCTAAGCCTCCATCAAAATGGTGTAATGCCCGACTTAATCCCTGTGTAACCGCGCAGCAGACTACTTTGCAGGCTGGCAGACCTAAATCTTTTAGGCCTTCCAATAACAAGAGCGGCTTTTCAAATCCTGGAAGAGTGAGAGGTCTTGCTAAGCGCCCGCTCTCTGCTAACCTCGCCATTGCGGTTAATGAGGTTAGCGATGTCACCCTCGTTGTTTAAGATGTCCTCAAGTTCTCGCAGCAGCCCACCTGACTGTCCTGTAGCAGACGTGCCTCTGGCTGGGACCCGACCGTTTTGGAGGACATTTACATGTACTGCCCTTAATCCCCCCGGGGGTCCTCGTTCTGTGGCTCCTGACCCCACTGACACAAAGTGAGCGGGTGTGAGGTGCCCCTCATCTGCTCCGTCCTTTTGCTTTCATTGACTTCTGAGGGTTAGCAAACTGTTTCTTATTTGAGGTCAGGTCCACACTCCCAATGACACCGAAAACCGTGAAGCCCAGGGCACCATTTATGGACCTTAACCTGCTTGCCCTGGTGGCACAGTTGTTGAACTGTACTTTGAGATCTCTGGATTCTTTATTTGCAAGATGGCACTGAGAGTGGCGCTTCAATGCAGCATCAGTCGTAATACTTTGTAACGTATGCACAGTCATATAAAAGTCCCCAGCACTTGGTTAATTATTAATATTGTGGTAGCCCTTTGACAGATGGCAGACATGTAGTGACATCAACGATCAGGGCATCCAGAGATCTGGCACACATGCAACATTTGCCAGTCACAATTGTAGATGCACTCTCTGTACGTGTGGCAGTAAACCCAAACTAGACAGACCACTCTGGGACCCCAAATTTCAATCCTGGCTCCCCCTGTGGATTCTGCATGCTTTTCTGGCGTCTGCTAAGCTTTTTATTTTTATTTGTTTATTAATTTTTGCCAGTTTCTCCAGCGTTTGTCACATAACAATTGTGTGAAAAAGTAAGTACACCCCTTGAAATGTCATGTCATTTTCTAACCCTCTTAATTCAGACCAGGGTGATGGGGTGGGGGGGAGTGGGAGGTGCTGGAGCCTATGCCACCTAGCACAGGGCACAAGGTAGAAAAACACACTGGGCAGGGCGTCACAGGGCAAACACACGCACACACACACCCCAAGGACAATTTGGTGTCACCTAGTCACCTAACCTGCTTGTCTTTGGACAGTGGGAGGAAACGGAGCACCCGCTGAAACCCCACCTGAACACGGAGAGGACACGCAAACTCCACATATGGAGGAACTGGGACACGTTGTCCCTGATCTCCTTACTGACCCACCGTGCCACCCTCCCATGAAATGTTTATTTTCTTTAATGAAACTCGACAAATCATTTAAAATAGGTTATGTAAAATAACAAACCTCCTGCCATGTTTACTTTCTGTAGTCCATTGTAACATTTAAACACACACAAGCGCTCATTTGGCTCATGGAAGAAGTAAGAGCAGCCCAGCATCTATCACTACGTCAGATATCTAAGATTAACTTCTGCTGCAAATCATAAGAAGGGCATCAGGGAAGATCTCATCTGGAGCCGTCGACTTGAACCCCAGACATGTAGTTTATGGTTGGTGGCTGAAGTGGGTGTCACCATCGTGGCAAGATGGATGGAGCTCTCGGAGGGACTTCACAAAGAAGGTTACAGTTTAGTCCCCCACCACTTGGACCAGTCCATCACAGGGTGAACACACCATTGATATGCAAGATCCTGCCATTGGTCTGTGAGGTTCTGCCATTGGTCTACAAGGTCCTGCCATTGAGGTGGGGAGGTCCTGCCATTGATGTGTGAGTTCCTGCTATTGGTCTGTGATGTTCTACCGTTGGTGTGTGATGTCCTGCTATTGAGGTGGGGAGGTCCTGCTATTGGCGTGTGAGGTGCTGTCATTGGTTTGCGTGGTCCTACTATTGGTCTGTGATGTCCTACTGTTGGCTTGTGGTGTCCTGCTATTGATGTGTGAGGTCCTGCCATTGTTGAAACGCTGCTGTTCTTCTCTCAGAGTGTGACGGCTTTGAGGAAGACAGAAAATGATCCAGTCCAGAGTTCAGCGGTTAAGGGCTTCCACTTCACTGTGGAAATGGACTATGGGCCTTGTTGTCCTTATTTCCAGGAAGCCAACTCAAAAGTGCATCAGGCTAAGGAGCTTTTATATGGCTGCTTGTGTAAGACAAAGAGAAAAATGTACTGTAAATCTTTAGGAATTAGAGGAGTTCTCCCATCTGAGAATCATCTACATAAGTCATCCATGGGGTTGGGGGTTTCCCCTTGCAGAATTTCCACCAACAGTCATTCTGTTTTTCACCCTGGTGGTGCAATGGCGTTTACTTAAACTATCCACCCTGACACTTTCTAATGCGTGTAGTCAACAGATTCTTTCCTGGGTACTAATACAGTTCTATCTGAATCTGATTAAATGAATTCCATTTGTCATTCCAACAGATGGTGCATCAGAAACATTTGCAGTGATAAATTTAAAAAAATACAGTGGCTGAAGAAGAAAATAAGAGCTGGTGGTCCTCTCTGTTTTAGCAGATGACTATTGAATTTATTTTGTTAAATGTGACCATGAGAGGTGGGTTTCCTTTTGAGCTGCATGGTATACCGTCACTGGAACGGTAAAAAACGATACAGAAGCAGCATTTTGGGATTTTCTGTACCGGAAGTACATGTCCACTCTGAAACTCTCCCACCTTCCTTTGACACTCGCTTTCGCAGCTGTGGAAAAATGTCAGTTTGGTAGAATTCATAAAATGAATGTACACGTTTTGATCACTTGGGGACTTCACAGGGGACCCCCACACCCCCTCCACTTCACGTCTATCAAGAGGAAAGCGATGGTGCAATGTGGTGCGGCGTGGCACACCAGGAAAGCTGGAGTAAGATGGCTGCTCAGTGGAGTTATGTGTTCTTTGCTTTTGAATTGTTCTGTGACTGGTACTGAGGTTTGAAAGCTGGTATCGATACCAAAGTCAAAATTTTAATACGGATCCAACACTAACCCCCCCTTAGAGGTCCGAAAGTGCACTGCTATACAGAAAACATAAATTCTATGGGAGAGTAGAAATGTGGGGGTACCCTGTAGAAGCAGAGCCAGACAATCAATTAGGTGACACAGATGGGCGTTATGCGAGATTCGCCATTTCGGTAACTCGAGGGGTACGACCCCTTCAGTCCGCACTATGGACACTGAGGGGCGTTATTTTTGGTAACTCAAGGGGTGTGTGCTACAGACGCCATGGGGGGCTAACCTCAGTCCTAAATTTGGGGGTATCCTTGAAGTCTAATAACAGTGAATACACGCTACAGACACCGAGGGGTGTCATCTATGTAACTCAGGCAGCACACATCCCTCACACCCACTTTATGTCACCCCTTCATTCTGCACTATGAACACTGAGGGGTGCCATTTTGGTAACTCAAGGGGCGCGTGATATCCAAACACCCGGGATTGTCGTTGAAGTCTAATAATATTGAATATGTGCTACGGCCACTGATGGGTGCTGCCTGCAAGCAGCGTGCGCTCCGGACTTTTACGCAACCCCCATTCAGTCTGCACTATGGACACTAAGGGGGTTCCGTTTTGCTATATCAAGGAGTGTGCGCTCCAGACACTGAAAGGGACTCCCTCAATTCTAGAAGTTCAAGGGGATATCTGGACACCCGGGATTGGGTGTGTCCTCAAAGTCTAATGATGTTGAATGCGCATTACGGACACCGAGGGGCATCGTCTATGTAACGTATGCAGCATCGCTCCTGACTTTAATACCCCCCCTCACCCCGGCCCCCTGCAGTCCACACTATGGACACTGAGGGAACTCTGTTTTTGTAACTCATGGGGTGCACGCTCCAGACACTGAAAGGGACCCCCCCAACCTCGGTCCTAGAAGCTGATCAAGAACAATGAATGAGTGCCATGAACATCAAGGAGTGCAATTTATGACACTCAAGGGGCACACGTTCCGGACCCTTCTGAAACCACAGCCCCATGAGCGTTAAGGAAGGGCGCCATTTTGGTAACTATGGGACATCACCAAGGGCTCCCTATGAGCTTCAGCCTGAACTGCTTGGAAGTGCGAAACCTCGGTGATGGGACAGGCTGTTTTCCTAATTATGGTTTGGTTGTTGGGCGAAGTGGCAGCTCACATCAAATAAGTGGGGAGTACCAGTGAGTACTGGTCCACATCAAGCAAGGGTTGTAACTGCGTTATCAGAGCAAAATGGTTCCATCGATGGTTATGGGTTTGGCACATCGTTTAGGTTTAGCCTCACTTGCATTGAAATCACACAAAAACAACAAATTCGTGAAGCTGATAGAGCACTAGCGTAGACGACGGATGGGATTCTTCCAGTTCAGGTGGCAACGACATCATTTAAAAAACACAGATTGGGGATTTGCAAATGAATGGAGAGAAGTGGAATAACATGCAAAACGTACACATGGCGTCTCCAGAGCAGCCCGATGTTCACAGAAGGGTCGATGAACTGAATGAGTGGGCATGAGGATAACGATGAGGAAGGAAGGTGGGACAAACATGAGATGAGGACAAGAGCTCGACACGAGCAAACTGAAAACGGCAGGTGGGGTTTTGGAGTTACGTACGAGCTGCGCCTCGGCAAAGCCCTCCCGGAGGAAGATGCAGGCCGGCCCCACGATGTTGTGCAGCATGGTGCAGTTCTGGACCAACGCACACAGGGGCTCCCCAAATTCCCGGTCGCTGTCTTCTTCATCTTCGTTGTCGCTGGGCTCCACCCTCGGACGTGGCAGTTCCTCACCACCTCGCCGGGAGACCAAGCTCCCCAGCATGGCGGCCGCCAGGTCTCGGCCCCCTCCTCTATCCATGGCACCCTTTGAGTAATGTGAACGTGCAGTGAGTACACAGCAAACACGTCGCAACTGTTCCTTCATAGCAAACAAGGAAACCGAGTGAGTTAGCGCCATACACAACATGTCCGGCCGTTTTTCGTTGTGGGTTGGAGCTCAGGAAAGTGAAAGTGTGGACACAAGAGGAGTCCACTGGGCCAAACTAAAAAAAATGAAAGGCACCAAAACTCTCCAGAGAAGAACCATTTTTGGTTCCTAAATGGTACCACCTAAACAAGGTCTCCTTTCATTTAGATCTGTCACAGGGGGTCCCATAAATAGCCACAAACAGAAGGTAACAGATCTGTCAAACACAAAGGGGTTCCTGCTTTTAAATGCACTCGTGGCTGCGTAACATCACTAGAACCTTCTAGAAGGGAACAGGCCACTCAGCCCAACAAGGCTCGCCAGGCCCATCCACTTAAATCCCCCAAAACAACATCAAGTTGAGTTTTGAAGGTCCATAAAGTTCCACTGTCTGCCACACTACTTGGTTACTTACTACTTGGTCCATGTGTCTGTTGTTCTCGGTGTAAATTTTCCTTCACAAGTTGCCAACTGTGTCCCTGTGTTCTTGATGAACTCATTTTAAAGTCGCCCTCTCGATCCACAGGACTCTTTCCTATCATAATTTTAAACACCTCAGTCAGGTCTCCTCTTAATCTTCTTTTGCTTAAACTGAAAAGTCTCAGCTCTTTTACTCTTTCTTCATAACTCATCCCCTGTAGCTCTGGACTCAGCCTAGTCACTCTTCTCTGGACTGTTTCTAGTGCTGCTATGTCTGGTGGGACTAAAACAGCACCCAGTACTCCAGATGAGGCCTCTCCAGTGTCTCAATAAGCTTCAGCAGAACCTCCTTGGACTTGTACTCCATGCATCAAGGCGCTGTATAAACTGACATCCTGTTAGCCTTCTCAGTGGCTTCCGAACACAGTCTGGTAGTTGATCGTGTCGAGACCACCATGACTCCCAAATCCTTCTCCTATTGTGTATTCAAACCAGAGTCAAAAATGGCAAATTAAACCCACTGGGATCCAAGGCTACATCAATAAAATGTGTAAACCTCCAAGGGGTTGAATAACTTATTATGGGCATTGGACACACTCACCGGCCACTTTATTAGGTATACCTTGCTAGTTCTGAGTTGGACCCCCCATTTGCCTTCAGAACTGCCCTAACTCTTCGTGGTGCAGATTCAACAAGGTGTTGGAAACAATCCTCCGGGAATTTGCTCCATATTGACATGATAGCATCACAAAGTTCCTGTAGATTTGTCAGCTGCTCATCTATTATGTGAGTCTCTTGTAGCATCACATCCTAAAGGTGCTCTATTGGATTGAGATCTGGTGGCTGTGGAGGACATTTGAGTCCAGTGAACTCATTGCCATGATCAAGAAACCAGTCTGAGATGATCTGAGTTTTGTGACTCAGCGTGTTATCATGCTGGAAGTAGCCATCAGAAGATGAGTACACTGTGGTCATAAAGGGATGGACATGGTCAGCAGCAATACCCCGGTGCTCTGAGGCATTTAGACGATGCTCAGTTGGCACTAAGGGCCCCAAAGTGTGCCAAGAAAATATCCCCGACACCATTACACCACCAGCAGCCTGAACTGTTGATACAAGGCAGGATGGATCCATGCGTTCATGTTGTTGACACCAAATTCTGACCCTATCATCTAAATGTCACAGCAGAAGTCGAGACTCATCAGACCAGACAACGTTTTTCCAATCTTCTATTGTCCAATTTTGGTGAGTCCTTGTGAGTTGTAGCCTCAGTTGTCTGTTCTTAGCTGACAGGAGTGGCACCCGGTGTGTTCATCTGGTGCTGTACCCCACCTGCTTCAAGTTTTGATGTGTGTTCAGAGATGCTCTTCTGCATATCTCAGTTGTAACGAGTGCTTATTTGAGTTACTGTTCAGCTCGACCAGTCTGGCCATCCGTCTCTGACCTCTGACATCAACAAAGCATTTTCACCCAGAGAACTGCCACTCACTGGATATTTTCTCTTTTTCGGACTATTCTCTGTAAACCCTGGAGATGGTTGTGTGTGAAAATCCCAGTAGATCAGCACTTTCTGAACTACTCAACATCAGCCTGTCAGACACCAACAACCAATGCCACATTCAAAGTCCCATCAAGCCCCGTTCTTCTCCATTCTCATATTCAGTTTGAACTTCAGCAGGTTGCCTTGACAAGGTCTACAGGTCGAAATGCATCGAGTTGCTGCCTTGTGATTGGCTAATTGCGTTAATAAGCACTTGACGAGGTGTACCTAATAAAGTGGCCAGTCAGTGTATATATTCATTCATTCATTTATTTATTTCAGAAATTAAATTTCAAAGCTTTTTACTCATTAATTTTATGACTCCCACTTCCTCTGATTCCTCATTAGTTTACATTTTAATATTCTAATAACTTCCAGCGTGGCCTATCAGTTAAGCCCACCCTGACTCGACGTACAGCTGTGGTCCTGCCTGAGCTCCAACTGTAGCCAAAAAGTGTACTGCACACGGCTACATGTTTACTATGACAGGAACTGTGAAACCATACAAAGAAAAATGTCAATTGGTTACATAAACCCTGAAGCAAGCCCCCCTCTGTCTTTGTGGCCTACACACTGTGACAAAGCTGCGGCCCACTCTGCCAGAAGAGGTCAACGTGGTCGTGTCTGTGCTTATGAGGACTACTGTCGTGGTGACATCGGGATGCTTGCACTGCCACCACATCACACCTAGAGATGCCTGCACGTGCATCTGCAAGTCTAGGGATTCAGTTGTTGGGGTCTTTGTGGCGTGCGGGCCTGCTGAGGACTTTGCTCAGGGTGGTGGCCACTCCAACGCAGGGGCTTTGGAGTACAGGGTTCTACTTTAGCTCCCTTGGCTGAAAGGGCTCTCCCATAATTAAGAAACTCAAAATATGAGTTTATGCCCCCCGCCTCCCACAGTTGGGATGAGCCAGTGAGAGGGCCATAGCTGGGAGCAGAGACACCACGTAGTCAGCCTGGACCGTGGTGGTCCAGACGCTTACATGAAGACTTCTTGCATGTCAGGAAGGAGGTGGGAAGCCCAGACAGACAGTCACCACCATGAGTCACAAGACAAAATCTCAAGCAGGGGTACTCTGGGGGTCTGCAGTGGCTGCAGGTTTTTGCTTTAACCAAATTATGGATTAGGACCCATTTATTTACAGGTAAAGTAATGGATTTTTTGGGGTCTTACCTTAATGAACTCATTTGTTGTGATTCAGAATCCTTACCTGCCTAATTTTAGTTTGAGTTGTGAGAGAGTGACCAGGAATCCCTCGATCCTCATCTGTCATTCCCAACCAACCAAACCTGAGCTAAGCAGCTCCCACACTAGACTGGCCAGTTTTACTGAGCAGCTCTCACATGGCCACTCTGACTGACCTCTTCTCATTTTACTAAACAGAGTGACCAGTTATCTCTGCTGCTGATCTGTCATTCACACCAGTTTGACCGAGGAGCTCCCACACCAGACTGGCCAATTACACCAAACAGTTCTCAATCACACCTACGGAGCAGCTCTCACACGGCCATCCTGACCGACCTCTTCTCATTCATACCAATCAGAGTGACCAGTCATCCCTGCTGCCAATCTGTCATTCACACCAGCCGATGACGCACCGCTTATATAGCCACTCTGACCAGTAATCCCTGTGGCTCACCTGACTGTGCAACTCCCACACCAGACTGGCCACTTTAACTGAACAGTCATTGGTAACACCAGCCAAAGGACTACCTCTTATATGGCCATTCTGACTGACCTCCTCTCATTTTATCAAAGTTCTCATTCCTATCAATGAGGCTGACCAGTTATCCCTGATCCTGACCTGTCATTCCCACCAGTTAGACTGTCCCAACACAGACTCAGCAGCTCCCACACCAGACTGGCCAGTTTAACCAAACAGTTCTTATTCACTCCAATGAAAGGAGCAGCTCTCACATGGCCACTTTGACTGACCACTCTTTGTTTTGCCAGACAGACTGACCAGTTATCCCTGGGGTTCTTCTGTCATTCACACCAACTTGACCAAGGAGCTCCCACACCAGACTAGCCAGTCTTACCAAACAGTTCTCGTTCACATCAAAGGAGCAGCTTTCACATGGCCATTCTGACTGACCTTTCCTCGTTTTATCAAACAGTTCTCATTGGTATCAATGAGAGTGACCAGTCATCCCTGATCCTCATCTGTCATTGTCACCAGTTTGACTGACCCAACACAGAATGAGCCACTTTAACTGAGCAGGTTTTATTCACACCAAAGGAGCATCTCTCCTCTGGCCATTCTGACTGACCTCCTCTCATTTTATTAAAGTTCTCATTCCTATCATTGAGGCTGACCAGTTATCCCTGATCCTGACCTGTCATTCTCACCAGCTTGACTGTCCCAACACAGACTTGGCAGCTCCCACACCTGACTGGCCAGTTTAACCGAACAGTTTGTATTCACACCAATGAATTGAGCACCTCTTATATGACCACTCTAACTGACCTCGTCTCATTTTACCAAACAGTTCTGCTTCATATCATGAGAGTGACCAGTTCTCCCTGACCCTGACCTGTCATTCCCACCAGTCTGACTGAGCTTGACCTCTTCTATGACCATTCTGATTGACCTCCTCTTGTTTTATCAAAGCTCTCCTTCATATCAATGTCACGGACCAGTTCTCCCTGCTGCTGACCAGTCATTCTCACCAGTCTGACTAACCCTAACCCAGACTGAGCAGCTCCCACACCAAACTGGCCAGTGTTACTGAGCAGTTCTTATTCACACCAAGCATCTCTCCTCTGGCCATTCTGACTGACCTCCTCTCATTTTATTAAAGTTCTCATTCCTATCAATGAGGCTGACCAGTTATCCCTGATCCTGACCTGTCATTCTCACCAGCTTGACTGTCCTAACACAGACTCAGCAGCTCCCACACCAGACTGGCCAGTTTAACCAAACAGTTCTTATTCACTCCAATGAAAGGAGCAGCTCTCACATGGCCACTCTAACTGACCTCGTCTCATTTTATTAAAGTTCTCATTCCTATCATTGAGGCTGACCAGTTCTCCCTGACCCTGACCTGTCATTCCCACCAGTCTGACTGAGCTTGACCTCTTCTATGACCATTCTGATTGACCTCCTCTCATTTTATCAAAGTTCTCATTCCTATCAATGAGGCTGACCAGTTATCTCTGATCCTGACCTGTCATTCCCACCAGTTAGACTGTCCCAACACAGACTTGGCAGCTCCCACACCTGACTGGCCAGTTTAACCGAACAGTTTGTATTCACACCAATGAATTGAGCACCTCTTATATGACCACTCTAACTGACCTCGTCTCATTTTACCAAACAGTTCTGCTTCATATCATGAGAGTGACCAGTTCTCCCTGACCCTGACCTGTCATTCCCACCAGTCTGACTGAGCTTGACCTCTTCTATGACCATTCTGATTGACCTCCTCTTGTTTTATCAAAGCTCTCCTTCATATCAATGTCACGGACCAGTTCTCCCTGCTGCTGACCAGTCATTCTCACCAGTCTGACTAACCCTAACCCAGACTGAGCAGCTCCCACACCAAACTGGCCAGTGTTACTGAGCAGTTCTTATTCACACCAAGCATCTCTCCTCTGGCCATTCTGACTGACCTCCTCTCATTTTATTAAAGTTCTCATTCCTATCAATGAGGCTGACCAGTTATCCCTGATCCTGACCTGTCATTCTCACCAGCTTGACTGTCCTAACACAGACTCAGCAGCTCCCACACCAGACTGGCCAGTTTAACCAAACAGTTCTTATTCACTCCAATGAAAGGAGCAGCTCTCACATGGCCACTCTAACTGACCTCGTCTCATTTTATTAAAGTTCTCATTCCTATCATTGAGGCTGACCAGTTCTCCCTGACCCTGACCTGTCATTCCCACCAGTCTGACTGAGCTTGACCTCTTCTATGACCATTCTGATTGACCTCCTCTCATTTTATCAAAGTTCTCATTCCTATCAATGAGGCTGACCAGTTATCTCTGATCCTGACCTGTCATTCCCACCAGTTAGACTGTCCCAACACAGACTGAGCAGCTCCCACACCAAACTGGCCAGTGTTACTGAGCAGTTCTTATTCACACCAGTGGAAGGAGCAGCTCTCACATGGCCATTCTGACTGACCTCTTCTTGTTTTATCAAACAGTTCTCATTCTTATCAGTGACAGTGACCGGTAATCCCTTGTTCCTCATCTGTCATTCCCAACCAGCTCAACTGACCCAACTTGACCAAGCAGCTCTCACACCAGACTGGCAAGTTTTACCAAACAGTTCTCATTCCCACCAAGGCAGCATCTCTCCCATGGCCATTCCGACTGGCCTCTTCTCATTTTATCAAAGTTCTCATTCATATCAGTAAAACTGGCCACTCATCCTTGGTCCTGATTTGTCTTTGCCACCAGCTTGACTGACCCAACAGAGACTGAGCAGCTCCCACCCTAGCCTGGTCACTTTAACTGAGCAGGTCTCATTCACACCAAGCATCTCTCCTGTGGCCGCTCTGACTGACCTCCTCTCATTTTATTAAAGTTCTCATTCCTATCAATGAGGCTGACCAGTTATCCCTGATCCTGACCAGTCATTCTCACCAGCTTGACTGTCCCAACACAGACTCAGCAGCTCCCACACCTGACTGGCCAGTTTAACCGAGCAGTTTGTATTCACACCAATGAATTGAGCACCTCTTATATGACCACTCTAACTGACCTCGTCTCATTTTACCAAACAGTTCTGCTTCATATCATGAGAGTGACCAGTTCTCCCTGCTACTGACCTGTCATTCCCACCAGTTTGACTAACCCTAACCCAGACTGAGCAGCTCCCACCCCAGCCTGGTCACTTTAACTGAGCAGGTCTCATTCACACCATTCACAGCATTTCTCCCGTGGCCACTCTGAATGACCTCTTCTCATTTCTTCCAAGTTCTCATTCAGGTCAATGAGGCTGACCAGTTATCCCTGCGGCTCATCTGTCATTCCCACCGGTTTGACTGGGAAGCCCCCACACCAGCCTGGCCAGTTTCCGCCTCCCCAGAGTTCTCTTCACATGGCCAACAGAATCTGCTAAGCTTCAGCCTGTGCTGCACCCACAGGTAGGCCCACTGTGGGGGGGTGTGGGCTTGGGGGGAGTTGCGCTCTCTAAAGCCCAACTGACTGACGTCCATAGAGGTTGTTAGGTGGACCGAGAATCTTTGTGGGGTCTACAAGAAGATAGCTTTGATCGAGACGCCTAAAGGCACGAAACGGAAAAGTGTGAAGCCTCTTCGCCTGCCGACTCGTAACTTTCAGATGCCCCCCGTGCCCCCAACTGCCCACTTGACACCCCCCACACTCCCACTCCCCCCCACACGGCTGCCTACCTTGTCCAGCTTACTCTTCATGGAGGGTTTGGTGCAGTTCCCCATGGCCCTGCAAGCGGACTGTTAAATGAACTCGCACCACTTCAGCGAAGGACTTTTCATGTTGAACCGATTTCTCCAATTTGGTTCGATACAAATGACCGTGACTTTTTGAAAATGAAATGTTATTTTTTTGGCTGACTTATAGTGAGCCCGGTCTGCGCTCTTGACTGCAGGCAGGACGCTTCTGGATGCTTAATGGAAAGGGAGAGAGGGAAAAAGGGTGGGGGGTTGGAGCTGAGAATTAAATGAGAAAAAAAAAAAGCAGAGGACAGTTTAATCCCCTTCTCCTAGGATTACAGAGAGAGAGAGGGATGTAGTGACACAGAAAGGAGGTGTGGGGGGGCATTGGGTGGGGGCCGTGTGGCGGCGAACTGACAGAGCACGGTGGGCTTCTCACTGCCCGAGATACTGTGCCTGAAATGGGGGGGGGGTCACAATGGAAGGGCGCTATAAAACAACGTTACACAAAACCATCAGAGCTGCTGAAATTAAAAAGGGGGCGGGGGGGCAAAGCTGTGAGAATCTGAGGAGGATGCAGGAGAAGACGAAGAAATGAAATTTAAAAATAAATAAATAAATAAATAAATCAGCTCTCCCCGCCCAACCCGGTAGGCAGAAAATAGAACCCTTCTTTAGAGTGCCATTAGATAAAAGCTCCATAAATTAAGTATGAGATTCAAAAGCCACAAAAGAAAAATACAAAATAAAAAGAAAAGCCTGGCGGCCATTGTCCAATCTGGGAGTGGGGTGAGGGGTCCACACAGGCAACAGCAGGCTGGTGAAATCTGCTTGAGAGTTCAGATGGCGACCCATTAAGGATACGACTGGGCTACAGTGTGCTACATCACTCCATCCAGAAGAGGGCGCTGAAGTTGTGCATCCATCTACTAAGCCTGCTTCATTACATTGGAGTGTGTGTCTCTGTGCACACTGTCCTTATCCATTAAAGCTCTTACAAAATGCCTTTCATGCATATCTATTATATAGTGCCTTTTGTATCTATCCTATCTATCTATCTATCTATCTATCTATCTATCTATTATACAGTGACTTTCACATCTATATATTATTTAGTGCCTTTCATATCTATTATTCAGTGCTTTTCATGGCATCTATTATATAGTGCATGTCGTGATTATAGATTTTGCGTACAACTTCATAAATATTTTGTATTCCTTTATTTGTAACTTAGGCAAAGCAATGTAATATTAGTGTTACATTATTGATAATAACAGCAATGGTTTGATGGTTTAAGAACCCCTCTCCTCCATCAGAACTGAGTCTCTTTGAATTTTACGACATTTTCTTTTTTTTTTTTACATCAAAGTGTCCACTACTGAAATCGTCACCTGTAAATCTAAGATGTTTAAGAGGCATTGGTGGTTGTCCAAAGGTGTAAAATATTTGGCCATTTCGGTACACTTGAAAGCGACAACCGAACAATTCAGCGGCAGCCATCAACTCCCATGCAGATCCATAGGTGAAGGGCTTAAGCATTTCACTCTTCTAGTGCTCCTGTGTAGTCTAATTATCTCCTGTACCGTCATCAGTCCACGCCTTGAACCTGTCCCAGTCATTCAATACATAAGACACAATGTTCCTCCGGATATCAAGAGTGAGCCTGATATGGCCGTGCAATATGCAACACAGAGAATGGAAAAGGCAGGCGGCATCTCCAGGCATGGAAACCACTCGGTAAGTGACAGTTCTTTAATCGATGGTGATCACCTCGATAGACATGTTAATGGGGGTACGGTTGGAATGATAAAGGAAATGGGTACCTGAACAATGTAATGTAAGTCTAAAATACCTACACAATAGCTATAATCGTAATAAATGAACAAAAAAATAGCAGAGAAGCCATGGATTAAACAAAAAGGCTGCAGTTATCAGCAGGGAGACGTGAATCCTGTGGCGAACCAAGGAAGGGAATGAAGAGACCGGAGCGACGGACAGCCTTATATAGGCAGGCAGCCAACAACGTGGGAGGCGTGGGGATAGACAGATAGATAGATAGATAGATAAGGAAAAAGCACTATATAATAGAAATAGATAGATAGATAGATACTTTATTAATCCCAAGGGAAAATTCACATAATGTGATGGGGGACACAACGCCGCCTCATACAGTGACCGAGTTGCAGGCTGTGGTCGTATATATGCACGTATGTAGGATTCAATTATGACCCTTACGTGTAGAATTTCGAAATGAAACCTGATTAACTTTTGTAAGTAAGCTGTAAGGAATAAGCCTGCCAAATTTCAGCCTTCTACCTACACGGGAAGTTGGAGAATTAGTGATGAGTGAGTCAGTCAGTGAGGGCTTTGCCTTTTATTAGTATAAATATAGTGCCTTTCATGGCTATCCATCTACTATATAGTGCCTTTCATGTCTAGCTATCATTTATATATTGCCTTTCGTATTTCTCTATCTATTGTAAGTGCAACAAAGGATGGATGGGCATCCCGACCAGGAGAGGGGATGGTTCCTTACCCGGACAGAAGGCTCCAAGGGGACAGACAGTCATCCCAGCTACGGGAGAGAAAGGTGCCAGACCTGAAAGAGACTTCTCAGGTGGATGGATGGACATCCCAACCAGGAAAGCGATTCCTCACCCAGGTGGATGGACAGGCATTCCCAACCGGTCATATTTGTAGTACCTTCCCTGGCCAGGATGAAAGGACAGGACAGAGAAGAGCTGGCTCCAAGGGATGTTCATTCCTCCAGGACACTAGGTGGCAGCAGCCCTGGATAGCGGTGCCCATTCAGACACCAGCAGGGAATACTGGGGGTTGTAGTCTGGTAGCGCTTGCCCTGCTGGAGTCTGGGGTGCCACAAGAGGGCGCTGCATGGTGATGCACTCCCTGTTATTTGGGACTTCTGTACGATCCGTAAGTGTTTCAAACGGGCCAGAGCCCTAGCATGGGAAGTAGTCCTGGGTCATCAGTTAAAGGGACTGCACTGTCGGAGCTGAGAGGAGAAAGGAAGGAAGGCAACACTCGAGCGGAGGAGAGCAGCACGATGGAGAGAGACAGAGAGAGAGAAAGAAGAGACGACTTGTGTTTTGTGCCTCTGTAAACGAGGTGTTTGTGTAATAACACACTCCTTTGTTTGAACCCAAGATGGTCTTCTGCAACAGCATATGGCGTGCTGTATGAACACTGGGCCTTTGAACTGAACGGAGACTCGAGTAAAGTGAGAGCCTTAAAGATAAAACTGAAACAGGAGAGATAAGGAAGAGAGAGAGAAGATAAAGTTCACGTAATGGAGATACGACAGAGGACAGATAAGAATCAGGCGAGAAATGTGAGGAGGGGAGGAGAGATCAAGTGAGAGGAGTAAAGGAAAGAGGAGAAGGCGACAGCCGAGGCCAGCGACTGCGGTCTGCCATACTGGCCCTGCTCAGCCCTGCCAGGCTCATACCAGCTTTGCAGCCATTTTATAAACCAGAGAAGGGGTGCTGGGAAGATGGAGTCTATCCCAGCAACCACTTGGGCAAAGCAGGAACAAAACCTGGCAGGGTGCCAGTCCATTTGAGGGCAACCACACAGGGACACACACACATCAAGGGCCAGTTAGGCATCGTCACTCCACCTCACCTGCACCCTCCATCCATCCATCCATCCATCCATATGTTCATCTTCCTCACGCGCCTATCTGGGGCAGGGTCATCATGGGGGGCAGCCATAGCAAGCAACCTGCACAAGGCAGGACCACCACCTGGAAGTGGAGCCTGTCCATCATGGTGTAAACACACAGACACACACAGACAGACAGAGAGACACACACAGCCAGATGACAGACAGACAGACAGACAGACAGACACAGACAGACAGAAACACACACAGACAGACAGACACACACAGACAGACACACACACAGACACCCCCCCTCACACACACACAGACAGACAGACAGACACACACACAGACAGACAGACACACACA
The DNA here is from genome assembly GCF_016835505.1 of Polypterus senegalus. Lineage (NCBI taxonomy): Eukaryota > Metazoa > Chordata > Cladistia > Polypteriformes > Polypteridae > Polypterus > Polypterus senegalus. The sequence continues at coordinate 174,349,874 of NC_053163.1, forward strand.
CAGACACACCCCCTCACACACTCAGACACAGACAGACACACACACAGACAGACAGACAGACAGACAGACACACAAAGACAGACACACACACACAGACAGACACACACACAGACACCCCCCCTCACACACTCAGACACACACAGACAGACAGACAGACACACACACAGACACACCCCCTCACACACTCAGACACAGACAGACACAGACAGACACACAGACAACAGACACACAGACTCCCCCCCCCCAAACACACACACACCACTACAGCCTCAGCTTAGCATCGCCAGTCCCGCTGACCTCCAGCCCCGGCCGCTGACGTTTCTCGCTCCTACTGAACATCACGAGCCGATGCTCAGACTTTAAGGTGGGCCTTTGTTTCGAGGTCCACGTCCGTCACGGTGACCACTTGTGGCTCCTTAACACCGGAGCAGGATGAGCAGCAGTGAAGGCGGATGAAGACGTGTAACGTGTGACTGTTAGTTTAAACCTTCAGACCAACGCAGTTATGATTTCCTGTTGGGATTTCCAAAGGAAAACGCTCCTCCGGTCAGTCAGCAGGCATTGCCCCCCCACACTTACGCCACATTTCCCCTTTTTAACTCTCAGTTATCTTCCTCTCATTTTCTGCAGATTACGTCATCACTAGAAGCTGTGAAGAACATGAGCATGCCAATGTGTGGACGGAGTGATGCTCCCCTTCTTTAAATGCAGCATCTTTGTGAGTGGCAGCTGAGCTCCGAGTCTGACCAGCGGGGACAACTCAACATAACAAAGTCTCCTCAGACCGGTGGGCCTCACAACATCATGAAACAAATCCCACAATTCAGACCTCGTGATTACAGGGTACATTACAGACTTTCATTTAAGGGGATTGGCAGACATTTTGGTCACACAACACTTTTTCTACACAGCCCCCCCATTTCAGGTCTGCCGTGTGCACTTCAATCTCGATGCCAGAGTTGTGTGATTTGTAATTTGAAACGGTGGAGCACAGGGGGGCAAATTGATGTTTGTCTCAGACATTATGGGGGGCTCTGTATGTACCTGGATTGGATGGATTACTGCACTGGGGTCTTGATGTGGAGTTCCAAACGTGGCATAAAGGCCGGGGGCGGGGTTCATGGGACTGGGGCTTCCTCCAAATGCGTATCGATAGAACAGTTCATCCCATAATCCCTTGCGACCCACTGGTTATTCTGTAATCCCATGGTGTGCGTGTCCCACATGAATGCATGGGTGCCGTTACGTGGACTCTAAAATGGTAAGCAATGCTACCTCCGACCAGGAGGGGGCGCCATCATTAGTACCTCCTCATCCACAGACAGGAAGAGCACTGATGTCACTTCCTCTTCCTGTCAGCTGGAGTCAAGCCTGTTCATTGTGGATCTGCAGGCCGTCCCGAGCACTGTGGACCCTTCATTCAGTTTTTGCCCCCTTGTGTTTTATTCATTTTGCCTCCCTGGCATTGTGACCAGACTCCCCAACTTGATCTTCAGATCCGTCCTTCACACTTTTTTGCACTTGAGACTGAAGATTACAGGTTCAGTAGCCATCATCTGCTTGTGGCGAAGTTGACAATTCGATTTTCGAGTCCACGTTGTAATAACCTCCACGAGTACCATTTTCAGAATTAAGTGGAATTTAGAAGCTATTATTGGTAAACACTGAGTACTCGTGGCCTAACTGAAAATCCAGCATTATAATATTTAATCTCCGAGGAGCTGACCGCTGCCAGTATAAAACCTGTGTGCCAGGCAAGGGACGCTGCGCCCGCTTCCTCCAGGTTAATGGACACTTAACTGGGTCGCCATCAAAACCGGTGACATTTCTACAAGAATGTGACAGGAAGAAATTTCAGTTCTAGTCAAATAGATGAAAAGAAACTCTGGGTGTTAGAAAGGCCACCAAATGTGGTTGCTGAATCCTACTGACGTGGCACACGCGGCCACTCAATTTCTTCAATTCACGTTTGAGCAGCAGCCATGAGTATGGACTGGCTTCAGTCAAGCTGATGACCTGGGTTGGCTGGTTGGCTGGCATCCCTGACCTGGCTGGGACCGAGTTTTAAATGAATGGATGGATGTGGGAGGACGGGCATCCCGAGCAGGCTGGTTTGTGGTGCCTTTCCTGGTTGGCAGACTGTTATAATGGATGCACAGCTGCCCAGGGCCATGTGCCTCCCCTTCACACTGGGTGGTGACATCCTGTTAGGATGGGTGGTATAGCTCCGGTGGGTAGCCCTGGTGGGGTCTCTGGGTGTCACTAGGGGGAGCTGCTGCCGGCAGGCTATCCTGGCATCGGGAGGCTCCACCTGACCCTGAGTGATAGCACTGGAAGTGCTCCAGGGGTCCAGAGAGTCAGAGGAGAGTGGAGTGGAGTGGAGAAGGGGAGTTGTGGAGTTGTGGAGCGTGTGTAAGGTATTTGTGAAAAGAAAATTCATTCATGTGCACCTGGAACTCTGTCTGTGCTGCTGTGCCTGGGATTTGGGGAGATGCAATGCCCCCTAGTGGTCACAATGCCTGCTTAAACCCGCTGCTGTTTTAGAGCTGATCTGGGGAGCTGCAATGCCCCCTAGTGGTCACAATGCCCACTTAAACCCTCTGGTGTTTTAAAGCTGATCTGGGGAACTGCAATGCCCCCTATTGGTCATAATGCCCACTTAAACTCTCTGGTGTTTAAAAGCTGATCTGGGGAACTGCAATGCCCCCTAGTGGTCACAATGCCATTGTTTGGGCTCACCAAACTGTTCAGAAAACAAAAGAAAACAGCAGATAATATCATGACTAGCGATGACTGAGCCCTGCAGAGTTTGGTGATATCACGGAAACGTTTACGAACTTCGCCAAACTCCACGAGAACTCATTGAAATCAACGAGGAAGGAGGAGCGGAGGTTTTGAGTGGCTTATAATGGTGCCATGGAGTTCTAGGTGTTCCAGAGGGCCAGGGACGCATCTGCCAACTATAATGGACTGATAAGTGTGGCCAAAAATAAGATTGGAGCTGTGAGGTGGCAGGGCTAATCACTGTGCCACCATGCCTCAAACAACAAAAGACAGAAACGGAATGATAACCACAACAAAACGGCTACAAACTATCAACAACTACAAGGAAAATCGTGGCCAAATAACACACTGCAGGTTCCCACAGGAAAATATTGGGGTGCCAATCAGGCTTTCAATAAAGTTTCAATAAAGTCAAAAATGAAAATGAAAAAGGGCCGCCAATCAAAAACAAGAAAAAAGCAAGGCAGGTAAGCCGGTTCTGTTGTACTCGTCGTTCGGCTTTTGGGGAGCTCTGCTCTGTGGTTCAGTCAATTCAATACTGAAATCCTACTTCCGGCGGGGGCGGGGTTTAAAGGTGGGAAACCGGAAGGGGGAGGAGTCAATTGCCTTCACTGGGCTTCTTCTTGGTGCTGTGGATGGACAAGAAGAGGAGAAGGTTAGCGCGGGCGCCCTCTCTTGGCCCTGGGTGGTAACACCTGCTTCAGATGATGTAATACGTGTGTAAGTTTAGTATGCCACTGCGCTCTGTTCAAATATATTTTATAAATCTGTCTTTTTCTACTCACATGCACAGTGGACACAGATTTAGGACAGGGGTTCATCATATAAGAACTGCCAGGCAAGTATTATGAGACAAGACAGTTAGGGACAACTGTGAAATGGGCAGTCAGACTGATGGCCATTGTATAGTATTTTTGTGTGTCAATGTCAGCATGAAACTGTATCCTCTTTGCCTTGTTTGAAATCCCATGATTCACCTAAGTGGGGTCCTACACATGGAGAAAGAGCATAAAGCCTTGGAACATTGCCCGGCACACCTTTGAAGCCAACGGACGGATGGAAGATAACGTCATCTGATCCTGAAAATCCATCCAACTGCACAGTGAAAATGGCAGACTCTACACATCGGGCCCCCACTACCAAACTGGGTTCTTGACATTGGCTTCCTTTGTCTGTTATGCAGCGTAAGCCGTCAATAAAGAAAGCTAAGTTATTTCTCCTATGTGATTTCTTACCACCGTATCGCATTTTAATATCATATCTATATAGATTTGGGTTATGTAACAGGCCGCAATTACAAAAGAACTCATTCCAACAAGGGAACGAACGCCCACCGCTGGAAACAGAAGAGCTCAGGGGGTGATCCACACATATGTATGCTTGACTATATACAGTATATATATATATATATATATATATATATATATATATATATATATATATATATATATATATATATATATATTCATAGTATCCGTAGTCTGAGTCTCGATGAGATGTGTTACCTGGTAGGTGACCATCCATACAATCAGATGGAGACTCAGACTATGAATGCTATGAATATAATTACTCCGATCCCCAGGCTGTCAAATAAATGAACCACATGCCGTGGCGCAGCGTAAAGGTACTTCATCTCTGACGCTGATGTCCGAGGTTCGATCTCTGCGAGGGGTGCTGAGGAGCGTGTACACCTGATGAGCCCAAATAAGGGCACAAAACACGTGTTGTGTACTCTTTGCATTATTTGACAGTAAACTATGTAATATATATATATATATATATAGCGCTGCTGCCTTGCAGTTAGGAGACCTGGGTACTATTCCCGGGTCCTCCCTGCGTGGAGTTTGCATGTCTGCGTGGGTTTCCTCCCACAGTCCAGAGACATGCAGGTTTGGTGCATTGCCGATTCTTAATTGTCCCTAGTGTGTGCTTGGTGTGTGGGTGTGCTCGGTGTGTGTGCGCCCTGCGGTGGGCTGGCAGCCTGCCCAGGGTTTGTTTCCTGCCTTGCACCCTTTGTTGGCTGGGATTGGCTCCAGCAGACCCCCGTGACCCTGTAGTTAGGATGTAGCAGGTTGGATAATGGATGGATGTATATATACACACTCTGGCGGACGGGCGGGGGCCCCGACAATGAAAGGACCTGGGAAAGAGAGATTTTTTCAGGACATTTTCTCTGACTGAAAGAGGGTAGCCCCCTTGGCTTGCACCGGGGCCACGGGTTTGGAGCATGGAAGCTCAACCCAGTTGGGGCCTGTGGCCACTGCCAGGGGGCGCCTGGACATTTGCTGAGCCCTGTTTGGCAACACTTCTGCCACACCAGGAAGTACTGCCGGAAGAACGTCACTGGAAATCTAGGAATTCTTCCAGGTGTCCCATAAAAGGGGGCCAGTCACCACTATTCATCAGCGACAGCTGGGAGAAAGAAGGACAAAGCCTGTGTGGAGATCTGGAGGCGGAAGGACTGTGCTCTATCTGTTGGCATCATTTGTATTGTGCCGAGAAGTGGGGAGCAAATTAAAAAAGGAATAATTTTGTGTATGTTGGCCTGGAACTCATTTCTCTGCCTGTCTGCATTGGCTGTACACACACACACACACTTATATATATAAATATAAATATATGTGTATATACACTGTGAAGACTAGGGGGTGCCATAGACCCCAAACTGCAAGCACAAACACAAACAGAGGGCTTTTATCTCACAAATATTCTCTGTCACAGTATGACAGTGTGGTACGGCAGCGGCACAGCACAGCACAGGAAAGACTTGGCATGGGTGGTGAGAACAGCACAGGGGATCGTGGGAAGTCCTCTCCTAGACCTGGACTCTGATATGCTGGAAGGGTGCAGAAGAGGACCAAATGTATAGCTGCGGATCTCACCCATCTGGGAAATGGCCTGTTTGTACCACTGCCTTCAGGAAAGCGGCACAGAAACATAAAAATACACACCAGCAGACTGAAAGACAGCTTTACCCAGAGCTGTGAAGTCCATCTGCCCCTGCTGACACACACACACACACATCTACATCTCCCCCTAACCTGCCCCCTGTAGACATGAACACACACAGACCACTGGTCTCTGCAGACGTACTACTCAGGAAAAGTCTGGACTTGATGATGTTTTATTGCTGCTGCCTTTTATACGGATTATGTTTATTTTATTATTTATAGTGTATTGTGTAGTTTAAGTATTCTGCCTTGAAGCCGAGTCCTACCAACAAAATTTTGTTATGTGTATGCATAATGACTATAAAGATTTCTATCTATCTATCTATCTATCTATCTATCTATCTATCTATCTATCTATCTATCTATCTATCTATCTATCTATCTATCTATCTATTATATAGTGCCTTTCCTATCTATCTATCTATCTATCTATCTATCTATCTATCTATCTATCTATCCTGCCAATTATACAGTATCCATTTTGCCTTCAGAAAGAAACAGTTTATCATTTATTTCTGTATTGTACCCGATTACAACCACTGCTGCATTTCCTTGATTTATTGTTGATGGATATGGGAATTGTATTTAATGAACTCATTTATATTTTTAGAATGTCGGTGTCAAGAATTTGTAAAAGACAATGTTTACTTTACAATTTTTTGTTAGGTCAGACCAAGATGGCAATTTTAAAAACAAGAAGAAATAGAGATAAAGATCTGAAAACTACTGATGCTCTGTTAATGTCTGAGGTCCTCCTTCAAAGGAGATTGGAGATTGAATTTACATATTTTAAACTAATTAATCAATTAGATATATTTTGAGAAATCTGGGCTGTAAATGATGTTTTATTTTCCTGTAAAATGAATGTCTAGTACTAAAGTATGAGTAGGAAAACTTTGTTATTAAATGTTGTTTAATTTTGGCTGTTAATCTGACTGCAATTATGTTATAATTGTTAATAAAGGTCTGTTTAAAATTATCTATCTATCTATCTATCTATCTATCTATCTATCTATCTATCTATCTATCTATCTATCTATCTATCAGAACCCAAACCTGAGGCTCACTGCACTGTTTGAAGTCTCAGCACCAGGCGTCCTTGAATGCGTTTTTTTGTTTCTGCTCTTTATGCAGGTGCTTTGTGTTTTTTTCCTCCATGAAGAAGATAGAAATGCTTTGCAAACAGTAATAAGCCTTTCATTATTATTTTTAATTATTACTTTAGGGGTCCCATGTGTTTTCTTTCTTGGGGAAGGGGGGGGGGCAGTGGGCTCCTTTCAGGCTTGTTTTGAGATTGTAGCTGAGCACATGGCTAATTATGCATGTAAATTAGCCCTGTGGCACTGCAGGCCCCAATGATCTTACAGCACCCATGCGTGAAAGTTCATTTCTGTGATGTCACTCTGGCCTCGCAGAGCATCATGGGGAACTGGTGACAAAAACAAAAAATAAAAAAATGCATGTCTACCGGCCGAAGTACAACTTCTCAGGATAATATTTGGCACCGGTGATTACAGCACATTGGCAAATTCTGGTGATCAACACCATTGGTAACTTTAGGGTCTCCTGCTCTTGGACAGGCGCTCCACAGGAACAGCAGGAGCTTACTGTCAGCTACTATTGTGACATTTGGCAGCCATCATACATAAATGTGTGGAACGCAGGAACTATAACCAGACCATTATACACACAAAAACAGTTTAAATGTTTTCTGATACCTTAGATAAGCTATTTAAGAAAAATCAAAGACAGAAAAATGTCCAGGGAGAGGCAGAATACAGAAAGCCAGCCGTCAGCACAAGCCGGGAAATTCAGTAAAACTGAACTCAGAAATAGAAAAGCAGGAATCCAGAACGACAGGGGGCAGCAGACACCAGCAACACGAGCAACGCGAGGCCAAAGACGGAGCCTGAGTGCTCTTCGGCTTCCTGGGACTTTACTGTCGTCACCACATGTGGGCAGGGGACACGCCAGAAACTGGGCGCCGGACCGGAAAGCAGGACTATTGAGGCCCACCGAGTCCCTGTGGAAGGTCATCTTTCAGCATGAGAGCAATAAACTGAAGCAGACAACCGCGGCTACTGTGGATTAGCAAAGGAAGAAACAGCTGAAGGGGGACGAGGGACTCGGCCCACATGTGTCAAGAAGGCGAAGCATATTCTCCAGCCAACAATCTGAGGGGCTTTCAGGTAATGAGACTTGGGGGACTCATCAGAGTGTATTGTTCTTGGAATGGTGCAAAGTGGAGACCCCCGCGTTTTGGAGCCAATTCTCTGTCAACTGAACAGTAACATTGCAGGGCGTGACAACTACTGAAATTTCTCCTTGAACCCCTTCACCTCCACCAAATAAGACTTAATCTAATATTCCCAAATTTACATAATCCAGGTGGAAGCACAAAGCAAAAACCCACCAGTGCCCAATAGAAACCAAACCCCACCGAGCAAAGAGAGGATAAATGGGAGGCAATGAGACTGGGTGTCTATCCAGATAACTGGTGAGCAGCAATGCAGCCTCCCAGAAAGGAAATCAGGGGAGGGGGCCAGGCAGGTACAAACCTCTGTTTAGAGGGGACCACAGAAAAAACAGCAGGGGGGTCTCACTGCCTGCAATGAAAAGTTGGTTTGCAAGAGGAAGAGACCACTTATGTGTAGGGCCCAGAGTTCTGTGCTACACCCTGGCCCATAAGAACTGGGATAGGCGGTACACCAGAAGGGTGGGCCGTGCGGGAGCATCAGGGCCAGTGCCACCATTAGGGAGCACACGAGTTAGCCACCAAACAGTCAGTTGGTACAATAATAAGCATGGCCTAGGGCACAAAATAACCTAACACTGGCACTGCCTGCGGGTGTCTGTGTGGGGATCCTAACCCAAGGAGGCTGCCACCTAACATGTTGGGGAAGAAAATGTTTTGAATAAATTGTCTTAACCAGTACTTCTGTTATACTTGCCTCCCGCCCGGTTAAGAATCCTTATTCAGTCCCAGCCGGGATGCCAGTCTCCGCATGCAGTCTATTATTATAGATAGATAGATAGATAGATAGATAGATAGATAGATAGATAGATAGATAGATAGATAGATAGATAATGTGAAAGGCACTATATAATAGATAGATAGATAGATAGATAGATAGATAGATAGATAGATAGATAGATGTGAAAGGCACTAAATAATAGATAGATAGATAGATAGATAGATAGATAGATAGATAGATAGATAGATAGATAGATAGATAATGTGAAAAGCACTCTATAATAGATATATAGACAGATAGATAGATAGATAGATGTGAAAGGCACTATATAATAGATAGATAGATAGATAGATAGATAGATGTGAAAGACACTATATAACAGATAGATAGATAGATAGATAGATAGATAGATAGATAGATAGATAGATAGATAGATGTGAAAGGCACTATATAATAGATAGATAGATAGATAGATAGATAGATAGAAAGATAGATAGATAGATGTGAAAGGCACTATATAATAGATAGATAGATCCATAGGTCTGAATCGCAATCTAATTATTTGGTGGTTATCTACCAATAAACAATTGTGGTTGGTCAGCCAGTCGGCAAACATCTGGCACGTCCTCTCAGTTGCAAGAAGTGATACAATATCTGCCAAATAATGCAAAAAGTACACAAAACGTGTTTTACACTAATTGGGGCTCATCAGGTGTCCGATTTATGGGGGTCAAACCTCGAACGTCGCTACCCAAGGCTAGAGTGGAACATTACATGCACAGGCCTGTGGTTACCTACGGGTGTGGCGGATGTCTGCCGACTGGCCAACCAACCACAAGCATCACCTGGTAGGTAACCACCGAAATGTCAGATTGTGATCAGGCCTGTGCATATATACATATATATTATACAGTATCTGCCAAATAATATAAAGAGTACACAACATGTGTATCGCACTAACTGGGGCTAATTATGTGTATGCCTTATGGGGACTGAACTTCGGACGTCAACGCCTTGAGATGAAGCCTCTGACGTGGATCTACGGCGGCTGTTTCGCTTACCTGACAGGGTGGAGATCTGCGTATGTGATTATTGGGTGGCTACCTGTCAGGTAACGCGTGTGGTTGGTTGGCTAGTCAGCTAACGTCGGCCACGCCCTCTCAGTTGCGAGACGCACACAGACATCGAGACATAGAGAGAGAGAGAGAGAGAGAGAGAGAGAATGTAAAACTTAAAATAATCTACGAATGCCTTCAGAACAGAGTAAGGCACGTGAAATCGTAAATGCAAGGAGGAAGAGAGAAGGAGGCAGAAAAACATTTTAAAACATCATTCTGGCACCAAATTATTTTAATAATTTCAGGTATTTTCATCTGTTAGGGTCAAACTAAGAAAGAATAAATAAAAATTGCAAGTAAAACATATATAAATAAACCGCAGGTGGTGGTCAAGTGGTTAATGCTTTGGACCTCAGACCCCTTAAGTTTGGGGTTCAAAACCTGTAATATGACCCCGAGGAAGTCACATCCCCTGCCTGTACTACTAATCTTATCTCAAATGTCGCAAGTCACTTTGGATAAAAGGCGTGAGCCAAATGAAACACCCGTAACATCAGCGGGTTTACTCGTTCGCCAGACTTGTCTCGAGCTACGACCTCCTGGCATTGCTCGTCCCGCTCTGTAATGGTACGGTGTGCGCATCGCTTCATTTCCAGTCGGTTTCTACAAACCGTAAATGAAAAAAACAAGTTTCTAATGAAGCTCTCTCTTGTCTATCAGAGCGCCACTGAACGCGTGTATTTTCAAAACGCAAACTGCAACCATGAGACTGTCAAGTAAGCAGACACGTTTTTTACTCGTGCAGTTTCAAATAAAAAAAACTTTGCTGACAAGTACGTGCCAATAAACTTCATGACATCTCCTAACATGCCGTCACTTATAAACGGATTTAAATATTTTTCGGGATGTCTCACAGGTGACACTTCATCTTTACGAGCTGGCCGGTACTCTTGTCACACAACGCACGCAATTCAGAGGTGGCGTCAGAATTTACCTTTTTTGTGGAATCGTCACCTTCGTGCGCTTCATTGTCCAGAGAGGTGCAGTTGCTGGCCATGTCTGAAGAGCTGTCGCTACTATCGGCTTTCTTCTGCGCGACTATCCGTCTCCTTTCGGCTCTCCCGAGGCCGCCGACGCACTTTCAACAGCCACCTCCGCCACTGTACCGCTCGTCACTGGAGGCGCGTGAACTCGGGGAGGATGAACGGCGTGCGCGCGCCTGGGGCTAACGGTAAAGGGGGCTTAATCGGAAAGGGGCTCCTTCTCCAGTCCTGGAGGGCTACCGTGACCGCAGCTGTCCATTCGAACCCTTTTCTTAATAGGTGACCAGTTTTTTGCTGCTAATGTATGGAGGAATATTTCGGACAAAATTAAATAAATGCGCAAATAAATTAAAGTACTAAAGTACTGTGAAATGTGAACATAAATAAATGTGTCATGAATTGAGTGCCTAAATAAATAAATGTCATGAAATGAGAGCATAAATAAATAAATGTGTCACGAAATATGCTTTTTGTTGCTTATTTATTTATTTCATTTTGTCCGTAACATTCCTCCAAACCTTCATGAAATACGACTTGAAATAAAACTGTCACTTTCACTCGTCAAAGTTGAGAGGGTGGGCTCTAACACACCCTCTAGTTACTGATTGGTGAATCGATAGCACAAGAATTAATTAGAAAAATGTTTACTACTGCCGATGGAATGGATTCTGCCGAAGGTATTTCAGAGAGGGAATTGAAGATTTATCGGAAGAAACTGCAATGTTGTTACAATGTTTGCCACTGATCAGAGTTGTAAAGTTGTTTGAAATAACTACGAATATGCACCAGACTTTATACTCGTAAAACAAGAGTCAAATACTCAGTTCAAAATATTAGTTAGCGCTGCTTTGGGCATTCCATATCAAAATATCTAAACTAATACAGCCGTATATCAAACTGGCTCATTCGCCTTGTGATCGTCTTCTCCGATACGTATGGCGTTATTTCAGTGCCACTATTCTGAGCACACGTAAAAAAATATTGAGCGCACGTAAAAAAAGATTGCAAGTGCAAGTGTTGCATTTTGAAGAGAAATTTATTTTGAGCGTACAAAAGCTGAATTTGAGTGAACAAAATTCATTGCTGCGTGCAAAAATGTATTTCAGTGTTTGCCCTTATCCATATACACACACACAATAGCACCCTCTCGCTCAGTTTTTCATTTGCGCTTGCTCGCAATGTGTTGCTTGCGCTCACAACATTCTCTGCTGCGAGCGCTCAACTCTCTGTACACCGTTATAAGTGTGCCACAAAACCAACCAATCACAGACTTGGTTTCAAAAATTCTGATTGGCTCTTACGGTCTCCAATCAGAATATAATTTGGAGAGTCAGTTGGCATGGTTGTATAATGCAACTACATTATACTACACCAACGATAGTCTTAACAAATAATATATTTTAAAATAAAATAATTAAAGATATTATCCGCAAATTGGGGTTTAATTGAGTTTAGCTGGATTTAGCTACATTTCGGACTGTTTCGAATGCAGCAGCTAGCGAGCTGATTGGAGACCGTAAGAGCCAATCAGAATTTTTAAACCAAGTCTGTGATTGGTTGGTTTTGTGGCACACTTATAACGGTGTACAGAGAGTTGAGCGCTTGCAGCAGAGAATGTTGTGAGCTAGCAACACATTGCAGCAAGCGCAAATGAAAAAACTGAGCGAGAGGGGGTGCTATTGTGTGTGTGTATATGGATAAGTGCAAACACTGAAATACATTTTATGCACGCAGCAATGAATTTTGTTCACTCAAATTCAGCTTTTGTACGCTCAAAATAAATTTCTCCTCAAAATGCAACACTTGCACTTGCAATATTTTTTACGCGCCAGAATAGTGGCACTGAAATAACGCCATAGATACGCCATATAGATCTGCAATCTGTCGTACTTTTAAACCGCATAACAGAAGGTGACTCTCAAAGGATGGACGTCCAGAGCAGGGAACTGCGTCACCTGGGGCCTCATGTATAACGCCGTGCGTAGAACTCGCACTATAACATGGCGTAAGCACAAAAGCCGAAATGTGCTTACGCACAGAAAAATCCAGACGCAGGAATCTGTGCGTACTCCAACTTCCACGTTCTTCGTTACATAAATCCCGATCAGCGTGAAAACTAACGCCGTGCACGCGCATTTTGTAACGCCCAAATCCTCCCAGAATTACGCCTATTTGAATATGCAAATCAATATAAATCGCCCTTAAGCGCAGCCTTCTGTGAAAAGACAATGGGAAAAGCACGGGGAAAATATAAGAATTTCAGCGAATACCAAGTGGAGGCAAAGGAAAAACATACTATTTGTTCAAATAAACCGTGGTATAATCAACAAAAGGAAGTTGATCGAGTGACATAGCGTGTTGGAGAAACTTGAAAGCTCACATTCACAAAATCGCACAGTGCGGAAATAAAAAGAAGTCACATATCAAAGTTGCCGTGAAAAGAAGAGTTGTAAGCCCACTGTCTGAGTGTCATATGAAAGCTTATTAGGGTACAGAGAAAAAAGACACACGGTGGGGAAAAATGTCAACTTTAATCTCGAATTTTCCACTTTAATCACGTAGTTTATTTTGTCATTTAGTAGAACATTATAAACTTCATCTTAAAATCGTTTAATTAACCAGTTTCTCAAAATCACATCGTAATTAAAGTAGCACGTTAAATGCTTTGTTTTGTATTTGATCTTCTACTCGTATGTGATCTATGTGTGTGAATCACTACTTGCTTCTTAAACTGGCTCTCTTCCTCCAACTGGACACAGAGTCCATTACATTTGTGATATTACAGCTCTCTGAATAACTAAAATACTGAGATGTATACGTGATGTCATTTTCATGATGATAGGAGCTAAAGCACATTATTAAACATGTGTTTCATGAGCCTCGTGCTCATGACAAGCATTTATCTTTTGTCGAAATTTGTCGCTGCGTTTTTAGCTGTGTTGTTATTTTCTCTTTCTGTTTTATATTCAATATATATTGGTGGCCGCCCAAGAGTCCTTGCTTTTCTTTCCCCAAGTAACCGATCGCCACACAATCAGCTCTGTAATAGAAGTTAAGCCATCTGTAAGCTTAGCGCCGATTCTTCAAAACGTTTAAAGAACATTGAAATATCTTCGTAGTACATGTTTAATTATTCTATCCTTCACGACACTCCCAGTGAAGAATATAGATTATTTAAATGAAGTTAAAGTTTTATGTGTATAATTTAACAAACATATTTTGCTGCATTTCACCTTAAAAATGATATCGTCATCATATGTAAATACGCGCTTTATAAAGTGACTCAGGTTGTGAGATATTATAACTGTAGTGCAAGTTTACAGTGGGGTGATTGTACTTATAAGTACCAACAGTTCTACAAGGCGCAATTGATTGAGTGCATTTAAAGTTCTTGGGATGAAACTGTTTCTGAGCCGGGAGGTCCGTACAGGAAAGGCTTTAAAACGTTTTGCCGTGGCTGAGACAGCGTGTCCTTGAAGCTGTATACCGATAATAGAGAGAGAGAGTAACAACGCTAAAGCAGTTATGGTATTTGGAATACTATGGCTGTTCCCTGGACCATTATATTGTTACGAGTTAATTACAATCAGATGCATTACACTAATAAACAATATGCGGTTAGTTTCTGTGTATTTATAAAGCCGTGTCAGGAAAATAAGGAGTAATCACACAAGAACAGTAGCACTGCTTTGACGCTGGGTGCCGCCAGTTTGCAAAACCGAGCGGAGAACTTGCGTACGACAAGGCATGAGGTACCGTGGAAAAGTGCGTGGCTTTACGCCAAGTGTAGGTTTTATACATCGCGATTTGAACGTGGAAAAGTTCTTACGCAACATTTCTGTGCGTACGCACCGTTTATACATGAGGCCCCGGATCTGGAGTGCAGTCGAGTCCCTGCCACCAGCTCTTCTATAATTTCAAAAATAGTTTCATCTTTATCGGAGTCTAAAACGGCCGCCAACATTGCAATTTCTTCCGATAAATCTTCAATTCTCTCTCTGAAATACGTAATATCTTCGGCAGAATCCATTTCATCGGCAGTAGTAAGTATTCTTCTAATTAATTTTTGTGCTCTCGATTCACCAATCAGTAACTAGAGGGCGTGTTAGAGCCCACCCTCTCAACTTTGACGAGTGAAAGTGACAGTTTTATTTCAAGTCGTATTTCATGAAGGTTTGGAGGAATGTTACGGACAAAATGAAATCAATAAATAAGCAACAAAAAACATATTTCGTGACACATTTATTTATTTATGCTCTCATTTCAAGACATATTTATTTGCTTAGGCACTCATTTCATGACATTTATTTATTTATGCTCACAGTACTTTTATTTATTTGCGCATTTATTTATTTATTTAATTTTGTCCGAAATATTCCTCCATACTAATGAACTCTTTTGCCCTTATTTTAACTGAATTGCTTTTAAACTCTCAGACGCCTTAATTATTTATTTTCTCCCCTCAATTAGCAGTCAAATAATAATGAAATAAAAAATGAGCCCACACATGACCAGCTAAACTGTATGCATCGTACAATATCTAATAAATAAGATCTCATTAATGTTGATCTGCTCAGGACACCAAAACTATTTGATGGTGGTCTTAAAAAAAAGAAAATCAACAGTTTGGGAAATGTCTGCTGTGACTGAATTAGAGTAACGACAAGCCATGGAATTAAATAACGGGTTTAATTAACAACAAGCAGCAGCTTCTAATTAATAAACTTGTTGGAGTTTGAGGCCCCCACTTAGCTGGTCATCTGCTCGCACACTTGCATCTTATTTCTGTTTGGGTGTCATTTAAAATAAAAAAACTAAGTAACTCAGAGGATTGAATCTTCAAATTATATCCATCCATCCAACCCGCTATATCCCAACTACAGGGTCATGGGAGCCAATCCCAGCCAACACCAGGTGCAAGGCAGGAAACAAACCTCGGGCAGGGCGCCAACCCACTGCAGGGCGCAGACACACACAGCACACACTAGGGACAATTCAGAGTCGCCATTGCACCTAACCTGCATGTCTTTGGACTGTAGGAGGAAACCCACGCAGACACGGGGAGAACATGCAAACTCCACGCAGGGAAGCGAACCCAGGTCTCCTTACTGTGAGGCAGCAGCGCCACCATACTGCCCTACTTTAAATGTCTCTAGTTAATTCATAATTTTTGGTCAGCTTTCATCAGACCGGGCCACATGCCTGTCTCAGTATGACTGCCGAGTTGTGCTTCTCATGGTGGTCTTCTTTTCAGTCCACGGTGTGTGAGATGCTCCTTCATCATGATGGTGTGAGAGAGGGAGAGAGAGAGAGGGAGGGAGGGGTCAAGCAACCTAATTAATTCATTCTTTGTCCAGATCCCTACACCAATAGGGTGTTGCACTACAGAATGGCCTCTGATTCAAACCAATCCCAAATAGCCATACTTCAGACCAGTGGGGGCACACAATACCTTTCACACCTGCTCCCCCCAAAAAAACATTTGTTGAGCTGATGCTTGCCAGTTAGGCTGTCTGGCTTTCCTGTGGGGGCTGATGGAGAGAATCACTTGCCAAACTACTTTTAGGCAATATAAAGTCGCACTCCTAATGGCTTGGAGTCTTAAACATCAAACCTTTGCTGTTCTTATCAATGATATAAAACTAATATTACATTTGTCTGAGTTACAAATAAAGACATACACAATATTTAACAATGGATGGATTACCAATAATACATTATTTAAAGTTGTAACTTAACTCCTGCTTGTCTTTTACTCCTGTAATTGACTGAGGTTGTAGATGTAGAAGGGAAGGTGGGGTTATAAAGTACAATATCTTATAAACAGCAGTAAGTATGTGGGACATAAGGCCTTCTGACAAAGGCTACTCATTAAAGAATACAAAAGGGGAAAGTAGAGTAATACAGGCTCGCTACACCGTTGTCTTATTTTCCAGCCAAATTTTGTCTCCTGCTTCTAATTCCTTAAATCAACTGCCAATCCCGTGCAGTTCAGTGCATACAATGCCACCCAAGGGGTATGCAGAGACACCAAAATGTCTTTCCTGTTATTAATCTGCAGCTTTTAATAATATTTTCCCACAGTTCTTCTGGCGGCTACTTTTCTGGTATATTTTTAAGTTTTCTCTCAGAGTCCCTCTGCTCGAGATAAACAGTGTGGCACTACTGGGAATGGACTGGCAAAGCTGTGTATCTATAAATACTTGCCTCTGAATACTCAGCCACTGATCTCATTTAATGCCTTCTCAAATCCATTTAATCTAACTTAGGGTTGTGGGGTGCCCAGAGGGTATCTTGGCAGCATTGGGCACAAGGCATTAACACTGCATGCAACTGCTGTCCACCGCATGGTCCACTTATATCACACGCACACCCAAACATGACCAATTTAGAATTCTCAAATAAGATAATGTTACACCTACTTCAAACAAAGTATGGAAAATCCTGCCGACTACGCCACTGTAAATGTACAGAATGTATAGATAGAGTAAGATGATACATTAGAAAATGACAAGTGAATGAGAATCCTAACTTATTTTCGGTAGTATTGAAATACTACAAACGTTTTGACTTTGTTTTTAATACCAGCTTTTGGACCTCAGTACCAGTACCAAAATGGCTCCAAGGCAAATAAAGGATAATTCCAAAAGAAATGCTGATTACATTCTTGACAGATTATTTGGGTTTAATGCTGCTAATATTTTCTAAATAAGATTAAGCTTGCAAATAACATGTGTTTCAGTATTGTGAATAGAAGAACATCTATTGTTATGTGTTGTCTCATGAACCCAAGCTGAATGGATAAGCTCACAATCCCAGTCCAAACAATGTCATCAGCCTCTTGTAAGTTCATTCATCAGTCCATATTACTCACCGGTTTCCTGGTGTGCCACTTAATTTCTCACCTCAAAACGCAACACGTCCCTCTTGACAGACATTAATCCTGATTCACATCGAGGCAATAAAGGATGGGGTCGCCTGTGAAGTCCCAATCACGTCAAAGCAATAACAGGTGACGGGGTCCTTCATGAACTTTTGATTGCATTAAAGCGTGTAGTTTTGTTTTGTGAAGCTTTGGAAATTTATCTACAACTGCAATAATGAGTGTCGAAGGAATGTTGGTGTGTGTGAGAGGGTTCAGAGAAAAGCTGATGTCTACTTCCAGTACTAAAAATCCTGAAATGCGTATACTGTATTGTTTTTAAATTTGGGTTTTTAGTATTGTGAGTCAAATAAACAAGATCCGTGAAACTCGTCCTTGGGTAATAATTAGAGTTGAGAATTAACAAGCGAGAATCGTGCACTTCATTCTCCAATAATGTTTCAGCTCACAAATAAAATGGATGCACTTCATTCTCCAATAATGTTTTAGCTCACAAATCAAATTATACAACTCGCTCTCGGGTAATGATTTATTTGTAAATCAAATGAATAAGAATCCTGAGACATGTTCTTGGGTAATAATCCAGTTTGAGAATCACTAAACAAAGATCATGCTCCTCCTTCACGGGTAATGAGTCATTCGTGATTCAAATGAAGAAGAATCGTGCGACTAGTTCTTGGGTAGCAATTCAAGTTGAGAATCAATGAATGAGAATCACATACCTCATTCTCAGGTAATGTTTCAGTTCACAAATCAAATGAATTAGAATCATCCACCATGTTCTCAGTTAATGATTCACTTGTGAATCCAGTGAATGAAAATTGTGAGACTCTTTCTTGGTAAAAGTACAGTCTGAGATTCAATGAATGAGAATCATGCACCTTATTCTTGGATAATGATTTGTTAATGAATCAAATGAACAAGAACCATGAGACTCATTCTTGGGTAAAAATTCCAACTGAGAATTAATGAATGAGAATCGTACACCTTAATCATTGATAATGTTTTAGCTCACAGATCGAATGAATGAAAATCATGCACCTTGTTTACAGGTAATGATTTATTTATGAATCCAATGAACGAGAATTGTGAAACATGTTCTTGGGTAAACATTCTGTTTGAGAATCCATAAATGAGAATCATGCTCCTCCTTTTTGGGTAATGATTAAGTTTGAACTTGAAAGAATAAATGGATGACGCATGTTGCTATACAGCCAATACACCATAAAAAATGTTTCAAAGTAAATTTGAAAATAAATTATTGCTACAAATTAGAATAATATTTAACAAGGCTTCATTTTGTGTGACTAATTTGTTAAATGCATAAAGGGACGTAAACAAATAATTTTATATTATGTTCACATATTCGGTTTAAAACGATTCCAAAAACAAAGTGTACAACAAAATCAATTAGTATGTGTTGTTGCTGTATTAATCTTTCATGATGAATAGAGCTGACCGTCAAAATTCACCAAGTGTTTCTCGCAGCGGATACGCTCCAGTGACCAAATATTTTCCTGGAAATTTGCTATATAATTGGATTAGACAAACATTTTTTTTCTCAGCGCCCCATGATCCTTTGTGAGAGCAGCATGACATCACTTAGTTGTGGAGGCTTTGTGCAGAACTTTCACACAAATGCGTACTGTTAGATCATAACACCCTACCCTCATCCGTACTCCAGCCTTCCATGTCACATAAAAAAATTAAAACAAGAGACTTGCAGGATTTTCAATATTTTAGTTGAGCTTAATGAGAATATTATGAGTACTGCACCGGATATAGGACACTGATCCCTGTAGCGCAGTGCCATATGGCTAATTTGCATGCATAATTAGCCATGCGCCACACCAGTCAAAGCAAGCCTTATATCAGCCCTCCCACTCCCCCTCCCCTCATTAGAATACACAAGATGAAGGACTGATTGTTCTTTGCAAGGCGTTTCCTTTTTTTACATGAAGGATCAAAGTGTGAAGCATGTGCCCCAAAACTGGTACGCTGTGAGTGTAATGATACGTCTTTTTTGCTTTCATATTGCTAGTTGTTGTGTTTTCTTTATGGTTATCGTTCTTTTTGCATCTTTTGTTGTTTGAGGTGCGGTGCATTGCTGCCTCACAGCTCTGATCACATTTTTTTGGCCACACTAATGGGTCCATCATAGTTGCCAGATGCTTCCCTAGCCCTGTGGAACACCTAGGACTCAATTATAGGACCATTATAAGCCACTCAAAACCTCCATTCCTCTTTCCCAGTTGATTTCAATGTGTTTTCGTGGAGTTCGGCGAAGTTCATAAACATTTCCGTGCTGTTACCGAACTCTCCAGCCCTCATGGACATTTCAACGACCATTGTGATCCGCTGAAAACGAGTTCAGTTCCTCCTTCCCCATTGACTTCAATGTCTTTCACAGAACTCACGGCAACACAAACTCCATGCAGTTCATTCATCACTGCTCAAAAATGTGGAAAGCGGCTTTTTTAAATTGAAACCTTTGCTACGTCTGCGGTGGGCTGGCGTCCTGCCCCAGGATTTATTTCCTGCCTTGTGCCCTGTGTTGGCTGGGATTGGCTCCAGCAGACCCCCTGTGACCCTGTGTTAGGATATAGCGGGTTGGACAATGGCTGACTGACGGACCTTTGCTACGTCTTTGGTAAATTTTAAGGCTTTTGGCTTATTTTATTTTTTTTACATTTGGACCCCTAGTAACCTTCACCTGCATTTTAAAGTACAGGATCAGGCTGGGTATTTTTTAAATGAATTAAAAAATCCTTCTCTTTAGAGCACAATTTCATGTGGCAAGTTAAGGTTGTGAAGAAATAACTTCAACTTGAAAAACACCAAAGCTATCCTGTGAACCCACTGTGGTCACCAGGGGGGACGCTGCAGCTCTCTAAACTCCCCTGAATGACTTTATGTCACCCTGCACTGTTTTAAAGGAACGGCTCCTAAACAGGCCGAATCTTACAGGCTGAGGCCATTCTCCTTGACGGCCACTACACGTTGTCACATGTGGGCACATAGGGGGCAGCTTAAGGGCTCTAATGATTGTAATTCCCCGCCGCTCCATGGGTCGGTGCAGTGTCCTAACGCCTTTTCTCTTGTGCTTGACTGGATGATTGACATCTCTAACACTACTGACATCACTTCCTGCTTGGACCCGCCTCTTCCTGCCAGGAGGGCTCAGCCATATTGAATCAGTTTTGTTCTGAACTCACGTCTGTGAAGAGTTTTCTTTTGTGTTTCCATCATTCAATTATATGGGGTTACCAGGGTGGTCCCCAAATCGTGGTCTTTAAAGCAGAAGAATGCAGATGTTTGTCTTTCAGACAAAACCAGCTATTTCACTCAAACAGTTAAACGTATTGTGCCATTAATGAAATTACATTTCCATTAAATTATGCCCATTGTCATGAAAATCAGGATACAGAGAGATCAAAAGACCATTTCAGAAATTGAACTTAAATTTTTTCACCTCTAATCTCTTAAATTATTTGTACACACAGAAGACAACCCAAATAATATGCTAAAATGCTACGATTAAAAAATCATTTAACAATGTTGAAAATACTTTATGAATCAAGGTCATAACGAGCAATCATCGGCAGCAAGAAGCCCCCTGGTTTGAGCAAAACTGATGTGTGGCAAGAAATGGAGCCGTTAGCTTGGATGCATTTAAGAGCCTGTCAAGGGAAGTGTGATGGTCAGCCTTCTTAGCAAGAGCGTATCGAGAGTGGGAGTTCACTTTGCTGGCGGTCAGAGCAGCAACACCCTGGGCTGGACAGACCAGGAGACCCCCCATCCTCAGTGGTCTCACGGGGGCCTGTCAAACACGGATACATATCTGGGGATAACCCGCTAACAAGTGTGTAGTGAGCCGCGGCGAAATCTTGCGCTGCAATGGCTCCGCCCACAGGGCTTCCTCTCGAAACACCCGCCCCCAATTCCTTCAGTTCAGAGAGAGAGAGAACAAAAGACGCTGAGAGAGAGAAGTGTGCGCATTGCAACAGGTACACATGTCGTAAATGTAGGAAAGACGGTCCTTGCGTATGTGCGAACTGTTAACATTTGAATTTGATGATTATATATAGCGCTGAACTGACCTCATAAAAGGCCATAAAATGAATAATTCCACATATCATATATATCTACGTCTCTGTTTTTGTTTTTTTTTGACATCATAAACCATAAGGTGCATACTAATTCTGCGTCAGCAGGAACACTCAATAATACTGAATAAAAAAAAATCAAGTGACGGTGAGATGCGAAGAAGGCAGATTCACCAGCGTTGTTTGTGTGTCAGCTTTTGTCCCTCCAGATCAGAGAATGTCCACTTCCATTGCCTCAAAACACTACTCACATCTCCAGTTACTCCCAGTTTCAAATAAAAACTAACAGCGTCATCTCCCCTTAGTATGTATCGTGATCGTGACTGAGAGAATAAAAGTGAAAAAAAATCCAGTATAGTACTATAAATGTACACGGTTTGTTACAGACGCAAAACAAATGTATGTGTGTACTGTATAATATTAACAATAAGAGCAGTTCACTTCTGAAAACAGCAAATATAGGAGGGAGTGGGGATCGAACCAGGGACACTTGACTACAAGTCGGTAAATCTTACCACTATGCCACAGAAGCTGCTGCATTATAAGTGTTTATTTCATCTTTGGACTTCAGGCTTCACACATTCTATAGTTTATACCTACATTTTGTAACATTTATTACTAAAATATGAAAAAGTTTCTGTTTTAACAATGTGTTTACACAGATTACTGTAGAAACGGAACACACATGAAATGCATATGTTCCAAATAACGATCTATTATTTCCATGCTAAAACTCCAGCACTTCACTCCCAGATAATCAAACAAGGCACGAGCTGGGAGAACTTTGTGAATGTTCTGCGAATGTGGGAGGATGGAATAGCAGGCTGTTTGCTGCTTGTCTTTATCAGCACATTTACAGGACAAAAGACGCTGACGGAGAGGTGCGAACAGATTTAAGGTGGGCAGGATTTAGGAGTTTTCTCGTAGGCTCTGGTAATGCTAGTGTTAAAAGTCTCACATACCATCTTTTGTTTCTGGGGCTTCCTCCTGACCTGACAGCAGCGGCAAACAGCAATAGATCGCCACACAGAACAAATTAAATGAATGTTATTCCAACTCTCTGCACATTTAGAATCCTTAGATTTATACTTGATATCACTTTCATGATGCAATGCATTAAAGTATGTATGTTCCATTTTACAGATAAATCGTTCATTTTGTTTAAATAATGAACACATGGGGGTGACATGGTGGCAGAGTGGTAGCACTGATGTCTTGCAGGGAGTCACGTCACTGATATTCCTTGCCTGGAGTTTTCATGTTTTCCTGCTGGGTTTCCACAGTGTGCTCCAGTTTCCTTCCAAAGATATGCAGATTTGGTGACACTAAAATGACACCAGTGTGTGTGTGTGCTTGTATTCACCTTGCGATGAGCTGAGGCCCGATCCAGGGATTGTTTCTGCCTCGTGCCCAATGCTAGGTGGAATGGACACATCCCTGGATTGATGGATTTAATCATGAAACATCCTTTACAGAGATATTGCGGTAAGGTGTCATCGGAATTTAATGGCTTTTCCAGGCAATTCACAACATAGAGAAGCCGAACCTGTTCTTACCGTGATGAGATCTCACACTGCCACCTGGTGGATTCCTCCAGATTTATGTAAAGTACGGGTGCAAGTATAAACAGTAAAATGCTTGTGTAGCAGGAGCGTCTGCAGGAGCGTCCGCAGGAGCATGCATCGCGTCACATGAAGAATAAACCCAGCCTTGCTGTAACATAAACCCCTATATACATAATATCGTGCTGCAGCGATTCCAACCCAACACAAATCACGGCACAAACACTTAAACACATACGCTAGTAATACATAAATATGAGAAAGAGAAAATAAAAATATTGTACTCGTAGTCCTTTAAATGTTCTCTGTATGGAATGATTATCTCAGTCTGCGGTGGGGAATGAGGCCCCAAACCATATCTCCTCTACAGATCAACAGTCCCTTGTGCCAGCCCGTCAGGTCCTCTCCCAAATACCTTCACCAGAACAGAAAAATAATTCATCCTGAAATGAACTTGGGTCTGTGGTGGGCTGGCGCCCTGCTCGGGTTTTGTTTCCTGCCTGGGATTGACCCTGTACTTAGGATATAGTGGGTTGGATAATGGATGGATGGATGGATGAACTCGGGTTCACCTGCCGTTTTCCATACAGTTCCAGTCTCTTTCCCTCTTGCCTTTTCCTGTGATGGGGTGTCCGTTTCTCTCTTGGCTCTGCTCTTCTCCTCTCCTTTTTCCCACCACCCATTTACATACCGTTGGCTCCTCCCCTTACAGTGTGTTGGGCCGGCCCTCCAAGCCAGGTGCTCCCCTCCCCATATACCATTGGCCAGCCTTACAAAT
Organism: Polypterus senegalus; assembly: GCF_016835505.1. Classification (NCBI taxonomy): domain Eukaryota; kingdom Metazoa; phylum Chordata; class Cladistia; order Polypteriformes; family Polypteridae; genus Polypterus; species Polypterus senegalus. The sequence continues at coordinate 174,374,014 of NC_053163.1, forward strand.
GGAGCCATTCCACTAATAACAGGAATGGGGAAAGGTACAAACTCACAGTGATGCACACGCATATTCCAGACGACTGTTTATAATAAAAATATAAGTTTAATATGTCACTGTGCTCTGTGCAAATATTTTAAATTCTTTTCTTCTCACATGTACAGCTAACACAAAGCCAGATTTAGTATACAAGGGCCCAGCAGTTAGAAGTGCTAGGTAAGCATCTTAAAACAAGACAAGTTAAGGACAACTGCAAAATGGGCAACGTGTACTATTTTTGTGTGTCAGAGTCAGCATGACGGATTGGGAGAGCATGGGGGGGTCATGAGGTCGCTGGAAAGGGGTGTGTGGCACTCCTGATATCTCTGCAAAATGACGAAGATCCAAGTCTTTAGAGTCCTGGTGCTTCCTGTCTTGCTATATGGTTGTGAGACATGGACGCTATCCAGTGACCTGAGACGAAGACTGGACTCCTTTGGTACTGTGTCTCTCCCGAAAATCCTTGGGTACCATTGGTTTGACTTTGTGTTGCTCATGGAATCCCAAATGAGCCACATGATCTGCATTGTGAGGGAGCATCACTTACGACATTACGGCCATGTGGCGCATTTCCCCGATGGTGATCCGGCTCGTAAGATCCTCATTGTTGGGGACCCGAGTGGCTGGACCAGGCCAAGGGGTCGCCCACGTAACACCTGGCTGTGGCAGAGAGAGGGTCATTTCCGGAGGGAGGGACTGGACCGTGCATCTGCCTGGGGGGTTGCAAACCGGGATCCTGAGTTGTTTTGTCGTGTAGTGGGTGTGGCAACGTGCTGTACCAGTGCATACTCCCTGACTTGACTTAACTTGAGAGTCAGCATGATATTGGATCTTGGTTTTCTTGTTTGGAATGCTATGATTCACCTACGTTGGGGCCTGCACATGAAGAAATAGTATAAAGCCTTGGAACATTGCCCGGCACACCTTTGAAGCCGACAGACGGATGGGAGATAGCATCATCCGATCCTGAAAATCCCTCCAGCACAGCAACGAAAATAGCAAACTCTACACATTGGGACCCCACTACCCGAAAGGTCTTGTCATGGCTTCCTTCGTCTGTTAATGCAGCATAAGCCGTCATTAAATAAAGCTAATTTATTTCTCCTCTGTGATCACTAAGGGAGGGGTATCGCCTTTTTATATTATATCTATATAGTTTTGGGTTATGTAACATGCCGCAATTACAAAAGAACTCATTCTAACCAGGGAGCGAGCGTCCCCTGCTGGATAGACCATTACACGTTAACCTTGCTTGATTTTGTTGGTGGGCATCAGGGACAAGTTGGGATGAGCTGCTGGGTATGTCATACTAGGTGCTAAGATTATGTAAATGAAGGCTACACGGAAAACCGCTGGGAAGGTCGTCTAACCTCACATGGCCTTTGCACATAATAGTTGTCCCGTTGAGTCGAGTCTGTGAGCCCCCCAAGACGTCTGCATGACCTGTAAAATGTTCTCTGCTCTGTACGATTTTCGGAAATGCCTGGAGCAGAAAATGTCAGACACCACAGTGGCCAGCGCCAAAGTGCCAAAAGGAGAACAGAAAAAGTTAGCAGGAAGTGTTCCCCAAAGAGGAGCAGGACGCACAAAGCTCACGAGGGAGTCAGAGGGATAATGTAGAAATGAGGGAGGAAGTGATACTCTGTCACGGTGCTGGGTCTGCTAAGTCCTTGAAGCTGAGGTCACATAAGAAACGTGATCTGCTGTATGCTTGGAACAAGAGAATTGCTTAAGTGCCCTTGAGGCTGCTTTGTTACACCAAGAGCCATTTTATAACTGCAGCTCGGCCTCACGGTGGGTCTAAGGGTACAGCTGAGTCCTTACTACGAAACATAGGCCGACAAAATGTCTTCAAGGCTCTACTGCCAGAAACGCCATCTCAGATTAAGGAGAGCTGGAATCATCAGCTAGAAGTGTCCTTTCATCTGATTGGGAGTTGACGTAGCGGCTTGAAGAGGGGAGTGACGCGCGTCTGTCTGGGCCGAAGTGTCATCGGCCTGTCATCTGTCCTGAGATTACCTGTGTGTAATGCACTCCTCCAAGAGGCAGACGTGGGATTGATTTGTGGTTAAGGCTTTGGACTTCAAGCCCCGAGGCTTTGGGTTCAAATCCCACTACTGACACCACTGCGCAAGTCACCTGACCGGCCCATACTCCAATTGGAAAACCAAAAGGAAATGGAACTAACTGCATCATAAATTTTGTAAGTTGCCTTGGATAAAGGTGTGTCAGCCAAATAAGCAAATGTAAATGTAAATTTGATCAGTGTGATACGAATTACACGCTATACCCGCGGCAGAAAAGAAGACAGAACTGTGAATGAGGCTTTAGCATTTAGAATTCCTTGATATTCACCCAAAAAATAAAAAAAAGTTTGGGAGTGCGCTCCCCTCGACTTTCTCGTATACTGAGATAGAGGAAATGGTCATCCAGTAGCACAACATTTCTCAAATATCATATATCCTTGTTTCTCATCATAACAATTTGATAATATCTATGCAGGTAGTCCCCGAGTTACGGACATCCGACATACGACTTACGAACGGGGGCCACAGCTGCTCCTTCATCTGTCTGGGGGATGTGACGCAGGCTCCTCAGTAACTGCCGCTGGAGGGCCGGAGGGGGGCAGTTTTGTCCCTCGGGTGGCTCTGGTTGATGAATGGGGCGGTGTGCTGGCCGCAAACCCATTCATTCTCAGTGGGCGGTTGGGTGCGTGGCAAGCGCTCATGTGCAGGACAGAGGCTTGATGGGGCGGAAAGGGGTGGTTCGCTGCCCATGCACCACAGCTACTGCTCCTGACTGGATGGAGGCTGGATGGGGCATTGGGGGGCCACTGACTTGAGAGTCAGCATGACATTGGATCTTGTTTTTCTTGTTTGGAATGCCATGATTCACCTACGTTGGGGCCTGCACATGAAGAAATAGTATAAAACCTTGGAACATTGCCCGGCACACCTTTGAAGCCGACAGACGGATGGGAGATAGCGTCATCCAATCCTGAAAATCTCTCCAGCGCAGCGACGAAAATGGCAGACTCTACACATCGGGTCCCCACTATCCAAAAGGTCTTGTCAAAGCTTCCTTTGTCTGTTAATGCAGCATAAGCCGTCATTAAACAAAGCTAAGTTATTTCTCCTCTGTGATCACTAAGGGAGGGGTATCACCTTTTTATATTATAACTATATAGTTTTGGGTTATGTAACATGCCGCAACTACAAAAGAACTCATTTGAACCACTGCCCGCCCACCACACAGCCTTGCAGTGTCCCTTGAATGCCCCGTTTGTTCTCGATGGGCGGCTGGTGATGCTGCAAGCAGTGACCCGGTTGTGGCTGAATGGAGGCCATTGAGGGTGAATGGGGCGGCGGGGGGCGGCATTGTAGTGTGCCTCTGGTGGCTGCCAGTTGAATAGGGGTGGTGGTGGGTGATTCGCTACCCGCCTTTGGCCGTACTGTGTTCATTCTCAGTGACTGGACGCTGCAGGCAGCATACTGTATGCAAGTGGAGGTGACTGTGTGGTGGGCGGGTGGTGAATCGCTCCTCGCCGCCCCATTCATTCTCAATAGCAAGCCTACTTGTACTGTTACGCACATAGCAGGAAGTCGTCTCTCGTCAGTACATCAGACGTGTTGACGACGGGTGCCTTCCTGCTGTGATCGCGTGTACAGTGCTGTGCAGAAGAGCTCATCTTAACCTTTTGTCTTCACCCTTCAAGAATGTCACTGAAACACAAATCTGATGCGAGTGCTGGTAATATAGTAAAGAAGAGAAAAACCATCACCATTGAAAATAAAGTAGAAATAATAAAAAGGTCAGAGAGGGGAGAAACTCCATCATTCATTGGCAGAGCACTTGGATACAGTCGGTCAACAATAGCATTTATTAAATTTATGTACCTGTTCCGACTTACATACAAATTCAACTTAAGTACAAACCTACAGTCCCTATCTCGTACGTAACCTGGGGTCTGCCTGTATACGATCATTTATCTCTATTGATAATCAATCTTTATATTAAAATTATATTTTCACACTTAAGGAGTTTGAAAATGGGGGTGGAATTTTTTCAAGATTACATATGCATTACCTCGATTACGTGCAAAGTAAAAAGAGTTATAGTCACCTAAAAAACATAGAAAAAGTGTTAGCATTATACAATATTTGCTGCAATAAATTGCTATAGGTAAGACTGCATGTAGCTACATTTAATTCTGATAATGATGGCGGAAATTTTAAAACAAATCATAAAATTAAATGTATTACCAGGAATGCGACTGGGACATAGCAGCTTATTGTTCTCATTACATCTTTATATTTACATGGCACGTTCAATGCTTACACATTATTGCTAAACTGATGATGTATAAATTAAAATAAAATTAATAATAGTTATTGAAAGAATTTGCGTTATATTGAATACAGTTTTTAATATCGTGTACACCAGCATTTCTCAACCTTTAAGTTTTTGCGACCCGAGTTTTCATAACAGTTTTAATCGCACCCCTTAACGTTTTTTTGAAACCCTAATAAAATGTATTCCTATATTTTTTGCTGCCGATACATCGCTACAAGTTTTATTATACCTACTTAACTTTTATCAACGTTTATCTAACTCTGTATTTATTTTTCTAGTATCAGAATGTAGTTTAAGTTAATTTGTTTTGGTTTCAATAGATGTATTTTTCATATTTTCGATTCTTGTTTCTTTTTTTCACATCTTCGCGCCCCCCTTTTTTGTTACTTCGCGCCCCCACAGGTTGTACACATTTATATTTCCATGATACAAAACATTCGGATGGCTATTTAAATAACATACTACTTTGATTGAATTATTTTTCTCAAATTTCATATCTGTTTGCTTTTTATCATTATAAAATCATCTCTCTGTAATGACAACCGTAGTTTTCTTGACGATTCACGGAAGTATTCAGTCAACCGGAAGTGGCCCAAACGTTGATAGGATTCCTCATTTTTGATATAAAGCAGGCGTACAAAATATCGTTGACACACAGACGGACATCATTTTCCAAAACGGTATTTTCGGACTCAGGAAGGTCTAAAACGTCAAGATTCATCAAAATCTCCAGGTCAAATTTTTTTCACGATTCCTATATTTTCTCTCCATTATGTATACAAGAAAGTAAAAAAACTTTTGAATTCGATTTAGAATCAGTTTTTATTCGCCGGTATACAGGAAGCTCACTTGATGGCTTTGGAGCTGCTTATAACACAGCACAACATCACAAACAAGTAGCAGAATAGTGTGATTATATGGGAGAGGTGCAAATAGGCAGACTGGTGGCTCTCAGGGTAAGGATCAGCGCTGGCATCTGGATGTTTGTTGGTTCAAATCCTGGTACGGCCCGAAGTGATCCTATCCCACTGGGCCCTGGCCCAAGATCCTTAACCTGGAAATTGCTCCTGGGGTACAGTATAATGGCTGACCCTGCACTCTGACTTCCTAAGGACGTGCAAAAAGACAAGTTCTCCTCAGGGTATTAAACAAAGTATATCAGACTAAATGATGATGTGAGTGTATAGTGCATAAGCACATGCGCATAAAATGTCCACACCTTCATACAGTATGTGAGAGATGAGGACGACAAGCTAAATTATCATTTTGGCTCTGGGAAACAATCGGTGAAGATATCTATTGGGTTTTTAGGTTTAATTAACCTAAAGCGTTTTCCAGACGGGAGTTTCCTGGATCAATTGATGACCTGGTGAGATGAGCCCATGGTGGTTTATGACACTCGATACCTTCAGGTCTGCGACAGATGGACGCGCACGGCCAATTGTTTTCTCAGCAGACCTCACCACACACTGTCATTTATTTTTGCTGTGAACCAAACCAGACACGAAAAACCCCCCATAAGAAGAAAAAAACTCTTCATTTCACCTGCAAAATTAATTTTACTGTCCTGTTTTGTGAAAATTTGGGTGGATTGAGACACATCATTATTTGATATTAAATGACGATTCATCAAGATCAAGGTAAACTCCCCAAATTCTCACCACAAGTGTCCCACCCTCTGCTTCCAACATTGTGCTTTTTCAAAAGTCACGGACTGACGTGCAGTCGTATCCTCCTTACAGATTCACAATTTAAACAGCTCCAGGCTTTACGAATGAGGTCACCTGTCACCTGAGATGTCACGCTGTCTCCTGATAGCACAGCTCACACTGAAGCAACGCTGGCAGGTGATTTATGGAGACCTGCATGAATGGCACTTGTCTGTCTTTCTAACGTGTCTTGGATTCAAGCACTGCTGCACCACTTCTCAAATACTCACGCAAACACACGTACTTTACAGTTCTGAGGTGACGCCCGGACCAAATGAACACAGACACCCAAGTGTAACCGACTCTGTTTAATAATAAAAAGATCAGGTGTCACCGCATGTGTCCAGTTACATGGGGAGAATGTGCGACCCACCGAGGCTGAGTGTGGCTTATCAAAACTGGGTGATAAACAGAGAGTAGGAGAGCTCACTGAGACATACGTGTGGTAAAGGGTGACCTACTGAGTCTGAGTGACCCACCCATGGAGGTCAACTAAACACATCGAGGGTGACCAGTTAAAGCAGACAATACAGAGGGTGGTCATTTAAGAAAGATAAACAGAGAGTAAGTGTGACCTACTGAGTCCAAACACATAGACATGACAGGTGACCAGCTGAGTCCAGTTACACATCCTGTGACCTAAGGAGTCCACACACAAAGACATTAGATGTGACCAACTGAGTCCAGCTACACACCCCATGACCCACAGAGAGTAGGTGTGACGTGCTGAGTCCGGGCACACAGTGAAGATAGGTGACCCAGCCACTGAGGTTAACTTAACAGATTGAGGGTGACCAGTAAAAGCAGAGGGTAGCCATTTAAGACCAGATAAACAGAGAGTAAGTATGACCTACTGAGTCCAAACACATAGATATTGCAGGTGACCAACTGAGTCCAGCTACACATCCTGTGACCCACGGAGAGTAAGTGTGACCGACAGAGTCCACACACATAGACATTAGATATGACCAGCCGAGTTTAGCGACAGACCCCATGACCCATGGAGAGTAAGTGTGACAAGCTGATTCCATCAATATAGAATTCAGATGTGACCAACTGAGTCGAACTACACACCCTATCACCTGTGGAGAGTAAGTGTGACCTACTGAGTCCAAACACAGAGACATGACAGGTGACCAGCTGAGTCCAGTTACACACACGGTGACCTAAGGAGTCCACACACATAGACATTAGATGTGACCAGCTGAGTCCAGCTACACACCCCATGACCCACAGAGAGTAGGTGTGATGTGCTGAGTCTGGGCACACAGGGAAGATGGGTGACCCAGCCACTGAGGTCAATTAAAAAGATTGAGGGTGACCAGTAACAGCAGAGGGTAGCCATTTAAGACCAGATAAACAGAGAGTAAGTATGACCTACTGAGTCCAAACACATAGACATGACAGGTGACCAGCTGAGTCCAGTTACACACACTGTGACCTAAGGAGTCCACACACATAGACATTAGATGTGACCAACTGAGTCCAACTACACACCCTATCACCCGTGGAGAGTAAGTGTGACCTACTGAGTCCAAACACATAGACATGACAGGTGACCAGCTGAGTCTCGATACACGCCCTGTGACCCACAGAGACCAACTATTACCTACTGAGGCTATAAACAGACATTTCATGAGAGCAGCTGAGCCCAGTTACACACACCGTAACCCACGGAGAGTAAGTGTGACCTGCAGAGTCTGGGTACACAGGGAAGTCAGGTGACACAGCCACTGAGGTTAGTTTAACAGACTGAGGGTGACCAGTGAAAGCAGACAATACACAGTGTGGCCATTTAAGTCCAGATAAACAAAGAGTAAGTGTGACCTACTGAGTTCACACATATAGACATCAGATGTAACAGGCTGAGTCCAGTTACACACCCAGTGACCCACGGAGAGTAATTGTGACCTACTGAGTCTATAAACAGACATTACAGGTGACCAGCTTAGTCCAGTTACCTAGCCCATGATCCACAGAAAATAAGCATAACCAACTAAGTCCACACACATGTGACCGGCTGAGTCTAGTTACACACTCCATGACCCACAAAGAGTAAGCATGACCGGCTGAGTCCACACACTGTGGCCCACGGAGGCCAAATATGCAGAGCTCAGCATGACCTTCTAAGCAGTATGACCCACAAGGTCCACCTATTTCGTGCCCAAACACCCTGAGATCAGATAGTGAAATCTGGAGTGCACTTTCCACGTTGGATGTAACCATGAGAGTCTCACAGCGTGTCTGACTCCCCTCAAACATGCAGTAATCGGCTCTGTACGTTGCAAGTCCATGCAGTGAGTTCATAAACAGGCCTGACCAACTCAGAGATGTTCACCAAAACCCATTCCCATATGAATCACACTCAACTGGAGTAATTTAGTCCAAACACAGCCATACGAAAAGGCCCGTTTGACACACGCACCATAACTGTCAATGTGGAGAGGTGTCAGATGTGACCAGATCACCTCAGTGAAGGACAGGGAAAGATCATTGAGAGAACATTGGTCAACCAGCCATCAAAATGTAGGTAGGACAGAACCATCCTCAGACACATGCTTGCCATCACAAGCAATTAAAAGCAGTTTGACCCCTCCACCCCACTTGTTGGGCACACACACACACACCCATGCAGACTCCTGTTTAAATAAAGGATGGACCCCCAGTCATACCTGACCAAAGACTGAGTCGACGATGGGATACAGCCCCTCTGGTGCCTCCAGCTCCTCATCGGCAGAAGCGCTGGCTGACTTTCCCGCTCCAGCCCCTCCATCATCTAGGCTGCGCAACGAGGAACTGCGAGAGTTTCCGTCGGGGAGCCGGGACTGGTCACCCTGTAAGGAGGAGATGGAGCCCCTTCTCTGAGCCATCTCCCCAACGCTCTTTCGTTGCTGTTGCTGCTTCTCCACCTTCTTTTTGATGGAGGCTTTGACCTGCTTGTCCGACCGCTCCTTGGTCTCGATGTTGGTCGTATTCATGGTGCTGTTGCCTTCCCGAATGAGCATGAACATCGCTCTCCCCGGGTTGTCACTCTGCGAGTCTACACCTCCCTTAAGCACCACCTATCTGTGTGTATCGAGCTCTCCTTCCTGTCTCGTCCTTCTACGTCTTTAATCTGCCGTGGCTTTCAGGTGCCAGAGGGCTCTCTGCAGTTTACGCCTTTTTTTGTTTTTTTAATCCCCGATCCCCACTCTGACTTCTTGGCTTTACTTCCAAGTTCCTCTTTCTTTAGAGCCACGAGTTAGACGCCTTGACCCATCTGTCTCAACTCCTTCACCAGGTGCCGGGCAGCGCTGCTTGAGTGATGTGATGCCACACACCTCTCCATAGAGAGGACGACTCAGTGCCAGGGTTTCGGCCGCCTTGCTGCTCTCCCAGTTCCCTGCTCTCGGTTTACCTGTTTATCGCTTCATTATCATGAAATCTATTGTGCGGCGGTCCCTTCCCCCCCCCACCACCACCACCACCAAACCCCCCTCCTCCTTCACTGCTCAATTCCTTCCCCGAACACCACCACCCCCCACCATCCCCACCAAGCTGATTTGCCTGTGCCATTTAATCTGCTGGGCCCGGTTGCTAGTCCTCTTCTGCCTGTGCTCACTCCTTCCTCTCTCTCTCTCTCTCTCTCTCTCCCCCACAACTTTCACTCCACCACGTGTAGCCCCCCCCACAACATGTCTTTATTTTCATCATCTCTTGTTTCTTTCCTCCCAGCCAATGATTCAGCCTCTCCTGTCTGATCAGCTCAACTCTTCGTTCTTCCTCTCTGTTAATCTCTGCACATTTCTGTTCAATTCACATTTCTCTCGGTTAATATCTCTGTCATAGCTGGCAGAGGCAATCCTCTTAGACGCACAAACACACACACACACAGATTCTCCATGCACACACACACCATTCCCAGATACTCAAGTCCACCGCCTTGCGGAGACCCTCAGGACCAGACCCACTAAAATGTGTTCACTTGTACTGTAGACATGCATGCACACACACGTACCATGTCTGACAGAAACACGCAAATTCACACAGCGTCACGACCCCCCTCGCTGGAGCTAACGCAGTGACCTGCAAAATGAACAAATAGGTGCACACCTAACACACACACACACACACACACTTAAATTAGGAAGCAAATTCATGCACAGTCACATCACACGCACTCAGAGTGATTCCTACTGAAGTGGATATAAGTGCCGTGGTGGGCTGGCGCCCTGCCCGGGGTTTGATTCCTGCCTTGTGCCCTGTGCTGGCTGGGATTGGCTCCAGCAGACCCCTGTGACTCTGTAGTTAGGATATAGCAGGTTGGATAATGGATGGATGGTGTGACAGATAGAGGGCGCTATCGTCCTCTTGAACAATACGTCAGACACTGGGTAAAGTCCAATAAGTTGACTTTATTTTAATGAACAGTGCACAAAGCACCCTCCTCTCCACAATGCTTATACAAATAATCAATAATCACAATAATACTCAATCCTCCACTCCCAGACGCGTTGCCACCCTTCCACCCAGCTCAGCTCGATGTCTGGGATTTCCCATCGTCCTTTTATAGTTCCTGACCCGGAAGTGTTCCTAATCTTTCAGTCCATGTGACCTCCTATCACTGGGTCAGATAAAAAGTCCTTTTCTTCATCCCAGAAGTACGTAATTTCCCCTGTTGCTTTGCCTATGACGTACTTTATAGGGCACATATGATTCTCTGGGCCTCCCTGCAGCATCCTCTGTTGGCCCCTGTGGTATCCAGCAGGGCTGTGAAGGAAAACTCCATAGTCCAGGATTCCTTGCTGGTATTCGGGGCCCCTCCATGCTGCAGGGAGAGCTCCACCTGGCCGCCTTGAGGTGTTGGCCGGGATGACAAGCCGGCTATAGTCCACAATGGATATAAGTGTGCAGAGTCATGTCATCATACAGACCTGGACCAACGTGTTGGTCCCCTTACAGCTCATTGAAAGTGTGCCGTATGCCCCCTGAAAAGTTGGCCCCCCCTATCCTATGTGATGCCAGCCCCGACACAAACAGGCAGGAGACAGGTTTTGCACCCAGCACACGGTTTATTTACAGTTCACAAACCACCAACACACAACGCAATCCAGTCCCTTCTCTGCCGCCAGTCCATCCGCCTCCACTCCTCCTCAGGCTTTGTCTTCTTCCTCCCGACTCTGGCCATTGAGTGGTGGTGACTGGCTCACATTATAGGGCACCCCGAAGGACTCCAGGTGCCAAACGAGGTTCTTCCAGCCACACTTCCGCCCTGAAAATGTCCATGCGCCCCCTGGCGGTGACCACAGGACCCAGTAGGGTTGAGGTCCCATGCTCATGAAACTGTGGCCCTGCTGGAAACCAAGGGGGCTGCCCTCTGTCGGTCCAGGGGAGACACTGTCCTGCATGTCCTTCCATACTCTGGGTGTGCCGCTCAGCCACCACACCCAGCATGCCTTTGATATGTCATTGAATAAAGCAAAGCAAGCATGACAAGAGATCAAGAGTTGCTTATTCTACAAAGATCTTCTAAAATGGCCCTGGACCCCTAGAAAATGTCACCAATGATGGGATTTCAGGGATTTTTCAAACTGGCTGTTTTCTTGAATTCGCATCACACACATTGCCAGTCGTGCAATTCGACTGATTTAAACGGAGAAAAGTCATCACTCTGCTGTTTGGTGTCATCGTGTGTCCCACACTGAATGTGGAACAGAGAAAGCAAAGGAGAGAGTCGTCGAAGGAGATCAGAAAGAAAATGACAGGCAGGCATGTTTGATGAGGATGGACAGGATTAGAAATGAGGACATTAGAGGTTCGGCACAGGTTGGATGGTTGGGAGACAAATTCAGAGGCGAGATTATATTGGTTTGGACATGTGCAGAGGAGAGATGTTGAGTATATTGGGAGAATAATGTTAAGGATAGAGCTACCAGGGAAGAGGAAAAGTGGAAGGCCTAAGAGAAGGTTTATGGAGGTGGTGAGAGAGGACATGGAGATGATGGGTGTCACAGAACAAGATGTACATGACAGGAAGATATGGAAGAAGGTGATGCTGTGGCATCCTGTAATGGGAGCAGCTGAAGAAAGAAGAAGAAGAAGAAGAAGAAGAAGGCATGTTGAAGACAAAGGCTAGAAGGAGAGAGTCATCTGAGGAGATCAGAAAGGCAGACAGTGTGGTGTTGTTGTTAAGGCCTTGCACTTCAGACCCCGAGGTTGTGAGTTCAGTGACATTGTGCATCCATGAGTAAGTCACTTGACCTGCCTTGTGCTCCAATTGGAAAGAAAGAAAGAAAGAAAGAAAGAAAGAAAGAAAGAAAGAAAGAAAGAAAGAAAGAAAGAAAATGTAACCAATTATATCATACATACTGTAAGGTGTTAGCCAAATAAGAAAATGTAAAGAAAGAAAATGATAGACGAGCATGTTAACGGCAAAGTTTGGAAGACCACCATCTCCTAGCAGCTTGATGTTCCTGTAACAACAGTTGCAAATGTTATTAAGAATTTTAATTTCCATGGCACTGTAGCCAAACTCCCAGGATTCGGCCACAAGAGAAAAATCAACCCCAGAAAGTGCAGAAGGTGAGTGAGAATGGGAGACAAAAAGCCAAGGAGAACTTCAAAAGAGATACAAGCTGAACGCCAAGGTTGAGGTCCATCAGGGTCTGATCACACCATCTGTTGCTATTTGAGTGACAGTGCTCAACACTGGCACACTTCTTTTCATTGATGATATGACACAATGAATTCTGAGGTGTGGAGAAACATCTGATCTGCTCAAGTCCAATAAAGGCCTCCAAAATCACTGGATGGCACTTCATGCTCCAACAAGATAATGAGCCAAACGCACTGCTGAGGTGACACAGGAGTTTATCAAGGGTAAAAGATGGAAAATTCTTGAATGGTCAAGCCAGTCACCCAATTTAAATCCAACTGAGCAGGCCTTCCATATGCTGAAGGGAAAACTTAAGGGGACAAGCCCACCAAAAAAAGCAGGAGCTGAAGATGGCCACATTAGAGGCTTCATCACCAGAGAAGACCCTCAGCACCTACTGATGTCTGTGAATCACAGACGTCAAGCAGTCACCGCATGTGGAAGATACGAGGCAAAGAACTAAATATGACAACGGCTTTAATAGACAACAACAACAACAACAACATTTATTTATATAGCACATTTTCATACAAACAGTAGCTCAAAGTTCTTTACATATTAAAGAATAGAAAAATGACAGACACAATTATAAAACAAAATAAATCAACATTAATTAACATCGAATAAGAGTAAGGTTCAATGGCCAGGGGGGACAGAAAAAACAAAAAAACTCCAGACGGTTGGAGAAAAAATAAAAAATAAAATCTGTAGGGACCTGCCATTGCTGTGTCCAAACATTAGGGTGCCCTGAAATGGGATGTGTAGAAAAAGTGATGTGCGACCAAAATGTCTGCAGATCCCCTTAACTGAAAGTCTGTAGTGTGCACTTTAATCACGATGTCTGAATTGTTTGATTTGTAACTTTAAAGTGTGGAGCAGAGGGGGAAATCAAGAACAAAACATGTCTTTGACCCAAGCGCTATGGAGGGCACTATATATAAAAATCATCATCATCATCATCATCTTCATCATCATTGCTGGATTTATTCCCTTGCAGACAAAAAACTCTCAGAGGCAGCCAAGTTGCCTTAAGGAATATTAGAAAGCACATTTGCTCCAAAAGCTGCGTCCTGACAGAACAATGTACCGACAGTCTGACAATACGAGGGATTCATCATCGGGGTGTGTCCACGGGGTGAGCGCAGACGACTAAGGTTTCGAGAATGCGCTTTTTTTTTTTTTTGTCTAAACTTCTACTGCATTATTAAGTGTAGAGTGGCATGCTAGCAGAGCTGTTACCCGAGGAGGGGTCAGGGTGACTTCAGACTTTGATCATGTTTTATTGATACTCCCCTAACCCCCAAATCAAAAGCAGCTGGTGCTGCCTGGTGTAATGGTTACACTGGGCCTGCGATCTGTCATTGTCTGTCTCTGCTGTCAGTGCAGGCTCGTCTCAGCCGTGCAAACAAATGAGGGGACTGCTTGGTTCTTATAAGGTATGTGAAAGGTGACACTTGTCATCCTTTCCTGGATTTTGCCAGTGTGATTAAATTAAAAACATGTTGGTGGAAGCTACCGAAGGCACCTGCATGGTTGACATACTGCTGGTTTACAGGGGATTTAGAGCAGATTCAGACCCCTTCACTTTCTGCACCCTTTATTTTGTTGTAGATTTAGTGTTGAATGGACACATGTGACATTGTAGTCCATCAATCTACACTCCATAGCCCATAATGACGAAGTGAAAGCATGTTTTCAGAAAGGGTTGCAAAAGTCAAAAGCTGAAATCTTACTTCCGCCTTTCCTGTGGCACTCTATGTTGTGCTGCGGTGCCTCCTGTTTGCTTCAATTCTTCTTGAGCAGTGTCTAGAACGTGACTGGAGCCCACCTGTGGCAAACTGAGCTGACTGGACATTGTCTAGAAAGGCACCTGTGCATCGAAGATCCCACCATTCACGCAGCATGTCACAACAAAACCCAAGCCGCGGTGTCCTCTTAAATTACCTTTGTTAACAGTCTGCTCTTCCTCCAGCCACCCCTCATTTTGTTTTATCTGTTGTTGCTTCAAAATTTGTTGCATTTGTTTAATTCAATAAAATAATAATAATAATAATAATAATAATAATAATAATAATAATAATAATAATAATAATAATGCCTTTGCCAACCTTGTGCTTGGAGTTTGAATGTTTGTGCCACTGGGGGGTGGCCCCCCCAAGTTCCAAACACCAAACACAACTCAGCTAGACACGGATTCAAGGTTACATAAAAAGTTATTTATTTTACAGTATCACCTTCAGAGGGTTATGGTCAGTTTCAAACTTGCACCTCTGTCTCCTTCTACTTCTCCACCCTGCAAACGTTGTCCACTTCCTTGATCCCGACTCTGACCCCCTGATGCAGAGGAGGTGTCTTCTAATATGACAGACACGACTGTACTTCCGATGTCGCAGCATTGTACTTCTAGGCCTAATGTTCTCCTGCAGCCCCCCTTGGTGGCACTTATGTATCCCTACCAGGGCTGCCCATCAGGACTACAGCTCCCAGTATGCCCTGTGGCTGTACAAATGGGAGTTCAACCAGAGGGATGCTGCTCCCCTTTCTATAGGGGTAACATATGGCTCCAGGAAGTAGTCTCCCTATTTCTTTTCATTATGGCCTCCTGGCAGGGAATGGTACCAGCAACGGACCCAGACGTGAAGCTGCATGTCCATCCACATCCTTCCATTATGGAATCTAACCACCCATCTCTGTAGGGATGCCAGTCCCTCCATTATGACATTCACACTGCCTTTTTTTACGAAAGAACAAGGACTGTGGTTTCCTGCTCCGTGTTGGTCCAGTGTGAAGAAAAGATTTATACACGTGACAGAAACACTAAAATGAACTAATTACACACCATTTTGTATCAAAACAAAACCGTACATTTACAAAAAAATGAAAAACTATCATAAGCTGCATAACATGCATCACAGGAAAATTAACGGAAGGAATTATTAAGGATAAGATTGAGCAACAAACACCTGGCAAGGATGGGAGTTATTATGAACAGTCAGCATGGGGTCAGAAGATGGAGGTCGTGTTTTACTAACATGCTGGAATTCTATGAGGAGGCAACAAAAGGATACGATCAGAGTGGAGCAGATGAGATTATTTATCTGGACTTTCAGAAAGCATTTGATGAGGTGCCACATGAGAGGTTGGGCATCAAACTAAAGAAATGGTAGTTCAGGGTGATGTTTTTAGATGGATCAGACACAGGAAGCAGAGGGTGATGGTGCGAGGAACCTCATCAGAATAGGGTGAGGTTAAGAGTTGTGACCAGCAGGGGTCAGTGCTGGGGCCACTGCTGTTTTTAATATATAGAAATGATTTAGATATGAATATAAGTAACAAGCTGGTGAAGTTTGCAGATGATACCAAGATAGGTGGATTAGCAGATAATTTGGAATCCGTTATATCATCACAGAAGGACTTGGACAGCAGACTGGCATGGGCTGATGTGTGGCAGATGAAATTTAATGTCAGTAAATGTAAAATATTACACATAGGAAGTAAAAATGTTAGGTTTAAATACACAATGGGTGGTCAGAAAATCGAGAGTCCACCTTATGAGAAGGACTTAGGAGTCATAGTGGACTTTAAGCTATTGACTTCCCGACAGTGTTCAGAAGCCATTAAGAAGGCTAACAGATTGTCAGGTTATATAGCGCCTTGATATGTGGAGTACAAGTCACAGGAGGTTCTGCTCAAGCTTTATAACACACTGGTGAGGCCACATCTGGAGTACTCGGTTCAGTTTTGGTCTCCGGGCTACAAAAAGGACATAGCAGTACTAGAAAATGTCCAGAGAAGAGCGACAAGGCTGATTCCAGGGCTACAGGGGATGAGTTATGAGGAAAGATTAAAGGAGCTGAGCCTTTACAGTTTGAGCAAAAGAAGATCAAGAGGAGACCTGACTGAAGTGTTTAAAATTAGGAAGGGAATTAGGACAGCGGATCAAGACAATGACATTAAAATGAGTTCATCAAGAACATGGAGACACAGTTGGAAACTTGTTAAGGGTAAATTTCGCACAAACATTAGGAAGTTTTTCTTTACACAAAGAACGATAGACACTTGGAATAAGCGACCAAGTAGTGTGGTAGACGGTAAGACTTTAGGGAATTTCAAAACTCGACTGGATGTTTTTTTGGAAGAAATAAGTGAATATGACCGACGAGCTTTGTTGGGCTGAATGGCCTGTTCTCGTCTAGAGAGAGTTCTGATGTTCTAATGTTCTAAAAACAGAGTTAAGCCACGATGACACTAAAAGAAATGTGAATTTTTTTCATGCTGTTCAGAAAACAGCAGAAAGAGAACGGCTGAAGATGGCGTTCAGACCCCTTCTCTTTTTGAACATTTTGTTTTGCTGCTGCCTTGTGCTAAAATCATTGACAGTCATTTTTTTATCCACATCAAGCAACACTTAATATCCCAGACTGACAAAGCGAAAACAGGATTTTAGGAATTTTTGCAAATTTACGAAAATAAAACACTGAACTATCCCATTGACATTAGAGTTCACTCTTAAAATCTGCCACGGGTACATCCCACTCTATTGATCGTCACTGAGATGTTTCTACACCTTTTTTGGGGTCCCGATTGGATGGATTAGGAAAGGCAGACACATATCTGACTATAGAAGGACCCAGCGTTGCGCAAAAATCAAGCCATGAGATCGAAGGAATTGCTTGCAGGACTTATAGAGAGGATTGTGTCGAGGTACAGTTCAATCAATCAATCAATCAATCAATCAATCAATCAATCAACATTTATTTATATAGCACATTTTCATACAAAAAAATGTAGCTCAAAGTGCTTTACAAAATGAATAGAAAAATAGAAGACGCAATAAAAAATAAACATAAGTCAACATTAATTAACATAGAATAAGAGTAAGGTCCAATGACCAGGGTGGACAGAAAAAACAAAAAAAAAACTTCAAATGCTGGAGAAAAAAAATAAAATCTGTAGGGGTTCCAGACCACGAGACTGCCCAGTCCCCTCTGGGCAATCTACCTAACATAAGTCAAACAGTCCTCTTTGTATTTAGGGTTTTCATGGAAGGACCTGATGATGATGGTCACGTAGACTTCTGGCTTTCAGTCCATCAATGTTGGACCGCTTATAACTTTGCAAGATGCTGAGAAATGAGTTCACGCTTTTGTTTTCAGTTGACTAGATTACTATAATGCACTCCTTTCAGGACCACCCAAAAAAGAAATCAATCGATTGCAACGAGTGCAGAATGGAGCTGCCAGAATCTTAACTAGGAAAAGAAAATCCGAGCACATCACCCCAGTTTTGATGTCACTACATTGGTTACCTGTGCCATTTAGAATTGACTTTAAAATGTTGCTTATGGTTTACAAAACCTTAAATAATCTCGCTCCATCTTATATATCGGAATGCCTGACACGTTATATTCCAAATCGTAACCTTAGATCTTCAAATGAGTGTCTCCTTATAATTCCAAAAGCTAAACTTAAAAGAAGTGGTGAGGCGACCTTCTGCTGTTATGCACCTAAAATCTGGAATAGCCTGCCAATAGGAATACGCCAGGCTGATACAGTGGAGCACTTTAAAACACTGCTGTAAACACATTACCGTATTTACACGTGTACCATGCGCACATTTTTTCCCGAAAATTAGCATTAAAAAATCAGGTGCGCATCATACACGAGGCAATGTAATTCTGTAATGTTTACTTTATCTGCTTGGGCTCGCTTGCTAGCTCGCTCTCTCTTTTGCTCACTTGCTCGTGCACTCGCTCTCTCTCTCGCTCACCTGCACGTGCACTCACGCTCTCTCTCTCTCTCGCTTGCTCGCTCACTCGCACTTCCTCTTGCTCACTTGCTCGTGCACTCGCTCTCTCTTGCTCACCTGCTCGCGCACTCACGCTCTCTCTCTCTCACGCTCTCTCTCTCGCTTGCTCGCTCACTCGCACTTCCTCTCGCTCGCTTGCTCGCGCTCTCGCTCGACAGCGCTCTCTCTTTTTCTAAACACTTCCTATACAATCACAACGCTCATCGTACACGGGGCAAAACTTTTTTGTGATTTTCTTTGTAAAAATTAGGGTGCACATCTTACACGAGGGTGCATGGTACACGAGTAAATACTGTACTTTACCGTGGCTTTCTCATAGCTTCATCTTAGTTTAATCCTGATGCTCTGTATATTCAATTAATTATCATTATTATTCATGATGGCTCCCAAATCCGTACTGACCCCTACTCTCTCTTCTGTTCTTTTTCCAGTTTTCTGTGGTGGTGATTTGCACCACCACCACCTGATCAAAGCACCATGATGTCCCTACATTGATGGATAAAAGGCCAGAAGTCCACATGACCATCATCATCAAGTTCTTCCATGAGAACCCGCAATATAATAAGGACTGATTGAAGTCATTTACTGTATGTTAGGTAGAATACCTAGAGGGGGCTGGGTGGTCTCATGGCCTTGGAACCCCTGCAGATTTTTTTTTCTCCAGCACTCTGGAGTTTTTTTTATTGTTTTTTCTGTCCTCCCTGGCCACCAGACCTTACTTTAATTCTATGTTAATTAGTGTTCCCTAATTTTAATTATTTATTTTGTCTTTTTTCTCTTTCTTCATCATGTAAAGCACTTTGAACTGCACTATTTGCATGAAAATGTGCTATAGAAATAAATGTTGTTGTTGTTGTTTAATTTTTCATGCCCTGTGATTCATAGTCGAGTAATCTGACATCCGTCTGGCGACAAGATCAGCAACTGAATTTCACAAGTTTGGCACCCCCTGTGTCTAGAAGTCCTGTAATGTGATGCCGACTTAAGAATTCTTCCAGATGACTATGATTAACTGATGTGTGAGTAACGTAGTGTAGGACATCACAATCAACTTGATCTCCCATCTGGTGTTGCTCCACGTAATGCCCTTAAAGGATTTAGAGTAACCAAAAATCCAACACTCTCTGATCGATATTCTAATATTTTTTTCCCCAAGTTGTGCCAGTGTGGTGCATTTCCCAAAGCATGTGAGCTATCGATGACACTGTTCATAATTTAGTACCATTACCAGATAATTGTAGATCTACTTGAGACAGATGAGTGCAGAGTACCATATGAATTACACCCTGATTTGCACAGCATTAGGGAAGAACGTATTTTATGCAAGGCCCTTATCCAGGGGTGTTCTCCAGTACAATGTCTGACCCTGCGCTCTGATCTCCAAAAGTAATGCAAAGAGACAATTTCCCATCAGGGAATACTAAAGTATATCTAAACAAAAAATGAATGGCTCAATTCCACCTCTTACTTGAAATTCTAGTCCAAAGGTCCTATTTCCTATCGAGATCTAAGATCATGTGGAGATACAGTATGTATGAAATTCTTCATCATTACTCCCTTATATGATTTCAGGCATAGATTTAGGACCAGTCTGCCAATCCCTGTGACAAAATATAACAAGCATGGCATAGAGGGTGGGCTCTGTGTATGCTGACAACCAATGAGCACTCACCTGAACGTACAACGCATATAATGCAGCTACGAGGAACAGGAATCTCTGAATTCTAAACATGTCTGGAAAGCAATTTTAACCAAATTTTGTAAAGGGTTTTATAAGCGCAAGCAAATAAAAAAAGTAATTTTTAAAATCATTTTAAAAGCTGCACGAGAACATTACAAGTCAGTAAGACTGTGGTGTTTTGGATCCACAGCTCGCTGAGCAAATAAATAATCACCGCACTCGCGGCGGCTTAGTGAGTAGGCGTGGTGGCCATAGCAAGCCACGGGGCGATCTGCGGTGTGCACAGGTGAGGAACTGCCCACATCCGTGATTGTTCCCGTGGCTAACGTGCTGCAGCTGCTATGGCCCCTCGCTGTATAAAAGAAGTGCGAGTTGGTTGGAAGGGGAATGAGAGAAAAAAAAAAGATCAGAGAAAAGAGAAAAAGAGAGGACGGAGGTTACAGGGAGTGAGGGAGCAAGTAAGTCGGTGCAAGAGACAGAGACAAGGAGCGAGCGAGCGCTCGTGGGCAGCTGCGAGAAGTCAGGGTGTTAGGCCTACACCCAGGAGTTGGAGTTGAAAGTCGCTCCCGCTGAGCGAGGAGGTAGCGGGAGTGACCAGGGAAAGGCGACTGGCCGCGGAAGGCCGGAAAGGCAGCGGGAGTCGGGAGGCTTGGTCGGGGATTACCCAGCGTGAGCGTCCTGGCCGTTGGATATGAACCAAGTCTCGGGACTGGGATGAGTGCCATCCTGAAGCCAGGGATCGGGAGGTCTCCAGTCTCGTGTGGATGTGAGGTGTAAAAGGGCAGCTGCAGAGTGTCTCGCCGGCTGCAAAACCCATGGGGGAGAAGCAGGTGAGACACTAACAGGAAAGATGCACCAGGCTTGTCATTGTTGTGGATTTTTAAAGACTGCTTCCTGTATGAACGCTTTAACCTCGATTTTAAAGGATTGTTTTTTCTATTGTTTTTACCTCCACGTTTTCTTTTATTGGATTATTTATTGAACTATTTTGGAATCACTGCACTTTATTTGAACACTGTTTTTGATTGTCTTTTTCATAAAAGCACATTTGTACCATCCCCTTGCTCAGTTGTTGCCTCTACTGTCTAGCTCATCTCGGTGACATTATCGACGGTGTTGGGTTCAAGGGCTTCCAAACAGTGATGGGAGCGTGGAGCCGAACCCGCATCGTCACAAAGACATGCAGTGTGACACCTTATTAAGATCAAATATCCACTCCTGGTCCATGCTAACACTAACGTAAACCAAACTTCAAACTGCAAATTGTTCAAATGAGGCACAGACAGACTTCAGCTTGATCGAGTCGCTCTCAGACGCTAGGAGAGGCACTATACAGAGTAAAGACTCATGGGTTCAACAAAGACAAACAGTGGATCCTCAGCAAATACATTTTTAATTGAAGCAGCAGCTAACCATTACCGGATCACTTCAGTGACACAATGGAAACTGCTGCCCCCAAGTATCTCCAGTGCACATCGTACACCAGCGTATCCCTTAAAATACTCCTTGACCTATTTCATGGTAACATGAACTCCGCAGCTTGGCTTTCAATCCCTCATTCAGATCTGCAAACCGAGAGGTGATTGAAAAGACCGAATGGTAACCACAGTCTCTTCACACGCATGTCGCCCTCCCCGCCGTGAACAGTAATTTAGATCCATCCTGATGGGTTATTTAATCAGTTAAACAAGCTGCATTGTGTTACAGGATGCAGAGGTGAGAGGGCAGGCCATAAATCAAGAGCTCAAACCGGGCTGTAATTTATAATCTGTGGCGTGACAATGAGCGTTAGGATTTAAATCTCACAGGCTGCCTCACCATGAACACAGAGAGCCTGCGAGAACCTGACCATACTCTGTAAGCCAGAGCGCCTGATGGACGCCTGGTGGACCTTCTGAGTTACATTCGCTTCACTCAGACTGCTGTATGAGTCTGGGGCACAGCGGGTAGCGCTGATGGCTCATGGATCTGCTGTCCTGAATTCAAATCTCATGTTGGGTCACAATCTAGGTGGATTTTCCTCGTGTCTGCCTGGTCTTCTTCCTACATGGTAGGTGGAATGGCACCTCTGAAAGGGCCGTGGCTTCAGTCCGAGTGACTGGAAGTGCTGTGGCCTCAGAAAAGTATTTGAGCCCCTTCGCTTTCTTCACCTTTCGTTATGTTTCAGCCCTTGTACTAAAATAATTTTTTTTTCCCCGACATCAAGCAACACTTAGTATCTCAGAACGACAAAGAGAAAACAGGGCTTTAGGAATTTGCACGTTTTTTTTAAATATACTTCTCAAAAAAATGATAGGAACACTTTTTAATCAGAGTATCGCATCAAGTCAGTGACACTTCTGGGCTATTGATCTGGTCAGTTAAGTAGCAGAGGGGCTTGTTCATCAGTTTGGTGCACTAGAGGGGCAACAATGAGACGACCCCCAAATGGGTTAACAGCTGGAGGGCGGCCACTGACATTTTTCCCTCCTCATCTGTTTTGTCACTCATTTTGCATTTGGCTACGGTTAGTGTCACTACTGGCAGCATGAGGCCATACCCGGACCCTACAGAGCTGGCACAGGTAGACCAACTTCTCCAGGATGGCACATCAATGCATGCCATTGCCAGAAGGTTTGTTGTGTCTCCCCTCAAGGGCATGGAGAAGAGTCCAGGAGACGGGCAGTTACTCGAGGAGAGCTGGACAGAGCCCCTCGTAGAAGGTCCTCCACAGTTTGTTGTTCAAGTGGACCTCCAGGTCCTTGTAGCTCTGAGCCACTTCCACCTTCTCCATCCGGATGGATACTGGTCTGGGAGGCTACCTGGCACACTGAAAATCCACCACCAGCTCTTTTGTCTTGCTGATGTTGTCCCCGCACCACAAGACAAAGTCCTTTACAACCGTCCTGTGCTCCGACTTGTCTCCATTATTAATGATGGAAGAGTCATCTGAACATTTCTGTAGATGGCAAACACTAATAATCTGCTGGAAGTGTAGAACAGGAAGGGGAACTGGACAGTTCCCTAAGGTGCTCCAGCATTACACACCACCATTAATCTGACACAATACAATTAAATGTTGAACCCTTCACCTTCTTGGCGTTTATCCTGACTCAGAATTCTGTGCGATGAAGGTTAAGCCCGAGGCAGACTCAGGGTGACGTGTAATGATCTGCTTTACATTGTTAAGACCGACTGACTCTTAGGACAGTAGTCTGCTGCCATCTAGTGGTGATGCTTAACCACAGAGGTCTTCAGGTTACGTTTTCTACACATTGCCGGTTACAACTGGTTGAGTGATCATCTTGCTCTGCAGACCATTTCAGAGATGTAATTTCTCCAAACATGGTTTTCTAATATGGCGGGTATTAAATGAAAACACACAAACCAATATTTTTTCCAGCTTTACTTATTCAATGCCACCTCTAACATCCAATTGAAAGATATCACAGCTACAGTTCAGGAGAATTTTACAAAATCAAAAACAAGAAATCCTGAGATTAATAAAGGATCCCCCAAAAAACCTCAATGAGGTGTAAGTGCCCACCATTGCCATTGCAGACCATGGGTACTGGCAGTGATCAGTTGTAATCCGTGTGATTAGTGAAGCTGTTCCTGGTCCATTCATTCCCTTGCTTGGTAGTGCAACTGACAGCAAACAACTGACTGTGGGTGGCAGGCCACTTTCAAAAGATCGCAGTTGTGGACGGACATAAGGCAGGAGATGGAGACAAAAACATCTCAAATGATTTATCAATCCCAAGGAGCTCAGTAAAGTCCATAATAAAGAAGTACTGGGACCCTCCTTGGATCCTCCAAACTGGATGGAAGAGCAAGGAGGAAACTGGTAAGAGTGGCTACCGAGAGGCCAATGGCCACTTTGAAGGAGTTGCAGGATTTGATGGCAAAGAGTGGTCATTAATGGCATGCATGTGACAACAATTTCACAAGCTTTCCACAATTGTGGCTTGTTCAGGAGGGTCGCACTTCTCAAGAAAGGCCTCATGAAGGCTCGTTTGAGCTTTGCCAGAATGCACCTTCAAGATTCTAATGCCAAGTGGAAAAAAGGTCTTATGGTTGGATGAGACCAAAATCAAACTAATTGGCCTCAATACCAAATGGTACACCAGTCCAATGCAGCTCACCATCCACCACACACCATACCTACAAGTAAAGCATGGAGGGGCCAGCATCCTGTTGTGGGGGGAACTGGGGCTCTTGTTAGGGTAGGAAGAGAAACTGATGGGGCAAAATACCGTCAAATTCTTGAGGAAAACCTGCTACCCTCTGCCAGAAAGCTGAAGACGGGCAGAACGTTAACCTTTCAACACGACACCGACCCGAAGCACACAGCAAAATGGACCACACAGTGGCTGAAGGAGAAAAAAGTGAATGTCCTGGTGTGGCCAGTCAGAGCCAAGACCGAAATCACTGTGAAAATCTGTGGAAAGATCTGAAGATAGCAGACCACCAACACTCACCATCCAATGTGACCAAACTTGAACAGTTAAACTGGAAAGAAGAGTGGGGGGCAAATATCACTCAATCTGTGCCAAGCTGATAGAGAAGAATCCCAACAGACTCAAGGCTGTCATTAAAGCAAAAGGTCGGTCAGCAAAATGACATTAAAATTGGGTCGAGGCTGATCCTTTATTAATCTTCAGTATTTTTTGTTTTTCATTTAAAAAAAAAATTCTTCTGAACTGTAGCTGTGATTTCTTTCACTTGGATGTTAGAGATTCCATTGAGTAAGTAAAGCTGGGAAGAAATACTTTTTGTGTGTGTTTTCATTTAGTTCGCTTCCCAGTTCCTCTCTGCGTGGAGTTTGCATGTTCTCCCCGTTCTCCCACAGTCCAAAGACATGCAGGTTAGGTGCATTGGCGATCCTAAATTGTCCCTGGTGTGTGCTTGGTGTGCCCTGCGGTGGGCTGGCACCCTGCCCGTTGTTTGTTCCTGCCGTGTGCCCTGTGTTGGCTGGGATTGGCTCCAGCAGACCCCCGTGACCCTATAGTTAGGATATAACGGGTTGGACAATGACTGACTGACTGACTGTTTTCATTTAAGGCTGTAAAGCAAAAAAAAAATAAATAAATAAATAAAAGGAATATTTCGAAGGGGTGATTCTTTTCTATACCCACTGTATATCTCACTGGCATTTTGCTGTGCTTCACCATGGAATGGGATGGTCAGACATTGGTATGGTGCCAGGTGGTGGTTTGTGTCTTCTGCTATACAGAATTGCACAGTTTTCTTTTTTTTTTTTCTGTGTTGATGCTGATTCACCTTGTTTGAAACTTTTGATCCAGGGCTGTGACTACCCAAGTTTGGGTGGACTTGTAGAGGACTGCAGTATGGTCTGCATATTGAGCCAATATTGGAGCGCTTGTCTTGAGCCCCCTTCTCCTGCTGTCCATGGGACCGCTTTATAGCCGATTGCTGCAGGTATTCCCGGCCCATGTCCTACATGAGGTCTGGTGCCATATCGAACCACGCATCCTGTCGAAACCTGCGCCTAAGCTGTTCTGCGCAGGCGCAGTACACCTTTCACCTCATGCGTCTCCGTACCCATCGATTTGTGCAACCTTAAGAAAAACACTTTGGCTGATGGTGTGTAATACCATAAAAATCTTACGATCATTTCGATATTTTGACTTTCAAACCAGTAAATATTCGCTACGGTAGTATATTTCGACAAGGCAGCACAAGTCGACCGAACACCGGACCCAGAGGCGTTGCAGTATTGATAGATAATACAGAATAAAGAATTACGTACAATCGATGGCACAGATTGAAGTGTGTAGCAGGAAAACAGCGCGGGGAGTTTCTTAATGACTTCCTCAAAGGTGATGGATCACATTAATAGCGAATAAAAAAAAGTAACAAAAAAAAAACACGCCCTCTCTCGGTCGCTGCTGCTTCCCCCGAAAAGAGGAAGTTCGATGTTGTCTTGCTGCCAGCGCAGCCTCCGGTCAGACAGCACACGCAGGGACGTAGCTGCGCCTCCGCCTCTTCTCGGGCATTGGACGGACTCGAGTGCCAAAGGTAAGCGGCGCTTGTGGAGGAGCGAATAGGGGAAGGGGGGAAAAACCGCGATCGCTTTACTCGAAGATGCCAGGCTTCTCCCTGCTGCCTACGGCGGGCGTAAACATCAGCCCCGTCACCTGGAGCAAGCGCTCCTCGCCAGCACACCGCTGCCCCTTAGTGGTCCTGATTTCAACTTCTCTGTCGTTTCTAAATGTGACTCGCCGTAGCTGCTGTTGTTGAATTCTGCTTGGTGTAGATCGCAGTCAATATCTCAAAGATCGGCCTACTCAGAAATCTGCTTACTTTAAAGCTCCGGCAGGTGAGCAGGAGTTCCCGGCGGTGGAAGTGAGATTTTCGCGGCGCAGTAGTTAGTGTGAAGACTTTACGGCTCGTTGAGACTGCGTTCGCATGCCGGGCTCAGGCGCTGGTCGACCCTGCGCTTGTTCTGTGTCGCGTGCATTTCATTTGTTACAAGTTTTTTATGCTTCTCATAAGGTTCCTGGGAAGAGTCTTGAATTTTCACGGCTCCAGTGGTTCCCACTTTCTAAGTGCAACCCATGTGCGAACAGAGATGGACAGAACTTTATTTGTTCTTTGGGGGAATGTTGGCATTTTGCAGAAGCAATTAAAAAATACACTTATAAATTGATACATGTATGTATATATCTATACGTATATATGTATGTATATACATATGCATACTGTGTATATATATATATATATATATATATATATATATATAGTGACGGGCAGCCACGGTCATTACCTGGCCGAGACGCCAGCTAGATAGAAGGCCCGGGTTGGCGTGGGTGGGGGGGCTATTGTGGGGAGAGTATCGGCACTGCACTGCTTTACCCGACCTGCTGCTTAAAAGCCCCCCTGGACTGCAAAGGCGCCTCGGATTCCCACAGGGCTGTATGGGAATTACTATTTGCCGGCACAGCCCTGTTGGGTTCCGTGAATGCCGCCAGGGGGAGCTGTGGGAGCTTCGGGTCGGGGAAGATAGCAGCCTTCAAAAGCCATCTCCCCCGTCCTTCCTTTAATGAGGCGTCCCGTCCGGGCCGGGTAAAGATGCTGGCCATCCCTCACAATATATGTATATGTGTGTGTTTGTGTATGAGGTGTACTCTCGATTTTCAGAGCTCCCATTGTGTCTTCATTTTTACTTCCTATGTGCAATACTTGACATTAAATTTTATCAGACCCACACATCTGCCCAAGGCTGGCTGCTGTCCAAGTCCCACTGTGATTTATTTATTTATTTTCAAAGCACTTTAAAAACATTAAGGCTGACGAAAGTGCTGTACAATAAAAACACAACAATTCTAACACACAGTAACCAAAGGGTAAATGAAGCAGAAACACAAACACATAAGAGCTGAAGAGATTCATAATAAAAAGTACAAACCGGATTCCAAAAAAGTTGGGACACTGTACAAATCGTGAATAAAAACTGAATGCAATGATGTGGAGGTGGAGGATAGAACATAAATCACGGAACAAAAGTTTAAACTGACAAAATGTATCATTTTAAGGGAAAAATGTTGATTCAGAATTTCATGGTGTCAACAAATCCCAAAAAAGTTGGGACAAGGCCATTTTCCCCACTGTGTGGCATCTCCCCTTCATCTTACAACACTCAACAGATGTCTGGGGACCGAGGAGACCAGTTTCTCAAGTTTAGAAATAGGAATGCTCTCCCATTCTTGTCTAATACAGGCCTCTAACTGTTCAATCGTCTTGGGCCTTCTTTGTCGCACCTTCCTCTTTATGATGCGCCAAATGTTCTCTATAGGTGAAAGATCTGGACTGCAGACTGGCCATTTCAGTACCCGGATCCTTCTCCTACGCAGCCATGATGTTGTGATTGATGCAGAATGTGGTCTGGCATTATCTTGTTGAAAAATGCAGGGTCTTCCCTGAAAGAGAGGACATCTGGATGGGAGCATATGTTGTTCTAGAACCTGAATATATTTTTCTGCATTGATGGAACCTTTCCAGACATGCAAGCTGCCCATGCCACACGCACTCATGCAACCCCATACCATCAGAGATGCAGGCTTCTGAACTGAGCGTTGATAACAACTTGGGTTGTCCTTGTCCTCTTTGGTCTGGATGACATGGCGTCCCAGATTTCCAAACAGAACTTCGAATCGTGACTTGTCTGACCACAGAACAGTCTTCCATTTTGCCACACTCCATTTTAAATGATCCCTGGCCCAGTGACAACGCCTGAGCTTGTGGATCTTGCTTAGAAATGGCTTCTTCTTTGCACTGTAGAGTTTTAAGCTGGCAACAGCGGATGGCACGGTGGATTGTGTTCACTGACAATGGTTTCTGGAAGTATTCCTGAGCCCATTCTGTGATTTCCTTTACAGTAGCATTCCTGTTTGTGGTGCAGTGTCGTTTAAGGGCCCGGAGATCACTGGCATCCAGTATGGTTTTGCGGCCTTGACCCTTACGCACAGAGATTGTTCCAGATTCTCTGAATCTTCGGATGATGTTATGCACAGTTGATGATGATAGATGCAAAGTCTTTGCAATTTTTCGCTTGGTAACACCTTTCTGATATTGCTCCACTATTTTTAAGCGCCTGCGGTGGGTTGGCACCCTGCCCAGGATTGGTTCCTGCCTTGTGCCCTGTGTTGGCTGGGATTGGCT
This sequence comes from Polypterus senegalus, assembly GCF_016835505.1. Lineage (NCBI taxonomy): Eukaryota > Metazoa > Chordata > Cladistia > Polypteriformes > Polypteridae > Polypterus > Polypterus senegalus. The sequence goes on from NC_053163.1 coordinate 174,402,893, forward strand.
CCAGCAGACCCCCGTGACCCTGTATTCGGATTCAGCGGGTTGGAAAATGGATGGATGGATGGATCTTTAAGTGCAACATTGTGGGAATTGGTGATCCTCTACCCATCTTGGCTTCTGAGAGACACTGCCACTCTGAGAAGCTCTTTTTATACCCAATCATGTTGCCAATTGACCTAATTAGTGTTTATTGGTCTTCCAGCTCTTCGTTGTGCTCAAATTTACTTTTTCCAGCCTCTTATTGCTACTTGTCCTAACTTTTTTGGGATTTGTTGACACCGTGAAATTTGTGAATCAACATTTTTCCTTTAAAATGATATATTTACTCGGATTAAACGTTTGATCTGTTGTCTACGTTCTATTACAATTAAAATATTGACATTTGCCATCTCCACATCATTGCATTCAGTTTTTATTAACAATTTGTTTAGTGTCCCAACTTTTTTGGAATCCGGTTTGTAAACAGATAGCCAACATATCATACCGGGTCAAAAGCCAGAGAGTCAAAGTGTGTTTTTAAAATAGGATTTAAAGACAGCTAGCGAAGGAGCCGGCCTAACGTGCAACAGCAAATCGTTCGAGAGTTTTGGGGCTGCAACTGAAAAAGCCCGATCACCTCGGTGTTTGCATCGTCCCGTGGGAACACGTAAAAGCATCTGGTCTGCTGACCTGAGAGAGCGAGACAGACGGGTACATAAGGGTGCAGCAGTTCCGACAAATAAAATGGGGCACAACCATTAAAGGATTTAAAACCAAATACAAGGATCTTAAAATGGATTCAAAAACAAACTGGAAGCCAGTGAAGGGAAGCCAAAATCGGGGTAACGTGCTCATGCTTTCTTGTGCCATTTAAAAATCGAGCAGCAGCATTTGGCACCAGCTGTAGGCGAGCAATGGAGGCCTGGCTAATTCCAAAAAAGAAGCGCATTGCAGTAATCTAGACAGACGAGAGGTCATAAAAGCATGAATCACTGTTTCAAGGCTTGATTTTTTTGACAGCCATCTCAACTCGAAAAAGCGAGATTTTACCATCGTGTTCACACGGCTTCTTGATAGTGGAATCCATTTTTACATCTAAATTTGTGATCATGGATTTCTCAAATTGAGCCACAGTTTCTAGATGATCTGCCAGTCCATCTCTCTTGGTATCATCTGCTAACTTGACCAGCTTGGCAATAAGGTTGAACTTGAGCTCCTGTAGATTTGAGTGGTCCCTCCAGGCTCCCTGAAAGAATAAACTGCAGGGACACTGAGATGTCCGTCGGCTTCTTTTCCTGAATCCACTTTGTCGGTTACAGGGCTACACAAGCTTGGACTGGGACCCTCAGGACTGAATTTAAGGGAAGCAGCAAATTATCCCTGCCTGCCTGCACTAAAGCAGGGGTCCCCAGCTCTGGTCCTGCAGGTTTTCATTCTCACCCTTTTCTTAATGAGTGACCTGTTTTCGCTGCTAATTAACTTCTTTTGAGTTCATTTTAATTGACTTGCTCTTGAATACTCAGACCCCTTAATCGTTTCTTTTTCCTTAATTAGCAGCCAAACAATAATGAGATATAAAATGAGCCAAAACAACTGGTGTCCGTCATACAATGTCTGAAAATGAAGAAAGATGAGGGTCTCGGGAATGCTGATCTGCTCAGGTCCCCAGTGCTCTTAGAAAAGAGAAAATCGACAATTTCAGAAATGGCTGCTATTGCACAATGAGAGCAGCAACAAGCCATGGAAGTAAAGAACGAGTTTAATTAACGACAAGACTCGGCGCCTAATTAAGTAACTGGTTGGAGTGAAATTGGTGTGAGTTTGAGGCCCTGACTTAGCTGGTCTTCTCTTGGCTCCCTCACTTCACATTTCATTTCTGTTTGGATGCCATTTAAGGAAAACAAAATGAAGAAATTCAGGGGAACAAATCTTCAAAAACAAGTCAATTAAAATGAAAGGAAAAGGAGTTAATTAGCAGTAAAAACTGGTCACCCGTTAAGGAAAGGGTTAGAATGAAAACCTGCAGCCATTGTGGCCCGCCCTCCAGGACCGGAGTTGAGGACCCCTGCACTTAAGCCACACTATAACGTCACATACCAGATGACACAAACGAATGTCTTCAGCCAGGGTGTCCTGCCCCTGTTTGGAACAAGGAAAGGTGGCTTACCTGGAGAAGTGTTAAGGATGTGTGTCCATGTCAGCCATTGAACTTGAGTCCCTGGGCCTTCTATCACCTTAAATGTTGAACATTAAAATTGGTGGAGGGACAGGAGCCAGCTGACCATTAAGCAGGTGTCTAATCTGGGGTCCTCCAAAGACTCTGCACACAACGGGCACTCGCAGTACTACATGAACATCGGGTTGAACTGTTAATGCGCCGTCGTCGGCGTCAATTCCTTTATTTAAACACATTTAAAAAATATCGAAGTGAATACTTTTCTCTATCAGGTACTGTGGTCTCGTTTCAAGTTGAGTCACCCCCAGTGACCTACTGTGTGACCCTGAGAAAGTCATGTAAACCTTTGTCTTCTTTAACGTGCTTCATTGTTAACTGTGATCATCGTTTTCACTCCTGATGAGGGGCCGGGTGGGTTAGACCACCTCCTGGAGGATCCCCAGACTGCCCCACGGCTAACTGAGGCAGATCATCTCTCTCTAGCGGTGCTATGAATATCCTCCGTGGAGGTACATCAGGCAGCTTAACGGTTACTTCATTTATTATTAGTATTATTTGGCTGGCAACTTTACAGAGATACAGTTGGTTACATTTCTGTTGTTGAAACACAGGCAAACAAAGCGACTCACTTATGGCCACACAGCACCAGTAGCAAGATTTGAACCCCCAGCCTCAGAACTGTAACCACTAAGACACACTACCTGCTCTTTGAATTACTATACGGCAGGGGTGCCCAATGCGTTGATCACGATCGACCGGTAGATCACAAAGGTAGTAGTGCAGGTAGATTGCGTTGCATTAAAAAAAAAAATTTTTAAACATTAGTCTATCACATATCCTCTCTATGCTGTTTGCCACTTGATTGACATACAAGGTGGCCAGTCTGAGATCTCGTCTTCTAACGCACTGCTCATCCCGCACACAAGATCAAAAAACTGCAAAACTCCGGCTGTGATCCCTTCCAATTTATATTGACTAAAGAAGGGATTTAAAAAAAAAAATGTTGGTTATGGGCTGGATGTGGAATTGGAAGAGGATTTGTTTCTCTCACAATGTCACAATCGAAGTGCGTTTGTCTGATCTGTCAATCTATCATTGCTATTCCAAAGAAGAAAATGTGGAAAGGCACTTTCAAACTGTTCATAAAAACTACGAAACTGACTACGAAAGTGATTTAAAAAAGAGAAAGGAGAGGGAACGAAAATCGCAGTTAATTGGACAGCCGTCATTTTTCACTCGGCTGAATTCAAAAGCAAAGGCTGACACACTGAAGCGTCGTTCCGGGCGAGTCACTCGATCATTAAGCATAAGAAGTCCTTCCAAGAGCTACCTGCTTGACTGCATTACTCGGCTCTACTTATTTATGTGAGTCAGCCTTTTCCCACATGAAGATTATTAAATCCAAATACTGTACTGACCATAAATGTATTGAATTGTTATTGTGGCATAAGAGTTATTCGGTTATGCAAGGTATGACAACATACATTTTATGTATAAAGTATATTCGGTATATACAGCTGTATATATATATATATATATATATATATATATATATATATATATACATACATATATACATACATATACACAGTGCATCCGGAAAGTATTCACAGCACATCACTTTTTCTACATTTTGTTATGTTACAGCCTGATTCCAAAATTGATTAAATTCATTTTTTTCTTCAGAATTCTACACACAACACCCCATAATGACAACATGAAAAAAGTTTACTTGAGGTTTTTGCAAATTTATTAAAAATAAAAAATTGAGAAAGCACATGTACATAAGTATTCACAGCCTTTGCCATGAAGCTCAAATTGAGCTCAGGTGCATCCTGTTTCCCCTGATCATCCTTGAGATGTTTCTGCAGCTTCATTGGAGTCCACCTGTGGTAAATTCAGTTGACTGGACATGATTTGGAAAGGCACACACCTGTCTATAGAAGGTCCCACAGTTGACAGTTCATGTCAGAGCACAAACCAAGCATGAAGTCAAAGGAATTGTCTGTAGACCTCTGAGACAGGATTGTCTTGAGGCACAAATCTGGGGAAGGTTACAGAAAAATCTCTGCTGCTTTGAAGGTCCCAATGAGCACAGTGGCCTCCATCATCCGTAAGTGGAAGAAGTTTGAAACCACCAGGACTCTTCCTAGAGCTGGCCGGCCATCTAAACTGAGTGATCGGGGAGAAGGGCCTTAGTCAGGAGGTGACCAAGAACCCGATGGTCACTCTGTCAGAGCTCCAGAGGTCCTCTGTGGAGAGAGGAGAACCTTCCAGAAGGACAACCATCTCTGCAGCAATCCACCAATCAGGCCTGTATGGTAGAGTGGCCAGACGGAAGCCACTCCTTAGTAAAAGGCACATGGCAGCCTGCCTGGAGTTTGCCAAAAGGCACCTGAAGGACTCCCAGACCATGAGAAACAAAATTCTCTGGTCTGATGAGACAAAGATTGAACTCTTTGGTGTGAATGCCAGGCGTCACGTTTGGAGGAAACCAGGCACCGCTCATCACCAGGCCAATACCATCCCTACAGTGAAGCATGGTGGTGGCAGCATCATGCTGTGGGGGGCAGGAACTGGGAGACTAGTCAGGATAAAGGGAAAGATGACTGCAGCAATGTACAGAGACATCCTGGATGAAAACCTGCTCCAGAGCGCTCTTGACCTCAGACTGGGGCGACGGTTCATCTTTCAGCAGGACAACGACCCTAAGCATACAGCCAAGATATCAAAGGAGTGGCTTCAGGACAACTCTGTGAATGTCTTTGAGTGGCCCAAAGTTGAATCTGATTGAAAATCTCTGGAGAGATCTTAAAATGGCTGTGCACCGACGCTTCCCATCCAACCTGATGGAGCTTGAGAGGTGCTGCAAAGAGGAATGGGCGAAACTGGCCAAGGATAGGTGTGCCAAGCTTGTGGCATCATCTTCAAAAAGACTTGAGGCTGGAATTGCTGCCAAAGGTGCATCGATAAAGTATTGAGCAAAGACTGTGAAGACTTATGGACATGTGATTTCTCAGTTTTTTTATTTTTAATAAATTTGCAAAAACCTCAAGTAAACTTTTTTCATGTTGAAAAATTCTGAGGAAAAAAATGAATTTAATCCATTCTGGAATAAGGCTGTAACATAACAAAATGTGGAAAAAGTGATGCGCTATGAATACTTTCCGGATGCACTGTGTGTGTATATATATATATGTAGGTAGATCATTTCAACCTGGTCATTTTAAAAGTAGCTTGCAAGCCGAAAAAGTGTGTTCGGTTCAACTCCGTGCTCTAATGTCACCTCGCTTCAGTTTGTGCCATTGTGACCCATTCTATAAATAAATGAAGTAACGAGCTTTGATATTAGCACGATTTCCAAAATAATGTCTGCTCAGTGTTTCACAATGGTAATCCAGTTCCCCTTCCCTGATTTTGAATGTTGTACTTAACTGACTGTGACATTACCCTTTGGGGAGGCTCTTCTTTCTAAATAAACTGCTCAAAAAAATTAAAGGAACACTTTGTAATCCGAGTCTAGCATCAAGTCAGTGACACTTCTGGGCTATTGATCTGCTCAGTTAAGTAGCAGAGGGGCTTGTTGATCAGTTTGGTGCACTAGAGGGGCAACAATGAGATGACTCACCAAAACAGGAATGAATAGGTTAACAGGTGGAGGCCACTGACATTTTTCCCTCCTCATCTGTTTTTTCACTCGTTTTGCATTTGTCTACAGTCAGTGTCACTACTGGTAGCATGATGTCATACCCGGACCCTACAGAGCTGGCACAGGTAGTCCAACTTCTCCAGGATGGCACATCAGTATGTGCCTGCCATTGCCAGAAGGTTTGCTTTGTCTCCCAGCACAGTTTTAAGGGGATGAAGGAGATTCCAGGAGACAGGCAGTTACTCGAGGAGAGCTGTACAGGGTCCCTCTTAGAAGGTCCTTAACCCATCAGCAGGACCCACCGGTATCTGCTCCTTTGGGCAAGGAGGAAGAGGATGAACACTGCCAGAGCCTACTAAATGACCTACAGCAGGCAGGCCACTGGTGTGAATGTCTCTGACTAAACAATCAGAAACAGACTTCATGAGGTGGCCCTGAGGTCCCTGTGCTCACTGCCCACCTAGCACAGTGGAGCTCGATTGGCATTTGCCATAGAATACCAGAATTGGCTGGTCCACCACTGGTGCCCTGTGCTTTTCACAGATGAGAGCAGGTTCTTCCTGAGCACATGTGATAGACGTGAAAGGGTCTGGAGAAGCCGTGGAGAACGTTATGCTGCTTGTAACATCGTTCAGCATGACCGGTTTGGTGATGTTCAGTCTGGGGAGGGAGGCATATCCATGGAGGGATGCACAGACCTCTACAGGCTAGACAACGGCACCTTGACTGCCATTAGGTATCAGGATGAAATCCTTGGACCCATTGTGCAGTGGCTCCTGGGTTCCTCCTGGTGCACGACAATGCCTGGCCTCAGTTGGCGAGAGGATGTAGGCGGTTCCTGGAGGATGAAGGAATTGATCCCATTGACTGGCCCCCATGCCCACTCACCTGACCTCAATCCAATAGAACACCTCTGGGTGGGACATTATGTTTCAGTCCATCTGACGCCATCAGGTTGCACCTCAGCCTGTCCAGGAGCTCAGTGATGCCCTGGTCCAGATCTGGGAGGAGATCCCCCAGGACACCATCCGTCGTCTCATTAGGAGCATTATATATATTTTTTTGCCATGTCAGAGCTCTAGTGCTGCTGACATATCTGATCACCGACAACATTAGGTGACTTCCTCTGTGTCACCCACTGAGACCAAACTGGGAGTGTGAGGCTCTGAAGTCCAACGCCTGTGCCACCACGTCACATGCCCGGCCTCACTGGGTGCTAAACTCGCCTCTTAACGTCCGGTTTGTCTCGCTGACTCTTTTACGGCTCCTTCAAACTGAAGCAAAAAGAGAGCTAAAAAGAAAAAATACAACAAAAAACACCAGTTACTAAATACAGTGAGTCATTTCCTAAGATATTCTATAGTAGTATTTTTAATTTATTCTGTACACCATCATTCCCTTCCACCTCTCAAACTGAAAATAGAGAAATGAAAGATGAAAAATGAAAAGTGTAAATAATGAAAGAAACAATTTAATTCATTAAATGCCTTGACGTTTATTTTTTTAAGAATAATTTCATTTTCCATTCATATTGATTTCTTAAAGCTGGAGTATACTGTACTTCTAGGATGTGCTCTATGTGCATATACAGGATATTACACATATAAAGTACATTTACTGTAGGGTGGCACGTTGGCGCAGTGACTTCTGCTGTCCTGTTTTCGTACCCCAGGCCTGAGTGTCGTCTCTGTGTGTTCTCTTTGCTCTTCTGAGGTCTTCTGGCGCTACTGTGGTTTTCTCCTACACCACCATCATCTGCATGGTGAGTTCATTTCCTCTAATATTACTGGTCGTGTTGTCACATGTCGTGTATGGCTACCTGAACGTGTGCCCTCCACTGCACTTGTGTCTTATCCAAGACTGCATCATGTCTTCCAATTAGTGCCTCTAGGGTGGGCTTTGGCTTCCAGTAAATTGCAGTCCAGGAAGTTGGATACAATGCAGTACAATTTAGTTTTGTATAGCCCAAAATCACACAAGAAGTGTCGCAATGTCCTTTAACAGATGCCTTGACTCTCTAAGAAGACAAGACAAGGAAAAACTCCCAAAAAAAACTCTTGTAGGGAAGAAAAATGGAAGAAACTTTGGGAAAGGCAGTTCAAAGAGAGACCCCTTTCCAGGTAAGTTGGGCGTGCAGTGGGTGTAAAAAAAAAGGGGTGGGGTCAATACAATACATAGAATAGAATACAAATAATCCTCAATACAGTATAATAGTGAATTAGAAATATTACAAGTACCAAGCAGAATTTAACAGTAGATCCCATAATCCCATAATATGATTTGGATTTGTTTAGAGTCCTGGAGACCTCGGCCATCAAGGTGCCTCCTCCTATTGGCTACTCCACAGCTGAGACAGCGCTGGGCCAGCCAATCCAATGAAAGGACCTCTCTACCTGACTATTCCTGCGATCCGCCATCAGTGATGACTTTACCTTAGGTAGGCAAAACAACTTGGCAGGTGGGCCGTGGCACCAAGTGCCACATTTGAGTACCGAGAAGAGAAACAGAATAGGTGAGGGTTAGTAACGAATTATAATTATCATGTTACTTATGTTTTAGTGCTAACGACTAACAACAGAGATTCAGTCTGTACAGCTAATCAGCAGCTCTAGTCAGGGTGTCTTCAGCCGGGATTTGTAAGCTGAGTCTGAAGGGGCATCTCTTATAGCAGCAGGCGGACCGTTGCACCGACCATGGATGGATGGATAGTTGAATATTTATTGTATATACAGTATATGTGAGTGTCTGTAGAGTTTGTGTTTTTTTATGTTTTATACACATAATCTGTCCATTGTTGATGTGTGTCTTTGTGTGTGTGTATAAACGTTTTAGCACACATCAGTTTTTCTTCAAATTTAATCTATAAGCAGCGCTACATGGCCCTGATTGGACGTCTGGGGAGAATGCAGGGGCTGCTGGGGAGAAGACCGGTCAGCGGGAGATTTCAAAAGTAAGCCGGCTCTACAGTGGTTTGTGTCAGAGGTTACCCGGCTTTCTTGTCACCTCTGGATCATCGCATTTCTGTGGCTGTGCCTACCTGTTGTGTGGCTTGTTGTTCTTGTTAGGTGCCGTTGAGTCGGTTTTGACTCATAGCAACCCTGCATCGTGTGAGTAGCGAGTTTGATTTATCATTGTGCTTCGTCAGAGGGAGCGCTCCCAAATCTCGCTACCTCTCGCCGCATCAGGAATACCGGTAGCACTGTCTGTACTTTACTTACAGCAAGCTGGGTTGTCATTTTTCTCCTCCATTTCACCTCAGTTGTTGCCGCTGCATATTAGACTGTGTTATGGACTTTGTCGTTTGTGTTTATCGTGTTTGTTGTTGTTGTTTCCATATTTCTACTTTTGTGATCGCCGATCGGGTAGCTTGGGAGGGTTTGGTTTGGTTTAATGCTTAGTTAGATTTTTTCCTTCTGTTTTTTTATTTATAGATAGATAGATAGATAGATACTTTATTAATCCCAAGGGGAAATTCACATAATCCAGCAGCAGTATACTGATACAAAGAAACAATATTAAATTAAATAGTAATAAAATGAAAAAAATTAAAATAAAATTAATGTTAGCATTTACTCCCAGGTGGAATTGAAGAGTCGCATAGTGTGGGGGAGGAACGATCTCCTCAGTCTGTCAGTGGAGCAGGACAGTGACAAAAGTCTGTCTATTATATATATGATTATACTCCTTTTGTGGTTCCCTGCCTCAGTGTGTGAGGAGTGGGAGTCGGGCCAAGGCTGGGTGATTTCTTGGGGTCTCCACCTCCAGTGCCTCCTCATTCTCTAACTGCACTCATTTCTTCAAGGGGAAACCCGTTGCTCCACTTGTAGCTGTTGCAGCCACACCCCAAACTTACATTATTTTTGTTTCAGGGGTACATTAGCTGGCTGTAATGAGGATATTAGGAGTACTGCCACCAGTAGGAACCTTATCAGAATTGGCTGATGTTAAGAGAGGCGTTCCACAGGGGTCAGTACTGGGGCCGCTGCTATTTTTAATAAATATAAATGATTTGAATGGGAATATAAGCAACAAGCTGGTTAAGTTTGCAGATGATGCCAAGATATGTGGATTAGCAGATCATTTGGAATCCATTAAGTCATCACAGAAGGACTTGGACAGCAGACTGGCTTGGGCAGATTTCTCGGAGGTGAAATTTAATGTCAGTAAATGTAAAGAATTACACATAGGAAGTAAAAATGTGAGGTTTGAATACACAATGGGAGCTCTGAAAATCAAAAGTACGCCTTATGAGAAGGATTTAGGAGTCCCGGTGGACTCGAAACTGTCAACTTCCTGACAATGTTCAGAAGCCATTAAGAAGGCTAGCAGAATGTCAGGTTATATAGCACCTTGATGTGTGGAGTACAAGTCACAGGAGGTTCTGCTTAAGCTTTATAACACACTGGTGAGGCCTCATCTGGAGTCCTGGGTACAGTTTTGGTCTCCGGGCTACAAAAAGGACATAGCAGCATAGGAGTAAGTCCAGAGAAGAGCGACTTGGCTGATTCCAGGGCTACAGGTGATGAGTTATGAGGAAAGATTAAAAGAGCTGAGCCTTTACAGTTTAAGCAAATGAAGATTAAGAAGTGACATGTTTGAAGTGTTTAAAATTATGAAGGGAAACATAAAGTAGGTGACCAAGTAGTGTGGTAGACAGTAGGACTTTAGAGGCCTTCAAAACTCGACTTGATGTTATTTTAGAAGAATTAAGTGGAGAGGACTGGCGAGTTTTGTTGGACTGAATGGCCTGTTCTCGTCCAGATTGTTCTAATAAAGTATCTATCTATCTATCTATCTATCTATCTATCTATCTATCTATCTATCTATCTATCTATCTATCTATCTATCTAATATGTAATACTAATCCCTGTGCACTGACAGTGCAGCACCACATGGCTAATTATGCATGTACATTAGCCATGTGCCCAACTATATCCCAAAACAAGCCTTAAAGGAGCCCTTCCCCTCCCTTTCTCCCTCTCCCCCTCTTCTTTCCTCTCCTCTCATTGGAAAATTCAGGACAGGCTATAAAATTTACAATTTACAAGACGTTTCTTCTTAATGAAAGTATCTGCACAAATACATCAGATACAAAGCCGTCATTGTAGCTGCGTCTGGAGCCGTGTCAAACATCGGAACGAGCCTGTCCCACGCCACCAGTGAGTGCCCCAAGAGGATAACTCTGTGAGTGCAATGATCTCAAATTTATTTACTTGTTGCTAGCGTGTCGCCCTTTTTGTATTCCATCCGTCTGCATTTTGTTATGTGAGGCATGTTGATTCAGTAGGTAGCACAGCTCGGGTCACATATTTGGCCATCATAATTGATTCAGCATAGCATAGCATAGCATCCCCTCAGGAACACTTAAAAGACCATTATAATCCAGTCAGAACTAGTTCACTTCCCTCTTCCCCATCGACTTTAATGCATTTTGCAGAGTTCGCCCAACACTATTTAGTATATGTAGAAAACTGAAGTAGTTAGGTTTATAACTACAGATGCGTGAGTGTGCCATATGATCGACTGGCACCCTGTCCAGGTTGGGTGATAGTCTGAGCCCAGTGTTGTTGGGATAGGCTGCAGCACCCCATCCATAAAATGGCCGGCTTATCCCCCACTCAAACTCATGTCCCCTTACTGTGTCACTCAATACTAACATCCTTAGGATTTATAAATTGTTTGAATGCTTTAATATTCACTGCTCTCATCGATTGTCTGTGTGTGACACTGCAGGTGGTCTCCAAATGTGTGAATTCAAATGGCTGGAAGTCTACAAGTAACTTCACTTCTCGAGGACTGCCAGGTCCACAAAAGCTGGAAATCACAGTTCATTATGGGCTCTGCCAGCTTGCTGGTCATTCTGTACTCTGGAATGGGCATGGCATAGTCGGACCCAGCTCTTCTTCAAGTGTAGGATTGAGTAACCTCCATTGCTTACAGGCAGAATTCCCCTACTGTGCCACATTAAGAATCTGAGAACCTGTGACGCGTTTCATGTGACCGGTGCTAAAACTGGTTTAATCTTCAGTGTGGGAGCAGTGACCATATTGTGTGGGCCTGCTGAAAAAAGCTTTGAGGAAATAAAGCAGCAGCAGTGGTTTCGAAAGTGCTTATAATTATGAATTTGCAGAAGTCAGCAGTAGAGAGAGTAATGGGCCTTGGCTTCCTTCTCAAAATGTGGAAGTGATACATCAGCATGGTTCCAAAACTAGGACACCTGAACCTGCACTTCAGAAGGGCTCATATTGTGAAACAACACTTGATATTCTCTGCATTTGTTATTATTGGGTGTTTCAATAAAGTAATACTAAAATAATTTATAATACACTCACTGGCCGCTTTATTAGGTACACCTGTTCGACTGCTTGTTAACACAATCGGCCAATCACATGGCAGCAACTCCATACATTTCAGCCTGTAGACATTGTCAAGATGAACTGCTGAAGTTCAAACGAGGATCAGAATGGGGAAGAAAGGGGAGTGAAGTGACATTGAATGTGGCATGGCTGTTCGTGCCAGACGGGCGGCGCTGAGTATTTCAAAACTGTTGGGATTTTAACACACAATCATCACCAGGGTTTACACAGAATGGTCTGAAAAAGGGAAAATATCCAGTGAGTCTGGGCAAAAATGCCTTTTATGATGCCAGAGGTCAGAGGAGAATTACTAGTCTGGTTTGAGCTGAACAGTAACTCAAATAAGCACAAGTGAGGTATGCAGAAGAGCATCTCTGAACAAACAACACCTCAAACCTTGAAGCAGATGGGCTACAGTAGCAGGAGACCACACCGGGTGCCACTCCTGTCAACTAATAACAGGCAACTGAGGCTACAATTCACACGGGCTCACCAAAATTAGACAACAGAAGATTGTAAAAGTGTTACCTGGTCTGATGAGTCTCAACTTCTGCTGTGACATTCAGAGGGTAGGGTCAGAATTTGGCATCCACAACATGAAAGCAGGGATCCATCCTGTCTTGTCTCAAAGGTTCAGGCTGGTGTCGATGGCGCTGTGATGGTGTGAGGGATATTTTCTTGGCACAATTTGGGCCCCTTAATACCAACTGAGCATCATTTACATGCCACAGTCTACCTGAGTATTGTTGCCTACCATGTCCATCCCTTTATGACCACAGTGTCTCCATCTACTGATGGCTCCTTTAAGCAGGATAACGTGCTATGTCACAAAGCTCAGATCATCTCAGACTGGTTTCTTGAAAATGACAATGAGTTCACTAGACTCCAATGGCCTCCACAGTCACCTGATCTTGGTCCACTAGAGCACCTTTAGGATGTGGTGGAAGAGGAGATTCACATCATGGATGTGCAGCAGACAGATCTGTGGCAAGTGTATGATGCTGGCCAAAGGGGGTCCAACCGGGTTCTAGCAAGGTGTGCCTAATAAAGTGGCCGGTGAGTGTATATAAAATAAGGCTTTGCATTATTTTTTTTTATTGGCTAATGTGTAATGTTTCTTCACTGAAAGCGTTTTAAGGAAGTTTTCTTCTGTGGGACTTTTTGTCAGGATGTGTGCACAGCTGCCTTGAGGCAAATATGAAGTCGAAAATTGCAGTCTATTTTAGGCCTTGATGTAACTGAAACCAAAACACGTGCAACTTGTCCCCACCCTGGCATCATTGAAACCCTTCGTTCCAAAAAATCATAACAGCATGTATTGGCATGGTTCATCGTTTAGCTTGAACATCTCTCTGGAAGTCCCTAATGTTGTCTACAGATGAACACAACATTGTCGTTGTCCTCCAACACCTTCTCCATCTTCTTCACTCCTTCTACTTGCTTCGATTAATTAGCTAGAGGTGCGGGACAAAAAAAAAAAGACATAAATAGTTTCTGATTAGTTGTTAGCAGCCATACCACCTGCAGCTAAGCCTGCTCAGGCCCGGCCAGTACTTGGATAGGAGACCATCTAGGAAAAGCTTGGGTTGCTGCTTGGAAGAGATGTTGGTGAGGCCAGCAGGGGGCGCTTACCCTGAGGTCTGAATGTCGATCCCAATGCCCCAGTGCAGTGACGGGGACCCTGTACTGTAAAAATGGCACCGTCCTTCAGATGAGACATAAAACCGAGGCCCTGACTCTCTGTGGTCATGAAAGACCTCTGGGCACCATTCATGAAGAGGTTGAACCCCGATGTTCAGACTCTCCATGGCCTAGTCATTCTGGTGACCTGGTCACCCCTCTGTCTCTAATTGTATCCCTCTAACCCATTCGCTATCTAATAGCTAACGAGTGGTGAGAGTATTGGCACAAAAATGGCTGCCATCGCATCATCCAGGTGGATACCACGCATTGGTGGTGGCTGAAATGGCTTCCCTCTGTCTAAGTGGTCTGAGTAGTGAAAAAAGTGCTATATAAATGTAATTAATTACTATTGTTAACTCTGTGGATTAGTGCCGCCATGACTTGGGTTTGAATTCTACTAAATTTTGCTTTTCCCAAGTTGATGGGTGTGTTCAGGTGCCTTTCTTGGAAGGGGAGGCCTGCTTAGAAGGGCAGAGGATATCTGCTTCCTAGGGTCGCGCCAACCCTTACACACTAGTGTCCGCATCCCATTGGTGGGACATCCACATGGATACATGCCGGGCAGTCTTAGGTTTGTAGTTCTGATGAGACAGTCCTGTCAGGGTTCTTGGGTGCCACCAGGGGGAGCTGCTGGGGATTGTTATACCCACTTTGAGAGTGCCTCCTTTGGTAGAGTCAGGCGGAGGTGGCTGAGACTACGTGGTGGGTGTGGAAGGAGAACAAAAAACTTTATGGTGCAGCCTGAAAAAGAGGAAATTGGAAGCCAGTGAAGGTGTTATATGGTATTTGAACCCAGGGCTGTGTCATGTAGTTGAGACTGTTGGTTGGGGGCTCAGCTGTGCCACCAGGTGGTCACCCTATGTTGAAACAGTGTGATCAGATGGTACAGCAGCCAGTGTTCATACTGCAAATCTTCGGGGCCTCAGATTGAGGATGTAAAAATGGAGATGGACGTTATTTACTTCACAGCACTTGAAGGACCAAAGGAGTTCTTTAAAACACAAGAAAATGATCCAATGTGGCTGCGTCTCTCATCTATTTCATGAAGGCTCATATATGGTGTGGGGTACAGCCCAGACACAGACAGGTCGACATGATGGTTTCACCAGACACACACGTTTATTTACACTATATATACACAAGAAAGTGAGCACAACCCAGTGCCGCAGCACCAATCACCCCTTTAAGTCCAGGCCTTCACACAATGCCTTTCCTGTCTCTGGTCTGCCTCCACTCCTATCCTCCGAGCTCTGTCCTCTTCCACCCGACTCCAGCCATCGTATGGAGGGAGGCGGCCCCTTTTATATCCACCCGGATGTGCTCCAGGTGTCTTCCAGTGACCTTCCGCCGGCACTCCGAGTGTCCCCGTTCCTCTTCCCATCCAGGTGTGGCAGAAGTGCTGAGGTCCAGGGCTCCGAAGGCAGCGGGGCGCACCCTGGCGGTGACCACGAGCCCCTACAGGGTAGAGCTTCCAAGCTCCCTACCCGTGGTCCCCAAAACAACCAGGGCGGTCGCCCCCACATGGTCTGGGGAAGGCGCAAGCCCTCCTCCGGTCCTTCTGGGTGTCCCGGCCGGGTCGCCTCCCCAGCCGTCTCTGACATAATTTCATACCAGGTGCTGGCCGCTGAAATGTGCCTTTTTTATACAAAAGAAGAACAAGTAACACAGAAGTGATGTATTATATTTTATAGTAACTACGCTGCTCAAAAAAGTGAAGTGAATACTTAATCATCCCAGTCTCACACCAAGTCAGTGTAATTTCAGGGATATCCGGGTGTCAGGTTAGGAAGCAGAAGTGATTGTGAATCAGCTTCACCTGCTATGAAAGTGGTGACCTGGAGAGGCAACAGCAAGACACCCCCCAAAAAAGGGGACGGCAGCCGCAGACAATTGCTCTCTCCTTGTCCGTCCTGACTGATTCTTCTCTAGTTTTGCATTTTGCTAGTGTCCTTGTTACTATAGCTGGCATGAGGTGGTACCTGCAGCCCATTCAGGTGGCACAGGTAGTCCAGCTGCTCCTTCAGGATGGCACATCCATACATGCCTTCACAAGAATCTTTGCTGTGTCTCCCAGTACAGTCTCAAGAGCATGGAGGAGATACCATTTGACGGGCTATTACTCGAGGAGAGCTGGACGGGGCTGTAGAAGGGCATCAACGTAGCAGGAGGACCCCTGTCTGCTCCTTTGTGCGAGGATAAGCACCGCTAGAGCCCTATAAAATGACACCCAGCTGGCTATTGGTGCACATGTTTCTGAACAGACTGTGACAGTCACAGACTCCATGAGGGTGGCATGAGGGCCCAACATCCTCTAGTAGGACCTGCGCACACAACCCATCACTGTGTAGCGTGACTGCCATTCGACAGAGAAAACACAATTGGCAGCTCCGCCATTGGCGCCCCATTCCCTTCCCAGATGACAGCACATGTGACAAACGTGAAAGAGTCTGGAGACGCCGTGGTGAACGTTACGCAGCCTGCATGACTGGTTTGGCGGTGAGTCAGTGATGGTCTGGGGAGGCTTATCCTTGGAGGGTCGCGCAGACCTCCACATTTTGGGCAACAGTACCCTGACTGCTGTTAGGTACCGGGATGAAATCCTCTGAGCCCTTAATTATTTTTTTTTTCTCTGTGTATATAACATATTTTTGTTGTAAGTAATGATCAATATAACTAAATTACTTTTAAAAATAACATTACCAGACACAGGTAGTCAATAAGCAGTGCACTAGCCGAGGTGTTACACTTGCGGAGATGTCCCAGGAGCAAGACACGGGCACCTCCATGGCATCATTTGCCACTTCCCATAATATGCAAAACTGATTTCAAAGGGGATAACCCAAAACACTGATTTTTTTTTTTTTTTTATATTCTACCAGCCACCCGCATTGTAGTGAAACAGGACAAACTTTAAAAATCAATAAACAAAAAGGTATCGCTAGCTAAGCGGAGGTGAGGTACACTCCAAAACTCCGATGTAGACTGGCACCCTATTCCTGATATCACGCTTCCCCCTCTCCTCGGCCTGCAGCCTCTGTTTCGGATTAGCGTGAATATATCGCTCCTGCATGTGAACTATGATTATCAGCGCGATGAGAGAAGTCGCAAAATCAACTGGAATGTTCAAGAAAATTCTGGAAAAAAAACAGATCTAAATCCATTAAGTAGTTCTCTCATGAAAAGCAGACAGACAGACAGACGTTGGATTTTATATTTATATATATAATATATATACACAGTGATCTCTCGCTATATCACGCTTCGACTTTCGCGGCTTCACTCTGTCTCGATTTTTTTCTCATACACGCTTACGTCACTATGCATGCGCTTTCTGAGAACTTTTATCTAAGCCCTACGATGGCTGCTTTTTCTAAGCCTTCTGACAATAAAACTAAGCGCCGGAGGAAGATGCTTACTATCCAGGAGAAGGTGAAACTCTTGGATATGATTAAAGATGGCAATACCCTACAAAAGCCTCCTCACGCATATGAAAAGACAGCGCCAGCAACTGCCTATCAAGATGTTCTTCAGCCGCACCCAGACACCCACTGCCTACTCCTAGTACTCCTTCACTGAAGACAACAACGCACCTGCTGAAGATACTGCACCACCTCTGAAGACTCTCCTACTGAGGTCGTGCCTTCATAGGTTAGTGGTTGTGTGTAATTAAATGTACAGTACAATAATCTACTATATAAAAGCATTCGGGATTGTCCTTCCGTCCCGTGAGTGCAAAGCGTGGCGGTATTCCACTTATTACAGACTTACTACTTGTGGCTTGAGGTACGAAGCGACGCGATGTGAGCAGAGTTCTGGTGCTGTCATCGTTCCCTCGCTTTTTTGCGCGATGCGCTGGAAAAATAGACAAAATTATGTCTCTGGAAATAATTAATGTTGATGGAGTACAAATGCCTCACCGCGTAGTAAATATCAGGGGAGATGGTGCTTGCTTATTCTCATCTATAGCTTATTTAGTGCATGAAATTTTCTCTTATTTTGTGTAATATATTAGGTAATACGAGTGTAATGGTGACTAAAGGGTGTTATTTCATGTCTTGAGGGCACTAATAATGTTAAAAAACGTATTTAGAAAGTCGTAAACAGGTTTTCTATACTCTAACTGCTAAATTTTCGATTTATAAATAAAGCATCCTACTTCGCGAAAATTCATTTATCACGGTAGAGTCTGGAACGGATTAACCGTGATAAACGAGGGTTCACTGCATATATATATATATATATATATATATATATATATATATATATACAGTACACCCCCAAAATAAGGAACCTAACCCCCGCGAAATTGTGAAAAACCGTGACTTTTGGATGTGGTTAAAAAATGCCTTTTAAATGCCTATTTTTATAGTTTAAACCCTAAATACAGTATGCCCCCAAAGCACTTTAATTTAATTGCAAACTTAGCTTAATACATTACCTAAAAATTACTTTAATACATTACCTAAAAACAGAATGCAAAGGTAAACCTGTCTACTATACAGTACTGTACTGCTATGTTTCCCGCGGTGCTAGAATGTAAAATACCGATGTTACCGCTATACGTACTGTAATTCATGCAAGCACGTTTTCTTTGGTATGCGCTGTCGTTTTCTTTGTTAAAAGTAGAGTAAATATACAGTATAATAATTTAATTAAAATACAGTAAAATGTACGGTTACTCACCAATGATGAATGACATTAATGATGATGATGAAGTAGCTGTGCAGTACAATGCAGAGGATTTAAAACTCCTCGGGTGGTGTCTCTTCTTCAGGCGCTTCAGGAGGAGTTGTATCTTTAGATGGGTCTTCTTTTGGTGGGGTTTCATGTTGGCTTTTCTTTATAGATTTCAGGAACATTGTGATGGGAAATTGCTACATTGTCTCCTGTAGTGAACTGCTGGTACAATTTCCGTGGTTTCTCACAGATGATGTTACCGTCCAAGAGGATGTTCTTCCTGGTCGGTGATCCACAATGCCAAGGCAGATTCCATCCTGACAATATTTTTATTCCTTATGGTCGTTACGTTTTTGGCACTATCACAGAAATGGTACTCCAGATCACTGCTTTGTTCTTCTCTATGTAGCGTGCGGTGCTTTCATTAATGCCATAGTGGCGCGCTACTGCAGCATAACGTTTTATTTCCCAGAGCAAATCCAGTAGTTCAACCTTCTCCTAGAGTGTTTCAAACGTCTTCTGGCGCTTGTGCCAGAAGCCTTAGAGGGTGCAGGGCGATTCAGCGAAATTGTGTGCATTTAAGAATAAGAAAATGAATACAATAACAAAATGGAAAACACGAGGACACTCGGCTGGAGTCGCGTCACAGGGCAGCAATCAATCAGCAGCAAGGAGACATGAATTAATGCTCTCGGATTGGCTACTTTCACCACCCCAAACCACGTTTCCCTCAGCGGTTGCTTCCTGTTCTTTCTACAGCACAGTATTGCCACGATAAAACCCATAAAAAATTGTGGAGGATATTTGTGCTTTCCGCTAACAATTAATAGTTAGGTTCTAAGGAAAAACGATTGAGTCTGCGAACCCTGGACTGCGACTTCACAGAGGTCTACTGTATATATATATAATATTTTGTCACGCTTGTGTCACAGATTTGCACAGAGACACAGGTGGTTGTAGAAAACAGGAATTTTATTTAAACACTGCAAACAAACATTTGTTTCTTTTTTTAAAAGCTTAAACGTGCTCCATGACAAGTCAGAGATGACAGTTCCGCTAGGAGCAGAGAATGTCAGAGTAAGAGAAAGAGAGATAAAAGCAAACAATCAATTCCAAAACTGACAGGCACTGCGCAAGGCTTTTAAGTCGGCGGAGTACCGCGTGAGGTTTGTATTACACGTTATAGCGCAAGGATAAGGAGCAATGTGAGGGTAGTCAGTGTTTCAGGGGTTGTGGTTTTCCCAGGGGTGTCTGTATCTACTTGGGGTGCGATCAGCCCTCCAGCTCACAATATATATATATATATATATATATATATATATATATATATATAAATATATATATATATATATAAATATATATATATATATATATATATAAATATATATATACTGTGTGAACAGTTATTAGGCAAGTATTAGTGTGCAGAATTATTGCGCAACTAAAGGAAAAAATGAAAATGTTCCCATCTCAATTGTTTGTTTTCATCTGTTAAAGTGAGAATAATAAGCAACTCAAAATTTACAAAGAAACATTTCTGACATTTCCAAAAAAAAAACCAAAACAGTGACCCTTCTTTTTTTCAATTACAATCATAAGCCTTCCATTCATAGAGGCTGTCAGTTTCTTGATCAACTTTTTGTGCAGCAGCAATCCCAGCCTCCCAGACGCTGTTCAGAGACCTTAACTCTCCCATTTAAGAAGGGCCCACAAGTTCTCAATAGGGTTTAGGTCAGGTGAAGAAGGGAGCCATGTCATTATTCTTTGAACTTTAAGGCCTTTACTGGCTAGCCACGCAGTGGAGTACTTCGATGCATGTGATGGAGCATTGTCCTGCATAAAAATCATGGTCTTCTTGAAAGATGCAGACTTTTTCCTGTACCACTGCTTGAAGAAAGTGCCTTCTTAAAAATGGCAGTAGGTTTGGGAGTTGATTTTGAGTTCATCTTCAACCCAAAAAGGACAAACTAGCTCATCTTTTATAATACCAGACCATACCAGTACCTCACCTCCACCTTGCTGGTGTCGAAGTGGAGCTCTGTGCCCATTACTGAACCAGCCACGGGCCCATCCATTTGCTTCGTCAAGAGTCCCTCTCATCTCATCAGTCCATAAAACCTGTGAAAAATCTGTCTTCAGATATTTCATGGCCCAGTCTTGACGTTTCAACTTATATGTCTTGTTCAGGGGTGGTCGGTTTCAGCCCTCCTTACCTTGGCCATGTCTCTGAGCACTGAACACCTTGTACTTCTGGACACTCTAAGTTTCAGTTGTGGAATAAGACAGCACTGGAGGATAACGGGTTCCTGGTAGCCTCCTGTTTGATCCTTCTTAAATCTAGGGCAGTTAATTTGCGTCTTTTTTTCTCGACACGTTTCTTGTGACTCTGTTGACTATTTGTAACAAAATGTTTGATGGTTCTGTGATCACGCCACAATATCTTAGCAATTTCAAGAGTGCTGCATCCCATTGAAAGACTTTTTACAATTGTTGACTTTTCAGAGTCAGTTAAATCTCTTTTTTGGCCCATTTTGCCTGAGGAAAACTAGCTGCCTAATAATCATGCACACCTTGAGATAGGGTGTTGGTCTCCTTAGGCCACACCCTCCCTAAGTACACAAATACACATCACCTGATAGGCTTAAATCCAATAAGCATTTGAGGTAATACAGCTTGGAATTGTAATATATGCAGAAAATGAAAATACGGTCAAAATAATCACTTGCTATATAAATAATACACATACTATATATATATATATATATATATATATATATATATATATATATGTATATATATATGTATATGTATATGTATATATATATATATATATATATATATATATATATATATATATATATATATACATATATATATATATCTGTGTGTGTGTGTGTGTATATATATTTTCACAGACGACTGGGGTTCTTACCCGGCCGGGATGCCTAAAAGGACCGGAAGGGGGCAAGAATAGCTTCCGGGCCACGAGGGGGCAACCGCCCTGGAATAGGAAAGGACCACGAGAAAAGATTAGAACCCATTGGGACCCGTGGCCATCGCCAAAGGGCGCCTTCAACCTCGTGGTTCCTGGAAATAGTTACTTCCGCCACGCTCGACAAGATGGTGGAGGAACCTGCCAGGGACGCCTGGAGTGCTTCCGGTGCAAAGGGCAGCACTTCCGCCACACCAGGAAGTGCTGCCGGATGGACGTCATCAGCCACCTGGAGCACATCCGGGCAGGAATAAAAGGGGCTGCCTTCCAGCAATCGGGGAGCTAGAGTCGGGAGAGGGAGCAGGACGAAGCTCCCAGGAGATGTTAGGAACTATCTTTATTTATGTTAAATAAACATGTGGCTTTTAAAAAGATGTGGTCTCCGACTGGTGGTGTCCAGGCAAGTCTCACAATGTATATATATATATATATATATATATGTATGTACCTGTGTGTATATATATATATATATATATATATATATATATATACTTTGTGTGTATATATGGATATATATATATACTGTGTGTGTATATATGTATATATATATATATACTGTGTGTGTATATATATATATATATATATATATATATACTGTGTATATATATATAAATAATATTTATTTTTGCCGGCTTGCAGACCAACCACCCATACAATCGGACTGTGATTCAGACTACGAATGCCATGAATGTAATTATCCCGATCTACATGCTGTCAAATAACCACACGCCGTGGCGCAACACAAGAGGCTTTGCCTCCAGCGCTGATGTCCGAGGTCCGATTCCCCGAGAGGGGGTGCAGTGAGTGTGTACGCCTGATGAGCACAGAATTAGGGCGAAATACGTGTCGTGTACTTTTTACATTATTTGACAGTTAAAACTATTTCAACCATTCTATGATCTGCTTCTCGCAACTGAAAGAGGGCACCGTGGCGGATGTTAGTCGACTTGCTGACCAACCACAAGTGTTACCACCCATACAATCAGATTGTGATTCAGATTACGAATGCCATGAATATATATATATATATATATATATATATATATATATATATATATATATATATATATATATATATATAATAGAGAGAGAGATGTTTTTAAGAACTTGTAGAATAGGAAAATTTGAACCCCTGTTAAATTGCTGCACTTCTGCACTTGGAAAGCCCCTGTTTACTCCATGCACAAGTTCTAATAAAGTATTGTGTTACATTGGAATAGGCAGATGAATAGACTGCAAGCAGGGTGAATGGTGGGAGGGAATTTTCTCTCCTAAAGGTGTGTAGCCATTTAAAGTCAGGCAGGTCTCGGCACATACTGTTTACTGTTTAAAATTTTTTGGCCATTGAATAAACGTCTCACATTCTATAATTATGGTGCCTGTAATTAAGTATACACCTTTTTAGGGGTTTTCACACTTTTTTGTTTTAACACATTGAATCACAGTGTGATTAATTTGGATTTGTTGACACTGATCAACATAAAGAGATTCTTTAATATCCAAGTGAAAACAGATCTCAGCAAAGTGGTCTAAAGTAATTACAAATATAAAACACAAAGTGATTGATCACATGAGTATTCACCCCTTTCAAGTCAGCATTTAGTAGATGGCAGGGCCGTCTTAATGTATGGGCACAATGGGCATGGCCGGGGGCCCACCATGATTCTGATGCCTATGTATGTTTCTGTTTTATTATCAAAACAGGACCCCAGTGTACTACTTTGCCCAAGGGGTCTATGATGCTATTACGGCGGATGGCGGCCATGGCAGCCTTCAGTTTGTGTGCACAGGGTTCCTCTCTGTCTATCAGCTCTGCCATTTTTACTCCATTCGTCTTTGCAAAACCTGTGTAAATATGTATTATCTAGCTGCTTTACCTTAACCTTTCTAGTTTCTATTTGTCTGTTTTATTTCATTCTGTCTGTTATTAGATGCAACTGAGAAGGCAAATGTCATGTTTTCTTTTGTAAACAGGACTAAATAAAGAAACTTTAAGCCTTAAATGTTGCCTGCTAGCCATCACATAACCAACAAGCACAATGAATTCCTTCCTTTGTTTTTTCTCCTGCAGGCTATGGCAGCACCATGCAGCGGGGTGGACGGTAGGGCCACCCAGAGTGTGGACAACATCTACACTGAGGCTCAGCTGGCGTCCTGTAATTCCATGGATAACTTAATGAATACACAGGCATCTGCGACAGGTGCCAACACATCAGAGTTACCTGAAATTGGCGAGGCTCAGGTACGGAGACGCTTCTTTGTCAGCCTGTCTTATCTTTAAATGGGGTTTTTCTTCTCACTATTTCTTCAAAATATCTCAATGCAGTCTTAGCCAGTTTGGGTTTTAAATTAACAACATTTCTATTATTTTTGGCTATTTTAGTGTTTTATCACATGATATATTTTTATTTTAACCATACTATATTTGTTAATGGGGAAGCCCAATGCTGAAGTGGTTAGTTAGCACTGCTGCCTTATGGATCCATCATCCTGAGATTTGATTCCTGGGTCTCATTGGATTTCCGTGCTGGTCTACATGATGTGCTCAGTGTCGTCTTTTGTCACCTCCGAAAAATTATTCCAGCGATTCCAGCTAATAGGGAAAGCCAGAATTTGCTGTCTGAACGCTGGCACTCTTGTTATCTTCCAGCAATAATCTTTTATTTGAAAAGATTCAACAACAAGCTTCACAAAAATCACAAACAATTTACTGATGGGAATAATTAATCAGACGGATGGGCATGTTGTTCAGTACGCATCTTTTGCAATCTCAGAATCATCCTGGGTACAGCCACCTTCATTTCCTGTTCTGTGTTGATTTTCGCACGGCATTTGCTTTTTACGTCGAAAACCCAGCTTCGCATAAATATGATGTTGCGAAAGGAATTAAGATTCACTGAGCTTTACGGCTTAGCAGCAAATATTCATCTTTTACTGATAGCCAGAAGTTCGTAAGATCCAAATCCTATTATGTGATATCATCTACTGTTAAATTCTGCTCCATATTTGTAATATTTTTATTGTTATACTGTATTGAGGATTTGTTCTGTTCTGTGTATTGTATTGTATTGTATTGTATTGACCCCCTTCTTTTTGACACCCACTGCACACCCAACCTACCTGGAAGGAGGGGGTCTCTCTTTGAATTGCCTTTCCCGAGGTTTCTTCCATTTTTTCCCTACAAGGGTTTTTTTTTGGGAGTTTTTCCTTCTCTTCTTAGAGAGTCAAGGCTGGGGGGCTGTCGAGAGGCAGGGTCTGTTAAAGCCCATTGTGGCACTTGTGCGAATTTGGGCTCTATAATAATAAATTGTACTAGCAACTGGGAGCCCGATCGAATCGGGCTACAAATTCTACGTTTGTGAAATCCATCCTTTCTCTGCAAAGAATTATTTGTTTTTTAAGTCCTTGACATAATTTTGTTATCATGGCACTGACTTGTGCTTAAAACAGACCTTATCTGCCGATGTAATGAAGAACTTCCTGTTTAAACGGGGCTGCGAGACGTGAACTCAGCTCTTCGGCACACCTCATTTGATTTTTCTGGCAAACAAATTTTCAAAACAAACCGTATTTTACGACTCTAATCAGAGTCGGAGTAATAATTATGTTGGCGTGAGTTATTTTAGATCTGAGATCGGCTAAAATTTAAACAATGACCGTTGTTAATACCCAGCCGTCATTATTCAGTTTGCCAATAGATGTCAGAAGGACGAATGCCAAAACCGAACTGCCCAAAGATAGATTTCGACGTACCAAACAAATGGCGATACGTTCTAAATTACTTACGGTTCCGGAGCTGTCGAAGGGTTTAAGTCAGTCGATGATGTTAGTCCTGGAAAGTATGCCCCACCAAACCAATGTTCCAAAAACCAACCGAACTTACTGTTATCTGTTCGAACCAACACCGACTTACTATACTCGGCCGTCCAGCGGCGTCACTGAAGCATTCGAACATTCTTAGCCAATCGTGCAATACTGCGTCCGCGTTTGCCACGTGATGTTCTAACTACAGAGGCAGAGTCCCATTGATTGGTTCTAAGTTGTACTGAGTCGAGGTATTGACGCGAACAACAAACATACAAATAGTATCAAATTATTTATTAGGATTGTATCCATTCTGCCAAATTTTTCCTTGAGCATATGGAGGGGGTTCAGTCTTCAATAAATAAGAACACAGCGATTAACATACTGTAATAAGTCAACGTCCAACCCGCTATATCCTAACACAGGGTCACAGGGGTCTGCTGGAGCCAATCCCAGCCAACATAAGGCGCAAGGCAGAAACAATCCCTGGGCAGGGCGCCAGCCCACCACAGGGCACACACACACAAGGGACAATTTAGGATCGCCAGTGCGCCAAACCTGAATGTCTTTGGACTGTGGGAGGAAACTCCACGCAGACACGGGGAGAACATGCAAACTCCACACAGGGAGGACCCGGGAAATGAACTCAGGTCTCCTAACTGCGAGGCAGCAGCGCTACCACTGTGCCACCTTTACTGTAATAAGTATATAAGTTTAATATGTCACTGTGCTCTGTACCAAAAAAAAAAAATACAGTGGAACCTCGGTTTGCGAGTAACTTGGTTTACGAGTGTTTTGCAAGACAAGCAAATTTTTTTAATAAATTTTGACTTGATAAACGAGCGATGTCTTGCAATACGAGTAGTATGGATACACTTTGTCTGCTGAGCATCATGTGATCACAACTGAGCTGATTGTTCTTCTCTCTCTCGTGTGCGTGCGTCTCTCTCTCTCTCTCTCTCCTCTTGAGGGCAATCGTCTCCTATTCTCCGTCTGAGTCTGCGTGCCTCACTCATATAGTCAACAGCCGTACAAGCGTATACTGTTTACTACAGCATTGTGACTGTGTGTGTGTGCGCGTACGTGCGTGCTGTGAAGTGCGAGTCCCCATCTTGCGCCCCAAAGCACGAAGCTGAGTCTCAGTACTTTAACAACACCAGCTTTATTCAGCTTGAAACAGCAACAGCACTGTTATTTACTGTAGAGGGATCTTTATAATGTTCCTTGTATCACCCATTGACGGCAGGCGCTTATAGCATGTCTGCGATCTTTTTGGATGCGCTTATACGGCGAACTGCTACAGCGCTGGGAGACTGCGACTGCTTTGGGACGCTCTTCTGCGTGTCGTCCCGTTGGGTGGAATCCCACAAGAGTTTAGAAACTCACTCACACCAGCTATGATTCTTTTTAAATTTAAAGTGAAGGTTAATTTGTTTTATGTATTTTTACTTTATATTTTGTATTAATCATTTTTATATGAATAGTTTTGGGTTGTGGACGAATCCTCTGAGTTTCCATTATTTCTTATGGGGAAATTCATTTTGATATACGAGTGCATTGGACTGCGAGCACGTTTCTGGAACGAATTATGCTCGCAAACCGAGGTTCCACTGTATTTCATAAATCCACTCACATGTACAGTTAACATAAGGCCAGATTTAGCCCACAGGGGCTCATCATTTAGAACTGCTAGGCAAGCATTAGAAGACAAGACAGGGACAAATGCGAAAATGGGCATTATACTATTTCTGTGTGACAGAGTCAGCATGACATCGGATCTCCTTTACCTTCTTTGGAATGGCATCATTCACTGAAGAGGAGGCCTACACATGAAGAAAGAGTATAAAGCCTTGGCACATTGCCCGGCACACCTTTGAAGCTGATGGAAGGATGGGAGATAACGTCATCCGATCCTGAAAAATCCTTCCAGTACAGCAATGAAAATGGCAGACTCTACACAAACTACCCAAATGGTCTTGTCATGGCTTCCTTCGTCTGTTAATGTAGCGTAAACCATCATTAAAGAAAGCCAAGTTATTTCTCCGATGTGATTTCTTACCTTCGTATCACTAAGGGAAGGGTATCGCCTTTTTATGTTATATCTATATAGTTTCGGGTTATGTAACACGCCGCAATTACAAAAGAACTCCTTCCAACAAGGGAGCTAGCGCCCCTGTTGGATTCACATACGAGTACAAACACCAATCAGAAAACTCAAATTGCGACGATGAGGCCTCTTTTATGCTTGTTGATTGGCCCTGACTAGTTCATGCATAACAAATGGAATAAACCTTTTATATTCACGATTCATGCGCATCTACACTTGTTGCCTGATGTTGGGATGAGTTCATTCGGGTCTGTTCTCAAAACCGATTCTGTTCAGTCTCATCAGTGGCGCATCATTTATTATGAATAAACCGATCATATCACTGGAGAAACACTTCACTTAAAAAAAGGGTTGGATATTGTTTTTATAACGGTGGTATTATAATTTCTATATATTTTGAATTATTTTTGGATTTGTTACGGTTGCAAAAGATGTCTAATATTGGAATACTGTGCACAGTTTGGGATCCGTTGCTGTTTACACAAACACTGATGACCTGTCTGACGACCCAGTATTTCATTGTGTTCAATCCGATGCTTTCTGACTTATTGCAGATCGATGATTTTCTTGGGCCCAACCAGACCTACAATGAGGAAGAAGAAGAGCGGAAATATTTTCGAAGAAAAAGGCTGGCAGTGATCAAAAATGTCCTTTCTGCCAGCATTGGGGGCATGCTGATTTATGGGGTTTACCTGGGTATGGTGTTCAGTTAACTACTTTTCAGTACTGAAGGGATACCTTGTGAGGATGTGGGTTCTGCTCCCGGCTCCTGTCTCTATTTTGGGAGCTCTTGAACCCGACACCGTTGGTAATGTCACCGGTTGAGCTGGATAGTGAAGAAATAACGAAGCAAGGGGATGGTGCAAAAAGTGCAAACGTGCTTTTATTAAAAAAAGCAAAACAAAAAACAGTGTCCAAATAAATAGTGCAGTGCTACAAACAGCCGTTAAATAAGTAATCCATTAAAAGCAAGTGAAATGGTGGAGGTTAACATCCAATTAATACAGTAAATCCTTTTAAAATGAGGTTAAAAACAACGGCTGGAAACAGTCCTTTTAAAAACAAAGCCCGGTGCCGCCTTCTTACTGGTGACTCCCCTGCTTCTCCCATCAAGGCTGTGCACCGGGGGATTCACCCTACCTGCAGCTGACCTTCTCTTACTTCCACTGGTCTGGTGGCCTCCTGATCCCTGGCTTCATTCAACCTTCCTCCAGACGTGTCTTCCAACAACGGCCAGGGTGCTCACGCTGGGGTTCCACTCCAACCTTCTCCCGGTCACACAAGCGCTCAGCAGGAGTGACCACTACTGTCGGCCCCCCGGGTGTTGGCCAAACAACCCGCTAGGGCTCCCCTCTCCCAGGTGCCTGCAAACATCCGCGAGTCAGCGATCAATCTCTCTCTCTCTCTCTCTCACATTCTCTCACTCTCTCTTTCTCACTCTCTCTCTCTTTCTCACTCACTCTCTCTTTCTCACTCAATCTCTCTCACTCACTCTCTTTTTCTTTCTTTCTTTCTTTCTCTCTCACTCACTCACTCACTCACTCACTCACTCCCTCCTCCCAACTCTGGCACCTCGAGTAATGGCTGTAGGCTCCCCTTATAGCCCAGCCAGAAGTGCTTCAGTTTGTAATTAGCCTAATTCAGGCTGCACTTCCGGGTGTGGCTGCATTCAACCCAAACGGCCTCGTTAAGCTGGGCAGCTCCTCCTGGCGGTGGCCACAGAGCCCAACAGGGATGAGCTCCGGTGTTCCAAGAAAGTTGCCCCAATGCAACCCAGGAGGGCTGCCACCAAATGTTCTGGGGGACATAGTTTACATCCCATGGCTGCTCCTCCAGTGTCAAAGGGCATCTGGGCCGGGCATGAGTCCCGATCTTCTGCCACAATATATATAGAGTAGATAACAAGAAATACATTTATCATAGTGAATAATAAAATAACAGCATCAGCTTTTAAGCATAAGCTCAGAAGGATATGAGACTCAGGCACATGCCAGGTGCACATTGGACCAGGGTTCAAATTGGACTCTTACATAACCTTAATGGTGTACCTGATGTGCTCAATGGCAGTGTTGCCTCCGAAAAATGATTCCAGCTAATAGAGAAGGCCAGAATTTGCTGTCTGAATGCTGACGCTCTGTTATATATATATATTTTTTTTTCCTTTAGGGCTCCTACAGATGCAGCTGATATTACACTATGATGAAACATACCGAGAAGTGAAATATGGAAACCTCGGTCTTCAGGACATTGACGACAAGATGCTGATGGGCATTAATGTCACCCCTGTAGTGGCTCTGCTCTACACACCGGTTCTTATCAGGTGCACTTTGTCACTTTAGACTTCTGGGCAAATATTTCTATTGAGATGGTTGGTTAGTTAGTTTGTTCGTTCTTATAGGAAAATTAATTTTTAATAGAAGCTAAAGAAATATTATAAATCAATAAATAACAACAACATCCCCCCACCAATCATGCACAAGAGTTACAAAAAAAAATAAATAAATAAAAAAAGACTCTTTTTCAATGTTGTAGGCATGACGGAGCCCCAGTTGCACTTCTTGACACTCTTCTGTTGAATAATTTCTTGGCTAACAGTCGTCAGTGCTGGTGTGTCACAGAGACAGGATGTGTAGCATTGCTCATAATTTCACTCAGTGTTGTCTTCCTTCTCTTCTCCATTTGTGCCTCCAGCAGTCCCCAAGTGTGTCCTACAACTGAGCCCGCCTTCTTTACCAGCTTGTTGGTTTGGTGGGCTTCTTTTAAAGTGATGTTCCCAGCCTAGCACACCATAGTGTAGAACAGGGGTCCCCAGCTCCAGTCCTGGTGGGCCGCAGTTGCTGCTCGTGTTCATTCTAACCCTCTTCTTAACTGGTGACCAGTCTTTGTGTCTAATTAACTCCTTTTCCATTCATTTTAATTGACTTGTTTTTGAAGATTTGTTCCCCTGAATTTCTTCATTTCTTTCCTTAAATGGCACCCAAACAGAAATAAAATGTGAACTGAGTGAGCCAACAGAAGACCAACTAAGTCAGGGCCTCAAACTCCAACCAGTTACTTAATTAGGCGCCGAGTCTTGTCGTTACTTAAACTCGTTCTTTAATTCCATGGTTTGTTGCTGCTCTCATTGTGCAATAGCAGACATTTCTGAAATTGTTGATTTTCTCTTTTCTAAGAGCAGCACTGTTACAATGCTTTGTGGACCTGAGCAGATCAACATTCCTGAGACCGTCACCTTTCTTTATTTTCAGATATTGTGTGATGGACACCAGTTGTTTTGGCTCATTTTGTATCTCATTATAGTTTGGCTGCTAATTAAGAAAAACGGAACAATTTAGGGGTCCTAGTCTTCAAGAGGAAATCAAAATGAATTCAAAAGAAGTTAATTAGCTGCAAAAACAGGTCTTTAATTAAGAAAAGGGTTAGAATGAAAACCTGTTGGGGACCCCTGATGTAGAAAAATCACACTGGCCATCACAGAATTGTAGGACATAAATGGAGTCTGGTCTGCTAAGGAAACAAAGAGTCTGCTCTGCCCTTTCTTATTTAGTTTCTCTGTGTTGCTAGATCAGTCTTGCCAGTCACTGATGTGGACCACCAAGTACCAGTAGCAGTGTACCACCTCCACATCCCCTCCCTGAATAGTGATTGGCTTAGAGGCTCTTTGGTGTGGCCAGAGTCCCCATGCGATTCCTTGATCTTGCTGATGTTCAGTTGCAGACGAGTCTCAAAGCTCTCTAGCTGTCTATTATGCTCGGTCTCATCCCACCTTGTCATTGCAGCCCATCAGTGCACAATCATCTGAGAATTTCTGCAAGTCACATGGCCCGTTGTCATTTTAATAGTCCGAGGAGTACAGACTGATCCCTGTGGTGCTCGAGTGTTGCTCAATTCCATATTGGAGACACAGCCCTTGAGCCTTGCAGACTGCGGTCATCCTGCCAGGCGATTTATTATCCAGGACACCATAGGCTTGTCCACCTACGTGTCTCTCAGCTTTCCCCTTAACGGGATGGCTGGATGGTGTCAATGTCACTAGAGAAGTCAAGAAGCCTAATCCTCACAGTGCTGCCAGCTTTGTGGAGCAGATAGATGATTGCATCTTCCACGCCACTCTTTGTCCGATAGGCAGACTGCTGTTGGTCCAAGCTGTTTTTTCCAGGACATTGTGGCAAATAATCAAGCCTTGACACACAAGGAGGTTTGAAGAGAGGTTGAGAAGATGGTCTTTACAGACAAGAGTCCAAAACAGAACTGCCCAGGTTAGTAAACATGACAGATATATAGTGGAATGGCAGGAAGGGGAGGAGGAATCTTGGGAGCGGAACCGTAAATGAGGTCATCGGGTTGCAACTTCTTGGAAGGTGGAACCAGAAGTGATGTCTTCTGGGGTGGAACCAGGTGGAATTTCCCGCATTTGGTCTACAGGGAGATAAGAGAAAGGATTAATACACTCTGCCACCCCCTGGTCTGACCGGGAATTACCTTCTTTTGAGCTCTTTAGCTGCCTCCCATGCTCACGTGTGTGACAACTTGTATTTGTAGATTAGCAGAATGTCTGAGGAGTGAGACTTCATCTTGATGGTAATGCCTACTATGTTATTTTTATTTGCGCTTAATTCTTAAAACGACTTGCGGTTTATTCAGTTCTGTCTCTGTGAAGTAAAACAAAGGTTTTGTACTGCATGTCATTCTGTTCATCTTATTTCTCAGGTTTCTGGGCACAAAATGGATGATGTTCTTGGCTGCTGGCATCTATGCATTGTTTGTCTCCACCAACTACTGGGAGCGTTACTACACACTTGTTCCATCAGCAGTTGCCATTGGTGTTGCTATAGTCCCATTCTGGGCATCAATGGGCAATTATATCACCAGGTCTACCATTTATGATCATCTTTCCCCATTTTCACCCTTTTAGCTCTGACCGTCTCTGAATTGATTTTTATTGATCTTTGTTCCCTGCACCAGAATGGCCCAGAAGTATTATGAATTTGTCAACTATAAGCAAGAAAATGTTCAAGAACAAAGGCCGTTGCCCAAGGGTGCATGCCATCGTTACATTATCATTTTTAACTCTGTCTTCTACTTCTTTTTTCATGTAAGTCGCCATCACCATGCCATCTGTTTGTTCCTGTCTGCCTGTGTTGGTAGCAGTTCTTAGACATGGCGTTGAGCACATTTCCATTGACCTGTGTTTCTGTGTACCATTCACAGCTCAGCTTTGTGTGTGCAGAAATGCCCATGGTCTTCTTCCTGAAGTCCTACCTCAGCAATGGGAATCATACCCTTTTCAATGTTAAAGATTGTGGTGAGTTCTCCTTTTAGTCTGCTTAAAAATTGTAAAGAGTTTGATTTGTCAATGAGTTTTTGAATCTGTTTTGAATTTCAAATGAATAACTCAAGAGTTCAAGGTTAAAAAAAAATTAAATGGCCACTTCAACAAAAAATACAAAGTACAACCACACAAAAGTATGTCAGCTATTGGACTGAGGTTTGTGTCACTTTGAATAAACCATTGAATGGCAGTGTTCTTATTTTTATGATTGGAACGTCACAATAATAAACTTCTTTGTCTAGACCAGCGGTTCTCAAACTGGTGGTTTCGGTGGGACCGTAAGAAATGATTGCATATTTATACTATTTATATTTTTAGAATTATTAACCTTTACCATCCGAGGGGAAGTGACTGAGCTCCGTCGTTACCCCCACCACCTAGTCCCGAACACTAATCCGCTGTTCCGTTATTCGCTGCCACTGCATTGTTATCGCTCGGCACAAACCAGCCCTTATTATTTTTATCGTAATCAAAATAATTCTTTTGTAGAATGAAAACACTCGCGAACAGTTTTCGTATATTTTAGAAGCAAATAAGAGTGCTAAAGGTGGATACAGATAATCAACAAACAACATATTTCACATTTTTTGTGTTTTTAAGTGGTGAAATTGCCCACTCAATGCAAATGAAGTAAAAGTGTTCATAATGAGACAATTCAAAATAAAGCGATTGCTAAGAGGCGGTTTAAAAAATCGACAAGTCTTGATGATCTGGTCATTCCATTGATTTTGATTTGAATATAATTTTAAGGTCTCATTGAAGCAGAACGACATCTAACAGTGGATAGAATTAGATAAAATCCAAATACTTCTTGTGGAATCGTGTTTTGTTGCTAAAAAGAAATCGGAAAAATACTTAAGCTTAGGAACTTCATACCCGAACTCTAGAAAACCAATCGCCCGCTGAGAGTAAACACACGTACTTATTTATTGACATGACCTGAACTCGACATATTTCTGAATTTTATTGTGATATGGAACAAAAAATGAATACTGTACTACAATATAAGAAGAGAAAGATAGACAAGGTTAAAATGCCTGTAACAAGCAGACTTTTTTTTCTGAAGAAGTTACTCTCTGCGATACTCTCTCATGGGATAAATATGGTTTTTACGTATTTGAAATATTTTACCATGATTAATTAAAAAACGACGACGAATAAAGAATGTCGAATATTAAATTATGTCCTCCTCCATCATGATAACGCTAGACAGCACAACGCAATCCAAAAAAATTAAAGACTTGACGGAGTTCCTATCTAACCCTTATTTCGTTGACTTCAGAAATGTTTTTAAGGATAAAATATAAAAAAATCTAGAAGAGGCAAAAAATAAGTTTCCACATCCATTGCATCAAGTCAGAATCCCTCCATACAGATGGAATTAACAAATCAGCTAAAATTTTAAGTCAAATTTAATAACTAAGATGTACGTAATATTTTCTGAGTAAATAATTGTTTGTCAAAAAATGTTTTATTCACAGCAGCCTGTACCTATGCAGTGCCGTTCAGTGGGTATGTGGCACCCTTATGCAAAGTATTTGGCACCTCCAATTTTCCTGAAATAATATTGATTTTTTAATATTTAATAAAAGGGTCCGCGAGCCATTGAACAATTTTTAAAGGGACCGCCACGCAAGAAATTCTAAAGAAGTTTGAGAACTGCTGGTCTAGATGGAAAGCAAAATCTGAGCAGAAAGAGTGCAATACGCGCTTTTTTTTTATTTCCACATGTGGTGCAAGATGGAGTGAGAGGCTTGCCTCACTTTGCCTGGTGGCCTGGCAAGCAATATGGAAACATGCGCTTCCTGTAACTCTTCGGTCTCGGGCATCTGAGAAAAAGCGAGATGTTCTCCTCCCTCGGTGTAATTCTGTCACGATTCTGTGGTGTGACACAATAAAAGATGGAGGCATGAAGCCTTCCGTACTCTTGTTCTGTTCTCACCTAGTGCAGTGCACGGTGTTGGTAGAAAGGGGGAGGCGTACGTCTCTCATACTTTGGCTGTTATTTTAGCCATTTATTTCATTGTTTTTTCTTCTTCTTTCCCCTCGGTCATCTTTGAGAGTTCACACACTGAAAGTGGAGGGTTTTTGAGGTGGTAGATTGTTACTTCTCGTCTGGACTACTGCAATTCCAGAATTCTGCCGCTCGCATCATTACTCGAACCTCATCTATTCACCATATTACTCCGGTCTTGCAGCAGCTGCATTGGCTCCAAATTAAGTTTCGAATTGATTTTAAAATTCTGCTTTTAACATTTTAGGCCATTCATAACCTCGCCCCTCCATATCTGTCTGACCTCCTTCATGTTGCCATTCCCTCCTGTAACCTTAGATCCTCTTCCTCCATCCTCCTGACCGTCCCTCTCGTCCGTCTAACCTCCATGTGGAGCGGAGCATTCAGCCGTTCTGCTCCCAAGCTCTGGAATTCATTACCAACTGAGCTCAGAAATATTGAATCATTTTCAACCTTTAAATGTAAACTTAAAACGCATCTGTTTAAAATGGCTTTTTCTTTATGATTACGGTGGCTTTGTTTGGTTTTAATTTTTATATCTTCTGGTTTTTTTTTTCTGATGTTTTAAGTTGTTTATAATGTGTCTTTTTATTTATTGTTTGTTTGTTTGTTTGGTGTGCTTGACTTCTCAGAAAAGGGGCTTGTATAAATAAAATGTAGTATTATTATTATTATTATTTCCTTCATTAGTGTTTTGTTCATTTACTTTTATTCTTACCTATTAGAATCAGTGATCGCCATTGCCTGGGGGAAGTCATTTTAACCCTTAAAATGCCACATACTTTGGGGGGTTAATGCACCCCTGGACACCAAATACTTTTTTGCTGCACTTTTTTACAGAAACATCACAATTCACCAAGAAAAAGTGTTTTTTCATGCAAAGAGCATCACAATTACTGCAACACTGATCATTTTACACACTGCCAATGAAATGTAAAAACTATAAAAAAAAAAACCCACTGCAACAATCTATTGTTATATGTACAAGGTGTACCTGACGCCATTGATGAAATTCTGTAGATCACCAAGGCACTCGAACTGGCTGCACACGAGCACACAGAGGTAAGCGCTGACGCTTGCAGGCTAGATGAATCCCAGGGACAGCGTTGCTGATTTGCTAGAGGGTGCCAGTGGTCATGAGCTGGCTACTCAACAAATGGACGGCAGGGACTGATCAGCTCCGGCGTGCACGCAAATTGCACTAATTTTAATTCTTATTTATTTTGACTTTTTTCTCTTTCTTCATCATGTAAAGCACTTTAAGCTGCATTATTTGTATGAAAATGTGCTATATAAATAAATGTTGTTGTTGTTGCTATAGCCGGTTGCGGCGTTCAACAAATGTACGTTGCCGAATATACTCCACTCCTGCATGCTGAAAATTGCATTGGGAGCTGAATATTGCCGGTTACGGCGATTAAGGGATAAGCTCTGGTCTATTTCTCTGTTGGTGTTTCACTTTCTCTGAGCCACCAGGTGGCGCTGTCGTTCAAACTGTAGTTAAAAGTAAAACCCCACGATACCCACAGGGTGAAAAATTTGGATCTGGCCATCGTCTACGGTCTTCCATTGATCAAATGTAAAGTAAAAGTAAAGCCACGCTTTCTAGACTCCAACTGGCTCAAAATGCTGCTGCAAGTCTTCTAACTGGAAGTAGCAGAATCCAACACATGTCACCGATTTTGAAAACCCTACATTGGCTGCCGGTTAGATTCAGAATCGATTTTAAGATTCTCCTCCTAACCTATAAGGCATTAAACAGTCTAGCCCCCGCCTATTTGAGTGTCTTGCTCCATTGTCACAATCCCCCTCGTGTTCTTAGATCCGCAGATCAGCTGCTCCTAACCGTTCCCAAGGCACGTTTTAAAGCTCGTGGTGAAAGGGCTTTCTCCGTCTGTGCACCCAGGCTCTGGAACTCCCTGCCCTTAGTGGTTAGGCGAGCGCTTCAGTCGCCACATTCAAATCTAAGCCTAAAACGCACTTCTTCACATTGGCTTTTAATTCTTAACCTGTTTCATTTTCCACTTGCCTTTTGCTATTTTCTCTATTTTATTTGGTCCCTTGACCTGTTTTTAGTATCTCTGTTTTAATTCTCTCTTAATGTTTATTTTTAATATTTTGCTTTTAGTCCTGCTTGTTGTAACTGTACAGCGCTTTGGTCAGTTGTAATGCTGTGTTTTTAAGCGCTCAACAAATAAATATGGTATGGTAAATGAGGGAGGTGTGTGCAGATTTTGTGCTTTAAACATTAGATGTTACTGCTACTGTCATCGCCTTGTGTAGTTAGAGTTGGCACCATTTTGTGTTTCGGGTACTAGTGTCGCTCCTGTGATGCTAGGGGTGTGCCCTTAGAGGTCGTGACCTCTAATCAATTAAAAGTTGCTCGAGAAGACTAGTTCCTTATCCAAGTTGGCGGCTTCCATAACGCCTTTTGCCTTGTGCTTTGAAAACTAAAAGCTTTACTTTGTCTCTCTGTTTTCGAATCTTGCCTGTATTTTTTTTTACTTTTGATTTTTTTGATCTTTGCCTCACATTTTGTCTTTGGTTACTATTTTCTGACTTTTCGGTTTCGGCATCATTTTAGTATTTAAATTAGTCTTTTTTTTCCCAACAACAAACAATCTTGCTAAGTTACCTCACAGTGCGTTACTTCTTTCACACATACAGTAACATCCGGTGATAGCGAAGTGCACACCTTTCGTCTTCTCCCTTATCTCACCACTGCAGCAAAAGACGGTCCCTCCTGTACTAACGCTCTGTCTCAGTCACCTCTGCTTGAAGTGATACAAGAAATGGGGATACGTCCACCATTAGTTCTCTTGCTGTCACACACACTCATTGTTTTAGCTGAGCTACACAAATTTAGTATGTCTGCAGCATTAAGTGGATAAACACACTAAATTCAATTAAAGTGAATTTTGTGTTTCTGCAATTTGCTACGTGATACAATCAGTCTTAAATTATATATTCAAATGAAAACCATCTATC
The DNA here is from genome assembly GCF_016835505.1 of Polypterus senegalus. Classification (NCBI taxonomy): domain Eukaryota; kingdom Metazoa; phylum Chordata; class Cladistia; order Polypteriformes; family Polypteridae; genus Polypterus; species Polypterus senegalus. Next base: position 174,440,647 of record NC_053163.1, read on the forward strand.
ATAATTGCCAAAAATGTTCCAGGAAGCAAAACATTTGGGAAAAGAAAATGTGTTCTGTGTTACTAGAAAACTTATGTGCAGAACCTCATCAGACTCTTTTCAGTGTAGTCCCACGTCTTGCCCGAGGATGTCTTGACTCTTGTGTCACTCCAGCAGTTTACTCTGCCATCTTGGAACATCCATAATGCAGCCTTCGCTGGGCTCCCATCTCGTTTCTCTTATCTAAACCCCTGAAAGACTGTTTAAGGGGTTTACAGAAGAACTTTGGAAAACTTTTTAACTTGCTTTTACAAAACCCAAATCTGAAAAAGTTCAGATGGTATGAAAAATGCATATAGTATAATCTGATGCTACACAAAGGTTTTTCCTTTGCAATTTTTAAAATGCACAATGTGTTATTCTATTATATGTCTGTATCCAGTGAGACTATTAATGCAGACGACATCTCAAGTGAAACTCGTGCCTCTTTTGCACCTCATGGCCTTGCGTTAGACTTTGTCACCGTGTAGTGAACTAAACAAACGGACTTTGACCCTTTTCCTGATAAATAAATATGGGCATATTACAATGGGTACTGATAATGTCTTGGCCATGTAGCTCGAAATAATTCTTTATAGTCTTTTAAGAATCAATTTGCAAATTCCATTAAGTGAAACAGGCTAACAGCCCATTTCTCTGTGGTATTCATCCTGCTATTTGCTCCCATGTTAGCGTAAAGCAGATTTGACTGAAATGCCCTTTCAAGGCCTGAAATTGTTAACTTTAGAGCAGACTGATTAATAATTAATCTGTTGTTTGCATACTACGCTACCCTATCAGAGTAAGAAAGAAAAAACTCCCTTTATATTGATAAAGTTTAAAAAAAGAAACTCTTTAAAGAGGAGGTTCACTCTCTTCTACCTATGGCTTCATCACTATAGGGTGGTCCAGATCTAATTATGCAATTTTAATTACGCTATAACTTATTAAGTTTATTACATAGAATATCACATAGAGTGGAGTGGTGGCTCTGAGGCTAAGGATCTGTGCTGGTATCCCAAAGGATGCTGGTTCGAATGCCAAAAGAGATCCTACTCTGCTGGGCCCTTAACCTGTAATTACTCGAGGGGTGCTGTACAATGGCTGACCCTGCGCTCTGACCCCAAGGGGTATGCGAAAACTTAACAAATTCCTAATACAAGAAATTGTATAAGGCGAAATAAAGAACAAAAATATAAATAAAAAAAAAAATCACGCAAAAAATCCCAGGCCATCGAGAAATGTGCGAACTGACGACATGAAGAATCGTCTTCGCGCCGAACTGGAATCATCCCCGCATAAAATCAAAGTCATCCAGACGATCTGGATCTGCATAATTAGATCCTGACCACCCTGTACTATTATGATTCCTTGTCAGGCAGATTCTTTTATGTAATGCAACAAATAAGATCACTGTGAGTATTAAGTCTTCAAAGTAATATTTGGTCTTGTGAAAATGTAAGTACATCCCATGAAGTGTTTTTTCTTTTTAAATATATGTGGCCATATCAAGATCAAAATAGTATCTTTAGGTAAAGGTGATGTACTTGTAAATAAAAATAAAATGTTGATTTTAATGAACAAAAAAAAACAAAATGAACTGATACAATATGCTACTTCCATCTGTGGAAAAAGTAAGACCGCACCCGCTCCTCTTTGCCTCTAATGGCTGGTATTGCCCCCTCAAGTTGGCATTTCCTGTAACTGCCTATCGGTTCCTGACATCAACTGGGAGAATGTTTTTCCCCACTCCTCCATGCAGAGTTGTGTAACATTTAAGTGGTCTCTCTTGTGTACTCAGCCCCTTTCATATCCCCCCAAATGTACAAGGTACGCTTTTGGTTGAACTTTAACTGTCTGACTTGATGGTCTCATATTATCTTCAAGCACCCTCTGGTTAATTGAATAATTCCTAGTGGATTCTGTAATGGGGAGCTGCCCAGGCCCTTATGCATAAACAAGCCCCATAGTTTTGTTGACTTTCTTTGACATGGTGACTGGCACAGAGTGACTGGCATTCTGAATCAAAAGAGTTACCAAAACTTGGCTGTTATATCAGCAAAAAGTGGCAACTTTGATGAATCAAAGATTTGAATAACAGTTTGTACACTTAATGATTCCTTGACTTATTTTTGCTTTGCACTCTCCCCCACCATACCATCTCCATAACCTAGCGTATAATTGTGAAAGCTTTAGATTCGTCAAAAATTTCGATCTTCCTTTCTCGATGGATCTCAGCATTTTATGGTCCCCTGATACAGAAAATATCAATATCTCGATGATGGCAGTCTGTCTTTGTGATTGTGTGTCTGTTTATCACAGTTTCTCGTGGGCGTTCTAGAGCTAAAACAGCTGAACGGAAAAATACCAAACTCGGAACTCAAGCCTGTTATGAGATGACGATGTCCTGGTTAGCTTTTGAGCCAAATCTTTGCAAGAGAAGGAGGCAGCCACTAGATGGCGCTTGCATGCACTTTTACATTTTTTCGGCACTTGCCTGCACCTCACTACAAAAGCCCTGCCACACAATGATGACGCTGTTGTAATGACACAGATGAAGAGGCACAACGTCGAAACGTAGCAAATGTCGCGGCTCAACAAGGCTTGAGGTTGTCACTAAACACATCGTCTGTCTGGAGGTTTTTTCTCGATTAATAGGGACTCGTATGCCGGCGATACAACTAAGACATGGTATCAACAGGGTCTTCTTACAAAAGCCAGTGGGGCAGCGAGCACATCCTCTGCACTGGGTAATTCTTAAGAGTCAGCTGACGCCTCTCCAAGTTCACCAATATAGTAAAACTGCTGGGGAGTCATTGGGTTGTTTTTTTGTCCCGAAGACTACACGCAGCTAGTAGACGATATGTAGCATCTGAGTAATACAGAGGTACCGGACGTATTCGCTCGTCGACTCAGTAAAGCCTTAACGAATCGATGAGATGACATTTGCCTCCCAGTCTGCACAACTCTCCTGATAATCACAAATGGAATCTGATGTTGTCTTCCTTTCCCACTTTGTGTTCCTGCAGGTGCCAACAGTAAAGGAATGATTGAAGGACTGAACAAGACCATCTTATCCAGCCTGCCTCGCAGCATTAGTCTGATTGAGGTGGAAAGTGTGCTGATGGGAGTGGCCTTCATCTCGATGTTGATGGTGAGACCCGTAACGTTTGTGCAGTTACCTGTAATGAAGTTCCTTCCCCTGATGGGTCCTGTCTTCTCCTTCGTCAGATATTGATTCTGTGTGGTTCAGCCTATCAGCCCACGGAGGAGATCGACCTCCGCAGCATCGGCTGGGGGAATATTTTTCAGCTGCCATTTAAACACATGCGAGATTACCGCCTGCGGCACCTTTTCCCCTTTTTCATCTACAGCGGATTTGAAGTTCTCTTTGCCTGCACTGGATTTGCCTTGGTATGTGACCGGTGCTTGCAGCCTGACTGGTGGTGACTGTCATTATGATTACGCTTAGCCTGATCTTCTCTCCTCTCATTTCTAATCACAGGGCTATGGGGTCTGCGTTCTGGGCCTGGAGTCATTTTCCAATATCATCATCACCTTTGGATTGTCCGCCGCCATCTTTTCATTGCTGTCTGTTTCTCTGCTGCATCTCCGCCGCCAAGTGATTCTCCTGAGTGGGGCCTTGGTGCACGTCATACTGATCGTCATTCTCTTCATCTGGTCACCGTCTCGTGGGAAGGCATTAAATGAGCCATTTATCCTCATCTTGGCGGCTCTGTGGGGTCTTGGAAGTGCACTGAACAAGACTGGACTGAGCAGTGCGTCATGGTCCATCTAGCTGGGTGACCCCCTTGTCTGCTTGTATTGCTTATCTTTCTGTTTGTCTGAGCCAGGCAGCTTGCTTGTCCTTTCTGTTTGTCTTTTTCTGTTTATTTTAGCTTTTGTGTTATTGAGTATGTTGAATGTAAATGTACAGTGGGATTCAGAGAGTATTCCGGCCCCTTCATTTTTCTGCTGTAGGCGTAATTGTAAAATGGATGAATTTGCCATTTTTGTCCATCAGTCTACCCTTAACAGCCCATAATGACAAGGTGAAAGCATGTTTTCAGGAAGTTTTCCAAATTTATTGAAAATCAAAATATGAAATCTTTCCTTCATAGAAGCATTCAGACCCTCAATTCAGTGCTTTGTAGAAGCCCCTTTGGCAGCGACTATAGCTTCAAGTCTTCTTGGGTAAATCTCTACAAGCTGTGTACACCTGGATTTGGGCAGCTTGTCCCATTCTTCCTGGCAGATCTTCTTGATGCTCTGTTAGGTTGGATGGGAAAGCGTCTGTAATCTTCAGGTCTCTCCTCAGAGGTTTTATGGGGTTTTAAGTCTGGCCTTGTCCCAAGGCCACTCCAGTGTTGTCTTTGTTATATCTTTCGAGTCATTGTTGTGCTTACCATTCCCTAGTCTGTGACCGCGTTTTCTTTAAGGACCTCTCTGTGTTTGGCCACATTCATCCTTCTCTCAATTCTGACTGGTTTTCCTGTCCCTGCCGCTTAGAGAACCAACCCCATAGCATGATGCTCCCACCACCATACTTCACCGTATAGATGGTATTAGGTAGCTGGTGAGCAGTCGCCTGGTCTTCAACACACATGGTGCTTGAAGTTCTGCCCATAACATTCAGTGTTTGCCTCATTAGACCAGAGAATCTTTGTCCTCTTATTCTCAGGGTCCTTTGAACTGTCATATGCCATATGGCCTCCATAAACACCCGCTTGATGGAGTGCTGTTGAGATGGTCCAGATTCTCCCATCTCTTCAATTAACCATTGAAAGACCATTGAGTTCTTGGTGGTCTCCCTGTCCAAGGCCCACTTATGGGAGGTATGGTATGGGAGGGAAGAGTCCTGATGGTTCCAAAGCCTCTGCACAGTTATTTAGGCCACTGGCTCCCAAACTCAATCCTGGGGGATTGAACCCCCTATGGCTTCCATTTTTCATTGGACTCCTAGCCTCATTAAATGAGTCATTATTTTCCAGTTTCTGTGTTTGGGGTCACTATAGGAATTACAAAACTAAGTTTGGTAGAGTTTTATTTAAATGTACTAAGCACTTATATGGAGAATATGGAGTTAGTGTTTTTCTTTTAATTAACAGTATTTTTGTCTTGATTTACATTGTGCTTTTCTGGTTATTTAATTGAGTATTTACTAATTAGTGGGGATCTCAGTTGCTTTCATCATCCAGGGTGTCTGCTGTGCTTGTTGTTAATTATCACTGTTAGGGTTAAATGAAGGGAGTATTTGTAGCTTTAGAAAAAACAGAAATACAGTGATCCCTCGCTATATCGCGCTTCGCCTTTCGGCTTCACTCCATCACGGGTTTTATATATAAGCATATCTAAATATGTATTATGGATTTTTCGCTGGTTCGCAGATTTCTGCGGACAATGGGACTTTTAATTTATGGTACATGCTTCCTCAGTTGGTTTGCCCAGTTGATTTCATACAAGGGGCGCTATTGGCGGATGGCTGAGAAGCTACCCAATCAGAGCATGTATTACTTATTAAATAAAACTCCTCAATGATATACGATATGCTTCCCGTGCGGTGCTTCACATACCTGAAAGCCCAAACAGCTCGTATTGATTTTTGATTGTTTGCTTTTCTCTGTCTCTCTCTCTCTCTCTCTGACGTTCTCTGCTCCTGACGGAGGTGGTGTGAGCAGAAGGGCTGTTCGCACACCGGCTTAGAGGATACAGACGCTCCTCTAAAAAATGCTGAAAGACTACCTTCACATTGCTGCCTTCCTTGTAGCTGCTTTGTCTGGTGGTGCTTCACATACTTAAAAGCCCAAACAGCCCTATTGATTTTTGATTGTTTGCTTTTCTCGCTCTCTCTCTGACATTCTCTGCTCCTGACGCGCACTACTTTGAAGAGGAAGATACGTTTGCATTCTTTTAATTGTGAGACGGAACTGTCATCTTTGTCTTGTCATGGAGCACAGTTTAAACTTTAGACTAAAGGGTGTTATTTCATGTCTACAGGGCTTTAATAATGTTAAAAAACATATTTAGGAGGTCATAAACAGGTTTTCTATGCTCTAACTGTGAAAATATTCAATTTATAAATAAAGAATCCTACTTCTCGAAAATTCTTTTATCGCGGTAGAGTCTGGAACGGATTAACCGCGATACACGAGGGTTTACTGTATATCTAAGCCAGTAACGGTGCTCTGCTATAACGATTGCGTGCAGTAAATATACTTGACCTGAGCAGTCCTCGTTTTCATTCTCTCTTTCTGTACGTTTAGCATTCGTTTGCTCAGAGGTTAATGTGCTTGCTACTTCCTGAGCAGCTCTTCTTCTCTCCACCCTAGCGGCTCGCTTCTTTTCTTCTTCCGTCAGCATCTTTTCATGTTAAAACTGATTAAGCTGGCACTAAGTCTTCAATCCTACCTCAAGAATGATTTAAGATATGAAGAGGTAGGGGAAGTGACAACGAAGCTGGTAGGGAATGAGAACAGCGCCTGTACGCATGTGCCACCCTGCTGACCACTGCCAAGTGTTGATTCTAAAATAAAATAAAATGAAAATAAAAAGAGGAATAAAAATCATCACCCCAAAAGCGGATAGTAGACGCCACGTAGTATATGTGTACCAAATTTCAGGTCAATAGTTCAAACGGTTTGCGAGCTACAGGTGATTTAAAATCCTGGACAGACAAATGGACAGCCACGGTAACGTATTATATAAGAAGATGTCGTATAATTGTACAAATCATACTGCTGTGCTTTCTAAATGCAGAATAAGAGAAGAGAAAACAAGACGAGCCAATTAAATGAGATCCGGTGTTATCGATTCCTATCACCAATTATGGATCTGATTGGAACTGGGGAACCACTGGTTTAGGCCACTGTGCTCCTTGGACCCCTTCAGAGCTTTAGAAATACTTTAAACCCCTCGTACTGTTCTATGCCTCACCACAATCTGACCATGGCTGTGTTCAGAGAGTCCCTTGGACTTCACAGTTTGGTTTTTGTCCTTCCTTTTTGTATCTTCTAGGGACTTCATAGGGACACACGTGCCTTTCTAAACGAAGTTCGGTCCATTCAGTTTGCCGCAGGTGGACTCCTGTCACATTCTAGAAACATCTCAAGGAGAATTAAAACAAACAGGATGATCTGACCACAATTTGACGTGCCACAGCCAAGGGTCTGAACACTTCTAAGAATGAGAGATTTCAGTTTTTGCTTTTTAATAAATTTGCAGACCTTTCTGCGGTTGTGTTGGCACTTTATCCTTATGGGTTATTGAATGTAAGATGGATGGGCAAAAATGGCAAATGTATTATTTTAAAATTAATTCTAAATCATAATAAAGTGTGCAGAAAGTGAAGGAGTCAGAAGACTTTTTGAATCCACTGTAATCTTGTCATGTGCCTATCGGTAGCTTTCATTTGATTGAGCTAGAATGTGCCTTCATGGACCTTTAGCTTCCATCCCACCAGGGCCATCTTTACAGCATCACAGGCCTCCGGGGAAAAGTAATGCGCTGGGGTCCCTGTTTTGATAGCAAAACGGTAACATCCATAGGCATCAGAAACATCGTGGACCCCTCGGCCAGTGCCCATATGTTAATACGGCCCTGCATCCCACCACTGATATACAGAAAAACGTGATACCTAAAAGCAGTGGCTGAGTTGATTTTGAAAACCAGTCATCCAAAAGCAGAGTACTGGTGTGGACGGTCTACAGCGGAGTTAAACATGTTGGTCCGTCAGCACGGCTGCTGATACAAGCGGCTATTTTCTTAAAACAAGGAGTCCTACAGGTGTGTTCTGTGGCTGAGTGAGCTGCAGAGCGCCAGCATATCGCAGAGAGTCCTAGAATGTCCCCTCCATGCCCTGCTGAACATCAGGCTCACATTTGAGGAAGGTGATGGTTCTGAGTTTTCAGGAATTACCTGTTGGAAACTGAGATCAGTCACAAATTGGTGGGGTGATCTCCTTGATGTGCCTTTCATTGGTGTGATCAGAGAAGGACCCCGGTGTATATCAACAAATGATATAATTAGGGCCAGGGGGGTCCAAACTCTTGTATGATAATGTAATCTGCTCCACTAGGTAGCTTGGTCCTCGATGTCCCGGTGTAGAAGCTTTCCTGCCATGGATTGACCCCACTTTTTGCCTTTTTTCATGGCCACTACAGGGTAATGGAGATCCTCCCGGCAGTAAATGTTCTGGGGTGGTATGCTGGTTCAATGGAAGCTCTTGAAGGTGCAGTTAGTCTTGGAAACTTGATGGTTGTCTTTGTGCATGTCGGCCTCATCTACAGTAATGTCCTTTTCTGTCGGCAGCTCTTCTTGGGATGCTGTATGAAGATAAAGAACGGCAAGACTTCATATTCACCATTTACCACTGGTGGCAAGCCATGGCGATCTTTGTGGTGTACCTTTGGGCTGGACTACCAATGAAGGTAAAGTGACATTGTGACTTGTAATGGATTGTTCCAGAAAGCTGAGTGGAACTTGTTTGGATCTAATAGGCACTTTAATGTATTTGATGGGGTGGGGAGTTGATGGCCGAACCCTAGAATGAGTCAGCTGAACGGTCTGATGATTATAGGTGCAGTGTGGCCAGAGGTTTTGAGAATGACACAAATATGAATTTTCACAAAGTTTGCTGCCTCCATTTTTACTCCAGAATGTTTTGAGGAGTGAGCAGATGAATTGCAATTAATTGCAAAGTCCCTCTTTCCCATGAAAATGAACTTCATCCTAAAAAACTCTGCACGTCAGCCCTGCCACAAAAGCACCTGTCGACATCATTTCAGTGATCCTCTTGTTCACACGGGTGAGAGTGTCGACGAGGACAAGGCTGGAGATCACTCTGTTTGCTGACTGAGTTGGAATAGAAAAGTGAAGAAGGCGTGAGGGCGTCCAAGAAAGTCCAGCAAGCTCCAGGACCGTCTCCTAAAGTTGATTCATGGCTCGGGATCGGGGCACCATCAGTGTAGAGCTGGCTTAGGAATGGCAGCAGGCAGGTGTGAGTGAGGCAAAGACTTTTGGAGGATGGTCTGGTGGGTATCAAAAAGGGCAGCAAAGAAGCCAAGGAAAGCATCAGGGACAGACTGATATTCTTCAGAAGGTACGGGGATTGGACTGCTGAGGACTACTGGGGTAAAATCATTGTCTCTGATGAATCCCCTTTCTGATTGTTTGGGGTATCCGGAAAAAACGAAAATATAAGCAGCGCTACCATCAGCCCCGTGTCAGGCCAACAGTAAAGCATCTAGAGACCATTCATACAGTATGTGGGGTTGCTTCTTAGCCAAGGCAGTGGGCTCACTCACAATATGGCCTAAGAACACAGCCATGAATGAAGAATGGGACCCAAACTTCCTCCGAGAGCAACTTCTCCCAACCATCCAAGAACGGTTTGGTGACCAACAATGCCTTTTCCATCATGATGGAGCACCAGGCCACACAGCAAAAGTGGGAACTAAGTGGCTTGGGGAACAAAAACATCGAAATTTGGGGTCCATGGCCAGGAACCTCCCCAGACCTCAATCCCATCGAGAGGCGGGTGGGCAAACAAAAACCCGCAAATTCTGATAAACACCAAGCATTGATTATGCAAGAATGTGCTGCCATCAGTCAGGAGTTGGCCCAGAAGTTGATTGCGAATTGCGGAGGTCTTGAAAAAAAACAAGGGTCAACACTGCAAATATTGACTCTTTGTATAAACTTAATGGAATTGTTGATAAAAGCCTTTGAAACTTATGAAATGCTTGTAATTCTACTTCGGTATACCATAGAAACATCTGACAAAAAGATCTAAAAACACTGAAGCAGCAAACTTTGTGAAAACCAACACTTGGGTCATTCCTTTGGCCACGACTGTAGCTGTTTTTACATTCTCCTGTAGGCAAAGTTGTCCATCATGCTGGTGACGTTGATAATCTCCTCGCTTTCCTACTGGTGGATGGAGCGTCGCCTGGCACAGAGAGATCCTTTCCGCATTCCCCGCATCCCTCGGCCAAAGCACAAGGTTCTTCTTCTCATTCTTGTCTGAGAGAGTTGCGTGCATTTAGATCTAAACACTTGAGTAACACACTGTTGTCTCAACAGGTCAAAGGTTATCGGTACATGGAGGAAGAAAACTCAGATGAATCGGACTCGGAGAAAGATGGAGAGAAGGAAGGAGACGATGGTGACACCAGTTCATTTGTGGGTGGAGAAGAAGGCGGAGGAGGCCTCGAAGGACAAGATGGCCACGGCCACAAACGCAGGAGAGTCGCCGCTTATGAGCAGGCCCAGGAGACCGAGGAGCAAGAGGAGCCCGCCGTGGCCTAACCTGAATTTGACTGCACCCGATACCTTTCAGGCTCCATGTCGAATCTTCAAAATGATGACTTAACCCTTGTCTCTGTTTGGACCAGGCAAGCCAACTGGTCCAAAAGAAAATGCTTGAATGCAAACTTATTTTAATTTTGATGATACATGACTGTACCTTATATTATGAAGAATTTTGCATCTGAAGGTTTTGTATTTTTTTTTTTTTTGTTGTTAAAGAAATCGGGTATAAAGGTAACATGGAAAGAGGTAAACAAACACTGCTGGTTTCGCTTTGCATCTAACGATCATTGAAGTTGTTTTCTCGTCTTCACGAATCTGTGACAGTGGGGAGTCGATGAATTCCTTCATGCTATGGAAGACATCGGGCCCACCTAGGCAGTTCCACTGGTGCTGCTTGTCATTGCAGCTCACCAGACTTTGGGATGAACGCCAATTCTTGTCATTGTCTTTCGTGGAGAGGACACTTGGCTGCCAGTTGTTCAGGTCGGATCTTTTCGTTATGTCGCCAAATAGACTCCTGCTGGCCATTAGGACCAAATTAAATGGGTAGAATTTGTCAGTGCCATGTTGGGTGGTCTCCTTCTAACCAGAAGGTTTTTATGCTCTCTCTTTCTCTCTTTTGTTAATTTTTTTAAGAAAAATTCAATTAAATTTCCTGGTGAGATAGGTGAAGGGGTGTGGGGGGTGGGGGTGATTGACATATTTCTGTAAAATCTGTTTCTTTCAGGTAAGCACAAGCTGCTAATACATTAATTTTCTTCTAGATAATACACTCTATGAGCCTTTTCAGTCTGGCTTTCGAACACAGCACAGCACTGAGACAGCTCTACTCAGAGTAGTCAATGATCTTTTCCAGTCTGCATATTGCGGTTTCCTTAATATTCTCCTCCTTCTTGACTTAAGTACAGCGTTTGACCCTGTTAATCATGAAATCCTCCTGTCACATCTCTCTGCTGTAGGCATCTCTCGCTTAGCCCTTCAATGGCTCACATCATAGGCAACAGCTTGTCACACTTGGCCGATATAAATCCTCCACCTCACCTGTGTCGCATGGTGTACTTTTTCTACTTTATATCCTTCCTTTGGGTCAGATTATTCGCAGACATGGCCTTAACTTCCACCGTTATGCAGACGATATACAGATATATCTTAGTACAGACTCCACTACAGATACACCTCCCTGCACACTTGCTGACTGCATCACTGATCTTAAGCTATGGATGGAAAATAACTTTCTCAAACTTAATGCCAAAAAAAACTGAAGTGTTACTGGTGGGTCCAAAATCCCAACTTTCTAAGGCATCCAATTTCGCTATTTCTGTTGATGGTACGCTTGTCAAACCTGCTCCTGTTGTCAGAAATCTTGGTGTTTTGTTTGATTCATCACTTAACTTTGAGCTACACATGAGGTCTCTTTTCAAAATTTCATTCTATCATCTCTGTAACATTGCCCGCCTCTGTCCATTTCTGTCCTTTAATGATGCTCACACTCTGGTTCATTGTTTCATAACGCCTCGTATTGATTACTGCAATTCCTTCTTCATTGGCCTCCCTGCAAAATCTATACAGAAACTACGATACATTCACAACTCCGCAGCCACACAAAGCGTTCTGCTCACATCTCCCCTGTTTTCTCCCTTTCTACACTGGTTACTGGTTCCATCAAGGATTAAATTCAAGATTCTTCTTCTCACCTTTAAAGCCTTACATAACCTTGCCCCCCTCTACCTCTCTCAGTTCCTAGCTCCTCACACTCCTTGTCGCTCTCTCAGCTCCTCGAGCAGTTATCTCCTTACTGTCCCACGCACCAGACTCTCCAACCCTGGACAGGCAGGTCCTTCAGTGCTAGAGCCCCTCAACTCTGGAACTCTCTTCCTCAGTCTCTCCGTGATTGCTCTATTTTCTGCAGTTTTAAATCTCAAATGAAAACTTTTGTCATCTGTGTAATTTTTTTTTTTTCTCTGTATGTAAAGCGACCTTGGGTTTGTGAAAGGCGCTCAATAAATGTAACTTATTATTATTATTATTATTATTATTATTACATTGCACTGAGCTGGGCATTTTCTGTAAATAACATGTGGATGTTGACAACACATATTAAATTGTTTTTCTCTCTAACTTTATGGCGCAATGCGTTATATTGAATGCTCGCTGCGTAATTTCCTAAGATAATGGACCTCAGTTATAGCAGCGTCGGTTAACTGGATGCATCAGAAGTACAGTGGTACCTCAGTATACGTCCATAATCCATTCCAGATCCTTTGACTTATACCAAACAGGACGTATACCAAACAAATTTTTCCCATAAGAAATAAAGAGAAAATGATTAATCCGTTCCCATGAAAAAAAATCCTATTATTATTGGCATATTATACATTGATGGAGTTGTATAAAATAATTTAAACACTGCTTAATATTAAAATACATAAATACAAAAGCAATTAGATGAAATAAATGCAAATTTAACCTTACTTTACTTTTTAATAGCATCTTTGTTTTTCACAATTGTAGATACCGTTGTTCTCGGCATATGGTATGCAGCAGCCATGTCCCGGATACACATGCCACCTTCATACTTTTAAGTAATCAATTCAAATTTACGCGAAAAAACACAAAATCACGTGAAAATTCACAGAGAGTTATAGCGCGGGTTGTTCACTGAATGCTAGCAACAGGCATACTGACGCTCGTGGGCAGTTGTGGCTTTGTCTCGAGAGAAGAAAACAAGGGTAGCGCGCCGTGTTCTAGCACACAAGTCGTATTCCAAACAAAGGTCGTATACTGTATTATCGTGGTATTTCCCTCTTCCCTCGAAAGTCTGAATATATATAGTCTTTAGAAAAAGCTTACGAAAAAGTTACAGATGACAAGGATGAATGTTCCAGGGAGGCGTTTGATTTAGCAATCGATGTTCATGATGCCTTTCTGACGACCAGGGCAGTCTTCGTCCGTTCCTCTTCTTCTTCTCCTTCTTCTTCTTTGCTTCTCTCTTCTTCTCCCTTTGCTTCTCTCTATATTGCTTTTCAAACCAAGGCATATTTATTATGAAATGTCATGCCTTGATTTCAAAACACATGCACCTGATTGGCTGGCTGTCAAAATGATTGATGAATTAATTCACTGTCCATTTTCCCACACAACAACACCTTTGATGTACTCTGAAGTATCAGTAGTTCTTCCTGTCCCAGGCTGTAAACCAAACTGTTGTTCCAGATGTCCATCCATAAAGTAATCAATAGCCTGAGGTATCAGCTCAGCATTCTTTTCCAGGCTGTAAACCAAATTAGCATTAAGCTATGAACAAAAAGTAAGATAAAACCTGCTTTAATTTGTCTAAGTTCATCTGTTGTCATGTCTTGAACAAAATATAATGGAAACCAAAATGTACAGATTTTATACACCATAACATATACCAAGCAAAATTTTTTTGCGTCCAAACAAGATGTATACCAAGGTACCGCTGTACTATGTAGCTAACCAAGTACTTTTCTGTATACAAGATTTGTTATTTATTTAACTTTTTTTCTTTACCAGAGGCTAATACGAGGGCTGATTGAAAAGTAACAAGACTGTCCCCGTTTCTCTTTCTGGGAGGCAGACGTAGAAATGCGGTGCAGGTGTTTGTGAACGACATATAGTGATGTGTGTGTGTATGTGACCCTGCAGTTGGACCGCCGTATTATATGGTGTTCTGTCACAGCGAGTGGAAGCACCATGGGATGTGTCATCATGGCGGACGAAGAAGACATTACCATTAGGCTATAGCAGAGGTGTGTGATTGAATTTTGTGTTAAGCTTGTGAGCTGTTGTAATGAAACTCTTTGAAATGATTCTGCGGCGATGAGGCGATTAGCTGTTCTGCTGTATTTCGGTGGTTGAAGCACATTAAGGTCGGCAAAATATGAATGAATGAGGAAGTGGGTTCAGGGAAGCCATCCACCAATGGTAATGGATGTTAGTATTGCCATTGCTTAATGGACTGTTGCAAAAACAATAAGGAAGAAAAATTAGATTTGGGGGTGGTCACATAGTCATCTAGGGGTAGTATGGTTACTGTGCATGAAGTGTTTTGGTATGCTTTCCATATTAAAATGTAGCATTTATCTTAGAAGTAGGATTGTAAGTTATTTTAAATGTTTAACCTATATATTACTGCATTAGTGTTCTTACAACCCCCATAATTGAACTGAATTGGTATATTCTAACTATTTCTAGCCTCTCTGACTATACATGTAAGATGTGGAGGGCACACGGTTTAAAACTGTGCCTTATGTGCCCAGATACATGAAAGACAATGTGCTCTATTGAAGGTACAGCACCGTACGTTTAAAGCGTACTGAAGAAGAAGTAAAGCATGTTTAAGTATAGAAACAACTAAAGTTTGACAAGAAAGGCTAAGTTTAGAGAAGATACATTTTTTCACATTTTTTTTTGTCTTTTATTCTACATGTATAACAACCTTTTTTCTTTATTCTTGTGTAGACTGTTTGCTTTGAATTTACCTTAAATCTTTTATAACAAACTTCTTTCAGCACGCGTTTGACCTGTGCTCGATCCTGCCTTTCGCACCCGCAGCTACGAGCATAAAAGGTTAATAAATAACATCTAATCTGTTCAGGTCTAGCAGGAAACGAGATAAAGGTCAAGTGAACAAGAAGGTTATGGGTGATGGTTTCAAAAGTGCCTGACTGGCATGTGCCCAGGAATATTTGACAGTTGGCACATAACACAGAAACTCCATCAAAGAATAAAGAGTTGAACCCAAGAAGTACAGCAAAGTATTATAAGGGGCCCCAATGTAGTGAAACAAGACTTTTATTTTGGGTGTGTAAGTTAATGAACCAATCAGACTAAATATCAGATGTTGTTTAAGCCTGAATTCAGCTCAGCTATGCCAATTCAGTTGTCTATAAACGTGTTTCTTTGTCTTTGCTCTGTGAAGCCTCTGCATGGGGTCCTTCCCTTAGTGGACTGCTCTGACGGGGTGCTCCTTCTTCATGAGGAGAAATTAATTCTTTAATGGCTGATGTCGACTTTTGTCAAAAGGAGGAGTTGACGATGGTTAATCAACTGTAAACTGTGACAAAATCAACCGTTACGTTGGACTCTCGTTGCTAGAAGAAAAGTTAGATTCATTGGTTTGACCGAGATTCCGTGCGCTCACATGCGTAGCAAGGTGCACACAATGGCAAAAATGGCACTGACATCTGGCGAGAGATCAAAGCGAATGTGAAAAGTAAAATACTCCATGGATGACGTCTTGCCTATCATCTCTGAACTGGACTATGACTTGTCGGACTCAGATATTGATACGAGTGATTGAAAGCAAATATTAGGTTCCAGCTTCAACTGATTGGTCCCCAGCTATTTGTGGTACTGACAATGTTCTCCAGGGAGGACTGCCACTTAACAATGACAAGAGGTATCTGGGAGGTATCTGGTAGTTGAGTCATGGCATCTGGACGTCTTTCTTGTTAGGTAGATATGTTTCAATGCTTAGTCTACCGAAGAGCAGTGAAATGTATCTACCTAACAAGAAAGAAGTCCAGGTGCCGTGACTCAACTACCAGATCATTTCACCTGGATGACTGAGAATCTTCACAGACAATGACAAGAGGTAGAATCCAGACTGTAATGCACTGCGACCGTGACCGCCCCTGCTGCTGTCCCAGCCATGTGAAGACAGCCTGGCAGCAAGCCTGCCATTCATTCTTGGCAAACTGGCAGCCACAGCATGCAGCAACAGACGTCTTATGTTGATTTCTGTGTGAAAGCATCATTTTTTTGGTAATGGACAAGCTTCCTCCTGCCTGGTTTATAGGGGATTTCTGGCTTATATTTTGCACTACTTACTTGACTAATGCCTTTACCCAAGATGACTGGTGACATTTATGATACAATTGGTTCTGTTTCTTTTGGTTTTCCAATTGGAGAGTGCAGGCCGGTCAAGTGACTTGCTTGTCATCCCACAGTGTGGAACCCACAACATCAGGGTTTGGAGTCCAAAGTATTAACCACTATGCCATACTGCCTGCCTGTCTAGCATAAGCCATGCCTGGATTAATAAGAAGTTCTTACTTAATGATAAATGTTTATTTCTTCCAAAATTCCCAGAGAGAATTTCTGATTTCTTAAGCTCAATTGTGATGTCTTTTCACATCAGTTCATAAGCATTGGCAATGGTGACATCCATAAGGGTGGTGGATGGTTTCCCTGAATGCGCTTCCTCACTCACTCGCATTTTGCTGACCTTAAAGTTTTTCCACCACCGAAATACAGCAGCGCGGCTAATCGTTTCATCACTGCAGTAACACTTTGAAGAGTTTCCTTCAGTCACACACCTCTGCTGTAGTCTAACAGGAATGTCTTCTTTGTCTGCCATGATGACATATAGAAGCAGGGCTGGATTAACCATTAAGCAAAATAATCACATGCTTTAGGGTACCAAGGGAAGGGGGCACCACAGATATTTTCCATTGCCGGGTTTACCATACTTCATGTGGTGTGAAAGTGCTAATGGTGCAGCTGAACCAGGTTCCACATAAAGAGGCTCCCACATTAAATGAAAAACATTACATACTGTGGTCTGAAAGGAGAGTCAATTATTATGCAGGCTGAGAGGGGTTCCCAAACCTTTTCATATGACTGTTGTGGTCCCCGGCCGGGCTCGGAGGGCTTTTGCCTCCTCCAGACCGCGAGGGGGCGTCCGAACTTGTTATGTTGGGGGCCGCGGGTAGAGGGCTTGGAAGCCCAGCCCTGTAGGGACCCGTGGCCACTGCCAGGTGGCGCCCCGATGCCGGTTTATCCCGTGTGGTCCTCGGCCAGGAGGACGTGAGGAGGGCTTGTGCCTCCTCCAGACCGCGAGGGGGCGTCCGTCCTGGTTCTGTTGGGGGCCATGGGTCGAGGGCATGGAAGCCATACCCTGTAGGGGACCGTGGTCACCACCAGGCGGCGCCCCGATTCCGGTTTATCCCGTGTGGTCCTCGGCCGGGGCTGGAGCCCGGCCAGGACTCCTTGGAGGACCAGAGGAGGGTGTGTGCCTCCTCCAGACCGAGTGGGGGCGTCCGTCCTGGTTATGCAGGGGGCCTCGGGTAGGGGGCTTTGAAGCCCAGCCCTGTAGGGACCCGTGGCCACCGCCAGGCGGTGCCCCAGTGCCTAATTGTCCCTGGAGCCCAGCACTTCCGTCACACCAGGAAGTGCTGGGGGGAAGACTTTGTGTGGCGCCCGGAGAGCTGCCAGGAGGACAGCCGACACTTCCGCCACGCTGGGGCGTGGCTAAGGAGGGGATACTGGGAACACCTGGGGCTCATCCGGGAGCATTACATAAGGGGCCGCCTCCCTCCAGTCAGAGGTGGAAGTCGGGAGGCAGAAGGACGGAGCTTGAGGAAGGACTGGAGGCGGCCAGGAGAAAAGAGGCACAGGACTGTGTGGCCTGGACTTGGGGGAATCGGTACTGAAGGCACTGGGGTTCGTGAGTACACGTGACTTTGAATAGTGTGTAAATAGTGTAAATAAACAGTGTGTGGGTGCAAAATATGTTGTCCGCCTGTGTGTGTCCGGGCCAGCGTTCACAATACATACATACATATCTCTCTATTATAAAAAAAAATCCTGTGGGAGGGAATGACTAGGAGACGATATGTGATCTTCACCTTAAGATCACGAAAGACACTTAAAAGACCCGCGAGACGAAAGAGAATGGCCACCGAGCGTCTTGCGACGACCGTAAACATGAGAATTTGTGCCAAGAGATTGACCCAGAAACGTCTTGTGGGGACGTAGAACATGAGATTCTTGCAAGACACGCCATACTTACAAGCAATATCAAATAACACCACGAAGAGAAAAACCATCACTCGTGTAAATGCTTTGAGCACACATAGATTCAGGGCTCTCAGCGCATATAAAGCCTATAAGGACAATACGTTATAAATGAAAAGTCGACGACTAAACGAAGAGGAGAAAGCAGCACAGAGAAAGAGACCCAAAAGCATTGGAGAGAAGAAAATGCGAAAAACAAAATGAATAATCTAGGTGCAAATGATGAGGGGTTGGAGAGGGTGCTAGAAAGTTGTGTTTAGGGTTACGAAGTCGGCGATTGTTCAAGTAAAACTGTTGTGACACTTTATCATGTCAGTCGCTACACTATCAAAGAAAAGATAGTAAAGATCGCATTAGCGCAGACAAAAGGAAATTAATCATCAGGACCAGGTGTAATTGAAAAAATAGCAGGACAAAGCGAGGTCAGAAATAAAGGCAAAGAGCAGAAAACTAAGTCTTTTCGCCTTCGCATCATTCAATGCACAAAACGTGGATTTACACAATAATGGACCATACGCTATGACACTGAAAGGCAACTTTTTTCGAGTTGCAGCGCACTAAGTCCAAAAATTTTATTTCGCGGTGCGCCTGAGGGACTGCCCTTAAATAAAGTCGTGACGACACAATCTACGGACAACCGCCAATAAAAACAGTTAATTTTATAAGTTTGAAAGACCTTTTTATTAATAAAGGAATCAAAGGATAAATCTTAAATTTAATTAATGTGAACGTTGAGATTGTTTTTCAGTACATATGAGAATGATGCGAGGATCAATTTTCGAAAGACAGACACACATTTCCTTGTCGATCATTTGAAGTCTCTCGCTTTTCTTAGACTTCATTTCCGTAAGTTTTCCGTCATCTGTTTTTCCAACATAAAATATATTTTTTAAAACATTATCTTTTTAATCAAGCAAAAGTTCAAAAGCACTAGCAATTGGAAGTATTTTACCAAAGTTTTCGCGGCACCCCTAGAAAATTCCGCGACACACCGCACACCGGTTGCCCGACAATGCGCTATGGGAATCTGTGGTCCGGCAACAGTTAAAGCAACAACAAGTTTAATTTCAAAGAAAACACAATTCGGTCAGGTGTAAATTTATAATCACGGAGAGGCGATCACAACGTGAGCAGCATTATACGTCCTGCGAGAAAGACATGTAACCACGCCCAGGGCCGGAAGTAAAGAACAAGTATTGTTTTTACAAAATTTTTTAAAGAAAAGTGAAAATAATGCAGGTGGCATGGTGGCGCAGTGGTAGCGCTGCTGCCTCACAGTTAGGAGACCTGTGGTTCGCTTCCCGGGTCTTCCCCGTGTGGAGTTTCCATGTTCTCCCCGTGTCTGTGTGGTTTTCCTCCCACAGTCCAAAGACATGCCGGTTAGGTGGATTGGCGATTCTAAATTGGCGCTTGGTGTGTGGGTGTGTTTGTCTGTGTCCTGCGGTGGGTTGGCGCCCTGCCCAGGATTGGTTCCTGCCTTGTGGCCTGTGTTGGCTGGGATTGGCTCCAGCAGACCCCCGTGACCCTGTGTTTGGATACAGTGGGTTGGAAAATGGATGGATGGATGAAAATAATGCATATGTAACAATTCCCATGAAAATAACAATCTCTTTAAATTGTATATCCGGTAAACCAAACACAGGAGTGGGCGAGCGAAGCGAGCAGGGGGCAGAGCCCCCTAGTACAATAACAATAATCAAATAATAATAGAGGTTAATGATATACAGTATATTAACCCTGCAAATACAACAAAATTCAAATCTCGTAAATGCCACATGGTCCACCGAGGCTCACGTGATTGTTCTTGTCTTGGTCATGTCGGCGGTCCCGTTCAGTCATCCACTGAAGCGCACCGTTGCCAGATGTATGAGAAGTATCATATATGTGCAATAATATTATGGCATGTACGATAATACATAGCATACCATTATCATGCATTTTATATGATAATTTTGAAAAAATGTTAATTTGTACTTTTATAAGGAAACAAAAATGAATACTTTTAATGTGTTTTAAATTTGCACACAGAGATTCCCCTTATGACATGCGGTGCTTAGATATGTATGGGGACACCAAATTCTAAGTGTGTAGGACCTCCAGTGGTCTTAATTGAGCCTGGTGTACGGGGTGCTTCCACTTTTTGTGACAAAACACTGAAGAATACGGCGAACCAACCGCAGGTTCGATGTACGTTGTTCACAAACACCTGCCCAGCATTCCCATGCCTACCTCCCTGAAAGGGAAATGGGGACATTCTTGTTACTTTTCAATCAGTGGAGCACCGTAGTAAATTGTAAATGCCCACCTTGTTGACGCACACAGAGATTGTTTGATGTTCTTATCCAAAGGGACATCTTAGACTTGTCACTTCCGCTCTGCCAAATGCACTAAGTTCACCAAGGGGGATCAAACAAAGCCTATCCTAGTATGACGATCATGCTCAAATCACCAGGGAGGCTCACCCAAACTTCCCTCAAGAGATGACCATTCGATTGAGCTCAAATAAACATGGTGGCCAAAGGTGGGTCATGAAGACACTTACAAGGGGAAAAAGCGGATCACGACACCAAAAAGGTTAAAAAACACTGCTATGGAGCTTGGACTTTATTGTGAACTCTGTGCTATGATGGGACATTCTTCATGAATATTAATGTCCAGCGTCTGTCCGGGTGTTTTCTACGCTTTGGTGACTGTTGAATTAATTTATTTACAAAGATGGGTGTGTAATAAATTGTAAGTATCAGCTATTCTGTATTTTCTACATAATCGGAAAATGAATTAAAAAAAAAACAGATTAAGACCCCCAAGGACCCCACCGTGTCTCACGCATACACACACTGGCCACTTTATTACGTTCACCTGTTCAACCACTTTTTAACACAAATGTCAAATCAGCCAATCACAGGGCAGCAACTCAATGCGTTTCGGCCTGTAGACCTTGTCAAGCCGATCTGCTGAAGTTCAAACTGAACATCAGAATGGAGAAGAAAGGAGATTGGAGTGACTTTGAACGTGGCATAGTTGTTGGTGTCTGACAGGCTGCTCTGAGTATTTCAGAAACTGCTGATCTACTGGGATTTTCACACACAACTATCTTTAGGGTTTACAGAGAATGGTCTGGGAAAAAAAAGAAAATATCCAGTGAGCAAAAATACCTTGTTGATGTCAGAGGAGAATGGCCAGACTGGTTTGAGCTGATATGATAGAAAAGCAACAGGAACTCAAATAAGCACTCATTACAACTGAGGTATGCAGAAGAGCATCTCTAAACACACAACACATCGAACCTTGAAGCAGATGGGCTACAGTAGCAGGAGACCACATCGGTTGCCACTCCTGTCAGCTAAGAACAGGCAACTGAGGCTACAATTCACACAGGCTCACCAAAATTGGAAAATAGGAGACTGGAAAAACGTGTCTCGATCTGCTGCGACGTTCTGGATGGCAGGTTCAAAATTTGGTGTCAACAACATGAATGCAGGGATCCATCCTGCTTTGTATCAACGGTTCAGGCTGCTGATGGTGGAGTAATAGTGTGGGGGACATTTTCTTGACACACTTTGGGCCCCTTAGTGCCAAATGAGCATTGTTTTAACTGTCACAGTCTACCTGAGCATTGCTGCTGACCATGTCCATCCCTTTATGATCACAATGTACTCATCTTCTGATGGCTCCTTCCAACAGGATAACACGCCATCTCACAAAATTCAGATCATCTCAGACTGGTTTCTTGAACATGACAATGAGTTCACTGGACTCAAATGTCCTCCACAGCCACCAGATCTCAACCCCATAGAGCACCTCTGGGATGTGATGGAACGGGAGATTCACATCATGGATGTGCAGCTTACAAATCTACAGGAACTTCGTTTTGCTTTCATTTCAACATGGAGCAAAATCCCTGAGGAATGTTTCCAGCACCTTGTTGATTCTATACCACAATGAATTACACCATTTCTGAAGGTAAAAGGGGGTCCAAGCAGGTACTAGCATGATGTACCTAATAAAGTGGCTGGTGAGTGTATGTTTACAATTTATGAATATTAAGTAAAAATAGAATGAGCCAGGAGGGTGGTCACCCTCAAAGATTTAAGCGAGTGGCCACTCGTACAAATCAAGGTGGGGTGATATCATTTACATTTAACTGCGTACATGTTTTACACGGAAAAGCAGGAGGTAAAAACAGAAACAGAAAAATTCTATTTCTTTTTTCTTGCATTATTCCAAGGTGCCGACTTATGTTGGTTTAACGATTACCATTATTTTTTAATAGGTTTACGTTAGGATACACTTTTTTTTCCTTGTGTTCTGCCCCTTTAAATCAAGAAGAATGTGTAGCGACAAGTCATAAATTGCAAGAAAGCAAGGCCTTAATTGATAAAGTGCACTGCCATTAACGTGCAATCAGAAGGCCAGCTAAGCAAACCAAAGAGAAACATGAGGTCACAACAAGGCCAGCTGCAGATCAGCTCAACTTGGGACTGATGTTATTTCGCTTGTCACTGAGACAGCACACGTAGACCTGAGGGTCTTCTCCACTTAGTACCATTCTTTGTTGTTTGGTCCTGATCTGCCGCTGGTATGGTATCTCAGATACTTCAACTGACCCGGGATGTCCAACTTGTTTATCTGCTAGCAGGTTAGTCAGACTGTGTTTGTCAGAATTGTGACTTTGATGAAGATCAGACCACATCTTATTAGTTATCAAAGCTGAAATTCAGGGAAACCCAAAGGGCTCACTTACTTTTTCTTGCAAGAGTATCCATCCATTTACAGTCTGATCCTTTTGAGTCGATTTTAGGGTTTGGAGAGCTGGAACCCAGTCTGTCAGCACTGGTGGAAGTTCAGGACTAACCCCAGATGAGATGGTGGTGGGATTCTAGGTTTGCATTACTTGACATCTCCCATTGTGGCTGAGATGCCCCACTCAGCAGTGAACTTGATGGGCATCTTTGAGAATTTGTAAGAAAAATGAGGGGTAAACCAGGAGAGAATGTAAAGGTGGATTTGTAAATTAGCACTGCAAATTACTCTGCCACCATGCCACCCGGTGGTAGTGGTACACGGTGAAAATGCTAGGAGTTTGAAGGTGGTCATTTGAATGAATACGGAGGGTGACTAAATACCAAAATATGCTAAAACCTGTTCCAGATTTTTCATTTGGTGGGCAGCAGACCCTCAGGTCCTCACCCATTGTGTTACATTTGGTTATATAAATGTTTTTGCCCACTCTTCCCCTTATTAGTTTAACAAGG
This sequence comes from Polypterus senegalus, assembly GCF_016835505.1. Taxonomy (NCBI): domain Eukaryota; kingdom Metazoa; phylum Chordata; class Cladistia; order Polypteriformes; family Polypteridae; genus Polypterus; species Polypterus senegalus. The sequence continues at coordinate 174,464,049 of NC_053163.1, forward strand.
TGATGCATTTCTCAAACAATCACTGACCATCTTGATTCATTCTCAAACTGTGAAGATGAGGCACCAAACAAACACGGATGGGTTTTCAATTCATTTTTTTTTTAATTTTAATTAATGACCTATTACATCCAAGTGGCGTAAAGATCCTTGTCATTGTTCACCTTGAGAAATGGGTAATAGGGCATGAGGAACAGTAGCACCATTGTAGTGACCATGAGCAGGAGTTGGGCAGATGAAGGATCCAGAATTGTCCTACCTGCTCTGTAGCCCCCACAGTATCTTGGAGCAGAGAGTGGTGCTTGCATCACATCGGTGATTCAGGATGCCCTAGGATCTGAATAAGAATGATGGAGGTGAGGGAGAGGAAGCCTAGTGCTGGATCCTGCGTACAGACTGGATCTGCGGTGTCTGGGCATGGGAGCCCCAGTTCTTCCAGTGCTGATAGTCCCCACTGTGTCGCTCACACTCCAAAATGTACTGGTATCCTCGGTATCCAGGGTACTGGTAGCACACCCACCTGACATGGACAAAGAGAGACATGCAATTATTAAGTAGCAGTTCAGATGGTCTAAAGCTACCTGGCAACATAGTCTTAAAAGATTTATTAGCGAGGGAGTAAATATTTATAAACGGGGCTTGAGAATTGCTGTGGACTCCCACCTCAAAGCATCTTAGTTCGAAGATCTGCACTTTAGTGACTGGCTGGCGGTCAGCTGCAGAATTGCAACATCTAGCCCAGAAGTGATCTCCTTGCGGTGTTAGTTAATAGGAGGACTCCACTATTTAGCCGCACAGAGACTGTCTCTGAACGCTGCGAGCGGAACGCTTCCTGGTGACGTTGGCCTCCCCCATTTCGCAGCACTATGGGTCAGAGGATTAGATGCAAGTCTAAACTGAGTGAAAGCTCTTAGCCAGAAGTCAGTCCTGTGATCTACCAAAACCTAATCAAAAAGGTGCTGAAGGACCGCTGAGAATACAACAGAGGTTGAGACATGCAAGGAATACCGAGAAGAGCTGCAAGAGGAATTCTGTTTTAAAATGTATTCCATTAGCTGAAGCTAGTTAGTAATAAATGCAACATTCATAAATATGTTAACACATAATAAATAACAATAAAAAATGAATTTTCATTAAAAAAACTACTTTCTGTGAATAAAGATGAAATAATTTAAATATGACCCTTACAAATGAACAAATTAACAAAAAGATTATACACACTTTTCCACTTGCAACTTTCAACATTTGGAGCTCTAGGCAGGGTGGAATGATGTCGCTCATTGTTGTCCACAACAAGTAGTTGGGATTATTAGATTTTGATAACCTGTGGGGGAAACGGGGACCCCCTTGCAATCTGGGGCATGCACCCCTTTTGTATCACCAATGGTGCCCCTATATATATATATATATATACCATGGATTTTTAGGAGTTTGGTGTACAAAATGTATGCACTTTTACTTTCATAAGCTGCACCCTGCGGGTAAACACCACCCACTCAGCATCATCTGGATGACCCAATCCCCCTCGGTGTCTGGCTCTTAACTTTCCTAAGTGGTGCCCCTCAGATGACGGGCGCCTATGTTGCCTAATGGACTGACCGGCGCTGCATAGGAAAAGGATTTTGATGCAGATGTTTACTGACTACCTTTCAACAGAACTCCCTGTTGCGTCTCTCTCATTAACTTTATTTATTCATCTGCCACTGGCCAAACTCTCCTTCTTGAAGCACATTGGGTTACTGGTCTAAGGCGGCTTTAAATCCACGCCTGGGGTTACGTCGGACCATGTCTAGAAACATTTCCGGAGTCAGGTATTGGTCTTCATTGTTTTGAGGCACATCCAGTCTCTGTGAACCCTACTGGTTGCAAGACTATTGCAACTTGAACCTTCCGTAGCCCTGAAAGGACCAGAGGCCTCATGTGAAATGCCTTGCATAGAATTCACACTAAAACATGGCGTACGGACAAAACAAGAAATGTGTGTACGCCCAAAAGAATTTACATGCATAAAACTGTGCGTAAGCAAAGTTCTACACACTGTCTCTTTATAAAACCCAATCAATGTGAACTTTAATGCACATGCATGAGCCTTTAGCCCCACCCTGACTCCTGTCAGAATTTCACCTATTTAAATATGCAAATCAATAAAAATAGCCCCTTCTGTTCAGTGTTTTGTTAAAAGACAATGGCAAAAGTACATGTAAAAAATTATTTCAGCTAATGTGAAATAGCGGATTTGCTCAGTGAAGTGGAGGCAAAGAAAAACACCATATTTGGTGTCTTAAGCAGTGGTATAAGCAACAAAAGGAAAAAGCAACAAAAGCATGGTGCAGGCACTCAAAAGTTCAAGTTCAGAAAGTCACGCAGTGCCTGAAATAAACAATAAATGGTCAGATATCAAAGTTGACGTGAAAAGGTGAGTCACAGCCTACTGCCTGAATGTTAACACCACTGGAGGAGGTAGTGGAATTGGGGGGATCACACCACTTGAACAGGGAGCTGCTAGAATTATTGGCAGGACACTTATAACTGGCATTTTACTACCATCCGAGCCCAAGAGTGGAGGCAATTATAACGTCACTCTTATTCAGTCAGTGGGTTGGCCAGTGAGAAGCCATGTCTTCAGCAGGTACTCGCTGTCACCAAAGTAATCGTGTTATATGTTACATCATACAGGTAAGTTACAATTTTGACCAAAGGGGTAATAGTAAATGTCTTACTGTACCGAGAAGGGTATTGTTGCACCAAGGAGCCAAGTTGAGTGGGAGGGGCTACAGTGTTAAGTAGTAGGGGTTTATGGGCTGTTAACATCTAACTCCCCCACAACCCTAATCTTAACCATAGTGTAATTGGCTATGCAATATGTCCCCTTCTACGCGATATTCAGCTCTTGGCTGCAGACATACATACTTGGAGAAGCCGGCCATCAAACACAACACCATTTTCAAGTTTGTTCCCTACACTATTATTTCTGAGAATGAATGAACCATGAGTTGAGCCAGGCCACCTTGCCACAACATTAATGAGATGCATTTCGCAGCACAGATAATATGCACATTAATATGGTGGAAATGCTTTCTATTTATATAAGTATATAAGTAGTACTTTGTTGGACAGTTAACTTAGCCAAAGATCTTGACCATACATTGCTCTTCTCTCTCTTGATAAATGAATCTTAGCCTGAATGAACCTATTAATTTTTAACATTTAAGATTTTTCATTTAAAGATTTACCAATGTTGTTTCTTGTCCTAGTGTGTGGGTATAAACACAGGGAACTTCAGTTTCTGTATTACATCTTGCCTGAAGAAGGGGCCTGAGTTGCCATGAAAGCTTGCATATTGTAATCTTTTTAGTTAGCCAATAAAAGGTGTCATTTTGCTTGGCTCTTCTCTACATTTATATAAGGAAATTCATTCTCTGACGTTGCCTTTATAGCAAAGTATGTGAAGACCACTGCTACATTTGAAAAACCGGGCTTTGCTGCAAATAATGCTGTGATGTTTGTCCGTTCAACTACAGTGTAAGAAAATCTTATATATCTGGAAGAAAAGCAGGTAATACCAACCCACACAGCTGGCATGGCGCGATTCAGTGATGACTGGTCAGGCAGTTCACACTGAAAAGCTCATGTGGCTAAAAACCTGAGGGTGGACAGAACTTGCAAAGGAGCAGGTAGAGTACAATTCCTTAACGTCTGCCTTTATAAAGCCGGCCCCAGTTCAGCATTGAGCTCCAAGAGGATAGATCTTGAAAATCTGAATCGACTTAGAAGCCAGTCATCATTATGGCACAAGAAATCAGTATGATCTCTAAATACGCAATCTCTTCTAATTCCTCCATTTGCAATGCCTTCTAACAATGCCAAAGCAGCCATGGTAGTTTGAATAGTCTGGTCATTCAGTGCACCATTATATTGTTACAGATTGATCATAAGCAAGTGTCTTAAATTTGTAAACGATATGCAATTAATTTTGGTGTCATTGATGCAAATCTAAAAAGGTTTGATGATGGGTGCCGTCTGTTTATAAAACCAAGCATAAATGTGAATACGCATGGTGTGAAGCTGCCGTGAAAATGTGTTTAGTGTTACGCCAAATTTAGTTTTTATACATCTCGACGTGAGTGTGGAAATGGGAGTGCGCAACATTTTTGTACATACGCACCGTTTATACATGAGGGTTTAGGTTCTGCCTTACGTGAAGGGGCCATTCAGTTTCATTCCTTCAATTGTGGGATCGTGTGCTGCCACCTCTCTGATTGGGGTGCAATGACTAGCCTTTGGACAGTCATCCAGAAACGTACCTTTAGAAGGATAATTCCTGAGTGAAGATCAACTGCTGCCCTCTGTTGATCAGGAGGTGTTTGGGCTTTCACCTAACCCTCCTTGTCCTAAATCTTTTTCCTGTCTTGGCACCCCTGCATACTGACATTTAGGGACATCTGGTACACCTTCAGGGTTATCATATTCTAGCAATGCCCTTTGTCTTTCCTTTTTCCTATGGTGGTTTATTTAACACTGGTCCAGTGTCACTTTCCTGGCAAACCCTTCACAGTTCAGAATCATCTGGATGTTAATTTGAATTCTCATAATCACACGGCCGCATTCTCACGTGAACTCATTTTGCTCGGTGGTAGACCATCGGGGTGTATGTTCACACGGAGATACTTACGCTCCAGACTGCACATGCATCGAGCCGACCTCATTATTCATCCAGCCCATGGCCTGCAGAGAGGGGTAATCATCACAAAGCTCAACTGTGCGACCCATGAAGTTCTCTTTCTCGTAGATCATCATCCGAGAACTTCTGTGAGACTGCAGAGTAGAAAGAACAGAGAGGGATACTTGGTAAAGGATAATCTGAAGACAAGATCAGCAAAATGGGGTTTGAATGAACTGAGAAAACATTGGAACGTACTGCACAGTAGACAGGCCGGAAGGACATGAACCTTTCAACGTGATAGGACAGGCTGCCACTCCAGCCAGACCAGTGTGGGTACTCTCCCCTTTCAAGGATAAATTGTTGCCCTTGGAAATCATGGTGCTCATATCCAACCCACCTAAGAAAGAATGACATAAGAGAAGGAGTGTGAGAGGCTGTAAGGAGAGAGGAGGACAAACGAACGAGGTGGAGCAGGTGAACAACTTACGCGCCACTTTCTATCCGAAGTGAGCGGATGTTATCGAAGCCGCAGTTCATGATGTTTGTGCATTCTGAGGTGAACTCCTGACACTTTCCCTGGAAGTGCTCCTGTTCCCAGACAATCATCTGAAACAAAAGCAATGGGGGATTAGGAAGGAGAAGAGTTAATGGCCGTCTGCAGAGAAAGGGTGTTTTAGAAATCGGAACAGAAATGCCTAGATGGGGCATTCTTGTAAGCATACGAACTGATAAGAAAGAGGCCGGGTGAGCAGAAAGGACTAGATGGAGTGTCCTTTAGTACGGAAGAGAAATCTAAACACAAATCACCTCTACTGCATTTGGACATTGGTGTTTGGAAGATCAGGTCCAAGGACAACTGTGAGAAATTTATTAACCAATCCTTATTTACTCACACATTTACTCACAAAACCTTCCAACTTTAAGCATCACAAGTAGTCGGATAGTATAAGCTGATACTGTAGCTCATTATATGACAGTCAGGAGACCATCTTGTGACTGTAGGCCATATTCTCTTCAATGACAGCTCTGTGATACAGCAGGTAGGTCCACAGCGATGCCTTTCTTTCTTTCTTTCTTTCTCTTTCTTTCTTTCTTTCTCTTTCTTTCTTGCTTATCTGACTACCTGTTTAGTGTTTAATGGAAATGATCCTTGCTGAGGCCTCCGTAGCCGTCAAAAGGCTAAGTCCCTTAGATAGCTTCTGGGCTGTGTTACTCAAAAGGCTCACTGAGTCTCATTCCTTCTAATCTGGGATTGTATGGTGCCACCTACTGGACCTTAACAACAAGTCCCTGGGCAGCCACCCTGGGAATCCACCTTAATAAAAGGATAAGTGTCTCTGTCCATCCAGTTGTTTTGTCCCTGTCATGCTAACAGATGACGCAGGACAATTATTAACACTGCTTTAATGAATCCCATACCAAATGGCATATAACAGAGACATATACTGTTCAATTAAGGTTTTCCTGGAGGCGTCTGTATTGTTTTTACAAATGTTTCACAGGAATGCAGTCAATTCAGGTGTAATGTCATTCCTAGCTTCAACATCTGACTTCTGAAGTCAATAGAACTCAGTATTAGATGTAGTGAGATGTGCAACCACCATTTTAAATCCTGTGTGCGTATGACATCATGGATCAAGTAAATGTACCATACATCACATGGGCATGGTAACTAACAAAAACTACACAGGGTGTACAAATAACGGGAGCCAACATGACGTTGCTATGATATGAAAAGAACAACGTTATTAAATAATAAAAATCCTAATGTTATGTTAGGCCTCGTCTGCTACAGGTTGAGTAAAAAGTCAAATTTCCCCCCTGGGGATAAAATAAATCAATCAATCTATCTATCTAACTAATATATCATATAGTGCCTTTTTTATCCTATATGGAACAATTTCCCTACCTATCTATTATATAGTGCCTTTTCCAACAGACAGATAGGTAGATAGATAAGGAAAGGCACTATATCTCTATCAATCTATTACCCATCTATTATCCATCTATAATATATAATCAGCAATGGATACTACCTGAGACTTGATGACACAAAGGTAAATGGAAATTTGTGTGGAACATCTCCTCTTTGTTCAGGTATTCCACTTCTAGTGGAATTCACCCGAAATGGATTCCCCCCCCCAAAAACACCCCCAACATCACACAGGCCCCCTTTCCACCACCTTAGGTAGATTTTACAAATCTAACTGGCATTGGATGTTGTCTGTGACACTGTAAAGATTGAAGGACATTTGCATGGTACGTCTCCTCTTTGTTCAGATGTTCCACTTATGGTGAGATTCACCTCAAATGCCCTACACAAACCCCCATCTCTCCATCAATAAACTTCACAAATCCAATCGGCAGTGCACTCTGCCTGAAAACTGACGCCGGTAAGGGGGAAGGACATTTGTGTGGAACATCTCTGGTAGGATTCTCTTCAAATGCCCCAAACACAGTCCCCGTTCCACCCCCACAGATAGACTTCACAAATCTAATCAGCAATGGATATCGCCAGTAAGGCGAATGGACATTTGTGTGGAATGGTGGGATTCACCTCACACACCCCTCCCCTCCCCTTTCACTACCTATGACAGACTTTATAAAATGGTGGATCTACTGGTTTGTTACCTTCCAGAAAGGTGCATAGCCCATTCCCTGAGGATTTTCAACAACCTTCTGCATCTTGAAATTCAACAAGAAACCTGTGAAAAGCAAAACAGAGAAAGTGATGAGAAATGATCTGCAGTTGGATTTTTCTAATCTTAGCATACTGAAGTGCTGCCCGGCCCCCCGACACACACATACACACAGTGACACATACTGAGATGGTGGGCCTCCACTCGGCTGCTGACTAATTCTTTGATCAGGTCTCAATGCCCACCTTATTTTGCTCCAAATGATGGCGAAGTTCATTAGCAGAAACAGACCTCAGCATTAACATCATGCCTGCCAACATCTCCTCTATGTGTGCCCCCCACACCTGTCCTGCTTCACATACACTCACCCTGGCATTGACTTATCAATGGCAGACCGTTTTTTTTTTTTTTTTTCATATTAAAGCCCCTCAGCTCTAGCTGCTCAATTATTGAAAGGCTTCGGATGAACTGAGGTGACATCTTCCCTTGTGGTCGTCTGCTGCCCCCTCAGTCACTTTTGAGACCTGACCAGCCTGTAGTTCCAAGAGGGCTAATTTACGAGTGCCAGTCTGATCAGTGAAAGCGAAATTTCCATCCTTAATTAAATAGTGAAGGTGCGGAATAGTTGAATGAGTAAAAATAGAAAATGATAGATAACGACATTTCAAAAATTGCCTCTGTGGTTCTTACCAGGCACTTAAAGGACAGGAACTGTTTGGCAAGCACCCCGGTGTCTCAGGTCGTGCTGCCTGCTGGCTGCTTGGTTTTATACTGGCCAGTCTTGCAATGGCAAACACGTGGGCACCAATCATAGCCCATGGTCAGCAATCCTATGGTGGGAGTAGGGAGGCCGCGTCTGAATAATAGTGTCTGCGCAGCACAGCGCATGTGTGTGTGTGTGTGTGTGCGCGTGTCAGCACAATCCAGTGGCATACAGACCTGGGGCCCCCCAGATTCCAAATCCCCATACAAATGACAGGATTGAGGCAGAGAGAAAGACACAGAGAGAGAAAGAGGAGACTTGACACGTGCTGGGCCGCCTCGTACAAAACAGTCCATTTTATCATAAAGTGTGACATCATTAACTCTCATTTTTTACTGCAATTATTTAGATAGATGGTCATACATGCACATTATAGGACACCTTCAGGGATCATCCAAGGCATACAATATCCTGCCAGGGCAGCATGAGATGGCACTGCAATTAACAGTGTTGTCTTTTTTTCTATTCAAAAGCAGCAAGAAGACGGCCCTTGAGGGCAACTAACCCTGTCCCTTCCGGCCGGAGAGCTATAAGAAGCTGATGCTCCCGAATGTTGACATCTCATTTGGAGCCGGACTGCACCGAGGAAGTGGCTCCTGAAGCTGTGACCCACTCATAAGAGCCCCTTTAGATAAAGCTGAAAGGGATGTTTATGTTAGATTTACTTATTGTTTGCCACTGCAATTGAAAGTGGTGACCATACAGTAATCCAGTGATCCTTCCACCCAACCACATATATGCATGTGCTTCACCAGCTAATAGCTAATGTGTGCAATAATGGCTGCAACCACATCATCCAGGAGGATGTTACACATTAGCAGTGGCTCGTCACTCACTCAAGTGCACGGAGTAGCGAGAAAAGCACTTTATAAATGTATTGAATTATTATTATTATTATTATAGCATGCCAAGCCTTAGTATTTTCCAAGCCCACATAATCCTGAGCAGGGTCACAGGGGGGCTGGCGTTTATCCCAGTAAGCATAGTGCACAAACTGGGAACAATCCTCTGGACAGGGTGCCAGTCCATCACAGGAGAACACACTCACACACCCGCTCAGGCCAATAGAGCGCCACCAATTCACCAAACTGGCATGTCTCTGAACTGTGGGAGGAAACTGAAGCACCAGAAGGAAACCCCCTGCAGACATGGGACGCAAATCATAGTCTCCATACTGCAAGGCAAGGAAGCAGCGCTAAAACACTGTGCCACCATATTGGTTGCAAATAATATAAATGTGCAGACAAAAATAATGCCCTTTTTGCACTTGGCATTTTTTTTTTTACAGTAGACTGCATACAGGGCCCTCCATAATGTTTTGGGACAAAGACACATTTTTTTCTTGATATCGAGATTAAATTGCACATGGCAGACCTTCATTTAATGTGATATCCGTATATTTTGGTCACATAACACTTTTTTATGTGGTCCCCCCATTTCAGGGCACCCTAATGTTTGGCGTCCCAGGAGTTTGTGATTCCTCAGGTGGGTTTCATGGCTTCATAAGATACCTCTGCACACTTCTACCCTTTGGAGTGTTTAGCTGCCATTGTTTAACACGAGGAGAAGAGCTGTGCCAAGTTAAAGAAGCCATTATGAGGGTGAAAAACAGAAATCAAACCATCAGAGACGTCAGTAAAACATTAGGAAGACCAAAATCAACTGCCTGGAATATCATGAAGAAGAAAGAACACACTAATGGGCTCAATAATCACAAAAGGACTGGTAGGCCAAGGAAGACCCTTATTACTGATGTCTGTCTGTCTGTCTCTCTGTTCAATATACAATCCTATCCCCTTTGGCTAATCTGGACCAAATTTGGCATAGCTGCTCTTTAGAACCATTGTTTAGAGCCTCAGACCTTGACTCTGGGAGTCCCAGTAGGTTTTTCTTTTTTTTTCCTGTTTGCTCCGCCTATCTACTGTAATATAAAATGGAGTATTGTGTGCTTTTGCTAGGGACTGAGAGTGGAAATGGAGAGAAACCCAAAGGAAAATCAAAGGGCTCTTCATAATTTAAGCAGTACAAACTGCCCACATTGAACTAAGAGGACAAGTCAGACATGACAGCATTCACGATTACAACCCAGCAAGGAGTTACCACAATTCTGGAATCCAACCGGAGCCTCACTTGCACGTACATAATCGGTTATGGCACAAACCTGGTTTCTCAATAGTGGGCAAGTAATGTTGTGGAGTTCACCTTTGGTAAAACACTCCAACGACATTAAACTGCGCAAAAACGAGTTGAACTTCAGCATCGGTCAGCGTGAATCCAAAAAGTATGACGCCTGTGATCATTTTCTTGAGTTTTAGTAGAGAATAGCCAAGCAAAATGACACCTTTATTGGCTAACTAAAAAAATTACAATACGCAAGCTTTCAAGGCAACTCAGGCCCCTTCTTCAGGCAAGATGATCTAAATAAAAGGTGTCATTTTGCATGAGTTTTAGTCAAATTGACGCTTTATTTGCAGGTTTCTGTTACCAGATTTCAAACTAACTCAGTCGTTTCTGCTTAGCTGTGCAGCTGAGCCCTGTCAAGGACCAGCATATCGGTATGTGTGCTGTGCGCCTCACATTCAATGCTGCTGGAATATTAATAACGTAGGAATTTTACTGTAATGAGATGATTGGTGTGGTGTTAGGTTGTTACTGACGCCCGTTACTTTTAGTGCGTTACCCTACTGCTCTTGAGATTGTGTTGCTGAGTTTAGCACTGCAGTGCACCTCATCAACAGAAATGTAACGATTTCTGAAGTACTGAGACAGATTATTTCAAATAGGAGAAGAAATAATGTGATTTCCTGCCTCAGGAAACTTATTTAGTGGATGCTTCCACCCATGGCTGCTGAAAGTGTCTGCAAAGCAAATACACGCAGAGGGTGACTGACAGTCCAACAGACACGTGCAGACTGCAAAATCCTTAACAGTAACCCGGTTAAGGGTTTACATAGTTGGGTTACTCGCCGAGAAATCAGCCTCTGTTAACCAGATTACTCAGATGGCAATAATCTGATTTCTCTAACTGGAAAAAGGGCTTACAAGGGCATTTTAGAATAAGAAGGTTATTATGTGAACATGATAATTGATAAGACAGTGACAGTGTGGGTGACGGATGGGACGGCAGGCAAAAACAACAGGGACACCATTTAAAAAGACATAAACATTTGCTTTCTTCCTTCAACTATTAAACAAAAATACTGGGGTGATACTGGGTACTTCAGCTAGTACAATAAATGTGTGTGTGAGTGTGAGTGAGTGTGTATTTACAGTGAAAGAGCCAATTTTAGAAGTTTAATGTTGAAGTTAAAATGCACAAGTGTAACAATACCCAGCAGGAGGCTGGTGTGACAGAAGGACAGGGGGAGATAACCTGTCAAGTTACTACAACGCTCCACCGATACACTAGAGGGCAGCATCCCTGGGTCAGGATTCTCACACGGACACCCCTGGGGCATGATGGGACCTGCAGTCCCTTAGGGATAGACCTATTGGGAATTGGCGGGGGCCACCAGGGGGACTTACCAGTATTAATGATACCTGTTCTGTGGGTCTTTAACTTGGACCCGAAAATACTTGTAATGGGCTACATGCTAACACCTAAAGTGATTAGGAATAAAAAACTGTTTTAAGATACGGGATTCATTTGCTCCCTTTGTGGATTTCCAGCTACAAATATGCAAAACGTATCACAGACCTTCGTGTCCATATATATTTATTTAAATAAATAAATATAAATGTATGTGTATATATATATATATATATATATATATATATATATATATATATATATATATATATATACACATACACCTGTATTTATATAAATATACAGTATATATATATACACATCTATATTTCATATACACAAACACACATACATATATATATTTATAATTATATACATACATATACTCACATATATATCTCTATTAAAATCTTGTGTCTTTTTCAGAGGGACACTTTCATGTTTCGTGAGACTAGACTTTGTGCCAAGAGATTGAACCACACCTGGGACCGGAAATAAAAGACAAAGAGTAGAAGACAAAGTAGAATGTCGTAAAGAGGTTCCAAAACGCTGGCGCGATACACATGCAGAGCAGGTTACAGATAATGAAAGTACTAAAATTTGAAAGTCTCATGAGAGATCGCATTAGCGCAAACAAACAGAAATTATTACTCCGTGAAATAACGGAACAGCGAAAAGAGATCGACTATATTGCTCAGATTTAAACTTTAAGTCGGAGACTGGTAGATTGTCTAATTCGTGTTGCCATCAGGGAGAAGTAGTGTGTCTACCCATTGAAGAGGTGTATACTTGACAGTTAAAAGATTTGTTGTTTAGTGAAAGCGAAATCCACTTACACAATTTGCAGAGATGCTAATATATATAAAAAAATCAATATAAATATGAAAATATATATATATATATTTACACACATATATATATATAAGCTGTATATATATTTATACACACACACATACATATACAGTATATACTGTATATATATATATGTATATGCATATTTACAGTATATATATATATATATATATGTAATGCACAATGCATGTAATCCCACGGGCAGAAGTAGGAGTGCTGACCAAGTTTCCATATTGTTAGGTGGTCCGCTCCCCTCCCCGCCCCCCACCCGTCTCCCTTTGGCTCTGATGAGCTCGTCGATTTCATTCTAACCTCCCTGCCAGTGCAGCAGTTTCTATTCAGTGCCTCTAATCCCTTAGCGCCCTGCGCCAGAGTATAAAATGCAGGACAAGGCCTACCTCATACACAATCTGCAGCCTCCTGAACCCCACAGTCAGGTGAGAAATGGACGGGGCTACTGAGCATATGGAGTTGAACTCACTAGTGCTGTCTGTGATGCTAAACCCTTTCCTTCTCTTTCTCTCTTGTCTTCTCCATATGCTAAGGTGATCTCTTTAGTTCAGTTGATAATTTACACTGCATATTTTTTTTGTTCTTTTGCCAGATAAACTCATTCTCACACAATGTCAGCTACAGGAGAGAAGAGCTCTAAGACTCCTTCACAGACTGACGGTAAAAGTGCTCAACCCAAGAAATTGGAGATGGGCTCCAACTATAAGGTGAGGCAAACTGGTGGGCTTCTTGTGAAAAACTCTTGAAAGGCTGGGATGAATCGGTCCAGGCAGCGATCTTTAAATGGCTTTATGTCAATGTCGTAATGGTCAGGAGATTGCCAAGGCTTTAGTGGATTGGGAAGGGGTCCTCTGAAAGTACACTGAGTACACTGTGAGGCCTTGGAAGGGACTAAAGAAACCAGTGACAAGTAGATGGGGGGGCATTACAGAAGCTGTAAGAATGTAGTAAAACATGGCATTTTGGAATGACTGGTATTGTGGTTGGCCTGAGGCACAGTGTTTAAGTGTCCTTAGTTCAAACCCATTAGGATTTTGGAAACCCATTAGGATTAGGAATGTTCTGGCCATGCCTGTGTTCAGTTTTCCCAACATTCTTATCAAATTCCACTTGATCGGCAACTCCAGATTGGACCCGACTTGCACTGGTGAACAAGTGTACCCTGTGATGAACTGGCACCCGGTCTAAGGTTGCTTCCTATCTTATTAAAATAATCATGTGCAGTAAACCATGGCTCAATCAATGATGAGTCAGTGACGTTACTGCGATGTCTCCTCATGGATCAGCAGACCTGTGCTCCTGTGCCTTTGTAGATTTTTTTTTTCCCACGTGTTCCTTTTTTTCTTTTTCTTTGGTTTCTTTCCATATTCCAAATCAAGTATCCTTTCTATAATGAGCGGCACTTTAAACACCAGACTATTGTCACAAATGGGCTTTAGTACTGGAGCACAGAGCGGCTATGTGACCTCCTCAGGGCCGTGCAGCAAGTCAAAAGCAGGGGGGCCCGGACTGTCAAGCTGGCTGTCTGAAACCAGAGGTTCACGTTAAGCCAACTGGACCAGTGAGGATGTCAATAGTATGGGTACCAGTGTGCCATGTGGTGGACTGGCCGCCCATTAAGAGTTGGTTTCTGCTTTTTCTTGTCTTCTTAGACAGTCAAGGCTGAGGGGCTGTCAAAAGATTGTGTGATTTTGGACTATATAGAAATAAATTGTATTGTATTGTTAGGTTTGATGCTGTCAGGCGAGGCTCCAGCTGCCCAAGAGCCTGCCCTGTGTAGAGCGGCTTTGCACAAATGCTAGTCTGGGATGTTCTAAACAGTTGGACTTGTGAGGAGCGATCATTTGAGATGATGGCCTTCTAGCTTTTTTGCAGTTATGTTGCGATCTGCTGTCTCAGTTATGCCACAAGATGGTGTCATCTCTGACTCGTATCTCATTTGACTTCTTTTACCCTCCACAGATGTTTATTTTCGACCAGGAGAATTTCCAGGGTCGCTGCATGGAGTTTTCCAACGAATGCATGAACGTGTGCGAGAGCGGCTTTGACAGGATCCGTTCCATCCGAATTGAATGCGGACCGTAAGTTTTATTAATGAAGCTTTGGGATAAGTGGTACGGTCAATGGGGGTAACACAACACCTCATGTAAGGAGGAAGTGCAGCGGACTCGGAAAGTCTTCACTTTCTGCACACTTTATCGTTTTGCTGATTGCATTTTAAAAAGATAAGACCCTGCGCTCTGACTCAAAGGTCAGGCGAAAAGACAATTTCCCCTCGGAGATTATTACACTGTATCAAATACCAAAGTGAATAAATCAATTTGCCATTATTGCTCATCGACAACACCTAAAGTGACAAAGTGAACACTTTTTACCAATGTATTATAAATCACAGACTGAAATCTCTCATTCGTGTAACGATTCCGACCCCTAATTCAGTGCTTTGCGGAACCCCCTTAGGCAGCAATTCCAGCTTTGAGTCTTTTTTTTTTTTGTGTAAATCTCTACAAGCTTTGCACCCCTGGATTTGGGCAGTTGTGACCTGTTCTTCCTGACCCTAATTAGACTGGATGGGAAAAGCGTCTTCAGATCCCTCCACAGATGTTCATTCCATGGGGTTTAAGTGTTGGTTGGCTCACTCCACATAGCGTTCGGGTCGTCATCGTGCTGAAAGGTGAGGCGTCGTCTCCATCTGAGGTCACTGGCACATTGTAGCAGGCTTCCTTCAGGGACCTCTCTGGATTTGGTTGTCCTCATCTTTCCCTTAATTCCCTGTCCTTGAAAAGCGCTCCCATAACATGATGCTGCCACCACCATGATGGCATTAGGTAGATGATGAGCAGTGCCAGGTGTTTGTCAGACTCCATGCTTGGAGTTCAGTTTCTGTCTCATCACACCAGAGAATATTTCTCCTCCTGTCCTCAGAGTCCTTTAAATGCCATTTGGCAGACTCCATGTGGGCTCTCCTGTGCGTCTGATTGATGGGGACTTGCTGAGTTGGTTACTCTTTCAAAAGGTTCTCCCATCTCAGCAGAGAGGACTTCAGAAGTTCTGTTAGACTGGCCACCTCCCTGACCAACGACTGCTGCCAAGTTACTCAGTTTAGCCAGATGGCCCACCCTAGGAAGAGTCCTGGTGGTTCCAAACTTCTTCCATTGCACAATTATCGAGGCCACTGTGCTCCTGGGAACATTCACAGCATTAGAAATGGTTTAATCCCCTTGCTCTTATCTGGACCTCACCACAATTTGATCACAGGAGTCTTCAGAGGGCTCCTTGGCTTAGTTTTTTGTCCTGACATGGGACCTTCTGTACGCAGGTACACTTGTGCCTTTCTAAACGACGTTCAATCAGTTGAGTTTGCCACCGGTGGACTTCACTTAAGTTCTAGAAACATCTCAAGGAGCATCAAAGCAAACAGGAGGCACCTGAGTACAAGTCCGAGTGTCCCCCAATACTTACAGAGATTTCAGTTTTTTGATCTTTAATACATTTGCAGACGTTGTTGTCACGATGAGCATAGATCGATGGGCAAAGATGGCGTTGAAAATGAAGTCTACAGCGCAGAATGGGAAGGGGTCGGAAAACGTCCTGAATGCACTGTATGAGTGAAGATTCGGGACCCTCAGACCCCCTGAGTTTGAGTTTCACGAAGACACTGCCTCCGAGTGGTCTGGGGTCTGGGGCTAGAATGCTATCCACACCTGCTGGCTCTTCTTATGGTGGTCCACTGTTTAGCACTGTGAACCCCACCCCCACATTTCCAGGGACCCCGGTTCAACCTCTAACTCGTGTCTGTGTGGAGTTTTAATGTTCTGCCTGTGTCTATACAGGTTTTCTCGGGGGTTTGCATTGCAGTTACTTCTCATTTCACCACAAACACACACTTTGGGGTCATACTAAGCAGATCTTGTGGATGTATGGGGTGGGGCCTCCCTGCGATGGATTGTTATCCTATGTAGGTTTGGTTCCTTCCTTCTATGAAATGGATGGATGGGTAGATGGATGTGATCTTTCATTTGTAGCACAATATCTTCCCTCATGTGCTTTTACTGATTTTTGACAAAGCTGACGGTCCTCAGCGTCCCATTCAGGCCACATCTCCCATTACAGAGGGGCTGCTCTGTCTTTGTCCTCCATTCACAGCCAGTCTTGAACATTCAAAGTGGTGACTCAGAAATCTCGATAGGCATTTTAAGGATTGCCCTGTTCCTGACCTCTCATTCTCCCGTTCTTTCAGCTGGGTGGGCTATGAACAGATCAATTTCTGCGGAGAGATGTTCATCCTGGAGAAAGGAGAATATCCACGATGGGATTCCTGGAGCAACAGCTACAGAAACGAATACATGATGTCCTTCCGCCCCGTCCGCATGGTAGGTGACTGACCAACGTTTTGGTCTCCCAGTCTTCAGGTGGTCGGATGGCACAGTGCTTAGCGCCGTTGCCTCAAGGGGCTCAAATCCTGTCCCCAGATTGTCGGTGTGGACCCCCCCACTCACCACCACTTTTAGACCCTCTTGTTTGTATTCCACTTATCCCAAATTGGTCGAAATTGACTCCACGGATGTGTGTGAATGGGCTCTGGAATGGGCTAAGCACGGGGCTGCTGGGATAGCCCCCAACACTAAATCCAGGCCTGGGTAGATTTGATGTGTCTCTGTTCTGATTTCAAGTTTAAACATTCTTCTCTTACTGTATTACCCCCCCAAGGACCCAGAGAAGCACAAGATCTGCCTTTTTGAAATTGGGGAATTCAAAGGCCGCAAGATGGAGATCATGGATGACGACGTCCCCAGTCTGTTCTCATACGGCTTCACCGATCGCGTTGGCAGTATTAATGTCAGCTGTGGAACATAAGTATGCGCCAGCCTGCGCCTCACCTACAATAACTTCAATGAGCGATTAACACAGTAATACGGTGACCTGGACGGGGCGGTGGTGCTCTGGTAGTGCTGATGCCCCCCACTAAGGAAACAAGTCTTCACATCCTAGGGCCTCCCGCCTTATAGAATTTCTCGTATTAGGAATTTGTTAGGGGCGGCATGCTGGTGCAGATGTAGCAGTGCTGCCTCGCAGTAAGGAGACCTGGGTTCGCTTCCCGGGTTTGTCAACCCTGCGTGGAGTTTGCATGTTCTCCCCATGTCTGCGTGGATATTCTCCCACAGTCCAAAGACATGCAGGTTAGGTGCAGGTTCGGTGATTCTAAATTGTCCCTAGTGTGTGCTTGGTGTGTGGGGGTGTGTGTGTGTGTGCCCTGCGGTGGGTTGGCGCCCTGCCCGGGATTTGTAACCTGCCTTGTGCCCTGTGCTGGCTGGGATTTGCTCCAGCAGACCCCCATGACCTTTTGTTAGGATATAGCGGGTTGGAGAATGGATGGATAGTTTTTGTATACCCCTTGGGGTCAGCCATTGCACAAGAAGCAATCACAGGGGCCCAGCAGAGTAGGATCTCTCAGTAACAGGGGATTCTAACTGGCAACATTCCAGGTACCGGTGCAGATCCTTGGCCTCAGAGCCACCACTTAGGTGAACTGTTGACATTAAATTGGTCCCAGTGGGTGTGTGTTTGTTTGCCTTGTGATGGACTGGCAGCCCAGACCGTCTTAACAGCACCATAGGCCCCCTGGGCAAAGTCATGCACTGGGGCACCTGTTTTGATAGCAGAAACATAAATAGGCATCAGAAACGTCATGTGTCCCCAAGTTCCTGGGGGCCCTCAGCCAGTGCCCGTTGTGCCTATACGTAAAGACAGCCCTGCCAGTGGCACCCTTTTCAGGGACTGTTCCTGCCTTGGGCCCCCACACTTGATGGCATAGGCTCCAGCATCACCCCGCAAGCCTGGTCCAGATCAAGTGGGTTTGAAAATTGACATGACATGCCAACCCAGGAGTTTGAAGTCTCTCTGTTCCAGGATGAACAGCCAGACACTCAAAATGGAGAAAGTGAGAAAATGCAAACCACATCCTTACCCTGTGGGCTTCTCTTTTAGGTTCGTGGCCTACCAATACCCAGGATACCGTGGCTACCAGTACCTCCTGGAGAAAGGCGACTACCGCCACTGGAATGAGTGGGGCGCCCGTACTCCTCAAATTCAGTCCATCCGCCGCCTGAGGGATATGCAGTGGCATCAGCAGGGCTGCTACACTCTGTCTACCAAATGATGGGATGCAAGAAAGGAGGAATAAATTAGGAGGAGGAAGAGGAGGCAGAAGGGCTCCCCCCTTGGATCGGACACCATCATCATCAAATTGCTCCTCTGAAATGGACTCTACTGACTGTTGAATGGCAGGCAGATTGAAGCTACAGGACCTGGAAGATCAGGGAGTGGCAGGGCAAGGGGTCTACAGGGATTGGGTGGGTTTGACATCACACAGGTGCCCGCCTGAAATGAAGGATGAGTCTCACACAGTCCACTAAAGAAGATTCTTGGACACTTGCAGTGGCATTTCCAAAGAGCGGCCACTGATGATTGAAGCAAGAGTTAAATATGTTGTGCAGGGGGACGTCCCCATAAGGCGGCTCCCTTAATTATGTGAGTAGACCCCCCAAAACAAAAAACAGAGAAGACCAGGGCTTGCTTGGGAATGCTCTGCACAGCTTGCCGTCTATTCTATGGCTTCACTCCCTGTCTCTGAGTGCTGCTCAGGCTTTCTTTCTCCATCTGCCCTTCTCCTTCAGCCTCCTCATCCACTTCACTGACCTCATATCAGTTCTGTTTACCGTTGCCCCCTTGGCCTCCATCTTCCTCCTTCTGAGTTACTAATGGTTCCTATGAATGTTCTTGAAATAAGAAAGAACTGTACATATGAATTAAAAATGTCTGCTGGATTTACTAAATAAATTCTCTTTCACCTTAATGCTGCTTTGTCTTTACTGGGGTGCTGCTTTCGGAAAGGTGGAAGAAAAAAACGTGAGCATGAGTTTTGTATCCTTATACTATACATTAAAGGGATAATGCACAGGCGAAAAATGGAAACAAAAATTAAATAATACTAACAGGGTTAGCATAGTACAGTAGAATTGAATCGACTTAATGCCAGATTATTTTTACTGGAGTCAGAACTTGGTGCAGAACGAATTGTCGGCAACTTAAAAATCAGCAAAATCAAGGAACATGGACCCTTTTATAAAGCATTGCGCGATTTCAATCGTGAAAGTGCACCAACGCCAAAAACAGGAAAATACCCACTCTGCTAAAAAAAAAAAAAAAAAAATCTGATTTATAAAACCGATCACAAACATTAAGAATGCTTTTACAAATCCCATACCAAATAGCATATAACAGAGACATGTGCATTGCTTTTGTCATTCCAACAAATGGTACACCATAAACATTTGTTGCAAGGCATTTTTTTACAACAAATGCTTGTGACGTGCGATCTGTTGGAATGACAAATGCAATGTATTTTATTACCATTACAAAATACACTCCAACAGATGGTGCAATGCAGACATTAATGCTGAGGCCTACATTGGTCATTTAGATTTCAACCTGTTTTAGATGGGTAGCACAGCTAGTCTCATGATAATGTGACAGTTAAAGGCTTCCAGTATAAATAGAAAATGTAACAAACAAGTAAGCTGTATGCTCTGATGTCATTTGTTGCTTTAACTTAAATAAATATAAGCAAATTCAACTCAATTCAATGTAATTCAGTTTGTTTTTATATACTGTAGCTCTCTTCACCGAGTGCAGGTGCAAAATAAAGTGACATGTTCTCGAGTAAAATTGAAGTGTTGATTTGACAAATTACTAAATGCAAAATTAGTACACATAAAAATAGATTTGTTAAAACACACAGAAAATAAAGTAGAATCTGATTAGCATAAATAGAAACCAGCAATATCTGTCCATTATTGAACTGCTGAACTACGGCCAGTTGATAAAACTGGCAAATGGTTATTTCATTTTTTCATTTTTGTGCATGATTCCATTTGTTAGTAGTGAGATCACTGCACACGTACTGCATATTGAATTTGTCATTCCAACAGATGGCACATAAACATTTACAGTAATAAAATGTATGGCAATTGTCATTCCAACAGATGGCGCACCACAAACATTTGTAGTAATAAAATGCCTTATATTTGTCATTCCAACAGATGGCTGTGATAAGAGCGGTCCATGGTGAAATGCAATTTTAAATAAATAATTAGGAATCTCCGAGCATGCATGGCTCCATGCGGGTGCCGCTGCACGTGCCACTCCAAGGTTGATTGGGGTGTCTGGCTGATCACACCTTCACAATTGGAGGTTAAAGGAAGATTGTAAGTGAAAGAAAAAGAAAGAGGCAGGATGTCGGAGGAGCCCATGTGAGTAGAATGAAAGCAGGTGGTCAGGAAGACACCCCCAGTAGAAGAGCATGGCTGGCACTTGAGGGACAGTTGTGGCTCCTGTTTAGCAAACTGGGAGGAGGGACAACCAAGTGCTCTGTGTGGGCTCCCATCTTAAGGCCATGCTGTGGTGGTGGACGGGAGACAGAGCAAGACTTGGCGTGGTGCCCCACTGCATGCTGAGGGACTGGCAATGGGGACCCGAGTTGCATTATGGTTGACTGGGCCTGCTGGTGGGCACTGGTGTCAGAGGAGATCAGTTGTTAAAAAGGAGTCACTGTGGCCCGGCATTGTTTTTAAAGGACCCTTTCAGCCTAAGTAGCAGCGTATCTTGTGTCCATAGGCGGCGCTCAGCTTATCTTCAGTCCAGCTTGCTTTGCTACCACATGGCCTTTGAATGGAAGATTGAAACTGGGCACATGCCTCTCTTAACATGGCTGCTGAAACAGAGTTGTCTTCATCATGGTCTTCTTTTCATGGCCAGGTGGTGAGAGCGAGAGATTTGTAAAGGCAAGGTGACCACGTTTATGCCACTCTTACCACAAAACACAAACCAATGGGGTGTTGTACTACAGAATGGCCTCCAATTCAAAACCAGTCATAAACAGCCATACTTCAGACTGTAAGTGCCCGACAGAAAGGACGGGCATCCCAGCTAGAATGGAGGATGATTTCTTGCCCAGGCTGTAGGCCACAGTGGAAGTCCAGTTGGGAGTTGAGACTCAACCCAGCTGGCACGCCTTACACTCCTCATCCCGGGACGGAGAGAGAAAAGTAAGAAGTGGACTGGGTGAACGAAACTGCAGGGAGCTGTTCATTCCCCCAGACAGAACAGGTGGCAGTGCTCCTCTAGGCCTAACCCACAGGGTGGCATGGGACGTGGAGTCCAGAAGTAAAACCCTGTTGGGGTTGGGAAGTGCTTTGGATGATCCATCCCGGGATACCAGATGCAGACCTGGGGTTCAATTTGAAAGAAGCCCAGAGCTCCACCTCGGGGAGTCAGAGATGGGAGGCAGTGGGCGACACTCAACTGGCGGCGAAAGGAGAAAGAGAATCTGTTAGTTTTCAGTATTCTGGCCGGCATTTAAATAGCAAAGTGTTGGGTAATAATTGTGTGAGAGGTTTGGGTTCCGTGGCGCCCTCTTGTGGTCATAAAACCAATAGAATTTATTGGGTTTCATTAACGAATGAAAGCGCTCAGCTCCAACTCGTCATGTTTAGTCAGTTTATGGCCTTCCTGCGGGTGATGTCTGATAGACTCACGCAAGTCCAGTCACCCTTGCCAAGCTGGTCTGATGCATCGCCTCCCCCCAAATGTCAGTCGTAAAGGCCTTGGCCGGACAGGCAAACAGCAAAGCATCAACAAAGTAAAACAGGCCTCCTGAAACACCATTAAACATTACATTTGCTTTATCTAGCTTACCAATAAAGACGTACAAAATATTTATCAACATATATGCTAGAATCCAGTCCCCCACAACATCCATCAAGCATGAACAGAACCTAAATGGCGGGCTTATTTAGAATCCTTATCCTGAAATCAGAAATGGCAAGAAAATAATAAAAAAAAAAAGATGTCTGACTATCCATCCATCCAGTTTCCAACCCGCTGAATCCGAATACAGGGTCACGGGGGTCTGCCGGAGCCAATCCCAGCCAACACAGGGCACAAGGCAGGAACCAATCCTGGGCAGGGTGCCAACCCACCGCAGGACATGTCTGACTAAACAAGACGTTGTATTTGACACACAAATTAGTCTCTGGTTTTAACGAGGAGCTGCCTGATCTCGCTGCCAAGCTGAGTAGCCAGTCATTCATAAATGTATTTTTCCAGAAATAAAACACTGAAATAACCTTAAAATCAATCCATCTTTATATTTTTAAAATATCCTTTGTGGTGATGCACATTACAGGACGTTTAACACAAAATCAAGTACTTTTAAATTCAGAACACTGGCAGATGAAGTGACCCTCTGGGGACAAATAGTGACGCAGGCTAACATGTGGCAGACTCGGACTTAGTAGCGTAACCACTTGGCCATCTACCGGAAAGTTTGTGAATCACAAGAGCTTCATAATTCTATTCATAGTGAATTGACTGTTTATATTCATTACAATTTTTGGAAAAAATAAAAAAAAAGGATGGAGTGATTAAAATGATTAAAGATGGCTTCCAGGATGTGTCCATAGGCAGCAGACCTAAGAGATTCTGTTGGCCCCTCCTGCGGATGCCTGAAGGCGAAGAGCCGGAATTCGAATTGAAACTTTGTTGGATGAGGAGAAGGCCACGTTCTTCTCATAATAGGCTGCTTCGTTGATGAAGAAAGGGTAGGTGGGTTGGCTCCCTGAGTAGTTCACGGTTTTGCCGTCAAAGGTTTGGAACAAAGGGTCCCCAGGGTTCATGACTTGAAAGTCTTGATCCTAAAAAAAATGGTAGAAAACGGTCAGAACTGCGTTTCCCCCTTTGATTTTTGTTCTAGCCCGCTTGCTACTGCCTTCATGTGGTGGGCCACACTCATGACACGCAACTCACAGATCCTTTCGAATCTCACTTGGGTGTTTGACTTGCTACAGCGCTTAGAATTAAATGGCGGTATGAGAGAGGCTTTTGGCCCAGCATTTTTGGACATGTGTAGAGGAGAGATGCTTGGAGTATTGGGAGAAGGATGCTAAGGATAGAGCTGCCAGGGAAGAGGAAAAGAGGAAGGCCTAAGAGAAGGTTTATGGATGTGCTGAGAGAGGACATGCAGGTGGTGAGTGTGACAGAGCAAGATGTAGAGGACAGGAAGAGATGGAAGAAGGTGATCTGCTCTGGCAACTCCGAACAGAAGAAGAAGAAGATTTACAGAGCCCTCCATGATGTATGGGACAAAGACACATTTGTCCTTGATATCCCCCTCTGCGCCACAGTTTAAAATTACAAATCAAACAATTCAGACATCGTGATTAAAGTTCACACTTCCGACTTTCATTGAAGTGGATTTGCAGAGGTTTCGGTCACACGCCACTTTTTCCACGTGTTCTCTCGTTTTGGGGCACCCTGATGTTTGGGACACAGCAATGGCAGGGCTATTAAAGCCGTTGTCATATTTAGTTCTTTGTCGCGTATCCATCGCATGTGATGACTGCTTGACGTCTGCGATTCATTGACATCACCAGGTGCTGAGGATCTTCTCTGCTGATGAAGACTCTAATGCTGCCATCTTCAGCTCCTGCTCATTTCGGTGGGCTTGTCCCCTTAAGTTTTCTCTTCAACCAGTGCTTGATCCTGCCTTACTTACCAGCAACTACAGGGGATATTCATGTTTTGTTTTATTTGTCTTCGTATACTTTATTAATCCCGGAGAGGAAACTGTCTTTTTGCACGAGCTTTGGTGTTCAGAGAGCAGGGTTAG
Organism: Polypterus senegalus; assembly: GCF_016835505.1. Lineage (NCBI taxonomy): Eukaryota > Metazoa > Chordata > Cladistia > Polypteriformes > Polypteridae > Polypterus > Polypterus senegalus. Next base: position 174,488,232 of record NC_053163.1, read on the forward strand.
CCATTGTACAGCTCTTCTAGAGCAATTTTCAGATTACAGGCCCTCCTCAACGGTCCAATAGTAAGATCCCTTCTGGCAGTGACTTTCCAGTTACCAATATATATATATATATATACATACATACAGTGAAACCTCGGTTTGCGAGCATAATTCGTTCCGGAAATGTGCTCGCAATCCAAAGCACTCGTATATCAAAGTGAATTTCTCCATAAGAAACAGTGGAAACTCAGATGATTTGTTCCACAACCCTATTCATATAAAAATGATTAATACAAAATATAAAGTAAAAATACATAAAACAAATGAACCTGCACTTTACCTTTAAAAAGAATCATGGCTGGTGTGAGTGAGTTTCTAAACTCATGTGGGATTCCACCCAACGGGACGACACGCAGAAGAGCGTCCCAAAGCAGTCGCAGTCTCCCAGCGCTGTAGCAGTTCGCCGTATAAGCGCATCCAAAAAGATCGCAGACATGCTATAAGCGCCTGCCGTCAATGGGTGATACAAGGAACATTATAAAGATCCCTCTACAGTAAATAACAGCGCTGTTGCTATTTCAAGCTGAATAAAGCTGGTGTTGTTAAAGTACTGAGACTCAGTTTCGTGTTTTGGGCCGCAAGATGGGGACTCGCACTTCACAGCGCGCGCACGCACACACACAGTCACAATGCTGTAGTAAACAGTATACGCTTGTACGGCTGTTGACTATATGAGTGAGGCACGCAGACTCAGACGGAGAATAGGAGACGATTGCCCTCAAGAGGAGAGAGAGAGAGAGAGAGAGAGAGAGAGAGAGAGAGAGAGAGAGAGAGAGAGAGAGAGAGAGACGCACACAAGAGAGAAGAACAATCAGCTCAGTTGTGATCACATGATGCTCAGCAGACAAAGTGCATCCATACTACTCGTATTGCAAGACATCTCTCGTTTATCAAGTCAAAATTTATTAAAAAAATTTGCTTGTCTTGCAAAACACTCGTGAACCAAGTTACTCATAAACCGAGGTTCCACTGTATATATATGTATATATATATATATATATATATATATATATATATATATTGTCACAGGCGGCTGCGGGGCAACCCAGCCGTGACACCCAGGAGGACCGGAAAAGGGCTTAAGCCTCCCCCAGACCACGTGGTGGCTATGGGGACCACGGGTACAGAGCTTTAAACATTCATAAACATCAAAGTGTCCACTACTGAAATCGTCACCTGTGAATCTAAGATGTTTAAGAGGCATTGGCGGTTGTCCAAAGGTATAAAATATTTGGCCATTTCGGTACACTTGAAAGCGACAACCGAACAATTCAGCGGCAGCCATCAACTCACATGCAGATCCATAGGTGAAGGGCTTAAGCATTTCACTCTTCTAGTGCTTCTGTGTAGTCTAATTATCTCCTGTACCGTCATCAGTCCACACCTTGAACCTGTCCCAGTCATTCAATACATAAGACACAATGTTTCTCCGGATATTAAGAGTGAGCCTGATATGGCCATGCAATATGTAACACAGAGAATGGAAAAGGTAGGTGCCATCTCCAGGCATGGAAACAACTTGGTAAGTGACAGTTCTTTAATCGATGGTGATCACCTCGATAGACATGTTAATGGGTGTACGGTTGGAACGATAAAGGAAATGGGTATCTGAACAATGTAATGTAAGTCTAAAATACCTACACAATAACTATAATCGTAATAAACGAACAATAAAACAGCGGAGAAGCCGTGGATTAAATAAAAAGGCTGCAGTTATCAGCATGGAGGCGTGAATACCGTGGCGAAGCAAGTAAGGGAATGTAGAGACCGGAGCGACGGACGGCCTTATATAGGAAGGCAGCCAACAACGTGGGAGGTGTGGGGATGGGGGACCCAACCGGGCCTCATACGGCGACTGAGCTGCAGGCTATGGACGTATATATGTACGTAAGTAGGATTCAGTTAGCGTTGGGAACCCGCGTACCAAATTTCTTGAAGATAGGCCCGTCAGTAACAAAGACCATTGGAAAGTTCAATATGGTGGCCGACAGTGGCGTCATACCACCGAAATAAGTATGTACTTCGGTTTTGGTTAGCGCAGGGAAGCCGCCTACCAAATTTCGTGAAGATGGGGCCATAAATAAGAAAGTTCAACCTGGCGGACTTTGTCGACCGTTATGACTGTTACGCGTAAAATTTCGAAATGAAACCTGCTTAACTTTTGTCAGTAAGCTGTAAGGAATGAGCCTGCAAAATTTCAGCCTTCTACCTACACGGGAAGTTGGAGAATTAGTGAGTGAGTGAGTGAGTGAGGGCTTTGCCTTTTATTAGTATGGATATACAGGTATATATATATATATATATTTAAAATGCACACACACACTTTTGTTTAGTAAAAGCTGCAATCCCAGAGAGCGTGTGCCCCATGCTGTTTGCAACTTCATATTTCACTACAACATGACATTAAATCATTTTACTCAGCCATCACTACCCATACAGAAATGATCATTTTTGGGTTGAGTATTCCTTAATAATCTTATTTCATCTCATCCTGGAGCCCACCTAATCCAGTGCAGGGTTCTGGGGAACTAGAGCCATCTTGGAGGCATTGGAAGCAAGGAAGGAAACATTGCACAGGATGCCAGTTCATTACACTGACATATAAATAATAAACAGATGAACATTTTAAATCACTCCCGCTTAACTCCTTTCCCTCTAATGTCTCTCTTACACTCGTATTATGCAATATCCTCATCCCACCTTTGCCTCCAAATAGACACCCACACCCTTTTCAAATGGTGATGCAGGAGTTATTCCCCTCACCTTTGACTCTTTTTAATTATTCTGTATCTTGAGAGTATTGCACATATAAAAGCTGTAAATGTTTGGCCTACTTGAGTTATTCTTCTAACCCTCTCTTTAGAAGCACCGTCAAGCTTCTCACATGCCAAGGTCCGGTTTACAGACTACAGGACTTGGCAAGGGTGACGGAACTGGGGCCATGCGAGAACCCATACGTTTAGAATTTAAATGATGCCAACTTTAGTTACATTGGTCTGTTAACTTTGAATAATGCAAAACCAAGTAAAGTCTTCCCCATATTTTGAGAATATTTGCAAATACGACATTAGCATAAGACCTGCCAATATGGAGCTCTCAGGGGACTATACAGAAAAATGAAACAAAAATTTTTTGAAAACTCTTTTCTTTCTTACTGAGGTATATAAATTATTGTACATAATTATACATAAGTGTGATGATCAGAAAAGCATAACACAATGCACAACATGTCGAACCTTGAGGTAGATGGGCTACCACAGCAGAAGACCACATAGGCTTCCACGGTGCACATTTCCGTGTCATTCTGACAACTCATAAACCCATCTTTCTCCGATAAAACTTAACAATTTGTCTCCGCAGTCAAATTCACTCAAGGTCATGCTGCCCTCTGAACTGCTCATTCTCCTTGACACCGCAGCAGCGGAACACAAACATGAGGCCTTGAGATGGTGGATTACCCCACTCAGCAAGTTTTACGATTTGTCTCCGCAGAGGAGTTCACTCAGGGTGTTGCTGCCCACTTCAGCTGCTCATCCACCATGAAAAAGCAGCAGGAGCAACAGCAGCAGAACACAAACTTATGATTAATTGGGGGCTTCTAACAGCGAGGGTGCCTGTTGCGACATAGCAGGTGCTCTCCCTCACTTTCTCCAACCCTCACTCAACTCACCTCTCCCCTAAGCCAATTTGAGTCCTGGCACCCAAATGTCTCTCTGCTGAGGAGTTTGCTCAGGGCATCATCTCCTCAATCGGCTCCAACCTCACTGGGCAGTGCTTCAGAGCTGCAGCTTCATGTCACCGGAAGCGTTAGAACAAAAGAGCTGCCTTCCTCACATCAAGGAGCCAAAGTCAGGAGGAAGGTGGACAATGTGGAATGGAGGATGCAGTGGAAGAGGGACTGAGAGAGAGAGAGAAGGGAGAAAGGTGTTTTTGTGTGCTGCTGTGCTTATTGTACTTGTGGCTGTGGTGGGAAACGCTTCACTCAAAGAGTTTCCCACAGTAAAAGACTCTTTGTGCCTTTTAACTTGTGTCCGTGCCTGTTTGTGTTGGGTGTTTGGAGAGCTGGAGCGCCCCCTGGTGTCCACAACTGAGATTCAAGGAATGCAGATATCCAATAAACAGTACACTCCAGAACAGTCTGAATATACTATACTTAAGTGTTATTGTTGCAAAACAGACAGACAACCATCATCTATTCTAACAAGCAATGCCACTTCTTTTCTGTATTATAAAAAAAGCCATTTTATGGGTTTCAGAAGGGGATCGTATTGCTTGTGACCTACCATTTTCATCACCCACATTCTCACTTACAGGATCATGAAGCACTAGAGTGAGTGCGAGTCTGGGAAATAATCATTTACGGGAAACTGGACTATCAACAGAAACAGCAGCCATCCATACCAGGCCAATTCACAGTTAAAAAATAACTAAATAAATATAAATAAATAAATAAATAAATAAATAAATAAATAAATAAATAAGTACAAAGGTTTGAAATTTACAGGAAATCAGAGTGCCAAGAAAAAAAAAAAACACAAGATAAAATGTCAATTCCACAACGGAGTGCCTTGTATGGTGAGGAAGCAGTGCTAACCACTGTGCCATCTTGCCCTCTGCATGCCTGCATGACATTCTCAGTAGGTTTTGCATTTTTAAAAAGCAAGATATATATTTTTAAAGGGTATCACTCTCACCTGTCTTTCTGGGTGAATGGTAGCCGTGAGTTCTCCTGTAACTGGGTCCTTCGGGAAATCAAAATCCTTATCCTTTACATAAACCTCAACCTCGCATGAAGGGAACTCCGTACCTGCCAAGAGGAAGACAGCTTGAGTAGAGTCAAACTTACAGTGCCCTCCATAATGCTGGGGACAAAGACCCATTTTTCCTTAATTTCCCCCTCTGCTCCACAGTTTAAAATTACAAATCAAACAATTCAGACATCGTGATTAAAGTGCACACTTCAGACTTTCATTTCAGGGGATTTCCATACATTTTGGTCACACAACACTTTTTCTACAGAGTCCTCCCATTTTAGGCCACCATAATGTTCAGGCCAACTGGTGTCACAGGTGTTTGTGATTTCTCAGGTGGGTTTCATGGCTATATAAGATACCTCAGCTTGCTTCTCCCCTTTGGGGTCTGTAATTGCCATTATGAGGCAGAGTAACAAGAATTAAACCATTAGAGACATCAATAAAACCTTAGGATGACCAAATCAAGTGTCTGGAATATCATGAAGAAAGAACACAATGGTGGGCTCAGTAATCACAAAGGGACTGGTAAACCAAGGAAGACCAACACTGCTGAGGACAGAAGAATTCTCACTGTGGTAAAGAGAAAGCCCCCAATGTCTGTCTGACAGATTAGAAACAGTCTTCAGGGGGCCGATGTGTGCATGTCAGAGATGACTATCAGCAGAAGACTTCATGAACAGAAAGACAGAAGACACACTGCTAGATGAACACCTCAAAAACAGGATGGCCAGATTACAGTTTATAACAAAGGACTTCAAACAGCCTGCAGAATTCTGGGTAAAAGTCTTGTGGAAAGACGAGATAAAGATGAACCTCATCAGAGTGATGACAAGAGTAAAGTGTGGAGATGACAAGGAACTGCTCGAAATCCAAAGCAGACCACCTCATCTCTTTAACAAGGTGGTGCTGGGGGTGTATGGGTGACACAGGTCCTGGCACACTTCTCTTCATTGATGACAGAATTGCTGACGGCACAATGAATTCTGAAGTGTGGAGAAACATCTGATCTGCTCAAGTTCCAGTAAAGACCCCCAAACTCACTGGACGGCACTTCATCCTACGACAAGATGATGAGCCAAACACACTTCTGAGGCCACACTGGAGTTTATCAAAGGTAAAAGATGGAACATTCTGGAATGAGCAAGCCAGTCACCTGCTTTCAGTTCAATTGAGCAGGCCTTCCATATGCTGAAGAGAAAACGTAAGGGGAGAAGCCCACCAAAACAAGCAGTAGCTGAAGATGGCTGCATTAGAAACTTCATCACCAGAGGAGAACCTCAGCACCTGCCGATGTATGTGAATGGCAGACTTCAAGCAGTCATTGCATGTGAGGGATACGAGACAAAGTCCTAAATATGACAACGGCTTTAATAGACCTGCCATTGCTGGGTCATGGCGTCCTGAAATCGGGGGGGACGTGTATGAAAAGTGTTATGTCACTAAAATGTCAGCAGATCTCCTTGAATGAAAGCCTCCAATGCACACTTTAATCACGATGTCTGAATGGTTTGATTTGTAATTTTAAACTGTGGAGCAGATGGGGCAATCAAGGAAAAAAGTGTCTTTGTCCCAAACACAATGGAGGGCTCTGTAATTGAGCAGAGACCACTATACTGATAGTACCCTTAGAGGTATGAATCAGTTTACTGAAGTTCTGTATCATTTTGTTCATACTGTGACACAATCATGGAAAGTCAGTGCTGACCAACACCCAAATCAGAGACAATGAAGAAAGAAGTTTGAGAGGAGCTGGTGACCAGTGTAAGAAATGGCCGGCAGCCTCCTGGATTCCCACAGGGCACCGTGGGACTTGGAGTTCATCATCTCACTCCTGTTGGGTACTGTGGGTGCCGCCAGGGGGTACTGTAAAAATGGAGGAGTCATGTGGCATGGGGTTTCTGCCCAACCCAGAAGTGCTTCTGTTCCGGGTTAGGCAGAAACCCCATGCCACCTGGCTGCTCTATTTTCACAGTACCCCTTGGTGGCACCCAGAGTACCCAACAAGGCTAAGATAAAGATCTCCAAGTCCCACAGTGGGGCACCACTGTAATCCAAGGGAGCTGCCATCCAGAGTTCTTGGCGAAGCAGTGCACCAAAGAGGCTGCCTCCCCCTATTCCTTCCACTATTTGGGCATCCCAGCCGAGTCTCTTACACCAGGAAGAACTTATTGAGATTATTATTAGTGATATTCCACAGAAAAGAGAGAAACAGAATGTGCAGCTTAAGTTTAAATCAGCATACAGAAGGGATAACATTAAGAAAACAGTGGAAAGAAGTTCCTCGCAAGTTCCAGTGAGGAGAAAGTGCCAGAAGCTGCGCTCGGCGGACTGCATCATACGTACGAGACAACACGAGAGTTCCTCACCTTGATTATAGAGATCAATGAAGTCCAATACCAATTTAAGTGCTTCTGCCATGTGAGACAGAATGTCAGCTCGAAGCACGCCATGGGGCTGCGGTCCAACCTCTAGTCCTGTTGAGCAGGTAGACTCATATTGTTAAGGAAAACTTGTGTAAAGATACGATGATTATACTAGGGAAAGTAATGGTTCAGGTGTAGGGAGATAAATTTGGAAAACATGAGCAGTGAATCTGTGCAGGACGTGGCAATGCCAATCAGCCAGTACCATTAAACAAAAATCATCATTATACAACAACAAGTCTAAAATAAAACAAGATGGTACAGACCGATTCCATGCTTTGCGGCACTGTCTACTGAGTACGCTTGATCCTTGGGCGTGTTGAATATCCCACAATACACAGGAGCACTTTTCATGTGGCTCTGAAGACAAAATAAATACAAAGAGAATGCCTGATCATTCAATGCCCTGACTTTAGACTGACAAAAGCAGCATTTACTTATTTACTTTTTACCTGGATGTATTTAAACATGTGAAGATTGAAGCAATGGCAGTCTTGGTAGACAAGGACGCTGACACCCATGTTGGACGTCGTGTTGTGAAGGTCGCAAATGAAGTCTACAGCTTGTTCACTGCCTTTCGGCCCCAACAAAACATTGAGCTCTTTGGCTCGGTGAATCTCGTATGGCATATCATCTGCATCGGGGGAGCTACGTGACAAAAACAGAAAGAGACAGTGGCACTTAGGTTCAAACAAAGCTTGAACAGGCTTGCCACTTTCAACCGGCCATAACAATCGCACAGACAGGCAGATGTCAGAGATTATGATAAAGCCGCTTGTGTTGTGCATGTTGAAAATACGCAGCACCATTTCATTTAAACCACAGGTGGAAGAAGAAGATGACAGAAGACACAATCTCAATGGAGTTTGCTTTCTGTTAAGGTGATGTCCTGGTTTTCAACTGCAGACTGTCTACATTATAAATTACAGTGGCGTGCAAAAGTATTCAATCCCCTTGAACGTCATCGTCATTTTCTGCATGACAAAAGATTTGTCCACGTGTTTATTCAATGAGTATTTTGAATGTGAACTCTTATGCTGTAATAATACATTTCACAGTCCAAATAAACCATTTTCTGTAGATGTTTAACTGAAGAAGAAAAACAGCAAGTATTTAAACTTCTGTGCTTTGGAAGCTGCAGCTTTACACAAATGACAAATGAACCACAAATGACACAGAGGTGACGGTCATAATTAAACATAACGAGGTCCTACTTGCGAGTCCTTTATATCTCTCTGGTAATTAAAATCAACCTTTGGAAGGGCCATAGTCTTTGTTGGATAATCACTGCAAAAAATATATACAGTCATATGAGAAAGTTTGGGAACCCCTCTTAATTCTTTGGATTTTTGTTTATCATTGGCTGAGCTTTCAAAGTAGCAACTTCCTTTTAATCAAGGACATGCCTTATGGAGACAGTAGGATTTCAGCAGTGACATTAAGTTTATTGGATTAACAGAAAATATGCAATATGCATCATAACAAAATTAAACAGGTTTATAAATTTGGGCACCCCAACAGAGATATGACATCAATACTTAGTTGAGCCTCCTTTTGCTAATATGACAGCCTCTAGACGCCTCCTATAGCCTTTGATGATTGTCTGGATTCTGGATGGAGGTATTGTTGACCATTCTTTCATACAAAACCTCTCCAGTTCGGTGAAATTTGATGGCTGCCGAGCATGAACAGCCTGCTTCAAATCATCCCATAGATTTTCGATGATATTCAAGTCAGGGGACTATGGCAGCCATTCCAGAACATTGTACTTCTCCCTCTGCATGAATGCCTTTGTAGATTTCGAACTGTGATTTGGGTCATTGTCTTATGGGAATATCCAACCCCTGCGTAACTTCAACTTTGTGACTGATGCTTGAACATTATCCTGAAGAATCTGTTGATATTGGGTTGAATTCATCTGACCCTCAACTTTAACAAAGGCCCCAGTCCCTGAACTGGCCACACAGCCCCACACCATGATGGAACCTCCACCACATTTGACAGGAGGTAGCAGGTGTTTTTCTTGGAATGCAGTGTTCTTCTTCCGCCATGCAAAGCACTTTTTGTTATGACCAAGTAACTCAATTTTTGTCTCATCAGTCCAAAGCACTTTGTTCCAAAATGAATCTGGCTTGTCTAAATGAGCATTTGATACAACAAGCGACTCTGTTTGTGTCGTGAGTGCAGAAAGGGCTTCTTTCTCATCACCCTGCCATACAGATGTTCTTTGTGCAAATTGTGCTTGAATTGTAAAATGATTTTCAGATACACCATCTGCAGCGAGATGTTCTTGCAGGTCTTTGGAGGTGATCTGTGGGTTGTCTGTCACCATTCTCACAATCCTCTTCATATGTCGCTCCTGTATTTTTCTTGGCCTGCCAGACCTGCTGGGTTTAACATCAACTGTGCCTGTGGCCTTTCATCTCCTGATTCCATTCCTTACAGTTGAAACTGACAGTTTAATCCTCAGAGGTTGCTTTTTGTAGCCTTCCCCTAAACCATGAGGCTGAACAATCTTTGTTTTCAGATGTTTTGAGAGTTGCTTTGAGGATCCCATGCTGTCTGTCACTCTTCAGAGGAGAGTCAAAGGGAAGAAAGCACAACTTGCAATTGACCACCTTAAATACCTTTTACCACTCATGATTGGACACTCCTGTCAATGAAGTTCAAGGCGTAACGAGCTCATCCAACCAATTTGGTGTTGCAAGTAATCAGCATTGAGCAGTGACAGGCATTCAAATCAGCAAAATGACAAGGGGACCCACATTTGATTTAATGTCATACAACTGAATACCGCTTCATTAAAAATCTTTGTTCGGAAAACACCCCAGTACTCAGATGTTCCTAAAAAATGAAAGACATACCACTGTTATCTTTTTTTGTTGAAAGGAGAGTCAATTATTATGCAGGCTGAGAAGGGTTCCCAAACCTTTTCATATGACTGTTGTGGTCCCCGGCCGGGCTCGGAGGGCTTCTGTCTCCTCCAGACCGCGAGGGGGCGTCCGTCCTGGTTATGTTGGGGGCCGCAGGTAGAGGGCTTGGAAGCCCAGCCCTGTAGGGTCCTGTGGCCACCGCCAGGCGGCGCCCCAGTGCATATTTATCCCGGGAGCCCGGCACTTCCTGGTGTGGGAAAGACGACAGGGGACACCCGGACGGCTTCCAGGTGCGCAGCCGGCACTTCTGCCACACAGGGGTGTGGCCAACGTTAAGTGCCGGGAAGCAGCTGGAACCCATCTGTCAATGACCCTCAATGACCCTCCCTCCAGTCATTGGTGGATGTCGGGAGGTAGCGAGACAGAGCTGGGGAGAGGACTGGAGGCGGCCAAGAAGAGAAGGCACAGAGACTGTGAGCCCTGGACTTTGGGGGAGTCGGTGCAAGAGGCACTGGGGTTGATGCACTACAAACTTGTAAATATTGTAAATAAACGGTGTGTTGGGTGAACTTAAGATGTCCGTCTGTGTGTGTCCGGGCCAGCTTTCACACTATATATAAAAAATACTTTTTAAAAACAACACTTATATTAAGTAAAAAGTGTACTAAAAAGTAAAAAATAAGTCTCTCATACATCACTTGTAAAATAAAAGCATGGGCGCTTTTGCTAAGATTTTATTGATTGATGAAAAGCGCCCAGGCTTTTATTTTGCGAGTGATGTATGAGACTTTTTTACTTTTTAGTACACTTTTTACTTAATATAAACGTGTTTTTTTTAAACTGGAGAACAACTCCAAAGTGCATGTCTAAAAAGTATATATAATATATCTTGTCACACACATGCGCAAGGGAGGCAGCTAAAGGGCTTGGGTAAGGGCAGTTCTGAGACATACCGGGATGTGGCAGAGTGCACGGACTCTTTTTCTCCCTTGCCTGCAGACCATTCTCGGGAGATTCCGCCTAACTCTCCTGATGTCACTTCCGGGAGCGAGCCTATAGAAGGAGACCTTGCCGGCTCTGGTCCCTGTGATGTCACATCCGGGTTCGAACCAATGGCTGAAGAAATCAATGAGCCCGACCCCTATGATCTCACTTCCTGTCTTCCCCTTTAAAAACCTCCACTTTTTCCCTATTCCCTCAGTTCTGTATTGGACTCGGTTTTGTGCACAGCAATGCTATCATTTAAAAGACAATTTGCAGCCAGGAAAACAAATTATACGGATGGCTGCCCCAAACCTTGCTATGTCTCATCGTGGCTTTTGTGACAATATATATATGTATATATTTTTTTTTTATCTGCGTGACCCTGTAGTTAGGATATATCAGGTTGGATAATGGATGGATGGATATATATTTTTCCTTGGGTGGCACGGTGTCACAGTGGGAAGCAATGCTGCCTCACAGTTAGGAGACACGGGTCCTCCCCGCGTGGATATTGCATGTTCTCCCCGTGTCTGCCCGGGTTTCCTCCCACAGTCCAAAGACATGCAGGTTAGCTGCATTGTCGATCCTAAATTGTCCCTAGTGTGTGCTTGGGGTGTGTGTGTGCCCTGTGGTGAGCTGGCACCCTGCCCGGGGTTTGTTTCCTGCCTTGTGCTCTGTGTTGGCCGGGATTGGCTCCAGCAGACCCCCGTGACCCTGTAGTTAGGATATAGTCGGTTGGATAATGAATGGATATTTTTCCTTAGCTCTCTCTGTTACGGTTGGGGGTCTCCAGTCTTTAGACTTATATCAAGGCAACAGAAGCACACTCATTTAAAGAAACAGAATAAAACAATTTACTAATAAACACAAGAATCATAACCACATATGTATGTTGACATAGAAAACTGGACACAGACAGACAAGACAGACTAACATATAACACGTGGGCTGGCTGTTTACTGGTTATTTAGAGTTCTACTTAATCTTGGCACAGATAAACAGTTTTACGATATGAAGTCTTTATGGCTGATGATGTCAGATGTTGTGAAGAGCTGTTGCTCCGGGCTCAAGTGTAGGTTTTCTTCATGCATTGGCGTGCACTCCTTCTCAGGGCTGTGCTGTGCGGCTGCTTCCTCGGCTTACCTTCTGCTCTCTTTTGACACTTCACAGGGAAAAGGCATCACTCATTCTGACCTGAGGGTTTAGCTGCTCAAATTCCCTTCTTGAAGTTATGGCCGCTCCCAAGCAGACAGGAATCAGTGCTTAGCTTGCCAGACTGGATCTCAGCTCTCAGGCTCACAAACAGAAGGAGTTGGTCGGCTTTGGCTCTCCAAGGAGGAGCGGCTCATAAGTTTTTTTTTGGTTTCAGAAGGTCATTTTACATAAAACCCCCTCCCTGAACTTCTCTTAACTTGCCAGTCACTTCAAACCAATAGTCAGCCACAAAAACAGAATCGCCAGATTATAATTTGTGAAAAAAGGACTTGGAAAGAACCTGCAGAATTCTGGAAAAGGACTTGTGAACGGACAAGACCAAGATGAACCTCGTTAGAGTGATGACAAGAACAAAGTGTGGAGACCAAAAGGAACTAACTACCTGAGATCCAAAGCAGACCACCTCATCTGTTAAACATGGTGGTGGAGGTGTTATTGCATGTATGGCTGCCATCAGGGCCGTCTTAACGCATGGGCACAATGGGCAAAGTTACCCAGGTGGCCCCACGAGCATAGGGGCCCATGTTTTTTTCTGATGCCTATGTATGTTTCTGTTTTGCTATCAAAACAGGGACTCCAGTGCTCTGCTTTGCCCGGGGGGCCTATGATGCTGTCAAGACAGATCCTGGCACACTTCAGTGATGATGGAACTGCTGATGGAAATCACTCGGTGTGTAGAAACATCTGATCTGCTCAAATTCCATTAAAGGCCTCCAAACTCATTGAACAACGCTTCATCCTACGACAAGATTATGAGCCAAACAAACACACTGCTGAGCCAACACAGGAGTTTATCAAAACTGAAAATTCTTCAGTGGCCAAGTCAAGCCAGTCACCCGGTTTAAGTCCATTTGAGCAGGCCTTTCATATGCTGAAGAGAAGACTTAAGGGGACAACTCCCCCGGAGCAAGCAGGAGCTGAAGATGGCAGCATTAGAGGCTTCATTACCAGAGAGGACCCTCAGCACCTGGTGATGTCTGTGAATCGGAGACTTCAAACAGTCATTGCATGCTGGGATAAGTCCTAAATATGACGACTTTAACAGACCTGCCTTTGCTGTTTGTATCCCAAACATAGTCCCATGTAATGGGGGGGATCATGTAGACAAAGAGTTGTGCGACAGAAATATCTGCAAATCCCCTTCAAAGAAAGTCTGCAATGTGCACTTTAATCACGATGTCTGAACTGTTTAAAATGTAATTTAAAAATGTGGAGCTGAGCAGTAAATTAAGGAAAAAATGTGTCTTAGTCCTAAACATTACGGAGGGCACCATGAAGTAGCTGCGGTTCCTGCCTTGTGCCTTGTGCTGGCTGGGATTGGCTCCAGCAGACCCTGTGTTAGGATACAGCGGGTTGGACAATGACTGACTGACCGTGAAGTGGTGCATATCTCAAACACAGCTGATGTTTCATTGTTCAGATGATTCTTACGTCAGATTTGCGAGGACTGACTGATAGTTGAAAACATTTTCATTCTAATATTGATTGCATAGATCTCATTTTTCATTCTGTCATTGTCATCATTTTTTTTGTCCTTGTTAACTGAAAGAATCATAGCCGCTCTATTTTGTTGGTATGGCTACACCATCGTGATCGATCTGTGATTCATCTTAATTCAGTAAAGGTAATTTGTCTTAGGGACAATGCAGCTCTTAGTCATTCACAAGATACCAACCCCAAACAATAATCCCCCCCCAATAATAATAATTCTTTGCATTTATATAGCACTTTTCTCACTACTCTACATTCATAATGGCTAACACGGTACAACAACCGAGTACTAAAGAGTTCAGAAGTAATTCTTTCAAGTCAAGTTGGGGAGCATGCACTGGTACAGTACTTTGCTGCACCCACTACACCAGCATTTCTCAGCCTTTACGTATTTGCGACCCGAGCTTTCATAACAGATTTAATCGCGCCCCCCCTAAGGTTTTTTTGAAAGGAGCCCACTAATACCAATTTGTCCTTTTTTAATTAATGATATATCATAGATGCATATTTTATTATACCTACTTAACTTTTATCGACATTTATCTAGCTCAGCAATTGCAGTTCAAGGGCCCAATAGAGCAGAGTCCCTTTTGGCATTTACGGGATTCAAACCGGCAACCTTCCGCTTGCCAGTGCAGATCCCTACCCTCAGAGCCACCAATCCCCCCACAACTCTCCCTCGAAGCCCACACTCTCTCAAAGTCCTTTGTTTTTGTATTCAAGTTTAGCAACAGGGCAAGGATGTGCATCTTGTGGTCATCATGTTGAATAAATGGGGGTGATCTGGTATGATTCATTTGGAGGCAGACTCCCCTTTGGTCACCACCTTAACGTATGTAAACTACTGCGTCTTCGCTGGCTAAGGTTGCACGTCCCTACTTGGCAGACTACTCTGGCCTTTCCTGTAGTAAATGAATTTTCAGAGCTGGATATGGATTAGGTAGGGAACTGGCTGGAGAGGTGGGCACCATGGGAACAGTATTACTGTTTTTAACATGATCTTCAAACCGGTTCAGATTTCATAATTTCATTACATTCTGTATCTATCTTTATGAACTTTCAGCAAAAATTTGATCAAAACAAATTCCAGAAATTTTTCAACTACACAGACTTACTTTAGACGTTCTGTCGTGAAGCACCGGTTCAGGTCGATGTCCACATACCGCCGGCACACTTCAGAGGCTCGCGGGTTTGAAAGCACAGCCTTGGCACTGAAGGTTTGTCTTTGGAGACCTCTAGCTTTACCCTGGAGCCACTGCTTCACCAGGTAGAGCCCTGCCAGCTCATTGCCATGAGTGCCTCCGCTAACTATGACTCTGGAAAATGGTGGCAAGGACTGACGTGGAGGATTAAAACCATTGCCTTCTTGGTTCATCTCGCACCTTTTTCCAGTGCTTTTTTTCTGAAAATTGAAAGAAGAAATATGAAAGCAAGACAGAAAATAAGCATACTTTATGGTTCCACCCAGAATAGCATCGTTACAAATTGGTTCCTATTGTCATTTTATTTTTGTTTGTAGGAATCTGTTGGTGAAGAAAGATTCACGGATCTTGACTTTGCTGACGATGCTTTGATCTTCACGGAGTCAATGGAGGCTCTGATCGGGATGCTCGAGAGAGAGAGACTGAGCAAGGAGTCTGAGTGTCTGGGATTGCAAGAGTCCTGATAAAAACCAAAGAGCCAGGCCTTTCTTGGGCACGGCCATCAGCAGTGTGTCTGTCTGTGGAGAGAGTGTCGACCTTGTCGAGAGGTTTACTTACCTCGGCAGTGATATTTATGTCTCCAGTGACTCTTCCTATGAAGTCAGTAGACGGATTGGGAGAGCATGGGGGGTCATGAGGTCGCTGGACAGGGGTGTGTGGCGCTCCTGATATCTGAAAGGACGAAGGTCCAAGTCTTTAGAGTCCTGGTGCTTCCTGTCTTGCTTTATGGTTGTGAGACATGGACGCTATCCAGTGACCTGAGATGAAGACTGGACTCCTTTGGTATTGTGTCTCTCCGGAAAATCCTTGGGTACCATTGGTTTGACTTTGTGTTGCTCATTGAGTCCCTAATGTGGCATATGACCTGCATTGTGAGGGAGCGCAAGTTACGGCACTGCAGCCATGTGGAGCGTTTCCCCGAGGCTTGTAGGATCCTCATTGTTGAGATCCCGAGTGGCTGGACCAGGCCAAGGGGTCGCCCACGTAACACCTGGCTGCGGCGGACAGAGGGTCATTTCCAGAATGTAGGACTGGACTGCGTATCTGCCTGGGGGGTTACCAACCGGGATCCCGAGTTGATTCTCTGTGTAGTGCAGTGGTTCTCAAACTGTGGGGTGGGCCACCCTAGGGGGGCGCAAAGATGTGAAAAAAAGAAAAAATAGGAAAAATACATCCATTGAAACCAAAACAAATGAACTTAAACTACATTCTGATACTAGATAAATGTCGATAAAAGTTAAGTAGGTGTAATAAAATATGCATCTATGATATATCATTAATTAAAAAAGGACAAATTGGTATTAGTGGGCTCCTTTCAAAAAAAACCTTAGGGGGGCGCGATTAAATCTGTTATGAAAACTTGGGTCGTAAATACGTAAAGGCTGAGAAACGCTGGTGTAGTGGGTGCAGCAAAGTACTGTACCAGTGCATGCTCCCCAACTTGACTTGAAAGAATGACTTCTGAACTCTTTAGTACTCGGTTGTTGTACCGTGTTAGCCATTATGAATGTAGAGAAAAGCCAAGCAAAATGACAACTTTTATTGGCTAACTAAAAAGATTACAGTATGCAAGCTTTCGAGGCAACTTTTCTGAACTCTTTGAAATCACTTCCGCTTTTTTTTTTTTTTGTAAAT
This sequence comes from Polypterus senegalus, assembly GCF_016835505.1. Lineage (NCBI taxonomy): Eukaryota > Metazoa > Chordata > Cladistia > Polypteriformes > Polypteridae > Polypterus > Polypterus senegalus. Next base: position 174,504,848 of record NC_053163.1, read on the forward strand.
ATGCAGAATTTCAAATAAAGTTTTTTTTGTGTCTGGCACCTAAGGACTCACTGATAGAAAAAAAAAAAAAAGTCTACTGTTCGACTCGTCTTCATGTCAAGATATGCAAGATGCAGTGCAAAGGCTACAATTCCCAGAATGCCCCTTGACGACAATACGTATGTAAACGTAGCGGAGGGTGGTGTACGTTCAGATGGGGTGTTTTTATTGTGGGTTCCAATACTGTAACTCAGCGACACGTTGTTTGGAAAAGAGTAACTCTTTCCTTGAACAGTCGTAGACATGTAACTTCTGCAAAACACCAAATCTTATTACCAATTCCTGTATGTAAATTAAGACATTACTATTAGCTGTGGAGTTGACAGATCAACATCAACTATCATTACATCTTTCTTTCTTTATAAACTCAAAAGACTGTCATTTCTTAAAACATAGGATCAACATATTTTCAGTATTTTAAATTTCTTTATTTCAAACTATGTACAACAGCCAACACCCAAGAATTTTCATATTCTTTCAGATTGTTTTAACATGACTCAATCAGTCTTTCAGGACATTTCATTTAGGTATACAGTAGGAAGAGAGTTGAAAAAGAGAGTGCAGGTAGAGTGGAATGGGTGGAGAAGAGTGTCAGGAGTGATTTGTGACAGACGAGTATTAGCAGGAGTGAAAGGGAAGGTCTACAGGACGGTAGTGAGACCAGCTATGTTATATGGGCTGGAGACGGTGGCACAGGAGACAGAGCTGGAGGTGGCAGAGATAAAGATGTTAAGATTTGCATTGGGGGTGATGAGGATGGACAGGATTAGAAATGAGGACATTAGAGGGTCTGCTCAAGTTGTACTGTTGGGAGACAAAGTCAGAGAGGTGAGATTGCGTTGGTTTGGACATGTGCAGGGGAGAGATGAGGGGTATATTGGGAGAAGGATACTAAGGATAGAGGTGCCAGACAAGCGGATGGCCTAAGAAGAGGTTTATGGATGTGGTTTGAGAGGACATGCAGGTGATGGGTGTAACAGAACAAGATGACGAGGACAGAAAGATATGGAAGAAGATGATCCGCTGTGGCAACCTCTAACGGGAGCAGCCGAAAGAAGAAGAAGAAGAAGATACAGTATGCCTCAAACTTGTCCACAATTGGTTTCAGTTTCAATTCGTCCCTGTAACAAAGGCACTACATATGCACCCGACCCGACACACTGACAGCAGAGGCACGTTAAAATCATTAAAAAGGATTTTATTTTCTTCAGTTGAGGTCCATGTCTTCCTCATGTCCCTAAGCCCCAAAGCACACCAAATAAAACACCAACACAAAGCAAAGCACACTCTTCTTCTTCTACTACTTCCTCCACGCGTAGTCCTCCTCCTCCTGACTCTGGCTCCCAGAGTGATGGCTGCTGGGCCCCTTTATAGTCCACCTGGAAGTGCTCCAGGTGGTTGATCACCGAGTTCCGGCTGCACTTCCAGGTGTGGCGAATACGCTGCCCATACGGGCTCAGGAGACCCAGCTGCAACACCCCCTGTCGGCACCTGCAGGACCCAGCAGGGCTGCACCCAACTTCAATTCCCATGGAGCCCTGCAGGAAACCTAGGCACCGCTCCAACCCAGGGGTGCGGCCATCTAGCTTCCAGGGGGAGGTATTGCACAGTCCATGACTGCTTTCCCTGAACATATAACGAAGGGGCGTCCCGGCTGGGCATCTGTCACAGTACCCATCTTCAAAGACAAAATTATTAGAAATTTCAAGTGCTTCATCCCCGACAACATGTACACATAACAAAGCTTTCATTTTTTTCCGCTTTACGATCTGCGTCAATTGCAGATAAGTAGAGTTCAAAGTGCTGTTTGAATCTCCTCCAGTTTTCAGCTACATTACCAGTCAGCTGAAGCTTTGGAGGCGGCTGCAGACCTTCCATTTCTTCTTTATTTTATTATTTTATTTGTTCTTTTTTTAAGTGTCTTTTCTTTTGTCAATTCCTTGACTCAGACGGTCTTTTCCAAACCCACACTCCTGACACTCCTGATTCCAATAACTCTGTGACACATAGTTTTTCCAAACAAACTCTTTACTTGAACAGTCATAGACATGTACAATGACTTCTGCAAAACACCAAATCCTATTACCACTTCATGTATGTAAATTAAGACACTACTAGGCCCATTTCTAGACACAGAAATATATAGGTAGACGCCACATTCACTGTGTTGCCACAATACATCAGCGCGTCCGCCATATTGCGAGTGGCAAAAGTGCCATTCAAACTAATACAGCTAGACGTGGAATTGGGTTTTCTGATGAAAAAACAGTAACGTTTTAAACAGAATCATTTACACACAACAGATTTTGGCAAATTGTTTACATGCAATTATTTATATCCATTTATACTCTAATAATGACAATTATTAAATAATAATAATAATCATTATTAGTATTATTAAATAATTCCTCCCGTATAAGTAACATTTCTCGGACTACTTTCTTCCATCTCCGAAATATTTCTAGACTTTGTCCTGTTCTTACGCCACACAGTACTAAAGCATTGGTTAATGCCCGAGTCACCTCACGTATAGATTATTGTAATGCTATTCTATCTGTCATCCCACAAAAACGTGTCCATTGCTTACAATTTATTCAAAATTCTGTTGCCAGGATAATAACCTGCTGTTCTAAATCCACTGAACATATTACACCTATTCTCTCTCAACTTCACTGGCTCCCTGTTAACTACAGAATACAAAACTAAAAATGGCCCTTAACATTTCAAGCTCTCCACAACCTCACTGATCTCCTCCAGACCGACACTCCTCTCGCTCACTCAGATCCTCATCTGCAGCTCGACTTTCTGTACCGCACATCAGACTCTGTGCTATGGGAGCTCGAGCGTCTCTTATAGTGCTCCTCAACTCGGGAAGTCTCTTCTCTCTCACATACGTCAGCTCGATTCAATAACACATTTTAAAACTACCCTCAAAACTTATCTTTTCAAACTGGCATACCAATTGTGAATTTTGCACTGTTACTGCCAGTTATCTTTGTTTGTTTGCTAATTATTGATTTGTGATTTTTCATTCTATTGTTTTAATTTAATTAATGTTGTTTAATTTAATTGTAAGGTGACCTTGAGTGCTAAGATTATAAAACGGCATTTTCTAATGGCCAAATATAACCAAAACAATTGTTCAGCCTTACCTATGAAATGTATTCCCCCGGGATCTGGTTTGGAGCGTACAGCGGTTTGTACAATGCCAAGCAGCACATCATTCATTAATTCACTCCACAGCAGTGCCACTCGCAATATGGCGGCGATGTTGACGTACGATGCTGCTGGTCATGCACCGTCTAGTAATTCTATGTCTATGGTTCTAGCGGTAAAGCCGCCACCGTGCCTTTTAATTTTAGCTGCCCCCTCACCCTATAATACCTTCACTCGTTTTCTAAACCAGCGTATTTAAAATAAAAAATGTTCGCAATTTCCTTAATGTCAAAAAAAATGTTAGAAAATTTCTTCATAGGTAGAACAAAACTTGACTTACGCATTTAACGAATTAAGTTTACTTAATTCATCAGTAAAATTCCGAATATAAAGCGAGTGCCGATTATAGACTTAATTTTCTTGAAAAAGACGTTGTTTCATATTCTGGCAAATACAAAACTTAGCAAAAGTCTATTTCTTCACATCACACCTGTGAAAAATATTTATAGGAAAGCAATATATGAATATGCATATATAGTAAACAATTTGAAAAGTAAGCGTTTTATTATTAAATTACATGTATTATAATTACTCCACTAAATAAAATATTAAATTAAAATTGCACTCTCCTTGCTTTCTTACTTGCAAGTTCGTCAATAATGCCATCTAAGTTAATTTCTTCTGACAAATCTTTCTCGAAAACCTAAATTACTCCCTCTCTTGGCACATCAACGATCTTAAGTAAGATTTAATTATTTTTAGTTTACAGAAACTTCTTTCGCCTGTTGCAACTGTGACTGGCAGGGTTAAATATATTCTTAAGGCTACAGAAAAGTTGGAAAATGCTGAAATTAAATTATTTACCGACATTCGACGGGAAAAGACGAGCCCCGGGCCGAGCCTGCGTTTATGTTGCACCCTTTGCACGACCGGCAGAACCGGGCCTGGGGTGGACACTACTGTACTATAAGCTGTCGAGTTCACAGATCAACATCATCTAGCATTACAGATGGGGTGTTAAAGTTTTACTGGCGAGTGTCGCCTTACTTTGCGTATCATTTGAATGTCTGGTTTTAAACATGGAGTTGATTTACAACTTAAGTTAGCTTGGCGGATGATTTCGACATGCAGAATTTTTAAATAAAGGTTTTTGTGTCCGGTGCCTAATGACTCACTGATAGAAAAAAAAGTCTGCATATGATATACGGTTCGACTCGTCTTGATGTCAAGTTATGCAAGATGCAGGGCCGACACCACCATTAGTGTCATTAGTCATTCATTTTTTGGGGGGTTCGGAGGACCCAGCTGTACGCGTTAGCTACCGAACAGTCGCACTCATAAGCTTGGCCTAGGGCCCAAAATAACATACCACTGGCACAGGCAAGGTGTCAAGCTTTATGGAGTTCCCCTCTGTCTTTGACCCTTCAGACCAAAAAAAAACCCTCATTTTTAGACCATATGTTGTACAGGAAATTACACCCTTATGATAAAGAGTAAGCTGATAGGCGTCTTCAGCAAAAATGGTTATACATGCCATATCAACCGACCTCCCCTCATGGGATATGAGGGGTCAAAGTAACACAAAATTTTGAAAAAAAATGGGGATCTGTAATATAGGCACGTGGAAGTTTGTTTTATGCCATTCCAATGCTTCTAATCACGAATACATTATTTTTGAAATTTGATTGGATTTTAAATTTGATTTTTGATCTCTTAGGATCTACAACCTCTATCACAGGGTGAAAAATGACAAATTTCTAATACAATCAAAACTATTTAGGCTTTACAAATTGAAACTGAAGCACACATTTTACTTTATCGAATATCTGGCACAACTATTCTTGTTAATTATGTATGTCTAGCCCATGAAGTAAATATTTACACTTCTTATGAACACCCCGAAGTCAAGACTTATCTCATCACTCCAATAATCTTTTTGGTTTATTGCACAACATAAGCGGATGTAAGCAGCTGCAATAACAAAGAAGACATTTGTAGTTACAGGATTGGAGGCTAACCCAACACACACTGGAAATAAATCCAAGAAACTACGCGGTTGATTTAAAAGGCTCGCTGGCGGAACCAAAAGTCTCTGGGACTGCCCGAATTTGGTACTCTTTACCTGCAAGTAAACAGTTAAACGACATTTTTTTTTTACCATCTTTGGAAAGTTTTGCTAAACACTTCACCAAGACTGTCCGCTCTATATGATGACTCACCTGCAGGACCAAAGTGATGAATTGAAAGCCTGCGAACCGTGAAAGCGCTTTATCGCCTCAGGAACAACACAAAGTCCGGGTGTAAAGTTTTAGGTGGGCGTGTCGCGGTACGAAGCCTCACCCTTGGACTGAGCCACGCCCCAGGTTAAACTTTATTTTTTGAGGCAACTAGTAAACGGAGGAATTTTAAATAAACATAACATGATGTGCAACCAGTTTGTGCACATCGTGCAACTTCGCCGTCTGTTTGCTTCCCCTAATGTGGTTTACACAACCTTTTGTGTTTCGCCGTGTCAACTCCTGTGACTACAGTGCAAACACTACAATTCCCAGAATTCCCCCCGACGGCAGTACTTATGTAAACGTAGAGGAGGGTGGTGCAAGTTCAGATGGGTTGTTGAATTTCTGTGCGTAAAGATTTACTGGTGAGTGTTGCCTTACTTACTTTTATATCATTTGAATGTTTGTGTAGCTTTAACATGGGGTTGATTTACAACATAAGTTAGTTTGGGAGATGGTTTAAACATGCAGAATTTCAAATAATGTTTTGATAGGAGAATGTCGAAAATTTATTAAACCTACTGATTGGGCAGATCAAACCGATTCGCATTAGAAACCATTTTTTGATGATTCAAATAGGAACGCAAATCGTATTTATCTACTAGAAAAAAAAAACGAATAACACTGTTTAAAAGCCGTATGCCGAAAACGCAAGAAGCAACGGCATCCAATGAGCAGTTCAGCAAAACGTGCACGGTCGGATTTTAAATAACCAAAGTATACTCGTCTGCGGAAATAACGTCAGCAATCGTCGGGCACTTGACGGACGTATTAGGTTAATAACGCTAACTTTTTTTTGTTCGCATGAAGCCTAGACTTCAGTAGGCAGGTTTACTTAAATTTCTGTCTAACTTGCAAAACGGATTCAAGGATTTTTAACGCGGTGTATGGCTGATCGAGCGCCTCTCTTCGAGCTGATGCGGCGCCCGAGGCATGACTGCACATCAGGGTCATGGCTCGCCGATGTGGATCAACAGTTTGCAAAAGAAACTTTCTTTAGTTACACTACCAGGGTCTTGTGATTAATTTCGAATTGTTCATGATGTGTTAAAAACACAGCTGACCCTTCTATTGAAATTGTGCTCCACCAACCTGATGAGATCGAGATTCCTGTTTTTATATAATGGGACATATTTGATGGCAATGAGATTACATTATTGATTTGCATTTTCAGAATTTTAAAAATAAATAAATAATGGAGTTAAGGTGGTTGTTCAGTTGAATTTCCTTGGGGTGCTCTCGTTTCCTCCGGCAGTCCAAATACAGGTGCATCTCAATAAATTAGAATATCATCGAAGAGTTCATTTATTTCAGTAATTCGATTCAAAAAGTGAAACTCCTATATTGTATAGAATCATTACACACAAAGTTATATATTTCAAGCGTTTATTTCTTTTCATTTTGCTGATTATGGTAATAAACTCAAAATTCAGTATTTCAGAAAATTAGAATATTACATAAGACAAATAAAAAAAAAAAGATCTTTAATGCAGACATGTTGGCCTACTGAAAAGTTTGTCCATGTTCACACTTAATACTTGGTCGGGGATCCTTTTGCATAAATGACTGTATCAGTGTGGCGTGGCATGGTGGTGATCCGCTTGTGGCACCGCTGAGGTGTTCTGGAAGCCCAGGATGCTTTGATCGCGGCCTTCAGCTCGTCTGCATTGTTGGCTCTGGCGTGTCTCATCTTCCTCTTGACAGTACCCCAGTTTTGGTCAGGCGAGTTTGCACAGTGATCCCATGGTCATTAAAACCAGATGTTGGTACTTTTGGCAATGTGGGCAGGTGCCAAGTCCTGCTGGAAAATGAAATCGGTATCTCCTATAAGGCTTGTCTGCAGAAGGGAGCATTAAGTGCTCTAAAATTTCCTAGTAGACGACTGCACTGACTTTGGACTTGATGAATAAAACACAGTGGACCAACACCAGCACATGACGGGGCTCCCCAAATCATCACCGACTGTGGAAACATCACACTAGACCCCCAAGCAACTTGAATTCTGTACCTCTCCACTCTTCCTCCAGACTCTGGGACCTTTGATTTCCAAATGAAAGGCAAAATTGACTTTCATCTGAAAAGAGGACCTTGGACCACCGAGCAACAGTCCAGTCCGTTTTCTACCTTAGCCCAGGTAAGACGCTTCTGACGTTGTCTCTGGTTCAGAATTGGCTTGACACAAGGAATGCTGTGACCGTTGTAGCCCACGTCCCCGATACACACGTCTATGTGGTGGCTCTTGAAGCACTGACTCATCTCAAGGTTGCTTGTGCACCTTTTTCTGCCCCATTTTTTCCTTGCAATCCACTTTTCATTAATATGTGAACAGCCAGCCTTTGTGTGACCTTTTGTGGCTTCCCCTCCTTGTGGAGGAAGGGTGTCCATGACGGTCTTCTGGACAAATGTCGAGTCAGCAGTCTTCCCCGTGATGGGGTGGCCTACTGAACCAAACTAAGAGACCATTTCAAGGCTCAGGATCCCCTTTGCAGGTGTTTTGGGCTAATTAGCTGAGTGCAGTGGGACACCAGAAGTCTACAATATGGAACTTTTTCACAATATTCTAATTTTATGAGATACTGAATTTTGGGTTTTCATTATCTATAAGCTATAATGAAAAGAAATGAATGCTTGAAATATATCACTGTGTGTAATGAATCTATATAATACAGGAGTTTCACCTTTTGAACTGAATTACTGAAATAAGTTTTCGATGATGCACCATAGGGGCAGCACGGTGGCGCAGTGGGTAGCACTGGTGCCTTGCAGTTATGAAACCTGGGTTCGCTTCCCAGGTCCTTCCTGCGTGGAGTTTGCATGTTCTCCTCATGTCAGTGTGGGTTTCCTCCCACAGTCCAAAGGCATGCAGGTTTGGTGCATTGGCGATCCTAAATTGTCCCTAGTGTGTGCTTGGGGTGTGTGTGTGTGCGCACCCTGTGGTGGGCTGGCGTCCTGCCCGGGGATTTGTTCCTGCCTTGCACCCTGTGCTGGCTGGGATTGGCCAGCAGACCCCCGTGACCCTGTAGTTTGGACAATGGATGGATGATGCATCTGTATGTATGTTTCTGTTTTGCTATCAACACAGAGGCCCCAGCACACTACTTTGCCTGGGGGTCTGTGATGCTGTTAAAAGGGCTTTGTGTGTGTGTGTGTGTGTGTGTGTGTGTGTGTGTGTTCAAGTCAAGTAATTTATTTATGTGGCACATTTATAAACAGGAGTTGACCCAAAGTGCTTTCCAGTTAAAAAGAATTAAATAACAATTGTACATTTCTGCTATGTATGTAATAAATACTGGCGCCCTGCCTGGGGATTTGTTCCTGCCTTGCACCCTGTGCTGGCTGGGATTGGCTCCAGCAGACCCCCGTGACCCTGTAGTTAGGATATAGTGGGCTGGATAATGAATGAATGGATGGATGTAGTAAATAAAATCATCCATCCATCCATTATCCAACAAATCTGTTATTTATTTTATTTTTCTTTACCGTCATGGGATTTGCTTTTTTTTTTTTTTAATTTTATTTGAAGAAGATAACATTCCATACAATCAAACTAAACAAAGCAGAATTCAATTCCCACCCGAGCTGGAGAGGAGAGTGAACAGCAAGGGCAAAACTTTAAAAACAAAAAAGAAGAGAGAATGGCCTTTTCCCAGAGATCAACGCCTATACTAAAAATTGTATTAATTGAATCTCTTGATATTTTTTTAAAAAGGTTTGAACAGATCCTGTAAGTGAGAATTTAGATCTTTTTGTTTTTTCCAATTTCAAATAGTATAGTGCAGGGATCCTGGAGGGCTGCAGGTGTTTTTATTCCAACTAGTTTCCCAATTTGAAGACCGTCCATGCTGATAATGAAACTTGCTATTGAACTTTTTAGTGTGGACATTGAATTAGAAAACAACGGGAGATAAACACCAATTTAAAGTAAAAAGAATTTTTGTTTTTTAAATTCTTGGTGAGTCAAACATGCTGCCTCCACCTGCCAGCTCAGTTTGCCACACACAGCAGCCATTCACTGACAGTCGGATAAGGCAGGAAGGAGAGACGTCCTTTTAAAACTCAAGTTTGTTGACAAGAATAAAAAAAAAAAAAAAAAAGGAAACGTAGCTGTTCATCTTGAGGTTATACAAAAATCATAATACTTGCGACTCCTTGAATTAGAATGTGTACATTGCTTCGTTCTGATAAAGAGGTTATCAGGGCATTCACAGTTTTAAGAAATATGCTCAAATAATTTTAAGTAAGAATTCAGAAACTGTCACATTGAGTTATAATATCACAGGGTGTCCTGTTAGTATCAAGAGGTCAGCATTTTGCCATAAAAGAATGCAAGTTTTTAGTCCTTTATCCTGTGCACAACCTTAACTATTTTCTACCTAAATGAAGAACAAATCCTCATCCTCTTTAATAAAACCCGTGTGCGTCCAGGTGTCCGTGTGTGTGTGTGTGTCTTTTGGTGAAGTGTGCATGCGCGAGGCTCGGTGCGACACACACGACCGGCATCGTGGACGCACACACACTGGAAGCTGAGCATGATATAAGCAAATGAAGGACAGCATTGCTGGGGAGAGTGCTGATTGGGTAGTCGCGGCCGCGCACATAAAATACATTGCTGGGGAGACGCCACACATACTGCCCCGTGCATGTTTACTAACTAACTATCTACTAACAACATGCCACCCCAAAAAAAGGACACGTCAAGTAGGACGAAAGACACAGACACTCAAATCGTATGTAAGCAACATCTCCTGGAAGAACGGTCAGCTCAGCAAGTAAACATCGACAAAAGAAAGGCTGAAAGACAAAGAAAAATACGAGCAAATAGATCGATTGTAAAAAAGAAAATGAGCGTCAGAATATTCCCCGTATTGATTTGGCTGTATCCTCTACTAATTTACCCTTTACCATAAGAAGGCGACAATTTCCAGTTACATTAGCCTTTGCCATAACAATTAATAAAGCTCAAGGGCAAACCTTAGAAAAAGTTGCCATTTACTCGCCAGAACCAGCATTCAGCCACGGTCAGTTATATGTTGCATTATCAAGAGTTAGAAGTTTTCCAGATGTTGTTGTCAACGTTGTCCTGAACAAGAGTGTTGACAAAGAATGTTGTCTATAATGAAATTTTATTGAAAAATTTCCTGAGGTAAAAAAATAAAAACAATAAAAACATGCAATACTTCAACTATCTTTTCCCTCTTTTGTTTCCATGTTCTTTGGAAGCTTGTTTAGACCAAACTAATGACATTATGGGCTTCCTCCACGTGAGTAGGAGTTCACTTTTTGAATCAGTAATAATAAGACTAAGGTATATGTTACAGTGGGGGACATCATGATTTTAGAGAGGCCTAGGTGGGACATGGCCAAAAAAGAGTGGGAACCACTGGTCTAATAGAAGAAAGGTCAGATGACCAGGGAGGACAGAAAAAAAACAAAACAAAAACTCCAGATGGCTAAAGAAAAAAACAAAATCTGCAGGGGTTCTGAAGCCACGAGACCACCCAGGCATTCTGCCTAACATCAACGATCTCAATCAGTCCTCATGGTTTTCAGGCTTCACATGGAAGAACTTGATGATGACGATGATGAATGTCGTGTGGACCTCCGGCCTTCAATCCATCCATGGAGGGACATCCCGGTGCTTTGATCAGGTGGTGGTGGCGGTACAGATCGCCACCACAGAAAACCGGAAAAAGAACAGAAGAGAAAGTAGGGGTTAGTACCGATTTATGGAGCCATGAAAAAAAAAACGATAATTCAATGCATATATTTGGAATATCAGGGTTACACTAAAATGAAGCTCTGAGAAAGCCATGTTGAAATAACAGATTTTTAGTAGTTTGTTTAAAATGCTCCACCTTATTAGCCTGGCGATTTTCTATTGGTAAGCAGTTAACCGATACTTTTGAAGGTACAAAATGTTTTTTTTAATTGTGACACAAAGTGGTGGGCATGTTGTTTAAATCGAGTGGTGCTAAACGCATCAAAATCCATTTTAATTCCAGATTGTAATGCAACGGGCAGGAGAAACACTGAGAGGGACGAGTACTTTCACAAGGCACTGTATGTTGATTTTGCTGGCGGAGGTCTTTCATATAATTACCTGATGAAAATGGTGTCCTCTCTTGGCCTGATGGAGATAAGGAACCTGACCATCGGAGCAAAAAGATAAAAAAAAAAAATGTCTGAGAAACTGTGAATATATAATAAGGGTGAAATCATTCCTGCTTGAATATGAGGGACGTTTAAAAAGTTTCCGCACTTTTCTATTTCCATTGGAAACGGTGAAGGTGAGAGGAGTAGTAATTGACAGGGTCATGTGACTGGGAAAATTGCATCGCAAAGAAAGATGAGCATGTAGAAGAGTGATGTCATTTGTTTATGAAACTTTTTGAACGTCCCTTTGTCCCTGAAGAATTTTATTTATTTTTTTGTGGTCATTTGCAGTCACACAGATGCTTACAGCGGGAATGTGTAAATGTTTCATCTGCAGCGTTCTGTTCCTAATAGGGGGCACTCTGAAAGACTGGCAATTGGCCTTTTTCATTGGCATCAGCTGTGATGTTATGGAGTTAGAGAAGAGAGGCAAAGCCGATGGATTTCAGGTATGGGTGACAAACTAACCAAACTGCAGGAAGAGCACATGGCTTCTTTTGCACCCCTGTCTCGTGTCGTAGTAACGGGAGGCACACACGGAGATGAGCTGGCAGGGGTTTACTTGGTCCAGAAGGGACTTGTAAAGCAGCCGGAATTCCTGCACAGAGAAACTTTTACTGCACAGGCGATCGTAGCCAACCCAGAGGCTTCAAGGAAGTCCTGCCGCTTTGTGGACACAGACCTGAATCGATGCTTCACTTTTGAGAGTCTGAGGTGAGTTGGCTCTTTGTGTCTGAGAAATAAATGGCTGTGGATCGGTTATAGTGTGTGTTACAGAAGCTGATCATTTCCTGCAATTCCGTTGTGTCTCTGCCTTAATTTATAATGGTATAACTAACTGAAGGAAGGTACTTCATTGTGTGTACATCTTAAATAATGGCTTTAAATAAATAAATAAAAAGCACACTGTTACAAGGAGCTTTACCGTCTGCACCTAAGAATGCGGTTTTGTTTGATTTCTAAGTATTGACTGTTTGTAATTTTTGTGTTTTCTCTGGTTAGCTATTTCCATAATATGGTAATGCACATGCTACTAGTCACATGCCAGCTGCTGCGTGTCCAGCAAAGAGGGCATGGGCATTAGTTAGAAATGACCTTTCATGTTCTACTTGGCACGCTATCTATCTATTATATAGTGCCTTTCAAATCTATCGATCTATTTATTGTATTGTGCCTTTCACGTCTGTCTATCTTATCTATCTATCCATCCGTATTTGGATGTAATGTCTTCTGGCATCCACAAGATGGCTGCAGTGTCCAATGAGCAGAGGCACCAAGATGCACAAAGAAAGAGGGGATGTAAGGTCCGTCATATCCGGTCTAAATGGCTTCCAAAGTGCACAACGTGACCGAAACAGACTGACTTACCATTGTAAAATTGTTCCCATTTTAATAAACGGCCATTTCGGTGTGCTAGTTGCTCAATAATGTTAGAATATAAACCACATACTATAGGGGTCAGGTGAATATTAAAGCACCTTTTTAACCTTTCCTAGCCATTAAGGTGGAGTTTTAGGTTGTACCTCATTTCTACAGTATGTACCTTGGGCAGTTTGCCCAGGATTTAACTTTTTCATTCAAATTTCAATAAATCTGCAGTCCTGTGACGTGACTCTTTATTTTAAATAAAGAATATTTTCTATTAACTGCTCTTGCTGATGAATGTCCTTGCTGGACACACTGTATCTGACAGAAGTAGGATTTCTAGCCAAGTATGAAGGCTTTTACAGATTATTTGTGAAAAATGATAATTTAATCCACCTTGTTGAGAAAACAAAACTTTGATCTGAAATTTTGCCTGTATGGTTGGGTCTTTATTTACCCAAAGTATTTCAGTGCAAATGAAAAGCAGTCAAGGTGTCTTCTCCAAGGCACTATGGCTTCTACAGTGGCCTTACTGACAATGTATGTGTGTGTGTGTATGTATATATCTATATCTCTATATCTCTATATATATATATATATATATATAATTGTGTGTGTGTGTATATATATATGATGTGGAGATGGCAAATGTCAATATTTTATTTGTAATAGAACGTAGATGACAGGTCAAACGTTTAATCCGAGTAAATGTATCATTTCAAAGGAAAAATATGTTGATTCAAAATTTCACGGTGTCAACAAATCCTATATAATATGGGTGGTGCAGTGGGTAGCGTTGCTGCCTCGCAGTAAGGAGACCTGGGTTGTTCACTTCCTGGGTCCTCCCTACATGGAGTTTGCATGTTCTCTCTGTGTTTGCAAGGGTTTTCCTCCTACAGTTCAAAGACATGCAGGTTAAGTGCATTGGCGATTGTAACTTGTCCCTAGTGTGTGCTTGGTGGGTGTGTGTGTGCGCCCTGCGGTGGGCTGGCGTCCTGCCTACGGTTAGTTTCCTGCATTGCACGCTGTGTTGGCTGGGATTGGCTACATCAGACCCCCGTGACCCTGTAGTTGGGATATAGCAGGTTGGATAATGGATATGGAGATATATATAATGTATGTATGTATGTCTGTCAGTACAGTACAGTACAGTCCAAAAGTTTGGACACACTTCCTCATTCAATGTGTTTTCTTTATTTTCATGACCATTTCCAGCACTCCATCACTCTCCTTCTTGGTCAAATAGCCCTTGCACAGCCTGGAGGTGTGTTTGGGGTCATTGTCCTGTTGAAAAATAAATGATCGTCCAACTAACCTGACTTCTGCACAACACAACTGCTGGTCCCAACCCCATTGATAAAGCAAGAAATTCCACTAAATAACCCTGATAAGGCACACCTGTGAAGTGAAAACCATTTCAGGTGACTACCTGTTGAAGCTCATCGAGAGAATGCCAAGAGTGTGCAAAGCAGTAATCAGAGCAAAGGGTGGCCATTTTGAAGAAACTAGAATATAAAACATGTTTTCAGTTATTTCACCTTTTTTGTTAAGTACATAACTCCACATGTGTTCATTCATAGTTTTGATGCCTTCAGTGAGAATCTACCAATGTAAATGGTCATGAAAATAAAGAAAACACATTGAATGAGGAGATGTGTCCAAACTTTTGGCCTGTACTGTATGTAATAAATTCTGTATAATAAAATGTATATATGTGTGTGTATATTTAAGAAAAAAAAAATACAACAATAGCCACAACTTTGGCTTTTATATAGCCCTTGTAACCACAAGGTGGAGCCACTGCACCTCAAATCATGGACACAATGTTCCCCAACACAACTCTTTGTTTAAATGAAGGATTTTTATTTGTTACCATCACATTTTCAATGAAACACCAGCCAAAATCAGCACAAGAATATAACAAGAAAGTGAGTTTCGGCTGCTGCCTCCTAACTCCGACTCCCCAAGATGAGACTTTGGACTTCTTTTAAAACTGGACCAGGCACTGTTTCCAGTGTCACAGTCATATGAAGTACTTCCTTGTCATGTAGAAACCAGGGCAGTCCTCCATCCGCAGCGCCCTCAGGTGGCACCCAAGGACCCCCAAATGGACTGCATTTCCTGACTCCAAATCCCATGATACCCTGTGGGTGTCCTAACTCTGTTCAGCCCAAAGGAACACTATCACCTGCCATATGGGCAAATGAACTACTCCCAGCATCCATGTTCACCCTGTCCATCTGTTATTCTTCTGTCCCTTTTGAGATAAAAATTGTAAGGCGTTAAGTCTCCACTCCCACAGTCTTTCCATAATGGCCTTCTGGTGGGGCAAGAATTCATCCTTCCACCTCTGCCAGGATGCCTGTCCTTCCTCCATATCTGCAATGGTGTGTAAAACAGCGTTCCTCAACTTTTAAGTATTTGTGACCCTAGTTTTTATAACACTTTTAATTGCGCCCCCCACGTTTTTTGAAAGGAGCCCACTAATACCAATTTGTTCTTTTTTTTAATTAATGATATATCATAGATGCATATTTTATTATACCCATTTAACTTTTGTCGACATTTATCTAACTCTATTTTTCTAGTATCAGAATGTAGCTTAAGTTAATTTGTTTTGGTTTCAATAGATGTATTTATCATATTTTTGATTCTTGTTTTCTTTTTTTTACATCTTCGCGCCCCCCTTTTTGTTACTTCGTGCCCCCTTATGGGGGCCCGCCCCACAGATTGAGAACCACTGGTGTAGAATACTTGATAATGGGGCTCTAGTGGTGATAGAACAGAATGCAATTGTATATCACGCCTGTGCTTCACTGTGGCAGCTGCAGTGAGTTATTTCCCATTAAATATAAATGTGTGTTTCCTGTGAACATTTCTGTCGGATTAAGGTTCAGACATCATCCAGTGTTGATTGTCAACCATTTATGTTTCTTAAAGTTCTTCAACTGCGAACAGTTCCTCATATGAAATCCGTCGAGCTAAAGAACTGAATCATCTTCTCGGACCAAAAGGTAGCAATGAAGCTGTGGACTTCATTTGTGATCTTCATACCACAACCGCCAACATGGGGACCTGCATCATTGTTGACTCGGAAAAGGATTACCTTTCATGTCAAGCTGCTCATTACCTGAAGGTGAGTGGGTTGAGGGATTTCAGAAGTTGGATGAAGTGACTTTGGCAATCGTTGATAGCAAACCTGCACTTGTGAAATCTGGATTTCTTTTTATATATATATATATATATATGTACTGTACTGACATACATACATACATTAATATATATATTAATATTTATTTTTTTTTTTTTTCTTTTACTAACTTCAAGATCCCTTATTTTACAGGAGGTGTCCACGCATCCTTGTCGAATCCTGTTAATGAAGAGTGGCACACCCACTTTCTCCATGATGTCCCTTGCCAAACATTACCTAAGTAAGTAAAAGCTCAAAGTGGGTTTTCGGAATGGTTTGCTGTTGTAGCAAAACTGCCTTTTTGCTGGAAAAGTACCAGTGTATTGTAGTGGACCTGGTGTGAAAAGGCAGTGCTCTTGTACGAACTGTGTGCCTTAGTGTCTCCTACATGCAACATTTGGTGTTAAGATCTGCATGCGTCATGACAAAAAAAAAAGAAATACAGTCAAACTCGGTTTTAATGAGCTCGGTTATAACGATTTATCGGTTATAATGAAAAAAATATACAGTATCTCACAAAGTGAGTAGACCCCTCCCATTTTTGTAAATAT
This sequence comes from Polypterus senegalus, assembly GCF_016835505.1. Taxonomy (NCBI): domain Eukaryota; kingdom Metazoa; phylum Chordata; class Cladistia; order Polypteriformes; family Polypteridae; genus Polypterus; species Polypterus senegalus. Next base: position 174,521,581 of record NC_053163.1, read on the forward strand.
TTTATTATATCTTTTCAACACTGAAGATATGACACTTTGACACAATGTCAAGTAGTCCATGTACAGCTTGTATAACGGAGTCAATTTACCGTCCCCTCAAAATAACTCGACAGACAGCCATTAATGTTTAAACCGCTGGCAACAAAAGTGAGTATACCCCCAAGTGAAAAATGTCCAAATTGTGCCCAAAGTGTATTTTCCAGCACTGCCTTAACTCTCTCGGGCATGGACTTCATTGGAGCTTCACAGGTTGCCACTGGAATCCTCTTCCACTCCTCCATGACGACATCACGGAGCTGGTGGATGTTAGAGACCTTGTGCTCCTCCACCTTCCGTTTGATGATGCCCCACAGATGCTCAATAGGGTTTAGGTCTGGAGACCTGCTTGGCCAGTCCAGCACCTTTTACCCTCAGGTGTGTTTGGGGTTGTTATCACGTTGGTAGACTGCCCTGCGGCCCAGTTTCTGAAGGGAGGGGATCATGCTCTGCTTCATTAGGTCACAGTACATGTTGGCATTCATGGTTCCCTCAATGAACTGTAGCTCCTCAGTGCTGGCAGCACTCATGTGGCCATAAACCATGACACTGCAACCACCATGCTTGACTGTATAAAGACAGACGTCTTTGTACTCCTCACCTGGTTGCCGCCACACACGCTTGACACCATCTGAACCAAATATGTTTATCTTGGTCTCATCAGACCACAGGACACAGTTCCAGTAATCCATGTCCTTAGTCTGCTTGTCTTTCTTGTGCATCATCTTTAGAAGAGGCTTCCTTCTGGGACGACAGCCATGCAGACCAATTTGAAGCGGTGGGCGTACAGTCTGAGCACTGCCAGGCTTAACCCCTTCAACCTCTGCAGCAATGCTGGCCCCACTCGTACGTCTATTTTCTAAAGACAACCTCTGGATATGACGCTGAGCACCTGCACTCCACTTCTTTGGCTGACCATGGCGAGGCCTGTTCTGAGTGGAACCTGGCCTGTTAAACCTGTCGCTGTATGGTCTTGGCCACAGTGCTGCAGCTCAGTTTCGGGATGTTGGCAATCTTCTTATAGACCAGGCCATCTTTATGTAGAGCAACAATTTCTTTTTTTCAACTCCTCAGAGAGTTCTTTGCCATGAGGTGCCATGCTGAACTTCCAGTGACCAGTATGTGAGACTGTGAGAGCGAGAACACCAAATTTAACACACCTGAGACTTTGTAACACTAACAAGTCACATGACACCAGGAAGGAACAATGGCTAACTGGGCACAATTTGGACATTTTTCACTTAGGGGTGTACTCACTTTTGTTGCCAGACATTAATGGCAGTGTGTGTTGAGTTATTTTGAGGGGACAGCAGATTGACACTGTTATACAAGCTGTACACGGACTGCTTGACATTGTGTCAAAGTGTCATATCTTCAGTGTTGTCCCATGAAAAGATATCATAAAATATTTTCAAAAATGGGAGGGGTCTACTCACTTTTGTGAGATACTGTATTTTTGAAAGATATATCAGCTATTTGCATGTAAATTTGCTCTGTTATAACGAGTGTAATCTTGGTTATTACGAACAGCACTTGACCGCATCCTGGACTTTTGTGAGCCACTAGCGGAATACATTTCAATATGCAATAAATTTCTTATCTGATGCCTGGAACAACGTGACAACTGTTACCATACAGAATTGCTTCAGGAAATCAACATCTGATATCTTTGAAGAAGACGATGAATTGCCTTTCTCTACATGTGTTCGCCAAAACAATATTGAAATTAAAAATGTAAATTATTGCGACTATCAACACGTGGATGACCGATTGTTTGTTTACTAGCGGAATTCCTACTGAAAACAAAATTTATAAATGCGTTGCTTCAAAAAGAAGCTGATGATGAAGATGACAAGGAGGAGGAAGATGCCGCTGGCGTATTGGATTTACCAGAGCGCAGTTGACCAACATTGATGCTGAAAACGCCTACAGTAGGTCGATGGAATTTTTTCAAGGGACTGACGCGAAAAAGCAAGCGTTGGATTCATTAAGTGTTTAAGAGGCAAACTGCGTGACTGTAGATTACAAAGTTTAAAAGAAAAAAGTATTCTATCTTTACCCAGTCCTGGATAATTTATCTAGGATAATTTTGGACCAAGTTATTGTTCATTTCTTCTGGTTTATCATTACTTACTCTTTCTCTCTAGCATTTACCCCACAGATACGCAATATAGGTCTATTGGCTTCTTTTGTTTGTCCTGGTGGGAGTTTGTATATTTGCATGTGTTTTAAACCATCCAGGATTGATTTTTTTTTTTTTCTGTTTGTGTTGTCACACACGTGCGAATAGGAGGTTAGGAGCACAAGCTGATACAGCGCATTGCCACACACACACACACACACACACCATGACAAACCAACTCGGGATCCCAGATTGGGACCCGAGTGTAGCCGTGCAGCAGGTGACACCTCAGCACCACACAAGTTCAGATGGAATGGAAACAGTGTGAGGTTCTTTGCAGTTGCTGGAGTGCCAATTCTGCCAACAACCCCCAAGTATTCCCTGAAGGTTGGAGCGCCAACTTGCTGGGTGCTTGCAGATTAACGTTATACCCAGGACGGAGCAATTGTACGTTAAGGGCCTTGCTCAAGGGCCCAACGAAGTACAGTCACTTTTGGCGTTTACAGGAATCGAACCAGGAACCCTCGGATCAGACACCAGATAAAAGTCCAATAATTATTTTATTTGGACAATACAGTGCACAAAGCACCCTCCACTCCACTATACTCATAAATCAATACAATAATCAATCCTCCTCTCCCAGACGCATTGTTCCCTTCCTCCAAACTCAGCTTACCCGTCTGGGATCTCCCACAGTCCTTTTATAGTCCTTAACCTGGAAGTGTTTCTCTCTGTCTGTCCATGTGAGTGGCAACACTTCCAGGTCAGATTAAAAACTCCTTTTCTTCAACCCAGAAGTAAGTCATTTCTTCTGTCCACGTGACCGGGCTATAGGGAAAATAGTCCTTGATCTTCCCTGCAGCGTCCTCTGGCGGCCCCCATGGTATCCAGCAGGGCTATGAATAAACACTCCATTGTCGAGGATTCCCTGCTGGCATTCGGGGCACCTCCATGCTGCAGGGAGAGCTCCATCTGGCGGCCTGGGTGTATTTACCAGGATGAATGGCCGGCCATATACCACTATATATAATATTATATATATTTATATAATATTATATACATACATACATACATATACATTGAGTATCAGAGGTGGGTAGTAACGAGTTACATTTATTTGAGTAACTTTTTAAAAAAAATTGTACTTCTAAGAGTAGTTTTACTGTACCATACTTTTACTTGAGTACATTTGTGAAGAAGAAACGCTACTCTTACTCCGCTACATTGGGCAACACTCGAATCGTTACTTTTTTTCCCCTAGATAAAGTCTGACAGACAGTTTTCAATCTGCTCTGTGTAGCGGATGCTGTCAAGTTGCACACACGCCTTCCATTGCATCACCAGCTCTGACGGGAGGTTTTGGATGTTCCCCAAATCAAGGTGCTGCAGCTTTGAGGACAGATGTTGCATTTTTTGTTTGAAAGCATTAACTGAGCTAATTGTATTGACCATGGTTTTCTCTTTTCCTTGCAGCTATAAATTAAGCTCATTCAACATGTTGGTCAGATCAGAAAAAAATGGCAAGTATAGCAGCCATTGATCGTTATTAAGTTGCTTGTATTCTGCATGATTAATGACCTGGAGAAACTCCTTTTTCTCCGGCCAGGGGTCTTGAAATCTCAGCAGGAATTTCTCCCTAGCCATCTGTCTCAACGAAGGCCTCTTTTATCATCTCTCCATCTTGGAAGGACTTCTTGTGCTTAATGATTGAGTGACTCACTTGGAACGATGCTTCGGTGTGTCTGCCTTTGCTTTTGAATTCAGCCGAGTGAATAATGGATGGCTGTCCGATTTAACTGGGATTTTAGTTCCCTCTCTTTTCTCTTTCTCAGATCGCTTATCGGAAGGACGTCAGTTTCGTAGTTTTTATGAACAGTTCGAAAGTGCCTTTCCACATTTTCCTTCTTTGGAATAGCAATGATGGATTGACAGATCAGACAAACACACTTCGACTGTGACATTGTGAGAGAAAAAAAATCCTCTTCTAATTCCACATCCAGCCCATACCCTCCCCAAACAATTTTTTTTAAATCCCTTGTTTGTTCAATATAAATTGGAAGGCTAACTAGATCACTTGCATTCGTGCGTTTGATCGACTAGTGTGTTAGAAAAAAAGAGATCTCAGACTGGCCGCCCTGTATGTCAATCAAGTGGCAAATGCCATAGGGAGGATACATGATAGACTAACATTTAAAAATATTTTTTTTTGAATGTAACACTATCTACTTGCACTCCCTTTCCGATCTACTGGTCAATCATGATTGACGCATCGGGCACCCCTGGCTTCGAGAATTATATTAACACGTAAGTCCAGGTGGCGGCGAGGTGCACTGACTCTCTTTCCAAGTCTCCTACAGACCTTTCCTGGGAAATCCCGCCAGGAGCCGGTGCCTCAGCTCAGAGCACATCACTTCCTGTCCCGGTCTCTAGGATGACATCACTTCCTCAAGTCTCGGTATAAAACCCCACTCCCCTCCTTCGAAGGGCACTTCTGTGTTAGGACTCTCAAACCTTTTTTACTTTTGTAGCCAGGAACATCATATATGGGTGGCTGCCCCAAACCTGTGCGATGCCTGATGTCTCTTTCTGTCAGTGTATATAATGCTGCGCGAATTGACCCCAGTGACCTTTATAATGGTGTTGAGTAGGTTTGAAAAATGATGAATGGGCCACTCATGTTGCCCTCCGGAAATTTTGAATTCCAAAAGCATTCTTGCTGAACCAGCAATTAAGACAAATAATGAAAAACGTTAAGACCTATAAAACTTGTGAAACCAATAAGTTAACAAGTGAAGTGATATATTAATTGTGTGCATATAAAAAAATAAATAAAATTGAATGCCAAAACGTTGAAGAGAGTTACCCATTACAAAGAAGAGTAGCACAAGCAGATAAAAAGTGAAGCAGTAAAGCATTAACCGAGACTGTGACTAATCCTCCAGCTCTGCTATTTAGGTCATCATTTGAATATTAGTCTGACAGCTTTTGACACATGCATATGGTAAAACATTTCTGGAATACTGCACGTTGCTGGCGCCCAGCAGATTCAGAGTGAGCCGATATCACTCGTGTAATGAACCAATTCCTTCTACAGCAGATAATTCCACCCAAAAAGCCTTGACTCGTGGAGTGGCTACTTTTAGAAAACTGTCTCACTCCTACTAATATAAACTGTGAAGTCATTTCTCAAGATAAAGCTGCACTGGTCGTAGAATCAAATCCCAACGCCACAAAATCGTGCAGAGTCCAAAAGCCGCCTGGTTTCAGTTTAGACTTTTTAATGAAGGATCCTAAACGGCCGAGCTCTGCCTGCGGAGAAGGCCGCTGTCCCAGACATTTTTATGCATCGCTTAACACCGATAATGTAGCTTGGCATTCCTGCTCTGTCAAAGGGCAATACCTGATGGCATTTTGACACCTTTGTACATTCGCCCCACAGTTATGCCCACTTGGTTATTAGCAGAATGAATAATGAACACGGATCTGCATAACCTAATCAACACCTGTTTGGAATTTTGCCGGCTTTGTCCAGTAGCCTTTTCAACCAAGGCCCCCTTGTTGCTAATCCTCCATCTTGTCTTTGGCATTGGCTTTCAGGGTGTTAGTTTTACATTGGCAGAGCTGTTACACATAAGGCTTGGTGCGTGTCACTGCATAACTGCTTAAACATATTGGTGGTAAGAGTACATAATACAGTACTTTATTATTAAAAATAATATCTTATAAGGTGCAGAATTACACAGTAAAACAAGTCCTTAATCATGTTATACATTCTAATTTCTGTGTATACGATATTCTAATTATCCAGTGCGATTGTATCTTCTTATATAATACACTACCCTTGATTTGTCTGTCCAGGATTTTAAATCGCCTTTAGCTCGCAAACCGTTTGAACTATTGACCTGAAATTTGGTACACATATACTACGTGACGTCTACTGTCCGCTTTCAGGGTGATGATTGACCTCCAAGGTTATTCCTCTTTTCATTTTTATTTTATTTTATTGTAGAATCAACTCCCGGCAGCGTACAGCAGGGCGGCCATGCAGCGCATGCGTACGGGGGCCGTTCACATCCCTACCACCTTCACCCTCACTTCCCCTACCTCTTCATATCTTAAATCCATTCTTGAGGCAGATTAAAGACTTAAGTGAAAAATTAAGGAAAACATACTAAGTTATTGCAAAACACACACTGACTTAATCAGTTTCAACATAAAAAGAAGAGGAGAAGAAATAGGCTGCTATGGTGGAAGAAAGAAGAGCAATCTGCTCAGGAAGCCGCAAGCGCATCAACCTCTGAGGAAACGAATGTTAAACATAGAGAGAAAGAAAGAGGATGAGAACTAGGAATAACAACAACAACATTTATTTCTATAGCACATTTTCATACAAACAGTAGCTCAAAGTGCTTTACATATTAAAGAATAGAAAAATGAAAGACATAATTATAAAACAAAATAAATCAACATTAACATCGAATAAGAGTAAGGTTCAATGGCCAGGGGGGACAGAAAAACAAAAACTCCAGACGGCTGGAGAAAAAATAAAATCTGTAGGGATTCCAGACCATGAGACCGCCCAGTCCCCTCTGGGCATTCTACCTAACATAAATGAAACAGTCCTCTTTGGATTTAGGGTTCTCATGGAAGAGCTTGATGATGATGATGGTCACGTAGACTTCTTCCTTTTAATCCGTCCATCATTGTTGGAGCATCATGAAGCTTTGAGTAGGTGGAGGTGGCGCAGGCCACCACCACAAAGAAACCGGAAAAAGAAACAGAAAAGAGAGTAGGGGTCAGTACCGATTTTAGAGCCACCATGAATAGTTGTTTTGATGAATTGAACATACAGAGTATCAGGATTAAGTTAAATTACGATTAAAATGAAGTTATAAAAAGGCCATGTTAAAGTAATGTGTTTTCAGCAGTGTTTTAAAGTGCTCTACTGTATCAGCCTGGCGAATTCCTATCGGCAGGCTATTCCAGATTTTAGGTGCATAACAGCAGAAGGCCACCTCACCACTTCTTTTAAGTTTTGTTCTTGGAATTCTAAGGAGACACTCATTTGAGGATCTGAGGTTACGATTTGGAATATAAGGTGTCAGACATTCCGATATATAAGATGGGGCGAGATTATTTAAGGCTTTATAAACCATAAGCAGAATTTTAAAGTCAATTCTGAATGACACAGGTAACCAGTGTAGTGACGCTAAGACTGGTGTGATGTGTTCTGATTTTCTTTTCCTAGTTAGGATTCTAGCAGCTGCATTCTGCACTTGTTGCAAACGATTTATATCTTTTTTGGGTAGTCCTGAGAGGAATGCGTTACAGTAATCTAGTCGACTGAAAACAAACGCGTGAACTAATTTCTCAGCATCTTTCAGTGATATAAGAGGTCTAACTTTACTTATGTTTCTTAAGTGACAAAATGCTGTCCTAATGATCTGATTAATATGTGATTTAAAATTCAGATTACAGTCAACAATCACCCCTAAGCTTTTTACCTCCGTCTTGACTTTTAATCCTAATGTATCCAGTTTATTTCTAATAGCCTCATTGTATCCATTATTGCTGATCACTAAAATTTAAGTTTTCTCTTTATTTAACTTGAGAAAATTACTATTCATCCATTCTGAGATACTAGTCAGATATTGTGTTAGTGAGGAATGCTCAAGTCAAGTGTATTCACTGCATGTTATCGTGCAGTGCGCCGCTACGGGTATAAAAATATTTGATAAATATTCATGCAGATAGTTTGTACAGTGTGTGGAAACATATCTTCAGTCATTTCGATGTTTCCCAAATACACCTTCTCAACAGTACAGGCACCAACAGACTTTTAGTACTCTAGGAAGAGTCTCCGACACGTCGCTTGCAAGCTACCGGTAGCTCGCCAAAGGGTTAGTGAATCCTACATAAATTAGAAAACTTGATTAGTCAAGTTAGGGGTGGACGATCTTTCCAAAAAATCGTATTACGATCCACAATCTGAATTGCAATCTATATTTTCAATGTGGCGTACACTTAAGAGAATATCCGGACTCGAACTCATCAAGACCTAAGTAACACTTTACTTTAAATATCAAACAAAGTTAATTGCAATTGTTCTCTCGTTTGCTAGCTAAGCGGAGTTAAGGAACACGAACCGAAGCTGGCGAGTGACTGAGGAGAGCACACAAACACCCAACCCCTGGCCCGCTGCATGTTTCTCAGATTCGCGCAAATAAATCGGTACTGCAAGCGAACTATGATACATAGTGAAATGAGAGAAGTCGCAAAATCAGGCGATCTAAATTCGTGAAATACAGTAGTTTTGTCGTAAAAGTGGACAGACGGACAGACAGACAGACATTGGATTTTCTATATTATATATAGCAAAATACCCGTGCTTCGCAGCAGAGAAGTAGTGTGTTAAATAAGTTATGAAAAAGAAAAGGAAACATTTTAAAAATAATGTAACATGATTGTCAATGTAATATATAAACTCAAAGTCAAAATATATTGATTGAAACGACTCTGAACTGAAGTAAGTTAACAAAAACGTATTCTGAAAAATAAATTAAAAAAACACTGTTCGGTTAATGGTTTGAAAATGATGCATGAGCCCTGCCCAGGATTGGTTCCTGCCTTGCGCCCAGTGTTGGCTGGGATTGGCTCCAGCAGACCCCCGTGACCCTGTGGTCGGATTCAACGGGTTGGGAAATGGATGACTATTCCAGCGCTGACTTTGTATATTCCGACGATGACTTTATATATTGAAGTTTTGACTTTATATATTCCAGCGCTTACTTTATATTGTAAGCTGGAGGGCTTCGCTATTACGTGTGGGGACGAAACTTCACTTTGGTAACTGATCATGCTCCACTTCAATGGTCATACCGACAGAAAGATACAAACTCTCACCTCATGAGATGATTTCTGGGCTTACAACTTTTACCGTTTCACAGTAAAACATCGACCAGGTTCTGAACGCGTCAACGCAGATGTATTATCAAGACTAAATGAACCTGGTACAGAGAGTCGCTTGATTCACGTAAATGTGAATAAAGCTGAGGGGGAGGGTGTGAGCTGGAGGGCTGATCGCACCCCAAGAAGATACAGACGCCTCTGGGAAAACCAAAAACCCCTGAAACACAGACTACCCTCACATTGCTCCTTACTTTCTCACTTGCGCTATAACGCGTAATGCAAACCTCGCGCGATACTCCGCTAACTTAAAAGCCTTGCGCAGCGCCTGTCAGTTGAAAATTGATTGTTTGCTTGCTTTTATCGCTCTCTCTCTCTCTCTCTCTCTGCTCCTAGCGGAACTGTCATCTCTGACTTGTCATGGAGCACGTTTAAGCTCATGTGTTTGCAGTGTTTCAATAAAAATCCTTCTTGTTTCTACGACCTCCTGTGTCTCTGTGCAAATCTGTGACCCAAGCGTGACAATATATTCCGACGCTGACTTTATATATTGAAGATCTGACTTTATATTTTCCAGCGCTGAGTTTATGTATTCCGACGCTGACTTTATATATTTAAGTTTTGACTTTAGGTGGCAGTGTGACGAAGTTGCTTCGGAAGACGCCGTTAGCCGCTCAGCTCAGAGCGAAATGAGGTAAATGGGAGGGGAGATGACGTGACTCCTCCACCCGCCTTAACTGTCAATCCCCCACAAACACAGTCTCTCGGAATCTGCATAAGCACAGCCCTTCACCTGCAATTTTAACTTAGTTACAAAGTGATCAAAACTCGTTTATATCCTGCGTCCTCTCATTAAACTTGTATCCCGCATTACCCGTGGGCATGACAAACGCCAGCGGCAGCCTGTCTATGAACTTAATTTAAACCTTTAGGTTTACACCGTGCTTTGTTTCCGAAGTAGCTGCACTGATAAATATGGTTGTATATGCCACTCGCTCGCTTCTTATTGTTTCGCTGCCTTCTCAATTATATAATGCATGTTTTCTTCAGCACTTTTTGGAGCTCTTCCTGGTTTTCTACGTACTGCGTTGACAGTCAGTTCACGTGATTACGTGGGCGGCGTGATGATGTCACACGAAACCCCACCCCCACGGCTTTCAAGCTCAACTCCATTACAGTAAATGGAGAAAAATACCTTCCAGTTATGACCATTACGCGTAGAATTTTGAAATGAAACCTGCCCAACTTTTGTAAGGAAGCTGTAAGGAATGAGCCTGCCAAATTTCAGCCTTCTACCTACACGGGAAGTTGGAGAATTAGTGATGAGTGAGTCAGTGAGTGAGGGCTTTGCCTTTTATTAGTATAGATTAGTAAACCTTCAAAATAATGTGCAGTTAAAGTCTCAACAGCATTTCTGGAGCTTAGTAGAGCCAGATAACTATAAGAATCTTCACCAAGCAGCTCTGAAAATGTCTGCTTTGTTTGGGTCTCCATACGTCTGAGAGTCTGACATGAATTTCATGAAATCAAAGTTCAGAACATGACTGAGAGACGAACATTTAAATGACTCCATAAGGGTGAACAGAAGTGGCGACACTCCACCATACACCTCAGTGCCAGTCATCTGACTAACTAAAAAACACATCACATATACAACTGGACATGTGAATAAAGTGACACCGTGACATGTGACAAAATGACTAATAATAATAATAATAATAATAATTCTTTGCATTTATATAGCGCTTTTCTCACTACTCAAAGTGCTCAGCAGGTTAAGTTGAGTTAAGAAGGTTGCTTAAGGGCCCAACAGAGCAGGATCCCTATTGGCATTTACAGGATTCAAACTGGCAACTTTCTGATTGCCAGTGCAGATCCCCAGCCGCAGAGTCACCCCTCAGCCTCAATGAAGAAGTCATATCTGTGTACTTGGAATTTCATTGATTTTTGTTTTGACAGCATTCATGTTTTAATTCAATAGTGTGAGATACACTGACTAGATAATGCATACAGACGTACAAAATGCACTTGCCGGTGAACTTAATATTTTTTGTGTTTTATTTTAAAATGTGAGTTGTGAACACCATCATTTTGTAAATGTTCAGGCAAAACAAGCTTATTCAGTTTGTTTGGTTTGAAATAAGCTATGAGAATAAAAATGAGAAAACGTGAGTAGCTCTCGGCCATTTTCATTTTGTAAAAGTAGCTCTCAGGGGAGCCTCGCTGTGGACAGTATAAGCTCTGTCTCTGGGGGTCGCGGTGGAGCCTCCTGGAGTTCTTTGTCACACACCCACAAAGCTCACACGTCACAATGCCTCGTACTCTTGCTCTACTAGCTGTTCTTTCACTCTGTGGTATAGTGGCTGTAGTTTTACTTTAATCTGCAAAGTTTTCAAAGGTGTGAGACACAATTGCATCCCGTTTCATATCTTCTAGCTTTGGAAATTGGACCAGCACCCCACGGTGTGATCCGAGCTGACATTTATAACACCATGAAGATGTTGGTGGGCCACCTTCTAGATTTCATTGACCAGTTTAATAAAGGTAAGGTTGTTGGCTTTAATAATTAGTAAGTGCTTAGGTTATCACTTTACGATTAGATTGTAAAACATTTGTGCTGCCCTTATTCTCAATGGTAATTCTGAATTTCAATAGTTTGGTGCCAAATGTTGTACAAAGTGGCATCCCAGACTTTTATATTGCATGTTATATATTTTTTTAAGGTACACAACTATTGTATTTGGTATTACTCCCATTACATCAAATGTCTTTTACTTACTTATGACCGGCAGCTTTAAATGCTTTTTCTCCAACTTTGTGTGTGTGTTGTTTTATCCATTGCAATCGTGATACAATATGCTGAAAGGATGAATGAATGAGAAAAGTTGACAAAATAACAGAGATAAGAACTCAAAGACGTTGAAGTTATTTTCATACACTTTGTTATTCCTGTTTGGGATATTGTGCTGGTTTCCTTATTCTAGTGTTTAGGTACATAGAGCTGGTAAACCCTTCGTCCTAACACTGCAGCTGTGACGCTTATGGAATTAAACAAAAAAACATTTGTTGTACCAATGATTGCCTCATTTCTCATTATGTCCACATATCCATCTCAACATTCTCATTTCTTCCACATCTGAACTGTTTTAACAAGAGACTCCAGTAGTACATTTATAAGATTTGACAACCTAAATCAGGGATGTCGAACTCCAGGGGCCTCATGTATAACGCCGTGCGTAGAACTCGCACTATAACATGGCGTAAGCACAAAAGCCGAAATGTGTTTACGCACAGAAAAATCCAGATGCAGGAATCTGTGCGTACTCCAACTTCCACGTTCTTCCGTTACATAAATCTCGATCAGCGTGAAAACCAACACTCGTACACGCGCTTTATGTAACGCCCCAACTCCTCCCAGAATTACGCCTATTTGAACATGCAAATCAATATAAATCGCCCTTAAGCGCAGCCTTCTGTGAAAAGACAATGGGAAAAGCACGGGGAAAATATAAGAATTTCAGCGAATACCAAGTGGAGGCAAAGGAAAAACATACTATTTGTTCAAATAAACCGTGGAATAATCAACAAAAGGAAGTTGATCGAGTGGCGTAGCGTGTTGGAGAAACTTGAAAGCTCACATCCACAAAATCGCACAGTGCCGGAAATAAAAAAGAAGTCACATATCAAAGTCGCCGTGAAAAGAAGAGTTGTAAGCCCACTGTCTGAGTGAAGCTTATTAGGGTACAGAGAAAAAAGACACACGGTGGGGAAAAAGCACGAAATGTCAACTTCAATCTCGACATTTCCACTTTAATCACGTAGTTTATTTTGTCATTTAGTAGAACATTATAAACTTAATCTTAAAATCGTTTAATCAACCAGTTTCTCAAATCACATCGTAATTAAAGTAGCACGTTAAATGCTTTGTTTTGTATTTGATCTTCTACTCGTATGTGCTCTTTGTGTGTGAATCACTACTTGCTTCTTAAACCGTCTCTCTTCCTCCAACTGGACACAGAATTAATGACATTCGTGATATTACAGCTCTCTGAATAACTAAAATACTGAGATGTATACGTGATATCATTTTCATGATGATAGGAGTTAAAGCACATTATTAAACATGTGTTTCATGAGCCTCGTGCTCATGACAAGCATTTATCTTTTGTCGAAATTTGTCGCTGCGTTTTTAGCTGTGGTGTTATTTTCTCTTTCTGTTTTATATTCAATATATATTGGCGTAGCCGTCACTGCAGTCAGTGCTTTTCTTTCCCCAAGTAACCGATCGCCACACAATCAGCTCTGTAATAGAAGTTAAGCCATCTGTAAGCTTAGCGCCGATTCTTCAAAACGTTTAAAGAACATTGAAATATCTTCGTAGTACATGTTAAATTATTCTATCCTTAACAACACTCCCAGTGAAGAATATAGATTATTTAAATGAAGTTAAAGTTTTATCTGTATAATTTAACAAACATATTTTGCTGCATTTCACCTTAAAAATGATATCGTCATCATATGTAAATACGCGCTTTATAAAGTGGCCCAGGTTGTGCGATATTATAACTGTAGTGCAAGTTTACAGTGGGGTGATTGTTCTTATAAGTACCAACAGTTCTACAAGGCGCAATTGATTGAGTGCATTTAAAGTTCTTGGGATTAAACTGTTTCTGAACCGCGAGGTCCGTACAGGAAAGGCTTTAAAACGTTTTGCAGTGGCTGAGACAGCATGTCCTTGAAGCTGTATACCGATAATTCTCTTTCCGATCAGCTGCTGCTGTGATTCACACTCCGATACAGTAATCTAAATACTCCGAGTCGTGCAGTGAGAGTAATATGGAAAAAGATGATCCGCTGTGGCAACTCCTAACGGGAGGAGCTGAAAGAAGAAGTGAGAGTAACAACACTAAAGCAGTTATGGTATTTGGAATACTATGGCTATTCACTGCTTTGACGCTGGGTGCCGCCAGTTTGCAAAACCGAGCGGAGAACTTGCGTACGACAAGCTATGAGGTACCGTGGAAAAGTGCGTGGCTTTACGCCAAGTGTAGGTTTTATACATCGCGATTTAAACGTGGAAAAGTTCTTACGCAACATTTCTGTGTGTACGCACCGTTTATACATGAGGCCCCAGGCCTGGAGGGCCGCAGTGGCTGCAGGTTTTCATTCTAAACTCTTTTCCTAATCAGTGACCAGTTTTCATTGCTAATTAACTTCTTTTCCCTTCACTTAAATAGCCCTGCTTTTAAGGGTTCAGTCCTCTAAATGTATTCCTTTCTTCATTAAATGACTTTCAAACAGATATGAGATAACAGATGACCAGCTAAATTGGGGTTTCAAACTCCAACCAATCTCTTAATGAGAAGCTGATTCTTGCTCTTAATTAAACCCGTTATTTAATTCCATGGCTTGTTGCTGCTCTCATTCTGCAACAGCAGACATTTACAAAACAGTTGCTTTTTCTGTTTTTTTCCAAGGACATTGTGAAAATGTTTTGGTGACCTGAGAGATCAACCCTACCAAGACCATCACCTTTTTGTCACTTTTTTGACCATCCTCTCATTTGTTAAATAGGAGTTTCTCAGTCGGTGTGGCTGGCGTTTCATCTGACTCTGCTCCTTTGACATGTGGAGTGCCACAGGGCTCAGTTCTTGGACCTGGACTTTTCTCTTTATATATTCTTCCTCTATCACAGATTCTTAACTCTTTTAAGGACATCTCATATCATCTATATCAGGGGTGCCCAATGCGTCGATCGCGATCGACCGGTAGATTGCAAAGGTAGTGCAGGTAGATCGAGTTGTATTTATATTAAAAAAAAAAAATTTTTTTTAAACATTAATTTATCATATATCCTCCCTATGCTATTTGCCAATTGATTGCCATACAGGCCAGTCTGAGATCTCTTTTCTTCTAATACACTGGTCATCCCGCACGCACGATCAAACGCGCAAGCTACCGCAAAACTCCGGATGTGATCTAGTTAGCCTTCCAATTTATATCGACTAAAGAAGGGATTTCCATCCATCCATTTTCTAACCCGCTGAATCCGAATACAGGGTCATGGGGGTCTGCTGGAGCCAATCCCAGCCAACGCAGGGCACAAGGCAGGAACCAATCCTGGGCAGGGTGCCAACCCACCGCAGAACACACACAAACACACACTAGGGCCAATTTAGAATTGCCAATCCACCAAACCTGCATGTCATTGGAATGTGGGAGGAAACCGGAGTGCCCGGAGGAAACCCATGCAGACACGGGGAGAACATGCAAACTCCACGCAGGGAGGACCCGGGAAGCGAACCTAGGTCTCCTAACTGCGAGGCAGCAGCGCTACCACTGCGCCAACGTGCCGCCCTAAGAAGGGATTTAAAAAAAACCTTATTTGAGGAGGGTATGGGCTGGAGGTGGCATTGGAAGAGGATTTTGTTTCTCACAATGCGTTTGTCTGACATTCGAGGTTTGATCTCTGATGAGGGGTGCAGTGGAGTGTGTACGC
Organism: Polypterus senegalus; assembly: GCF_016835505.1. NCBI lineage: Eukaryota > Metazoa > Chordata > Cladistia > Polypteriformes > Polypteridae > Polypterus > Polypterus senegalus. The sequence continues at coordinate 174,537,144 of NC_053163.1, forward strand.
CTGATGAGCCCAAAATAGGGCGAAATGCGTGTCGCGTACTCTTTGCATTATTTGACAGTTAACTATGTAACATTCTATGATCTGCTTTTCCGACTTGCAGACCAACCACACGCGTTACCTGGTAGGTAACCACCCATACAATCAGATTGTGATTCAGACTTCGAATGATATATACATTAATATACATTTTTAATGTAGGTAGATCATTTCGACCTGGTCATTTTAAAAGTAGCTCGCAAGCCGAAAAAGTGTGGGCACCCCTGATCTATATGCAGATGATATACAGCTTTATTTTTCATTTAAGCCTAACCAAATTAATACTTTGGTCACTTTGGTTGATTGTCTGTCTCGGGTTGATGACTGGCTCAGTAGTAATTACCTGCAGTTGAATTCAGGAAAAAACTGAGGTACTAATTGTTGCTCCTCCTGTTCTTCATTCTGAGATCAGTTTAAAATGATTTTCTGTCTCTCCTGTTATCAAGTCGAGTCTACGTAACCTTGGGGTTATTTTTGACCAGTCCCTGATACTTGATGAATATGTAAGGTCAGTTAGCTGCTCATGTTTCTTTCATCTAAGACATCTCTCAAAACTAAGAAATGTTGTTGAAAGATCAGAATTGGAGATGCTTATTCATTCTGTTATTTCCTCACGGCTTGATTACTGTAATGCTCTCTTTACAGGTTTGAGCAAGTCCTCTGTCTCACACCTTCAGTTAGTTCAAAATGCAGCTGCCAGGCTCCTAACTCGTGCCAGCCGGCGTGATCATATCACCCCCATGCTGCACACCCTGCACTGGCTCCCAGTGTGTTATAGAATTCATTTTAAAGTTTTGGTACTTACGTTCAGAGTTTTGCATGGACAGGCCCCTGAGTACCTAACCAGCCTGCTCCAACGCCATACAGCTTGCCGGACGTTTAAGATCTGGGCAACAGGGCCTTCTCGTGTGTCTCACATACTCGGCTAAAAACCCGTGGGGATCGTCTGTGGCACCAAGACTATGGCATAGCCTGCCTTGAGGTCTGCATGGAGTCGAGTCTGTTGATTCTTTTAAAAAACAACTAAAAACATTTCTTTTTAAACAAGCTTTTAATCAGCGCTGAATAGTTCCAGTTTGTTTGTGTATTGTTTTTATGTTTTTGATTTAACTGTTTGTATTTGTTCTGTATTTGCTGTTCAGCGCTCTGTGACCTTTTGTCTGTGACGGGCGTGATGTAAATAAACTACTACTACTACTTTCTTTATTTTCAGATATTGTGTGATGGGCACAGGTTAGCTGGTCATATGCCAGCTTGTTTTGTGTCTCATTATTGTTCGGCTGCTAATTAAGAAAAAAGAGACGACGAAGGGCCCTGAGTGAAGTTAATTAAAACAAAGGCAAAATAAGTTAATTAGCAGCAAAACTGGTCACTAATGAAGAAGAGGGTTAGAATGAAAATCTGCAGCCACAACGGCCCTCCAGGACTGGAGTTCGACACCCGTGACCTAAATGCACATCTATAACATTACCGGGAATCCAACCTTCTGCACCTTTGTATCCCACAGGACAAGAATTCCCAGCTTTCAATATGGATTGCTTTCAGATAGAGAGAAAGTTTGACTACCCACGGGATGAAGAAGGACAACTTACAGCTTGCATTCATCCAAAGCTACAAGTGAGTGAGCGAGCAGGCAAAGGACTGCACTGAAGATGATTCATCTCGCCTCATTAATGAATTCTGTCCAAACTGTGCTTTGATTCTGTTGTCCTGGTCAGCCATTCATTGTCGTCTTCTCTTCTCTCCTCTCTCTCTCTCTCTCCTTGCAGGACTCTGATTTCAAACCCCTTTTCCAGGGTGATCCCATTTTCCAGTCCTTTGTTTCAGAAGATAGTATATGTTATGAGGCGCAGGATCCAATTTGTCCCATCTTCATCAACGAAGCTTCTTACTATTCAAAAGGAATTGCATTCTGGGGAACCAAAATTCAGACCTTTGAGATCGCATCTATTAAAGTGTCCATCTAATCTTTCTTCAGCTCTTGTGTTGCACCTTTATTTGCTTCTTCTGAAATTTTACCATTCAGTCCTTCAGCTTTTTAGTTCTAAATCTGAAGATCTGCACATATTGGCTCATTAACTTTCCAGCAGAGTTGAATTAAGATACCCCAGTTATCCCATTCCACGTTTTCTTCACGGTGGTTTTTCATTCTCCTCTCTCAGACTGTGAGCCTTATTCTTATCCTCGCTTTATGAGGTCCTCTCTTACTGCTGTTGAATCCTATGTAGATTTATATGAATGACTTTACTTTAAAAAATGAATTACACCCGACACTTATGCTTCTTTAAATTAACTGATAATGTCAAGTTTCAGTGTCTCTTGGATCGTTTTTTGTAACCAGCCTTTATCAGTGAAGGGAGTGGCACTCTGAGGTTTGTGCCAGCCTCGCTCCCTACTGGAAGTCAAGTCCCTTCCATATTTAATACTCATTTGGACATCTTGTTTGTGTATTGCTATCATCATGAAGTATAGTTTAATTTTGCTTGTATTCCTAGATGCTAAATGTCGTCCTGTATAAAAGAATTAATAAAATTCGAAATAACAATCGCCTTGCGTTTTAAAGTAGCAGAATCCAGGCAAGTCCACGTTGATAAAACCCACTAGTTGTTCAAATGTCTTTCAGGATCCCTGCATCCTGTCAACAACCTTTTCAGTTTCCAAGTATATTTTTCAAGTGAGGAGGCAATGCTTTGTACATAATATTATTTGCATTTAATGTGAGTAAATAAAGGCCACAACTTGGGCCAGTTCTTGGGGTTGAGGTCAAACATCGATGGCTGGCACTAAATGAGGTAACTTTTCACTTATGAATTGTGATCTTTACTGCTTTTGATTTTTAAATGTTGACATCTAAATATTTTGGAAGTGGGTGTACCGCGTTTAATGGTTCCGTAAGTTGGCCCAGCGATGGACTGGTGCCCCGGCCACAGTAGCTTACTACCTTGCACCTTATGCTGGTATCTTATGCAGAACTTCTACAGTCTTGTGAGAAACAATGTACACCCTCTTACACTTCTATGGTTTTATGTATCGGGACATAATTTTTTAAAAAATCTGGTCCGTACCAGATTATAAAATTTTTCAAATCTAATCTCCGGTGTAAAACGACACACAACAGATTCCACCGTGTCATTATTTCTCTCTATTATAAAAAAAAAAAATCTTGGGAGGGAGATGAGACATGATCTTCTTGGAAGACAATTTTACGTCCTGTGAGACAGAAGGACAGCTGCTGTACAGGCTTTTAAATGAGCGACAAGCAGAACACGCACCTCGGCAGAAGCAGCACAAAGCCAGTAGCTGATCCATCTGCTTCGCCTTAGCTTGCGTTCAGCCCCCCCAAACCCAACACAAGTGTAAGAGACGCAAAGTGGCAGGAGCATAGCGCACCTCCGGGGTGTTGAGCGAAGCGATTGAGACCAAATCATCTCACAGAGACACTTTGACGACACACAAGACTAGACATTGCAACCATAGGAAGCAAAACTCGTGAAACGGTGACTTTTGCACGTCACGGCCTACTTACAAGCAATTTAAAACAAGTTCATGGACATCTAACCTTGCAGTTGTTGGAATGCTTTTGTCAGAAGCACTTTAGGTGCTCCCGGCTCTTAAAACAACGACAAGCAGAACACGCAGCTCACCAGCAGCAGCAAGCCATCAGATGATCCAAGCGCATCTCCTTAGCGTGCGTTCAGTAACCTTTCACATCGCTAGCGGCAGAGACACGAAGTGGTAAAAGGGCAGATGCTTTACAGGCTTTTAAATGATCAACGCAAAGCGCGACAAGCAGAACACACAGCTCGCCAGCAGCTGAACTGACCGCATCTACTTAGAGTGCGTTCAGCTCTTCCCCCTCACAACGTGAGAGGGAGAGACGCGAAGTGGCAGGAGTGTAGCGCACCTCCGTGTGTGTTGGGCGAAGCGATCGAGACCTGATCATCTCGGAGAGACACTTTGACGACATACGAGACTAGACATTACCACATAAGTAGCAAAAGGACAGCTGCTGTACAGGCTTTTAAATGATCAACGCAAAGCGCAACAAGCAGAACACGCAGCAAGACAGCAGCTGAACCGACCGCATCTACTTAGAGTGCGTTCAGCCAACCCCACATCCCCAGCCATCCTTCAAAACGCAAGCAGCGTTAAACTTCCTGCGAGAAAGAGATTTAACCGCAACCATGGCAGGAAATAAAGAACAAATATTGTTTTTACAAACGTTTTAAAGTAAAAGTAAAAATAATGCATATGTGACAATTCCCATGAAAATAACAATCTCTTTAAATTGTTTATCTGGTAAACCAAACCTGAGGGTGGGTGAGTGAAGCGAGCAGGGGGCAGAGCCCCCTAGTATTAACAAAAATGAAGCCAAAACGGAGAAGCCACATGTGAAGACCTAAACACACCCCATGATTCAATAGCTTGTACTGTACAGCAGAGCCACCTTTAGCAGCAATACCTTGAAGTAATCGTTTTCTGCCTGACTTTGTCAGTCCTTCACATTGCTGTGGAGGAATTTTGGCCTGCTCTTCTCTACAACGTTGCTTCAGTTCATTTAGGTTTACGGCCATTCGTTTCTGCACAGCTCTCTTAAGGTCCTGCCCCAGCATTTTAGTTGGGTTGAGGTCTTCACTTTGACTGGCCATTATAACATCTTGATTCTTTTTTAGCTGCTCTGTTTTAGATTTGCCAGTGTGCCTGAGATCGTTGTCCTATTGCATGACCCAATTTTGGCCAAGCTTTTGTTGTCGGCCAAACGACCTCATATTTCACTCTAGAATACTTTTGGTATAGAGAGAAGTTCATGGTGCAGTGCATTATGGCCAACCATCTCCTCTTTGGTTTCATCTCCTCAAAGGACAATGCTCCAGAAGTCTTGTGGTTTGTTCAGATGCAACTTTGCCAACTTAATCCGTGCTGGCAACCCTTCCAAACTAACCATACTTGTTTAGTCTTTTTCCAATTGTACTGTCATGAACTTTAACACGCTAACTGAGGCCTGTAGAGCCTGACATGGAGCTCTTGGGTTTTTTGCAATTTCTCTAAGCATTGCACAGTCTGACCTTGGGGTGAATTTGTTGGGACGTCCACTCCTGGGAAGATTGTCATCTGTCTTGAATGTTCTTCACTTGTGAATAATCTTTCACACTGTAGAATGATGGACTTTCAGATTGTTTGAAAATAGTCTTTTCAGGTTGATGGCCTGCAACAATTGCTCTTCTGAGATCATTACTGATGTTTTTTTTTCCTCCTTGGCATTACCTCAATGCCCCAGACTAGCAAACTGCCAGAACATCTGCTTTTAAAGAGGTGGCCACACTTGCTGATGATCAGTTATTCAGGTACGTTTGATTAGCAGCGCCTGGCTGCTACTTACCCCCTTAATTCCTAAGGAAGCAGTAAGGGTGGACGACTTTTTTTTTTTACACACTGCTTCTTCATTCTGGTTTAGTTTTTCTTAAATAAATAATGACGCTGTGTAATATGTCATGTTGTTGCTCGTCTGAGGTTGTAGTTACTTAATTTTAACACCTGGGGCCTCATGTATAACGCCGTGCGTAGAACTCAGCACTATAACATGGCGTAAGCACGAAAGCCGAAATGTGCTTACGCACAGAAAAATCCAGAAGCAGGAATCTGTGCGTACTCCAACTTCCACGTTCTTCCTCTACATAAATCCGGATCAGCGTGAAAACTAACGCTCGTGCACGCGCATTTTGTAACGCCCCAAATCCTCCCAGAATTACGCCTATTTGAATATGCAAATCAATATAAATCGCCCTTAAGCGCAGCCTTCTGTGAAAAGACAATGGGAAAAGCACGGGGAAAATATAAGAATTTCAGCGAATACCAAGTGGAGGCAAAGGAAAAACATACTATGTGTTCAAATAAACCGTGGTATAATTAACAAAAGGAAGTTGATCGAGTGACATAGCGTGTTGGAGAAACTTGAAAGCTCACATTCACAAAATCGCACAGTGCCGGAAATAAAAAAGAAGTCACATATCAAAGTCGCCGTGAAAAGCCGAGTTGTAAGCCCACTGTCTGAGGGTACAGAGAAAAAAGGCACACGGTGGGGAAAAAGCACGAAATGTCAACTTTAATCTCGACATTTCCACTTTAATCACGTAGTTTATTTTGTCATTAAAATAGAACATCATAAACTTCATCTTAAAATCGTTTAATTAACCAGTTTCTCAAATCACATCGTAACTAAAGTAGCACGTTAAATGCTTTGTTTTGTATTTGATCTTCTACTCGTATGTGCTCTATGTGTGTGAATCACTACTTGCTTCTTAAACCGGCTCTCTTCCTCCAACTGGACACAGAGTCCATGACATTCGTGATATTACAGCTCTCTGAATAACTAAAATACTGAGATGTATATGTGATGTCATTTTCATGATGATAGGAGCTAAAGCACATTATTAAACATGTGTTTCATGAGCCTCGTGCTCATGACAAGCATTTATCTTTTGTTGAAATTTGTCGCATGCTTTTAGCTGTGTTGTTATTTTCTCTTTCTGTTTTATATTCAATATATATTGGCGTAGCCGTCACTGCAGTCAGTGCTTTTCTTTCCCCAAGTAACCGATCGCCACACAATCAGCTCTGTAATAGACGTTAAACCATCTGTAAGCTTAGCGCCGATTCTTCAAAACGTTTAAAGAACATTGAAATATCTTCGTAGTACATGTTTAATTATTCTATCCTTCACGACACTCCCAGTGAAGAATATAGATTATTTAAATGAAGTTAAAGTTTTATGTGTATAATTTAACAAACATATTTTGCTGCATTTCACCTTAAAAATGATATCGTCATCATATGTAAATACGCGCTTTATAAAGTGACTCAGGTTGTGAGATATTATAACTGTAGTGCAAGTTTACAGTGGGGTGATTGTACTTATAAGTCCTAACAGTTCTACAAGGAGCAATTGAAAGAAACTGTTTCTGAGCCGCGAGGTCCGTACAGGAAAGGCTTTAAAACATTTTGCAGTGGCAGAGACAGCGTGTGCTTGATGCCGTATACCGATAATTCTCTTTCCGATCAGCTGCTGCTGTGATTCACTCTCAGATACAGTGATATAAATACTCCGAGTCGTGCAGTGAGAGAAATATGGAAAAAGATGATCCGCTGTGGCAACTCCTAACGGGAGCAGCTGAAAGAAGAAGAAGAAATAGAAGTGAGAGTAACAACGCTAAAGCAGTTATGGTATTTGGAATACTATGGCTATTCCCTGGACCATTATATTCTTACGAGTTAATTACAATCAGATGCATTACACTAATAAACAATATGCGGTTAGTTTCTGTGTATTTATAAAGCCGCGTCATGAAAATAATGAGTAATCACACAAGAACAGTACCATTGCTTTGACGCTGGGTGCCACCAGTCTGCAAAACTGAGCGGAGAACTTGCGTACGACAAGGCATGAGGTACCGTGGAAAAGTGCGTGGCTTTACGCCAAGTGTAGGTTTTATACATCGCGATTTGAATGTGGAAAAGTTCTTACGCAACATTTCTGTGCGTACGCACCATTTATACATGAGGCCCCTGGTAAGGACCAGGGACTCGTGTATAACACCTTGCATAGAATCTTCACTAAAAACATGGCCTACCAATAAAACTTGAACTGTGCATATGCACAAAAAAATTCAGACACACAAAATTGGGCGTAAGCAAAGTTCTGTTCACTTTCCCTTTGTAAACCCCATTCGATGTGAATCTTAACACACACCTACAGCCACACCCTGACTCCTCCCAGAATTTCACCTATTTGAATATGCAAATCAATATAACTAGCCCATTCCATTCAGTGTTTTGTTAAGCACTGCATGGCACTTGTAAAAAAAAAAAAGAAGAATTTCTGCAACTGTGAAATGAAGGTCTGCTCAGTATAGTGGAGGCCAACAAAAATGTACCGTTTGGTGGCTTAAGAAGTGGTCTAAGCAGCAAAAGGAAGCTGATGGAGTGGCACAGCGCAGCGAAAGGTACTCTCAAGTTCAGAAAGTCGCACAGTGCCAGAAATAAACACAGAAGCGGTCAGATATCAAAGTCGACAGGCATACGTGATTCGAAGCCCCTCGTCTGAGTGTCAACACCACTGGAGGAGGTAATGGAGTTCTGGAGCTCAAACCACTTGAGCAGCGAGCTGCTGCAGCTATTGGTGAGTCACTTATAACTGGCACTTTACCACCGCCCAAGGCTTAGAGTGGAGGCCATTATAACATCACTCTTGTTCAGTCAGTGGATTGGCCAGTGAAAATCTGTACAAAACGTTTTCAAAAGCTGGCAGGATCTAATCAATAATCTGAGGAAGCAGGTTCTCTCCCCATTTCTTTTTCTTCTCCATTTATCTTTATTCACTTATTAATTTATCTATTTACTTATTTTTACTAGCTTTACGTTTTACTCTGCTGGCCATGCTCTCTTTCTCAGGTGTGGGAGTGGATTTGGTTTCAGTCCTATTTTTGTAAAAATTGATCTGTTTGTATGGATTGTTGTGTGATTACAATAAAATCAATAAAAGTATTTTTTAAAAAAAAAGAATATTTTATAGTCCACTGCACCAATTGCATTTGGAAAACCAGATGTTGCCGCAAATTTCGCTTTGATATTTGCCTGTTCAATCAAAGTATAAGGAAATGTTCTGCATCTGGATGACATATGGATAATGCCAACTCTCACAGCTGGCATGGCACGACTCAGTGATGACTGAGAAATATCTGAATGGGCTGGCAGTTCACACTGAAAAGCTCCTGTGGCTAAAAAGCTGAGGGTGGACAGAACTTGCAAAGGAACAGGTAGAGCGCAATTCCTCAACGTCTGCCTTTATAAAGCTGGCCCCAGTTCAGCACACACACTCCAAGAAATCTAAATCGACTAAGAAGCCAGTCATCATCTCTAAATACATGCTGTCTTCTAATTCTGCCATTTGCAATGTCTTCTAACAACGCTACAGCAGTCAACAACAACATTTATTTATATAGCACATTTTCATACAAAAAGTAGCTCAAAGTGCTTTACATAATGAAGAAAAGAAAAATAAAAGATAAAATAAGAAATTAAAATAAAACAACATTAGTTAACATAGAAAAGGAGTAAGGTCTGATGGCCAGGGTGGACAGAAAAAACAAACAAAAAAATAACTCCAGACGGCTGGAGAAAAAAAAAATAAAATCTGCAGGGGTTCCAGGCCACGGGACCGCCCAGTCCCCTCTGTGCAGTCTACCTAACATAAATGAAACTGTCCCCTTTGTATTTAGGGTTGTCACAGAGTCACTTGATGTTGATGGTCATACAGACTTCTGGCTTTTAATCCATCCATCATTGTTGGAACATCACGGGTCTTTGAGTAGATGGTGGTGGCGCAATCTACCACCAAAAGAACACCGGAAAAGGAAACAGAAGAGAGAGAAGGGGTTAGTACAGATTTTAGAGCCACCATGAATATTTATTATAATGAGTTGGATATACAGAGTATCAGGATTTTAATTACAGTGAAGTTATGAGAAGGCCATGTTAAAGTAATGTGTTGTCAGCAGTTTTTTAAAGTGCTCTACTGTATCAGCCTGGCGAATTCCTATTGGCAGGCTATTCCAGATTTTAGGTGCATAACAGCAGAAGGCCGCCTGCCTCATCACTTCTTTTAAGTTTTGTTCTTGGAATTCTAAGGAGACACTCATTTGAGGATCTAAGGTTGCGATTTGGAATACAAGATGTCAGACATTCCGATATATAAGATGGAGCGAGATGATTTAAGGCTTTATAAACCATAAGCAGAATTTGAAAGTCAAACCTGAACGACACAGGTAACCAGTGTAGTGACATCAAAACTGGAGTAATGTGCTCGGATTTTCTTTTCCTGGTTAGGATTCTAGCAGCTGCTTTCTGCACTCGTTGCAAACGATTTATGTCTTTTTTGGGTGGTCCTGAGAGGAGTGCGTTTCAGTAATCTAGTCGACTGAAAACAAACGCGTGAACTACTTTCTCGGCATCTTTCAATGATATAAGAGGTCTAACTTTTGCTATGTTTCTTAAGTGAAAAAATGCTGTCCTAGTGATCTGATTAATATGCGATTTAAAATTTAGATTACAGTCAACATACAGTCATGGTAGTTTGGCCATTCGGTGCAACATTATATTGTTACAGATTGATTATAATCAAGTGCCTTACATTTGTAAACGATATGCAATTAATTTCTGTTTGTTTGATAAAACCCGTGTCATGGATGAGAATCTAAAAAGGAAAGGCAAACCACACAGAACCAGTAGCACTGCTTCGACAGTGGGTGCCGCCCGTTTACAAACCCAGCCGAAATGTGCGTACGCATGGTGTGAAGCTGCCGTGAAAATGTGTGTAGTGTTACACCAGGTTTAGTTTTTATACTTGTCGATATGAGCGTGGAAATGGGCATACACAACATTTTTCTACATACGTACCATTTATACATGTGGCCCCAGATGATTTTTTTATTATGTCCTGATACATAAAAGCTTAGAATTGAATGAGGGTGTACTTTCTTTTTCACATGACTGTGTGTCCCAAAATTAGATTAAGCCATTTTGAGAATGTTACTTTTTGTATAGTTATTTGTCTTGTACTCGATGCTTGCTGGGATACACTCAAGATTCCATAGAAAGTGGATGGATGGTACAATGAGTCTTGAGTGTAGTATTGGGCTGTGACCAATATGTGGCGCTTAAAGGCAGAACAGCCAGTAATCACACCACTCGTCACTTTGTTTCATTTCCTTGTAGTTTGGCACTCCACCCCAGTATAAAAATCTTTCTGTTGAATTTGTAGATTCGGCTCTCTGCTGTGCCCTTCCCAGTGATTCAATACATTCTTAACAAACATGTGTTGCAATAGAACATCTAATAAGTCACAGATAAGGGAACAAAAAGAGAGTTTGGGAACAAAGTGTTCCTGCTGATTGCCACTCTTGTTGTCTTAAATTCATCTCGCCATCCATTTTCAAACCTGCTTGTCCAGTTCAGGCCTGTGGGGGGCACAAGTGCTTATCCTGGTAGTCCAGTGGTGCCACGGGTCACATTCAACCATTCTCTCCCAGTCTGGCGTCACAATTTAATTTAACGTGGGAGAAAAACCCATTCAGACTGGGGCCGTCTTGGGATGTATTCACACTGGCAAATCGTTCTGTGCCCGAGCACGTTTGTCCACATGATTCACCACAATGTTAAGTTCATTTGACCAGTGTGATCACTCCGCTCCGGGCCCACCATACCTTGTCCTGGCCTACTTGGAAGTTGGATGGTTCAGTAGCATTCGGGAACAGTGTGATCGCTAAACGTGCCCAAGCAAAGATAACGGACAAGACGTCAATGATACGACAAGTCAGATAGTGCAATTCTCATTTCCTTCAATCCCTTTTGAGTTACAAACAGGTTTTTATTTCCACTTCACATGTGAACGTGAATTGTAGTTGGCAAAAAAAGCTTTGTCCTTTGTTAAAAGTCAGCACAAAATCTTCTTTCCTTGTTTGTAAATGGACTATTTGCCAACGTGGGGGCCTGCATGTGGAGGAACCAGTATAAAAGACTTAGACATCAGTCAAATACTTTGAAGCCGATGGACGGATGGGTGATAACATCATCTGTCCTGAAAATCCTTTCAGCGCAGCGACGAAAATGACAAACTATACACAAAGTGTTGTCATGGCTTCCTGGTCTGTTATGCCGCGTAAATCGTCATTAAAGAAAGTTAAGTTATTTTCTCTTATGTGATTTTTACTGCCGTATCACTATGGGGGGATATCGTCTTTTTAACATGATATAGTTTCTGGTTACTTAAGATGCCGCAATTACAAAAGAACTGGGAATAAACTAAAGGAGCACTTCATTAACATCATTTCTCACAGTAAAAATCTTCTCGTATGTGTGGCATGATTAACAGCAAAACGCTGTGCTGCACACTCAATAAATCAGTCAGAGGGTAGAGCGTCGTCCTGCCCTACATGTCTCCAAAACAACCGCAAAATAAGTCAAATCGTTTTGACGTGCATTCTGTCACTCCGTGTTCGCATCGTCTTTTGGCGAAAGTAGGCCCGGGCCCAGAACGTTAAGCGCAGTGTGAGTGCAGGCCAGCCAGGGATTGGGGGGCGATCACGCTTGGGCACGGTACGGAAAACACACAGGCCTAGTGTGAGTACACCCTTAACGTATGGGCACTGGTCTGGGGGCCCCAGGAGCAGAGCATAGGGGTCCACGATGTTTCTGATGCCTATGTATGTTTCTGCTTTGCTGTCAAAACAGGAGTCCCAGCGTACTACTTTGCCTGGGACGAGGGGCTAATGACTCAGACATGGAATTGAAAATTAGTGGTGGTGCCTGGACCAGGGTTCTGAAACTGAGCTCCCTTGTGCCCCTTTTCTTAATCCAATAGTTCAGTGGCCCTCAGGTTCAGTCCTGGTGGTCTCCCATGGCTACCCCTTCTCATGCCAAGTAAAGTCTTCTTATCATTTGACTTTTGTGTTAATTAATCATGTCGTTGATGCCCAGTTTGTGTTTTCGTATCAGTCCAGAATTTACAAACTGGTTATACTAAACATTCTTTTTGATACGCAATTCTTTTTTCAGTTTTCTAGGATTGTATTCTTTCTGGTTGTTTATTCCATTATTTACTAGTTAGCATAGAAGTGAGTAACACTAAATATCTGCCTTTTAGCGCTCAGTGTCACTTATTCAAGTGTAGTCATTAATCATCAGAATTTGGTGACAACTAAGAGAGCAAACACCTCAAAAACAGCAATCAGAAAGAAAATAACAGAGTTAAGCGTCTAAAGATAAGGCAGAAATACAACTATCTCATAAATCTGACACTCTCAATGCAGATAAAAAGGACAGTTGAATTAACAGTAAGATCAATATGATGGGCGGCACAGTGGGTAGCGCTGCTGCCTCACAGTCAGGAGACCTGGGTTTGCTTTCCCGGTCCACCCTGCGTGGAGTTTGCATGTTCTCCCCGTGTCTGCCTGGGTTTCCTCCCACGGTCCAAAGACATGCAGGTTAGGCGCATTGGCGATCTTAAATGGTCCCGTGCGTGTGCTTGGTGTGTGTGTTCTGCAGTGGGCTGGCACCCTATCCAGGGATTTGTTCCTGCCTAGTGCCCTGTGCTGGCTGGGATTTGCTTCGGCAGACCCCTGTGACCCTGTGTTAGGATATAGCAAGTTGGATAATGGATTGATGGATGAAGATCAATATGGGTTGGTGACGGTGGCACTGACCAGAAAACAGGAGACAGAGCTGGAGGTGGCAGAGTTAAAGATGCTAAGATTTGCACTGGGTGTGATGAGGATGGATAGGATTAGAAATGAGGACATTAGAGGGACAAAGTCAGAGAGGTGTGATTGCACTGGTTTGGACTGGTGGAGAGGAGAGATGCTGAATATACTGAGAGAAGGGTGCTAAGGATAGAGCTGCCAGGCCTGAGGAGAAAAGGAAAGCCTAAGAGGAGGTTTGTGGTGAGAGAGCACATGAAGGTGATGGGTGTGACAGAGCGAGATGACGAGGACAGGAAGATATGGAAGAAGATGATCCGCTGCGGCGACCCCTAACGGGAGCAGCTGAAAGACAAAGAAGAAGAAGTGGCAAAGCTGGCTAACTGACTGATTGTGAGACTGCTTGAAACAAAAACCTGCAGCCATGTTAGGTAAAGGCTGAACTTCTGTGATGACACAAACTCTTCAAACACATTTATTCCTAGTAATGTATTACCTGCTTTGATTATGCAGTTTACTTTTTATTCTTGCATGTTCCTTTTTCTTGTATTAATGTCAAATGATTAACATGTTCAGTAAGTTAGTAAGCATTCCAGCACAGAGCTTAATGTGCATGTTAAAATGTCTGCGCATTCAGTGGATACACAGTGGATCAAATTGTTATTGTGTTTAAGAAAAATTCAATTTCTTACACTGTCATACAAGTATAATACTTCGAAAAGCTGTTGAAGGAAGAAAATCCAAGGGTAGTATTTGGGGATTGAGTCCCAAATGAAGGGCGAATACCAAGAATAAGGTGGGAGGAAATAAAGGGTGTACTGAAAAGAAGGAAAAATGGAAAGGCAAGAGGACCGGGTTAAAAATGAGCAGAAGTGTGGGAGAGTTTAGGAGAAGAGGGAGTTTGTTTTTTTTTATTACCAAATGAAACACAATACAGTAATCCCTCCTCGATCGCGGGGGTTGCGTTCCAGAACTGCCGCGATAGGTGAAAATCCGCGAAGTAGAAACCATATGTTTCTATGGCTATTTTTATATATTTTAAGCCCTTATAAACTCTCCCACCCTGTTAACATTATTAGAGCCCTCTAGACATGAAATAACACCCTTTAGTCAAACGTTTAAACTGTGCTCCAATACAAGACAGAGATGACAGTTCTTTCTCACAATTAAAAGAATGCAAACATATCTTCCTCTTCAAAGGAGTGCGTGTCAGGAGCAGAGAATGTCAGAGAGAGAGAAAAGCAAACAATCAAAAAATCAATACGTGCTTTTAAGTATACAGAAGCACCGCGATAAAGCGGCATTTTGTAGAGGAGCGTCCGTGTCCTCTGTGTAAACAGCCCCTCTGCTCACACCCTCCGTCAGGCAGAGAGAGTGAGAAAGATAGAGAGAAGCAAACAAGCACCGCGCGGGAAGCATATCGCATATCATTGAGGAGTTTTAGTTAATATGTAATACGTGCTCTGATTGGGTAGCTTCTAAGCCAACCGCCAATAGCATCCCTTGTATGAAATCAACTGGGCAATGAAACTGAGGAAGCATGTAACCTAAATTAAAAGACCCATTGTCCGCAGAAAGCGATGAACCAGCGAAAAATCCGTGATATATATTTAGATGTGCTTACATTTAAAATCTGCGATAGAGTGAAGCCGCGAAAGCCGAAGCGCGATATAGTGAGGGATTACTGTACAATACAAAACTCTCGTAGAGGATATAAATTCAACATTCAAAAAAGTATAAACAACATTCATAGTACATTGGGGGCTAGATAAATTTCACAGTATATAAAATAGTGCAGGATAACAAATAGGGAGCACAGGCCCAAAGACACATGGGGCATAAATCAAAACAGTAATAAATGAAATACGGTATCATAAATTCTTCGTACAGATTTGCTGGATTTCAGTTTCTTACGTGATAGGAAGTATTGTTTAAAATCATTAATGAACCATATAAGGGCGGTTTGCTATTTCTCCACTTACTACAGTTTTCAGTTGAACCTCGGGTCACGACTGTAATTCGCTCCAAAACTTTGGTCGTAACCCGATTTGGTCGTAAACCGAAGTAATTTCCCCCATAGGATTGTATGTAAATACAATGAATCCGTTCCGGACCGTGCGAACTGTATGTAAATATATATTTTTTTAAAGATTTTTAAGCAGAAAAATAGTTAATTATACCATAGAATGCACAGCGTAATAGTAAACTAAATGTAAAAACATTGAATAACACTGAGAAAACCTTGAACAGAGAAAAGTAACATTGCGAGAATACACGCTATAGCCTTACGAACCGCTCGCTGTAAATACTTTTTTTTTGTTTAATGAGTTTTAAGCACAGGGAAAAAATTTACATTTGAAAAATCCGTAATTTATACAAAAACTAACCATAAACAACCTGGCATGAAGGGAGTGAGGTGGAAGCTGGGTGGAGAAGAGATTACAGTTTTGAGGTGAAGTCCCTCTGCGAGATGCACGTCTGACCGAGAACAATGTACTGTACAGGGAGAGACTGAACACGTGCGTAAATCACCGGCGCGTACGGACCGGAAGGGAAACTGGCTTGTTCGTCACCCGAGTGTGTGGTTGTGAGCAGATGCAAAAGTATGGCAAACTCTTTGGTCGTAACCCGATTTGTACGTGTTCAGAGACATTCGTGAGCCGAGGTTCCACTGTATATGGTATTTACCTAAGAGAATAACAATGTTAATCATATCAGAGACAGATGGATGGAAGTTATCCATGTAGAACATAATATGAGCGAAGTCAAACTGTGGGATATCATTAAAATTGAGTGATAACCAGCTGTGTATTTCTAACCAAAAATTAACCGAAACAGGACATGAAAAGAACAAACGTTGTAATGTTTCACAAGTGGAATCACAAAAAGAACACCGGTCCACCTCAAATTTAAATCTTCTTTTTAGAAATTCTGCCACTGGGTATATATTATTAATGATCTTGAAATGTGTTTCTTTAATTTTTGGGGAAACAGGCCGCTTAACACATTTAGATGAAGCCTTTTCCATAATCGACTGATCCCCATTAAAAACTTGCAAATGCTTTCCTGAGTTAAAATCATGGAAAAGAATTGATTTAAAATTTGCACTAATAGCCTTATTATTACATTCACTATCGTTTAGATTACAATTTCCAATTTTTAAATTTGGCAACGCTGGCTTGACTTCTGAATAAGACATGATGTTGTAGATTAACTAACTGCCTTAATGCCAATGGGATTGCATGACGAACCTGCCTGTATTCTTTTTGAAGAGGGAGTAGATGTGTTGTGGGATCGAATGCAGAAGATCTAAGGGAGAAAATAGCAGAGAAGTGGAGGAACACTGTGATTGAACCCATTTATATGGTGTCACAAGAAACAAAATGGAGGCAGAAAAAGGTTTGGGGACGGCCACCCGTATACTGAAAGTTTGGTAAAAAGAAACACGACTTTTGGAGTCCACAGCTGAAATGACTAACGATGGGAAGGCTGTTCTAATTATGTGTGGGAATTCGGGGTCTGGAACCAGAAGTGAGGTCATCAGTAGGTGGGCTCTGGGAGGTGGAAGTGATGTCATCTGGAGGCAGGACTTGTAGCCAGGAAGTGACGTTACTGGGAGGATTATTTGGTTGGTCAACAGGGGGAGGATTAGATGACAGCGCCAACCCCTGGATCAGCTGACAAACAACTTTATTTGAGCCTGTAGACCGTCTCCCATGGGCGTGTGTATGACAATGGAGAAGGGTGATATTCAACTTTATCCCTCTGTAGTTCCCACAATCCTGATGTCACACACATTGAAACTTTGGGAAAGGGAAGAGACCACCACAGGGGAGGAACAGTTTGGTTTTATCCCAGGGAGTGGAACAACTTGTGCAGTCTTTGTATTGAATCAGGGCGGCACAGTGGCGCAGTGGTAGCGCTGCTGCCTCGCAGTTAGGAGACCCGGGTTCGCTTCCCGGGTCCTCCCTGCGTGGAGTTTGCATGTTCTCCCGTGTCTGCGTGGGTTTCCTCCGGGCGCTCGGTTTCCTCCCACAATCCAAAGACATGCAGGTTAGGTGGATTGGCGATTCTAAATTGGCCCTAGTGTGTGCTTGGTGTGTGGGTGTGTTTGTGTGTGTCCTGCGGTGGGTTGGCACCCTGCCCGGGATTGGTTCCTGCCTTGTGCCCTGTGTTGGCTGGGATTGGCTCCAGCAGACCCCCGTGACCCTGTATTCGGATTCAGCGGGTTTGAAAATGGATGGATGGATGTATTGAATCAAATGATAGAGAAACATCGAGAAAAACAGAAAGGTGGTCATTGATTTGGAGAAGGCCTATGACGGAGTGCCATGTCAACAACAACAACATTTATTTCTATAGCACATTTTCATACAAATAGTAGCTCAAAGTGCTTTACATAATAAAGAATAGAAAAATAAAAGACACAATAAGAAAACAAAATAAATCAACATTAATTAACATTGAATAAGAGTAAGGTCAATGGCCAGGGGACAGAAAAACAAAAAACTCCAGGCGGCTGGAGAAAAAATAAAATCTGTAGGGATTCCAGACCATGAGACCGCCCAGTCCCCTCTGGGCATTCTACCTAACATAAATGAAACAGTCCTCTTTGGATTTAGGATTCTCACGGAAGAGCTTGATGATGATGATGGTCACGTGGACTTCTTCCTTTTAATCCGTCCATCATTGTTGGAGCATCATGAAGCTTTGAGTAGGTGGTGGTGGCGCAGGTCACCACCACAAAGAAACCGGAAAAAGAAACAGAAAAGAGAGTAGGGGTCAGTACGATTTTAGAGCCACCATGAATAGTTATTATGATGAATTGAACATACAGAGTATCAGGATTAAGTTAAATTAAATTAAATTGAAGTTATAGAAAGGCCATGTTAAAGTAATGTGTTTTCAGCAGTGTTTTAAAGTGCTCTACTGTATCAGCCTGGCGAATTCCTATTGGCAGGCTATTCCAGATTTTAGGTGCATAACAGCAGAAGGCCGACCGCCTCACCACTTCTTTTAAGTTTTGTTCTTGGAATTCTAAGGAGACACTCATTTGAAGATTTGAGGTTATGATTTGGAATATAAGGTGTCAGACATTCCGATATATAAGATGGGGGAGATTATTTAAGGCTTTATAAACCATAAGCAGAATTTTAAAGTCAATCCTGAATGACACAGGTAACCAGTGTAGTGACATTAAAACTGGAGAAATGTGTTCGGATTTTCTTTTTCTAGTTAGGATTCTAGCAGCTGCATTCTGCACTCGTTGCAAACGATTTATGTCTTTTTTGGGTAGTCCTGAGAGAAGTGTGTTACAGTAATCTAGTCGACTGAAAACAAACGCGTGAACTAATTTCTCAGCATCTTTCAATGATATAAGCGGTCTAACTTTACTTATGTTTCTTAAGTAAAAAAAAATGCTGTCCTAATGATCTGATTAATATGCGATTTAAAATTCAGATTACAGTCAACAATTACCCTAAGCTTTTTACCTCCGTCTTGACTTTTAATCCTAATGTATCCAGTTTATTTCTAATAGCCTCATTGTATCCATTATTGCTGATCACTAAAATTTCAGTTTTCTCTTTATTTAACTTGAGAAAATTACTATTCATCCATTCTGAGATACTAGTCAGACATTCTGTTAGTGAATCAAGAGAATCAGGGTCATCAGGAGCTATTGATAAGTACAGCTGTGTGTCATCAGCATAGCTGTGGTAGCTCACGTTGTGCCCTGAGATAATCTGACCTAACGGAAGCATGTAGATTGAGAAGAGCAGTGGACCCAGGATAGAGCCTTGTGAACACCATATTGGATATCATGTGTCTTCAAGTTGTAATTACCACAACTAACAAAAAGTTTTCTCCCTGTCAGGTAGGATTCAAACCAATTTAAGACACTGCCAGAGAGGCCCACCCATTGACTAAGGCGATTTCTAAGAATGTTGTGCTCAATGGTGTCAAATGCGGCACTCAGATCTAAGAGGATGAGAACAGATAAATGGCCTCTGTCTGCATTTACCCGCAAGTCATTTACTACTTTAACGAGTGCAGTTTCTGTGCTGTGATTTGTTCTAAAACCCGACTGAAATTTATCAAGAATAGCAGGTTTATTGAGGTGGTCATTTAACTGCATAATGACTGCCTTCTCCAGAACTTTACTTAAGAAAGGCAGGTTAGAGATGGGTCTAAAATTTTCAAGAGCCGAGGGGGTCAAAATTATGTTTCTTAAGAAGGGGTTTAACTACAGCAGTCTTAAGACAGTCTGGAAAGACCCCAGTATCTAATGGCGAATTTACTATGTCAAGGACATTATCAATTAGCACGCCTGATACTTCTTTGAAAAACCTTGTTGGTATCGGGTCAAGGACGCAGGTGGAGGGTTTTAATTGAGATATTATTTTTTGTAAATCAGGTAAATCTATCCTAGTGAAAGAGTTTAATTTGTTTATAACAGAATGCTGGGGTTTAGGAGGATCCTTAGTGTTGGAGGGATATACTATGTTATTTCTAATATCATTAATTTTTTGATTAAAAAATACAGCATGTCAAGGTCTGGTGGTGCATGAAAGAAAAAGGAGGGCCAGAGAAGTGTGGAAGGATTGTCCAGGATACATATGAGGGAGTGAGGACTCGGGTTAAAAGTAGTGACAGGGTAACCGACCCAATCCCAGTTCGTGAAGGTCTGCACTAGCGATCTTGAAGTCCTTACCTCTTTGATCTGGTCATGGATATGTTGAGTCTTGGGATAAAATGCCAATCCCCCTGGTGCAGGCTTTTTGATGATGACATTGTGTTGTGTAGCACCTGAGAAAAGGAAGTTGGAAGAATGGAGAAGAGTTGTGGAAGACAGAGTGCTGAAGATAAATAGGAGGAAGTCTGAATATATGAGGTTTAATGATGGGAGAGCTCATTGAAAGGAGTGGATACATTTAAATAGCTTGGATCAGTGGTAGTCCAAGATGGAGAATCAGAGTCATAGATAACCCACAGAGTGAAGTGTGGATGAAACAATTGGAAGAAGATGTCAGAAGGATTTTGTGATTGGAGAATGAAGGTGAAGGTCAAATGTCAGGTTTTTTTAAGACGGGGTAAGACCACCAATGATGTGTGGAGCTGAGACATGGGCAGTAAAGAGAGCACAAAGGGCGAAGAAGCTGGGATATGGCAGAAACGAGAATGTTGAGATGGATGTGTGGAGTTACAAAAAAGGACAGAATAAGAAATGAGGCAATTAGAGGTGCCACAAAAGGGGGTCTACAAAGTACAAGAAAGTAGACTGTGCTGGCATGGATGGATGATAAGGAAAGACAATGAATATGTGGGCAAAAGAATGATGGGAGTGGAAGTCCAGGGGAAAAAAAAGTGAGGGAGGACAAAGTGGAGGTGGATGGATAAAGTGAAAGAAGAGCTGAAGGATAAGAGCCTGAGTGGGGAGGAGGTGCAGAGCCGAGCTGTTTGCAGAAGGTTGGTCAAGCATATCGAGCTCACATAGAAGGTTGAAAAGAAGAAGATCATTACACAGCCTAGTTAATACGGTCCACCGGCATATCTTTGAGTTTATTAATTAATTTTCAAAGCGACGTGCCATTGACCCAGAAAGCACCATAACACATTTAACTTGACGAAGATTCTGCCGCCCTCATGTGTGAGCTATTGTGTCCGTTTGCCGGGCTGCTGATGCCCCACCGCCTCTCCTTGTTACAAAGCTCTGTCTTTTTTTTTTTTGGTCATGATAAAGGTGTAATTGGTATTACGTACATTTTTAATTATAAGATGTGCGAAGGAGGGTCTGACGGGAAACATAATTGCAAGGACACCACTATTGAGCAGGATAGGAGTTTGTCACTCAGGTGTATTGCTGGTGACAGCAGGACGCCACTGGTGTGACACTGGCCAGAATATCCTACAGCTTTTCAGATCTCTAGGATGGGTTAACCCTGCCAAGACAGCGGGGTCTGATGTTGTTAGTTACCAAGCATTCGGAAATCCCGTGCTACATGATTTTCAGGTGTGTACAAAATAGTTTTTCATTGACCCAGGCTGTTGTCCCACACAACTTTAAACATTCTTTTATTGTTACAGTTCCTAAAAAGTCAAACACAGCGGCACTGAATAACTTCTCCTCGGCAGCGTTTACTTCCGTTGCCTTGAAATGCCCAGAGCAGCTGTTTTTAAAATTCATTGACTCTGTCATCCCACCGACTGTTGATCCCCTTGCAGTTCATCTACCGCCAAAACAGGTCAGTAAACGTTGTGGTGGCTTTGATCCTTCACTTTTCCCTGGAACATCTGGACAATGGGAGTGCACATTGTGTAGCCATGGCAAACGTTTTGAGAATGACCCAAGTGTTGGTTTTCACAAAGTTTACTGCTTCAGTGTTTTTAGATCTTTTTGTTAGATGTTTCTATGGTAGACTGAAGTAGAATTACAAGCGGTTCAGAAGTTTCAAAGGCTGTTATTGTCAATTACATTAAGTTTAATTAAGTCAATGTTTGCAGTGTTGGCCCTTGATTTACATATGCATACTTTTCAATAGACTGTAGCTGAGCCTTTAACGGCATTCAACCCTCAAAGCTGGTGGACACTCTGGAAGCCCAGACTTCTTTGTTCCCAGCTACAAATTCCTGCAGCTCTTCCCCAGGAATTCCCAGGCATTCATAAGTCAAAAGAGAAATATAATCTAAATATAATATAACATTCTGTTATTTGGTTATAAATGTTTGAATGGAATGAACCACCCACCCAATATCTGTCGAAAATCCTTCCTCTTTAAACGCCAGCGAGAGCGCTGCGCTGTACCAGCCAGTTGCCGTTAGTTGTAGGAAAGTCGAGGTTGAAGTAGGGCGGTGGTTCTCAAACTGTGGGGCGGCCGAAAATGTGAAAAAAAAAGAAAACAAGAATCGAAAATATAAAAAATACATCTATTGAAACCAAAACAAATGAACTTAAACTAAATTCTGATACTAGAAAAATAAATCTAGAGTTAGATTAATGTCGATAAAAGTTAAGTAGGTATAATAAAATATGCATGTAATAAATTTTATTTATATGACTCTATAAAGGCACAAGCATTTATTATTTTAAATGTGCTACAGACGTAAGATGTGAATTACTTCCAAAAAGATAGAAGTTCTGTCGAAATTGAATTCTCTCGAAAATTCTGTTAACACTAAAGGATTATTTTTATCTCGACCGCACCTTTCCAGGCCGTGGTGGATCATTGCCATGGCCTCCACACTCCTCTGATTTAACACCCTGTGCGTACGTGAAGGAGCGCGTGTATAGCAGGAAAGTTCACGCTATCAATGAACTGAAGGACAGAATCTGGACTGTGGTATCCTCAATTCCCCACAAAATGTGTGCCAGGGCTTTAAATGGTACTGTCGCTCGTTGGTTTTTGTGTGTTGAACAGGTTGAGACATTCCTGTAAATCAGTGGTTCTCAAACTGTGGGGCGCGAAGTAACAAAAAGGGGGGAGCGAAGATGTGAAAAAAAGAAAACAAGAATCGAAAATAGGAAAAATACATCTGTAGAAACCAAAACAGATTACCTTAAACTACATTCTGATACTAGAAAAAGAAATATAGAGTTAGATAAATGTCGATAAAAGTTAAGTAGGTATAATAAAATATGCATCTATGATATATGATTAATTAAAAAAGAACAAATTGGCATTAGTGGGCTCTGTGAGGGCCATTTTCCTAGTTCTATAAAATTCACAAATAATTTACTAGATGATAATGCATAAAATATGGGAGGTTCCTATAACCCCCGTGAATAGAATTGTGTTGGTAATTTCCTGTCATTTCCTAACAGCTTTGAGTGAGTAATGTTCTCAGGTTAGCGTCTAGCCTTGCCCTGTGTAAGGTACAGAGGTATACGGTTTTTAACCGTGTCCATGCCTATGTGCCAGTCAGGCGTCGGGCCTTTTGAGTGTGAACTAACTCGTAAAATAGCACTTTTATTTAAGTGTTGAACCGTATGCTTAAGGCATACAGAAGAAGAAATGAAGAACCTTTAAGTATAGAAAGAAACAAAGAACGTTTAAGAATAGAAATAACTAAAGGTTCTCAAGAAAAGCTACGTTTATAGAAGATACACTTTTTCTTTTTTGCCTTTTATTCTACGTGTGTAACTATTTTTTTCTTTTATTTCCAAAGACATGCAGGTTAGGTGGATTGGCGATTCTAAATTGGCGCTTGGTGTGTGTGGGTGTGTTTGTGTGTGTCCTGCGGTGGGTTGGCGCCCTGCCCGGGATTAGTTCCTGCCTTGTGCCCTGTGTTGGCTGGGATTGGCTCCAGCAGACCCCCGTGGCCCTATGTTCGGATTCGGCGGGTTGGAGAATGGATGGATGGATGGAATGAAAGTTTCTCAAGAAAAGCTACGTTTACAGAAGATACACTTTTTCTTTTTTGCCTTTTATTCTACGTGTGTAACTATTTTTTTCTTTTATTCTTGTGTGGATTATATGCTTTTTAACTTTCAATAAATATTTTCAAAACGAACTTTTGGACTGAGCGATTTCTTTGGACGACGCGCGTTTTACCCGCGCTTGACCACACCTTATTTAAAAAAAAAACCTTAGCGGGACGCGAATAAAACTGTTAAGAAAACTCGGGTCGCAAATACGTTAAGGTTGAGAAACGCTGAAGTAGGGGATGGGGCGTCGAGGTTTTGCCCTGCTGGACGATCCCAAAGTTTGGAATGATTGAACTTATTCCATCAGGTCTACCTGTACATTGTCCAGTTTTAAGTCCTCCTTAAAGACCCGTTTCTTTTCGC
Source organism: Polypterus senegalus (assembly GCF_016835505.1). Taxonomy (NCBI): domain Eukaryota; kingdom Metazoa; phylum Chordata; class Cladistia; order Polypteriformes; family Polypteridae; genus Polypterus; species Polypterus senegalus. Next base: position 174,561,216 of record NC_053163.1, read on the forward strand.
TGGTTTTTCACCCCGTAATATCTTGGCTCAAATACATTGATGATTTGTTTGTGACTATTGTGAGTGGATTTTTGGTACAATTGGTTATGATTGTGATCATGTTCTTTGTATATATTTTATTTTATTTTTTTTGTTTGAATTGCTTGCAAAGCACTTTGGTTTCAGCTAAGATTGTTTTAAATGTGTTTTTTAAAAAAAGTTCGACTTGTCTTGTGCCTTGTACATCACATTACCAGCGGGCCCCTCACGCCACTGATGACGGCCCAGATGTGAGCTTTCCGCTGGCACACTCCCGCACACTGCCATCCACTTTCTGATTCACTCATCGCGGCACGGAGTCCGGTCTCCCGGCAGGGAATCTTCGTATCCCCTTTGAAACCTGAACACCAAATGAAGACGCTGCTTTTATTGAACTCCTTGCATTTTTTTTTAACAATCCCAACGGACAGAATGTGTGTGGAGCCCGTGCCCACCCAGGGTGCCGCTTTTATCGTTTAGAATGCCGGCTGGCACTGTAGTGGCGCGCCCGCTTTAATCGCCATCAGCAGCAGACGAAACGAGCGTCGCTTAGGGAAGGAACGCAAATGCTCTGCGGTGCGGCGACCTTCATGAAAGATCTTGAAGCGACCGGAAAGCTTTTAAAATGACAGAAAAAGAGAAAAGAAAAAGCGACAGTTAGGCAAACCATTTGTTCAGGAAGCCGAGCGTTGCACAGAAGGCCGTTTAGGGGAGGAGGCCAGGAAGGCGAGAGTGTGAAATAGAGGGGTTTGGGAAGCCATTGCGCCACAGAGCTGCCAACTCGTGCGGGGCCGCCGCAGACTGAATAGCCAGGGCAGGCAGCGGACTTACCGGACAACTGCTACGACGCTTGAGTGTCACCGTAAAAAACCCCCTCGCCCACCCCTTTTGTTGAATTTATATTGCACCTTTGGCTGATCGCTTTATACTCATCCTGGTTGTCCATCCATCCATTTTCAAATCCGTGTATCTGTCTGCAGCACGTGGCGCCGGTCCGTCTCAGGCACCGTCACATGTAGGATTGATAAATATGGGTGGCACAAATAGTACTGTACTTGTGGTTTACGAATTAAGGGTGCTGTCTTTTGAAGCCACCTTTATCAATCAGCCTAGAAACGGACTTAAGCCAGGTGTGTGAGGAGAGCAGCGGCTCAGTATGGAGGCGGAATCTGTGATACAGCGGGGCCTGACACATTTTTACTCTTTTCACAATATTGTTACATTGTTTGTTTGTTTTTTTTTTATCATTTCACTAGTTCTTGGTAGGTTTGTGGGATTTTATTGCACATTACGAAGCCTTGACCAGTCGTATTGTATTTATTTATCTGTTGTCTGTAATACATTTTATTTATATGACTCTATAAAGATACAAGCATTTATTATTTTAAATGTGCTACAGACGTAAGATGTGAATTACCTCCAAAAAGATAGAAGTTCTGTCGAAATCGAATTCTGTCGAAAGATGAGTCAAAATTCTGTTAACACTAAAGGATTATTTTTATCTCGACCGCGCCTTTCCAGGCCGTGGTGGATCATTGCCATGGCCTCCACACTCCTCTGATTTAACACCCTGTGCGTACGTGAAGGAGCGCGTGTATAGCAGGAATGTTCACGCTATCAATGAACTGAAGGACAGAATACGGACTGTGGTATCCTCAATTCCCCACAAAATGTGTGCCTGGGCTTTAAATGGTACTGTCGCTCGTTGGATTTTGTGTGTTGAACAGGTTGAGACATTCCTGTAAATCAGTGGTTCTCAAACTGTGGGGCGCGAAGTAACAAAAAGGGGGGAGCGAAGATGTGAAAAAAAGAAAACAAGAATCGAAAATAGGAAAAATACATCTGTAGAAACCAAAACGAATTAACTTAAACTACATTCTGATACTAGAAAAATAAATATAGAGTTAGATAAATGTCGATAAAAGTTAAGTAGGTATAATAAAACATCCATCCATTTTCCAACCCGCTGAATCCAAACACAGGGTCACGGGGGGTCTGCTGGAGCCAATCCCAGCCAACACAGGGCACAAGGCAGGAGCCAATCCCGGGCAGGGTGCCAATTCACCACAGGACACCCACACACCAAGCACACACTGGGGCCAATTAAGAATCGCCAATCCACCTAACCGGCATGTCTTTGGACTGTGGGAGGAAACCCACGCAGACACGGGAAGAACATGCAAACTCCACACAGGGAGGACCCAGGAAGTGAACCCGGGTCTCCTAACTGCGAGGCAGCAGTGCTACCACTGTGCCACCCTATAATAAAACACGCATCTATGATATATCATTAATTAAAAAAGAACAAATTGGTATTAGTGGGCTCCTTTCAAAAAAACCTTAGGGGGGGCGCGATTAAAACTGTTATGAATACCCGGGTCGCAAATATGTAAAGGTTGAGAAATGCTGCTGAAAATCATCTTGCACATATGAAGTCAGTCAGTCATTATCCAACCCATCATATCCTAACTACAGGGTCACGGGGGTCTGCTGGTGCCAATCCCAGCCAGCACAGGGTGCAAGGCAGGAACAAACCCAGGGCAGGGCGCCAGCCCACTGCAGGGCACATATGAAGTATGTTTTGTAAATAAATTGTTTCCGCCATTCAAATGTTAACATAATTTTGACTTACTGGGCACGGTGGCACAGTGGGTAGCGCTGCTGCCTCGCAGTAAGGAGACCTGGGTTTGCTTGTTCTCCCCGTGTCTGTGTGGGCTTCCTCCCACAGTCCAAAGACATGCAGGTTTTTTTTTTGTTTTGTTTTGTTATTTATTTCGCCTTATACAATTTCTCGTATTAGGAATTTGTTAGTTTTCGCATACCCCTTGGGGTCAGAGCATAGGGTCAGCCATTGTACAGCGACCCAGGAGCAATTGCTCAAGGGCCCAGCAGAGTAGGATCTCATCCGGCAACCTTCGGGATACCAGTGCAGATCCTTAGCCTCAGAGCCACCACTCCGGCCTTTTAGGTTAGGTTAGGTTAGGTTAGGTTAGGTGCATTGGTGAACCTAAATTGTCCCTGGTGTGTGGGTGTGTGTGTGTGCCCTGCCCGGGGATTTGTTCCTGCCTTGCGCCCTGTGCTGGCTGGGATTGGCTCCAGCAGACCCCCGTGACCCTGTGTTAGGATATAGCAGGTTGGGTAATGACTGACTGACTGACCGATTGATTGTATTTGTTTGTCCGGTTCGCTTCACTCAAACCCCAACTGCTTTTCTGTATTCATTTTGTAACACAAATGTTAATTCACCCTCTTCTAACAGATGAGCGAGCCTGCAAGGACTCAGAATCTCCCCAAAAACCACAAGAACAGGACGGGCTGTAGATCAATGATGTGTCTAAAAAAAAAAACTGAAAATATGGAGATCCATTCCAAAGATACGACCCTCTAGCTCACAGACTTGAAAAATCAAAGATAAGGGCATACCAGCCTTTATTTCATGTACTGTAGTGCACACTGCAGGCAACGCTCTGCAATTGACCTGCCAAGCCTATGATCTGTGGTCACATCGCCCGCCTGAAGTGCTTCATCGGTCTGTGAAACAATAACAATGGGTGAATTACCATCAGTCTTCCTTCTTCTTCCTTCTTCCAGGAACCAACTATGGATGGAATTCCAGCCCATCACAGGGCACACTTACCTGGCACCAGTGAGCTTAACCTCACGTCAAGCTGTTGGGGATATCAGACTTGCCGAGCAGTCGCTGGACCACGTCAGTTTATAAGATTGGATATTGCTGTGCATTTCAAATATACCTGCAGTTGTATTCCCCCCTTTTTTGTGACAGCGAGAGGCAACAGGTATGGTGAGTTTAGCTGCAATCCCAGTTCTTCTTTTTGGTGGCCTTCTGCTGTTATGTACCTAAAATCTGGAATAGCCTGCCAATAGGAATTCCCCAAGCTAATACAGTGGAGCACTTTTAAAAAACTGCTAAAACACATTACTTTAACATGGCTTTCCCAAAACTTCATTTTAGTTTAATCCTGATGCTCTGTATATTCAATTAATTATCATTACTATTGGGACAGCACGATGGCGCAGTGGTAGCGCTGCTGCCAGTTAGGACACCTGGGTTCGCTTCCCGGGTCCTCCCTGCGTGGAGTTTGCATGATCTCCCCGTGTCTACGTGGGTTTCCTCCCACAGTCCAAAGACATGCAGGTGAGCTGCATTGGCGATCCTAAATTGTCCCACGTGTGTGTGGGTGTGTGTGTGCCCTGCAGTGGGCTGGCGCCACCATGAATAGTAATGATCCATCCATCCATCTATTATCCAACCCACTATATCGTAACTACAGGGTCACAGGGGTCTGCTAGAGCCAATCCCAGCCAACACAGGGCACAAGACAAGAAACAAACCCCGGGTAGGGTGCCAGCCCACCGCAGGGCATACACACCCACACACACTCACACTCCAAGCACACACAAGGGACAATTTAGAATCACCTGTGCACCTAACCTGCATGTCTTTGGACTGTGGAAGGAAACCGGAGTACCCAGAGGAAACCCACGACAATGAATCTTTATAAATAAAAATATATTAAATATTCTGAAAATAAGGAAGCTTGGATGAGCACAAAAAACGCAGAAAGAGTTACCTGAAATAGACAATCCATTAGCAAAAATCCAAAAGAAAGACCAAAAGGTCATCAAATCCAAAAATCCAACAAAACAAAGTAATAAACCCAAGAACTCACCAGCATCACTAAGTGCATTCAATGAACCACAAGGGACTGCTTGTTTCCTCAGCCATTATGGTTTAGGGCAGTTGCTTGACAAAGATGGACAGGTGGCTCTCGTATTGGACAATTATGGATACGCAGAAATAAAATTATACACAAAACTAATAAACAACACAGAATAATGCAAATAATGAATGTAAGTGACAATATTAAAATAAAGGAAAAAAAATCAAAAATGAACAAAAACGACATCAAAATGAAATCTGACCACCAACCAGGGGAAGAATACTGGCTGAAATATAGCAGTATGAGCAATGAAATGATGCTTTTAAGATGGAGCAGGACTGTAAATGAGCAGCGACTCCCACGAAGGTGGCGGTTTAATTAACGTGGGAGCTCAAAGAGGCGGGGCCTAAGAACCGGACGTGATGACAGGCACCTTTTAGTGCTTTCTCCTCCACTCTAAAGAGAATAGAAACGGAGATAGTGGTTGTTCTTCACGCTCTATCTTTCTCCCGTGTTTTCCCAAACCAATATTCCCATTCCACTGCCTGGGCTCGTGTGTATGGCAGGTACCACAAGGTGGCAGCACTAACCCCCACACCACAAAGTTGGAAGGACCCACACTTGGCAGTGGGCTAATAATTAGTGAATAGCTTCTCATTAACAGCAAACTGTTACACAGCATGTACTGCATTTTTATATGGCTCTATAAAAGCAGAAGAGAGGAGTCCGAAGGAATGGTTGGGGTACGAACGGTGTAGCCTCATTTAATGGTGGTGTTATTTAAAGTGTGAGAAGAGAAGGAACACAAGTCTGCAGAAATACAGCGGATGGAGTGGACAAAAGACAGACGCTTCTTAGTCGGAACTCTGACTATTTCAGTCGCGTGTCTGTAATGAGCACTTACTTCCGCTAGTCTCTGGAGCCTCCACATCTCACCGATTCAGGAGCGCCTCTGAGCAGTCAGTTGGATTGTACGATTATGTCACATGGTTTATTTACCTAGAAAATCTGAGAAAGGTAAGTCTATGAGTCACATCAGTACGTCACAGTGCAGCTACCCGAGAGACAGTCGTACTGCATGACACACCCACTACCAGACCCGCCCACTTGACAATCATCATTATTCATGAGTCAGATCACCCTCCCACAACCCTAATCCTAACCACAATGTAAGGATGTTAATTGAAAAGCACAAATACAAAGGACGCCATCAAACTGGGAGTGTTGAGAAAGACGAAAATGACTCTGAGTATCGCGTAACACCACTAAAGTATAATGCAAAGGGCGCTAAACATTACAGTATGTGTTCAGTTTGATGGGTTTCTCAACGGAGGTCTACGGCTGGCTCTTTTATTTGTTATAGCACTCTCTGAAAGGGGTGGGGCTTCGATGGAGGATGTGGAAGTGAGGTCACTCATCATCCAGTTGGCGTCCCTGTGAGTTGTGAGTGTAAAAGGTAAGATGGTGTTATCGACAGCGCCCCCTCTCGAATTAGGATGCTATTGCTTAGCTTTGCAGAGCCCTAAAACTGTCCTGTAAGTGCGCAGACTTGAGAGCTCCCTTCCATCAGACAGACTAATGCTAGAATATTTCTGTGTACCTCCAGATTATGGATTTATATTTTCACTATCTAAAAATAAATTGAAATAATCTCGAACTGGATCCAGCGGGATAGTTTTAGTGTGGTAAGGATCAGAAACATGTCCCAGAACCACCAAATGCAAGGCAGGAACCAAACCGGGATGCCAGTCCTTCTAAGATCATGACCACTAACAGTTCAGAGATAGCATGTCTGTGGACTAAGGGAGAAAACTGTGTTGTCCATCCATCTATCCATCCATCCATCCACCTATCTTCAAAGTGCTCCAGAGTGTCAGGCTGGCAGTCCTCATGGGCTCTGTCACACACTGCCAGTTAACTTAACTTGCAGACACGAGGAGAGCATCAGAATGGCCTACAGACAGTGACTCATCCTGCCTTTAGAGGAGGGTATCAAACAAAGAACCGTAGACTCCGAGCTCTCCGACCATGTGGACAATGCCGGTGATGTTGTTCAGATGGTGTCTTAATTACAACTTTGAGTCTGAGAGGCGTGTGCAGGGCCAGCATTAAGGGATATTGGTATTAGAGGCCGTGAGCGTGTCGCTGGATAAACAAACATGAGGGTCCAGGACAAGCTGTAATCAGGCTGCCTGGGGGGATCTGTGTAGAGCATGGGACAAATAGGCTGTTTACCTGCACACAGGCTAAGTGGTGGTGGGAGTACATGTGGACAAGCAGGGGCCCAACAGGTGGAACAAACGGCAGAAGGAGGAGGAGGAGGTGACAAAGGAGTTAAAAGAAGAGAGAGACGGAAGCAGAGAAAAGAGAAGTTCAACCACCACAGTATACGGGAGCTTGAGAAATATCCAACCACAAAAAAAAAAAAAAATAGATATCGATACTGGCACTACAGAGTGCTTTCTTCTGTCAAGGAACAATGTGGCTGGCACTGAGCTTTGTGGTGTACGTACTGCTGCTGCTGCTGAAGTTTGGAGATCCCGAGCTGGACCAAGGTAGGAAAAGACAAGGCGTGAATGGGATGATGGCATCCATGGTGGGAGGGCGGCAGGCATGAGATTTTAGTGACCACACTAACCGTAATGGAGATTAGGTGGGTTCAAGAGGTATTGCGAGATGTGATGAGGGAAATAGCAGTTTTGTGCTGGGGGTAGGGGGGTAAGTTAGAGGGTTTGTTGAGGTCCATCATCACAAAGATCGACTATCGCTGGATTGGCCAGTGTCAGTGTGTAGTCCCAACCAGGGTTGGTTCCTACATTTTAGGGTGTGCCCAGCACGGAGCGCTTGTTCCACAAATGGACCGAGTTCAATGTTGGTAAATGCTCTGTGGCAAAGTCATTCTGCTTAAAAATCCCACCAGCTCAATACCACAACAACATAAAGCAACATTAGCATTTTATATTTAGAGTGTACTAAAGACTTACTCAGTGTACCATCCACTACAGCAGTGGGCGGGCCCCTAGGTAATAAGTAACAAAAAGCGGGGCAAAGATGTGAAAAAAAGTAAACAAGAATCAAAAATCTGAAAAATACATCTATTGAAACCAAAACAAATGAACTTAAACTACATTCTGATACTAGAAAAATAAATATAGAGTTAGATAAATGTCGATAAAAGTTAAGCAGGTATAATAAAATATGCATCTATGATATATCATTAATTAAAAAAGAACAATTTGGTATTAGTGGGCTCCTTTCAAAAAAACCTTAGGGGGGGACTCGATTAAAACTGTTATGAAAACTCGGGTCGCAAATACGTAAAGGTTGAGAACCGCTGCACTACAGGCTTCACCCAGAGACCCCCATTTCCATACTGAGAGGGTGAATGCTACTGTACACCCTTAGAATAAAGGTGCCAGAGGGGTTCTTCAGGAAACTGACATATGGGTTACCATTTTTTTGGTTTCCAAAGTGACCATCCACTTGAAGGTTTGATAAAGAACTTTTATTAATTTAGATCTTTCGCGAGCTCCATTCATGACCATCAAGAGGTCTGTGAAATTTCAATGGATTCCGATTTTTAAAAGGACCCTCACTGCATACAATCAGAAGCTCAGAGTTTTTTGATCTGTCAGTGTCCTGCTCAGTCAGCTGCTGTGCACGAAAGACTTCTGTTTTGTTCGCATATTAGGAACCCTTTGTAAAGACCAAGCAACCAAATTCATATGCAAAGAACACTACATAAAATGAAGTTGAGCTATGAGGAACCACATGACCCAACAGAGTACCGCTTTTGCAGAGGTCGGCACACAGTCTCTTTGTCACCATCAGCCATACCACCCGCACTTCAGAACAGGTCACTCACCTGAAATGAAGCTAAGCATGTTTGAGTCTGGCCAGAACTCGGATGAGAAACCAACCAGGTCTGTACTGGAAAAGGGGTTGGGAAATCCATCGGGGGTGCTTTCCACCACTGGTCAGTACATGGATCCCAATGTCCCAATGTAATGATGGGGACATTATACTGAAAAACGGTGCCAACCTTTGGATTAGACGTAAAACTGAAGTCCTGACTCTGTGCTCATTAAAGATCCCCAGGCATTCTTCATGAAGAGTAGGGTGTCACTCAATGTCCTAGCTAAACTGCCCACCATGACCTGGTCATTGTGGCCCTTAACCATCCTATGTCTCAAACTGATTATCAAAAAGATCCCATCGATTGGGACTCTGCCGGCTTCTTATGACTCACTTTTAAAACTAGTACCCGGGAGAACCTCTCAGCATTTAGTGAAGCTGCAAGATGATGCAGTAGTCCCAAGGTTGCTGGGATTTGTAGTCCATTTAAGAAACACAGTTACAGTGTCACCTGTGGTTTTACACAATAGATTACAAAACTCACAAAATAAAGAAGAGACAAGAAAGCACCACAGCAGGAGAACCACCCTGGTGACCCCACATAATTAGATTATTTAGAAACACCAAATACACACAACAGGTTCCAGATGCGTCTTTTCAGACAAGAGCACACTGTGTAGAACAAATTTCAAAATGTCTGAACCCCACATGCATTGAAAGCAGGAAGAGGCGAGTCCAGGAGTGTGGATAGCGTAGGTGACGTCACTGGTGGAATGGCCATCGGCCTTCCGTTCTGGAGAGTCATTAGAACACAGTGCCAACCCCTGGATCAGCGGGTAATTACCTTCACTGGAGCCCTTATGCTGCCTCCTATGTGCAGGCATGACACCCTCGTATAACAAAACTTGATGGCAGAGATGTGTTTAAACTTACTGATATATCAACTGCTTTGAGACAGAGGTGCTAGTGAGGGTAGTGATAACGCACCTACCGCTATAAAAGCATCAGGCCACTTTTTATCCTTTGTTTGTGTCTTCCATTGTTCTTTTCCATTTGTGGTGGGTGGAAGTTTATGAGACGTCTCTGGTTCCTGCACTTAAGATTTCTTCTTTCTGTTGTGATAGGTATCGGCCATCCTTGGTGCTACGAGAACCCATATTGCGGTAAGTTGCCATGATACTCAGGCCTCAATGTTGAATTGCTTATTTAGAACATTACAACATTTGTGACAATCATTTAATTTTCATTTGATTTGATTTAAATTTTATATATTTTATTAACCCTGCGGTGGGTTTGCACCCTGCTCGGGATTGGTTCCTGCCTTGTGCCCTGTGTTCGCTGGGATTGGCTCCAGCAGACCCCCGTGACCCTGTGCTCGGATTCAGCGGGTTGGAAAATGGATGGATGGATATTTTATTAACCCCTGTGGGGAAATTGTCTTTTCGTGTGACCTTTGGGGGGTCCGCCATTGTACAGCACCCATGGAGCAACTTTCAGGATGAGGGCCTTGAATCCCTTCCGGCATTCGAAAATTGTAATTTTAAAACATAAAAAGTTTCTGATGTTGTTATTTTCTAACTCACTTAACCCAGACCAGGGTTGTAGAGGGTGCCGGACACTATCCAGGCTAACAGAGGGTGCAAGAGAGAAACAAACCCTGGACAGGGAGCCAGTCCATCACAAGACGAACACAAACAGGGGGCCAAGTGTAGCATCGCCAGTTCATCTAACCTGCATGTCTTTGGATGGTGGTAGGAAACCCACGCAGGGAGGACCCGGGAAGCAAACCCAGATCTCCTTACTGCGAGGCAACAGCGCTACCACCGCGCCACCGTGCCGCCCAGAAGTAAATACCTTTAGAGAAAAGTAAAGCAAAAAAGAGAGGCTCTCATGGGGCATTAACCCTGGCCTACTTACTGCGAGGACGCCATGCTAAAATCAGCTTTCCTCAACATTTTAACATCATCTGTATTACTAACCGAAGGTTGTACATGGATGCCAGAGACCAGAAGCAAGTCGTGCTGAAAGCGCACACGCACAGCGCCTCAGCGCCCCAGAGTCAAACCCAGCGGCTTCCCAGACTCAGTAGGTGGCGCCCAAACAACACAACACAACCTGTAAACTAAACTTGAGGTAAACCGTGCACGCCAACAAGTTGCCATAGTGACAAATTTAAAGTTGAAGTAGTGGTGACTACTGACAGTGCCAGCAGTCAGTTACTCCACAGTGCCAGCAGTCAGTGTTCTCCACTCCAAAGTGCCAGCAGCTACTCCACTACACAGTGCCAGCAGTCAGTGTGCTCTAATCCACTGTGCCAACAGTCAGTGTGCCAGCTGTCAGTGTGGCTTATTTGAATCACATCAGAGTAATTCAGTGTTAAAAGTAAGTTCAATTATGATTCCTAACATTAATATTTTATTTCCAATTTACTTCATTTAAACTTTTGCACTCCGATATTTTTGTTTTACTTATGAGTGCAGCAACTCAAAGACATTTTTGACTTAAACGATATAACAATTAAATGTCAATTTTAGTTTTAATAAATTGGTTAATTTTAGTACAAATATATTTATTTCATTAAATGAAAACTTTCCCATGACGCTCCCACCCTCTATGATTTTTCATCTATCCAAAGATCAGAGGGAACAGAAACTGATTGCTGGGGGTTTACTGGTAGAATCAGAATCCGAACTCAGCAAATTTTTGACCCCATTACCAAACATCCATTGGCATGAAAGTAAAAACAATATTTAACAAAGTCAAAGTGGGAAAATAGCACAATGAGTGTGTTTACTGTATATACACATACAGAACCAGGATAAGGTTGATTCTTGTACTTCAAATTTAAAAATTTGCCATGTGCAATAGTTTTCCGATTTTGGTTTTGTGTTTAATATTTACTTTAAGACTAAATCCCATTTTAAGTGTATCTCCCTTTAGACGACTCTTCTAGAGATTTCAGTCATAGCCTTCATTTACATCATCTTATCCAGGTGGAGTGACTTAGCAGTGCACTCCAGGGAAGGCAGTCATGTAATGTGACATATCCAGCGTCTGAGACCAACTAGTCTACAACTCACTACGATATAATTAAACCGGATTGATTTTATGTTTAGTTGTAGGGGCGGCTCTGTGAGCGTGAAAGCTGACCATCAATGAAGGTTCACCTGGAAGTACAATGCATAGAATTTAGTGACAAGGAATAAGGAACACAAATAGAGGAGAAGCTCATCTGTGTCATGTCTCATGTTTGACTGGTTAAAGCAGAATCCCTTTTTATTCCAAAATTGCAAGTCTTCTTATGGTGTTCAGGTCAGGTCAGGTTGGGGAGCATACACTGGCACAGTGCATTGCCGCACTCACCACACCACAAAACAACTCAGGATCCTGGTTGGCAACCCCCCAAGCAGACACGCAGTCCAGTCCCACCTTCTGTAAACGACCCTCTATCTGCCGCAGCCAGGTGTTATGTGGGTGTCCACTTGGCCTGCTCCAAGTGCTCGGGGTTCTCAACAATGAGGATCTTCTCCTGCAGTATGTAAAATACTGTGTACATACTAGCTTCTTCCATCGTGCTATGACTGGAAGAATGAAGACATATTTGGCCATCACCACCACCTTACAACGTCAGGAAAGACCTAGTAACTCCGAAAACTGAAAGAGTAAATTTTGAAAAAAATGGCAGTTACTAGGTTTTTCCATTGCACATTGGCCATAGTGCCATAACTGAAGCTCCCTCACAATGTATTTAATGTGCCTCATTCAGGACTCCATGAGCAACCACTCATTCAACACAAAGTCAAACCAGAGGTACCCAAGGATTCTCTGATGAGACACAATACCAAATTAGCCCAGTCTTCATCTCAGGTCACTGGATAGCGTCCATGTCTCGCAACCATATAGCAAAACAGGAAGCACCGTCATTCTTTTGCCGAGATATCGGGAATGCCACACACCCCTTTCCAGAGACCTCATGACACCCATACTCTCCCAATCCGTCTACTGACTTCATAGAAAGAGTCACCAGAGATGTGAGTGTTGCTGCTGAGGTAAATAAACCTCTTGACAAGGCTGACACTCTCTCCACAGACAGACACACTAACAAGAACTCCATGATAGGCCCAAGAACAACTCTTTGAACTCCACTATGGAGTTCTACTCTGGCAAAATGTTCCAGTGTAGTACAAATGCACCATAGAACAGATTAAACAACATCAATGGCCACCATGAATCCAAAGAAAAGCATGGTTTCTGTGTCCCCCGAGTTTGTGCTGCTGAGCTTAGCACTATGCATTGAGCTCCTCAACATAAATTTAGCTATTTCTGAAATGCTGAGACTGATTATTTCAACCAGGAGAAGGAATAATACGATCACCCAAGCATTTGCCACAAGAAAATTTTCATGGAGGACGCTTCCACCATTTTCTACCCATGGCTGCTGAGCAAAGAAAAAGACACACACGCAGCTATCAGAGCACGACAAGACATACACAGACCACAACCTCCTTAACCGTAACCCAGTTAAGGGTTTACATGGCCAGATATCCGGGATGCTCACTGAGAAATCTAGTTGTGTTAACCCAGTTTCTCAGAGACCAATATGCCATTTTCTCTAAATGGAATAAGGGCTAATGTGGTATTTCTGAAGAAGGGTATTTGTGAATAAACAGGCAGTTAAAGTACTCATTGAAAGAATGGTGGTGGCACATGGTAGTAGTAATTAATGGAGCAGAGAATACAATGAAAACGATATTAGTGATGAAGATAATGAAATGTGTGGGAACAGGAAGACTCATTCAGAAGCTGTCCTCCTCTTCTTAGGTCCCTCCAAATGGAAAGTCTGGTATAAGAAGTGTGGCGGGTCGCGCCAATCGCCAATAAACATTGTGACTTCTCAGACACAGCATGACTGGCAGCTTGGGCCGATGACTATCTGGGGACCCTTGGGGTTGGTGCCAGCGACTGCGAATAACAACGGACACAGTGGTAAGACTCTTTTCCTCTCTGAATAGCACCCCATAAATAAACTCTTCTACATGATGGCTACCAGGATCTGGAGAGACTCCATTGAATGGTGGTGGCTCTGGACACCTGGATGATGTGATGGCAGCCATTTTTGTGCCAGTACACTCACCACACATGAGCTATTAGATGGTGAAGTGGTGAAAGACAGCCATTTTAGCGAGACTGGATGATTAGTGGGCCTGAATGATTAGGCCATGGAGAGCAATTTAGCCAGGACATTAAGATACAACCTACTATTTACAAAGAGACCTTCTATGACCATAGAGTGTCAGGAACTCGGTTTTATGTCTCACCCAAAGGACTGTGTCATGTTTACAGTACAGTGTCCCCATTGCTGCACTGGGGTATTGGGAGCCACAGGTTCAGCGCCCCCTGCTGGCCTCACCAACACCCATCACCACCCCATCTTTTCTTAGATGGTCTCCCATCCAAGTACTGGCCGGGCCTGAACGTGCTTAACTTCTTCTGAAGTGTTTATGGTGGTTCTGACCTCCCCAATTTAGGAAACAATTCATAACATCTATAAAATGATGACTGATGGACTCTACTTGCTTCTGTTACTTTGCAGTCTCTGTGAAGCTGGGCTTTCGGTACAGACTCCGAGGAGCAGGGCTGCCGGGGCGTTTCTACCTCGACTCCTTCCACTTTCATTTTGGGAAATCAGGGCTGGACGAGCACGGATCAGAACACCTAATAAATGGCCGGAGCTTTCCTTTGGAGGTAGGAATGTCGTGGTGGGGGGGACACGGAGATCACACCAACAATGACTATATGGCCTTTCATGAAGTGTCGTCAAAAAAAGTCACGAAAGTACAAAGAGTAGGACTTGAGGCTGGGAAAGGTTGAGTTTCCAATCGTCTTTAAATTTCAAACTGTAAAAGCTGGGGACATTTGGACGAGTTTATTGGGATGGAATGAAGATTTTCTTAAATATCATGGTGGAAAAAGGAGTGGGAGGCATTAAAATATGCAGAAGAGAAATGAACAGAGTTAAGGATTACAGGAGTACAACTGTTTTGTGAAACACTGACTTATTAATATTCATTTGCTGTGTATTTGTAATATCCAGTGTAGTGAAATAGCATTTAAGGAAATGAAGTGGTGACTTAAAGAAAGAAGAGCTTTCTGAAAATAAGCCATTGTAACTGCCCTAAGATTTAGCAATGTGAACACTGATAAGAACATCAAAACATCTGAAAAGTGCTCTGTGATGGGGTGTTGGAGTGTTTGTGTGAGGCAGTGTGGACATGTCTGAGGCATTGTTTAAGTTTATATCAGCTCCAAATATCAAAAACAGGGATATGACCTCATCCTCCTAAGAAAGAAATCCTGGACTGGAAGGGAACAACCAAACTTACGACTCAGGAAGAGAGGCAGGTTTGACAAGACTTTTCTTTTTCTCGTTTGTCTGAAATTGGAGAGGATGCTGAAATGCAGGAACAAAACAGCTGGACTCAGGGCTGCATCATGCATGAGATGTTTCAGTCCTGCTAAGAAATGGACAGGTGATTGTCTACTGAGCAAAACCGGGAGAAGTGCCTAAAAAAGTGAAGCTAACAAAAGTAGTGTGGTAGACGGTAGGACTTCAAGGCCCTTCAGAACTCGACTTGATGTTGTTTTAGGAGCGTTAAGTGGATAGGACTGATGAGCAGGGTGGCACGGTGGCGCAGTGGGTAGCGCTGCTGCCTCGCAGTCAGGAGACCCGGGTTCGCTTCCCGGATCCTCCCTGCATGGAGTTTGCATGTTGTCTACTTGGGTTTCATGCAGGTTAGGTGATTCTAAATTGGCCCTAGTGTGTGTTTGGTGTGTGGGTGTGCCCTGCGGTGGGCTGGCACCCTGCCCGGGGTTTTTTTCCCGCCCTGTGTTGGCTGGGATTGGCTCCAGCAGACCACCGTGACCTGCAGTTAGGATATAGCGGGTTGGATAATGGATGGACTGGCAAGCTTTATTGGGCTGAATGACTCGTTCTTGTCAACATGTTTTTAATGTTTTAAATAAAAATAAACCTAGCCCCCGAATCCTAACAAGAGTCAAGAATCAAAACGGGCAAGTGGTCAAACCAAACAAAACTCGGAAGAAGCACTATAACAGATTATTTACTTCAAGTATTTTATTTTAGGATGTTTGTATGTGCAGATCAGATAACTAAATGAACTCCCGCCTGACCTTTTGTCTTGTCACACTGATTACCCGCAGCCACGAGCCTAGAAGCGACACCACCAGCAACGTGGAAAGCTGTGCCAATGATGACATTCAAAATGATGGAGACAGAAAGACACAAAAAATAGCATTGGACATGTTAGAAAATCCCAAATGGATTCACATACACCCTAACCATGACAGTTTCATTGGCACCCTCACTTATTTACCGGGGCTACAGAGCTGCAATAGCTGGAGGCTTGCATGTTGCAGGCCATTTACCATCTTGAGGAGAGGCCATTTCACTCTTTCTGTCTCTCATTTCCTCCATTCATGAAACAAACCATTGCATCCAAGGGCCATGCCAGTCTATGTTGGACCAGAGACCAGCCAACATAACACAATAGAGAGCCTGCTAGTGGAATGTGTATTTCTGGGCCCCATGGTCCCACTTCGTGTCTACTCTGGTTATGAGTATGAGGACCTCCACTGGCTGATTGATCTAAAGTGGTCACTTTTCTTGCATATGCCAAAATATGGCTCTGGCTTGGGTTACACTTGAGAAACCCTAGCAGCATCACCTTGAGGATTTGCTGTTGATAAACTGGAGTAAAGTGAAAGATCACGGGTGGGAGTTCTTTGAGTAACCACCCCAGCTCTCCTGTCAATTCTTATTCATGTATTGTTTCTGCAATACTATTTAGTTGAGGTTTCAAGGTCCACGTGATGTTACCTTCAGCTGCACAAGTCATCCTTTGCATGAGAAAATCTTTTGTACTATTTGTGCAAAATTCATCCTTAACCAGATGAGCTAACTTTGGGAGCCCGTTTCTTCCAAAAAAGTAAAAATAAAAAAGTATCTCATAATAATGACTTAGTATTTCATAATTTTGATTTATTATTTCAGAATTACTCCTTCTTCTTTTTTTTCCTCAGCTGCTCCCATTAGGGGTTGCCACAGCGGATCATCTTCTTCCATCATCTTTCTGTCCTCGTCATCTTGTTCTGTTACACTCATCACCTGCATGTCCTCTCTCAGCACATCCATAAACCTTCTCTTAGGCCTTTCTCTTTGCCTCTTGCCTGGCACCTCTATCCTTAACATCCTTCTCCCAATATACCCAGCACCTCTCCTCTGCACATGTCCAAACCAACGCCTCTCTGACTTTGTCTCAACCGTCCAACTTGAGCTGACCCTCCAATGTACGCATTTCTAATCCTGTCCATCCATGTCATACCCAGTGCTACTTATTGTCTTGTATATATGACTTAGTATTGCATTATTACCATTTATTATCTCGTAATTATGATTTAGTATTTCACATTTACATCTCACTGTCTCATAATTCTGACCTATTATCTCATAATCATTATTTACTATCTCATAATTTTGATTATGAATTTTATAATTATGATTTAGTACTGTATCTCAAAATTTAGATTATTTCAGAATTATGACACTATCTCGAAATTATGATGTAGTATCTCATAATTTTGATTATTTCATAATTATGACTTACTATCTCTGAATTATGATTTAGTATCTCATAGTTTCAATTTAATATGTGATTATTATCACTTACTATCTCATAATTATGATTTAGTATCTCATAATTTTGATTAAGTATTTCGTAATTACAACTTACTGTCTCATAACTTTGATTATTTCAGAATTATGACTTACTATCTCTGAATTATTATTTAGTATCTCATACTTTCAATTTAATATGTCATTATTATGACTTGCTATCTTGTAATTATGGTTTAGTATCTCATAATTTTTTATTAAGTATTTCATAATTACAACTTACTATCTTAAAATTATAACTTACTAGCTCATAAGTTTGAGTTAGTATCTCAAAATTTTGACTTGCTATTCGAGCTTTCATTGGACAAAATGGTGTCACATGATTTGAGCAGTTTTAGAGGAGATGCATTCTAGAAGAGCTGGAGAGATCTGATAGCAGCTGAAGAAAATCCAACGAGGACAGAGTTGCAAAAGTCCAGTTGAGAGAGAACCAGAGCCTGAATAAGAAGCCAGGTTGCCTCCATAGGTGCTTCAAGGAAGATCTCAGCACCTGAGTAGAGAAGCAGAGAGATGCTCCTTGAAAGCACAGAATTCTGGTGAAAGACAAGCCGTAAGTCTAACCTTATGTTTGTTGTCCACTTTCTGACTCTCCGTCTGCCTCTGTCTCTTGTTCTCTCATCCACAGATGCACCTGGTTTTCTACAATGGCAAATATTACCGTTTTGAATATGCAAAAAGACAGCAGAATGGACTGGCGGTAGTGGCAGTCCTCTATAAGGTTTGTGTGTGGGCTACTTTGGGTATGAGGAGTTGCGTCGACAACCAGGAGTGGGGAGTTAGTTTGAATGGACGGGAAAAATATTAGCAAGTGCAGGAATGTACTACCACCCCTGTCCTTCTTTCTGCAGTTTGGAAGGGAAAACCTGGGTCTGGAAAGTCTGATGAGGAACCTGCCCAGCTTAAAGTACAAAGGTGAGCGTCTATCAACCTCAGTTATGGTGACCTACCCAACCAAGTGGTCAGGTCTTTATTCTTCAGACTGCCATTTATTACAAATGTCAGCTGCAAATGCTTCATGTAAATGACTGGTATGTTTATGTCAGAATTACAAATGGCTTACCCAGCTTTGTGCAGTGGCCCGGTACTGAGATGTTGTTGGTTCTGCTGCTTCCATTCTTTGTAACCTCCACCTCGTCCTGGGAACCCTACTGATATGTGACATTTGTGCCCAAGTTTGACATCCAAGGACATGTCAAATCCTGTGTACTCACTAGATTACAGAAATGAAAAAATGAATTCAATTCATTAGAACATATGAGATACAGAAGAACATAAGGAGAGCATAAGAAATGAGAGGAGACCATTCAGTCCATCAGGCTCCACTGACCCTGACTCCGTAAGCTGAGGCAGAGAGGTTCATTGAAATCAGACCCTCGACTTACTTCCAGTGTTTGGACAAAGTCCAGAGGAGGTACATCCAGGTCAGGCATATGTGTCATAAAACAGGGATGATGAATCCATGCAGTTCCCCTGGTGGCATCCACGACACAGAGCCGATCTCTCATAGGACTATGATTCCCAGTCATCTGGAAAATGGGAGCAGATCCGCATGGATGCTGCCCTCTAGTGGGTCAAATGAGTATATAATCCAAACAGGCTAACTGCCCTGATCCTTCTGTTATTCTGGCCTCCATTTCAGACAAGGGATCAATTCCCTTCCCAATCCATTGCTGTCTTTCTGTTTTGGCCTCCTCTTCTGGTAAGAGGACAGTTTTCTTCCTGGATGGGATACTGAATGATCAAAACATTTTATATATATATATATATATATATATATATATATATATATATATATATATATATATATATATATATATATATATATATATATAGTGGACATTAGAGGGCGTTGTTGCCCCGTGAAACCCAACAGACAGATGCTCTGGACACAAGTGTAAAAGCACTAAACAGATTTTTAATCTTTTCTTTAGTAATAGTGCCTTCAAAGCACCACATCTACCAACCACACCACAAATCAATACAATAATTTTCCTCCTCTCCTCCCAGCAAGCTCTGTTACACTCCCTCCCAACTCCGGATCTTTTGCTGGGTCTCCACTAGTTCTTTATATAGTCCTTGACCCGGAACTTTTTCTGTCCTTTCGTTCATGTGATTCATCTGCACTTCCGGGTCAGATGGAGACTTGTATTTTCTTCAGCTGGGAAGTACTTCTGTCCTTCTGTCCCCATGACTTGGAATACTTCCGAGCTATATGGGAAACAAAAATCCCTGTGTCTCCCTGCAGCATCACCTGGTGGCACCCATGGTGTCCTGCAGGAATCTGGGGCACCGCTAAGCTGCACGGAAGTTGCCATCTAGCGTCCTGAGTGTGTATATATTATATATATATAAATGTATATATATATATATATATATATATATATATATATATATATATATATATATATATATATATATATATATATATACAGTACAGGCCAAAGGTTTGGACACACCTCGTCATTCAATGTGTTTTCTTTATTTTCATGACCATTTACATTGGTAGATTCTCACTGAAGGCATCAAAACTATGAATGAACACGTGTGGAGTTATGTACTTAACAAAAAAAAGGTGAAATAACTGAAAACATGTTTTATATTCTAGTTTCTTCAAAATAGCCACCCTTTGCTCTGATTACTGCTTTGCACACTCTTGGCATTCTCTCGATGAGCTTCAACAGGTAGTCACCTGAACTGGTTTTCACTTCACAGGTGTGCCTTATCAGGGTTATTTAGTGGAATTTCTTGCTTTATCAATGGGGTTGGGACCAGCAGTTGTGTTGTGCAGAAGTCAGGTTAGTTGGACGATCATTTATTTTTCAACAGGACAATGACCTCAAACACACCTCCAGGCTGTGTAAGGGCTATTTGACCAAGAAGGAGAGTGATGGAGTGCTGGAAATGGTCATGAAAATAAAGAAAACACATTGAATGAGGAAGTGTGTCCAAACTTTTGGCCTGTACTGTATGTGTATGTATATATATATATATATATATATATATATATATATATATATATATATATATATATATATCGTAGACTGTAGGGGGCGTAACAGTTCCTCAAAACCAACACAGACAATCTCATACATCGCACTAAAGAGTTTTAATTTGTTGGGAAACACTTCCTCTGTAACTGTTTCCCATCACACAACCACAAGTACAATCATTGAACAAGCACAAGCTCTTTCTGTCTTTCTCTTGTCTCTGCCTCCTCCGCTCCTCCTCCTCTTCCTCCTCACAAGCTTTATCTTCCTTCCTCCTGACTCTGGCTCCCTGAAAGAAGGTAGCGGGCTTCTATTTATCTTATACTCTGAAGCACTTCTGGGTGAGGTGAGAGCCCAGCAAATTATGGCTGTGCAATCTCCATAGCAGCACCTGGCAGCACCTGGCAGCACCCACAGAACCAAATGGGGCTGAGTTGAAGAGCTTCAACTCCCATGGTGCCCTGTGAAAAGCCATGGTGCTGCCACAACCCAGCGGGGCTGCTGTCTAGTAGTCTAGGGAAGACAATGCCCAATACATACTGTCTCCAGCTGTACTTCCATGGTGAGGGCGTCCTGGCTAGGCAAGGGTCTTGGTCTTCTCTCACTATATATATGATACGGTTTCTTCCAAACATTACAAAGAGTACACGACACGTGTTTCACCCTTATTGGGGCTCGTCAGCTGTATGCACTTTTATATCCCTTTACAGGGATCGAATCTTGGATGTCAGCACCTAAATTTAAAGTGTCTGACATTGCGCCATAGTGACAGGTTTGCTTATTAGACAGGGTGAAGATTGGAGTACAGCATTACATTCTTAGTTCTGAATCTCAACTTGAATATTTAGGTGGTTACCTACCAGGTAACGCTTGTGCAAAAAAAGAGATAGAGAGACATATATACAGTCATATGAAAAATTTTTGGAACCCCTCTTAATTCTTTGGATTTTTGTTTATCATTGGCTTAGCAACTCCCTTTTAATATCCGACATGCCTTATGGAAACAGTAGTATTTCAGCAGTGACATTACGTTTATTGGATTAACAGAAAATATGAAATATGCATCATAACAAAACTAGACAGGTGCATAAATGTGGGCACCCCAACAGAGACATGACATCAATATTTAGTTTAGCCTCCTTTTGCTCCTTTGAGCCTCCAGACGCTGTCCTCCTATAGCCTTTGATGAGTGTCTGGATTCTGGACGGAGGTATTTTTGACCATTCTTCCATGGTAGAGATAGAGAGAAATATATACAGGTATCTGTAGAGAGAGGGGATGCAGAAAATCATCAGGCCCCTTCAATATTTTCACATTTTGTTATATTGAAGCCTTGTTCTAAAAATCATTTAAATTCATTTTTTCCCTCATCAAACATCACTCAATACACAAGCACAACAATGCAAAAATGGCATTTTCAGGATTTTTGCAAATTTATTAAAAATAGATTCAGAGGCTACACTGTGACGCCTGAATCTTGGTCTAGGTGCATCTCATTCTGTTCTAAATAATGTTTGAAATATTCAATTATATGTCTGTGATGCGATGAGAGTGGCCCCAAGTACTTCACGTATGCACCAGCCTCTAATCCTATAAAGCAGGGGTGTCGAACTCCAGCCCTGGAGGGCCGCTGTGGCTGCAGGTTTTCATTCTAACCATCTTCTTCATTAGTGACCAGTTTTTGCTGCTAATTAACTTATTTTGCCTTTGTTTCAATTAACCTGACTCAGACCCCTTAGTTCTTTCTTTTTCCTTAATGAGGAACCAAACAATAACGAGAGCTGCCACATCACCAGCTAACCACGTTATCTGAACATAATGAAAGGTGAGGGCCTCAGTAAGGTTGATCTCTCAGGTCACCAAAACATCTTGACGGTGTTCTTAGAAAAAAAAGAAAATCAACAGCTTTGGAAATGTCTGCTGTGGCAGAATGAGAGCAGCAACAAGCCGTGGAATTAAGTAACTGGTTTAATTAACAGCAAGAATTGGCTTCTCATTAAGGAACTGGTTGGAGTGGAATTGGCAGGAGTTTGAAGCCTCAGTTTAGCTAATCGTCTGTTGGCTCGTTTCACGTCTCATTTCTGTTAGGCTGCCATTTAATGAAGAAAAGAATCAATTCAGAGCACTGAATCCTTAAAAACAGGGCTATTAAAATGAATGGAAAACAAGTTAATTAGCAGTGAAAACTGGTCACTGATTAGGGAAAGAGTTAAAATGAAAACCTGCAGCCACTGCGGCCCCCCAGGCCTGGAGTTCGACACCCGTGCTATAAATGAATCAAATGAATCTAAAGAACGGATTCCCTTAAACGGGTAGTTCACAAGACTCAAATCAGTAAAGAGAATCGAAATCCCCATCACTAGTTGTGCCTTCGTTTTTTCTCCCCTGCAGGTCAGAGCTCGCCGGTGTCGGTGGATCTTGCTGAGTTTCTGCCCCACGGCCTTCAGAATTACTACAGATATAAAGGATCCCTCACTACGCCTCCCTGCACACAAAACGTGCTGTGGACGGTCCTGGAGGAGCCCGCCGAGTTGAGCCCTCTGCAGGTAAGATGTCTGTCTGTCTGCCTGCCGGTCTCATCTGAAGTGGGGTTGGAGCCCCACCATCATTTTGTTTGGATTAGCTGATCTTGTCAGAATGAAAAGATATTGACTTGGTGTTGAATCATCCACTCCGCTAATCTTAAGGATTCCCTCCAATACTGGCAGACATGCAGTGTTGAATTCTGATGAGACGCAGAAGGTGCAGTGTTGCTGGTTAAAATCATTTTAAAAACTGAAAACATACATCAGAAGATTTTCAAAAATGTGAATAATCAAGTCAAGTGAAGCTGGGGAGCATGCACTGGTACACTGCGTTGCCGCACCCACCACACAACGAAACAACTAGGGATCCTGGTTGGCAAACCCCAAGTAGACATACAGTCCAATCCCACCTTCCGGAAATGACCCTCTGTCTGCCGCAGCCAGGTGTTACGTGGGCGACCCCTTGGCAGAGTCCAGCCACTCGGGTCCCCAGCAATGAGGATCTTACAAGCCGGATCACCCTCGGGGAAATGCGCCACGTGGCCGTAGCGCCATAACTGATGCTCCATCACAATGCAGGTAATGTGCCTCACAAAGTCAAACCAACGGTACCCAAGGATTTTCCGGAGAGACACAGTACCAAAGGAGTCCAGTCTTCATCTCAGGTCACAGGATAGCGTCCATGTCTCACAACCATATAGCAAGACAGGAACTACCAGAACTCTAAAGACTTGGACCTTTGTCCTCTTGTAGAGATATCGGGAGCGCCACACACCCCTTTCCAGCGACTTCATGACCCCCCATGCTCTCCCAATCTGTCAACTGACTTCATATGAAGAGTCACCAGAGACTTGAAAGTCACTGCCGAGGTAAGTAAACCTCTTGACAAGGTCAACACTCTCTCTGCAGACAGACACACTGCTGATGGCCGTGCCCAAGAGGTCATTAAAGGCC
This sequence comes from Polypterus senegalus, assembly GCF_016835505.1. Classification (NCBI taxonomy): domain Eukaryota; kingdom Metazoa; phylum Chordata; class Cladistia; order Polypteriformes; family Polypteridae; genus Polypterus; species Polypterus senegalus. The sequence goes on from NC_053163.1 coordinate 174,584,989, forward strand.
TGGATCTTGGTGTTTATCCAGGACACTCACAAGCCCAGACACTCAGACTCCTCGCTCAGTCTCTCTCTCGAGCGCCTCAATCAGAGCCTCCATTAACTCCACGAAGATCACAGCATCATCAGCAAAGTCAAGATCCGTGAATCTTTCTTCACCAACAGATGCCCCACAGCCGCTGGACCCGACACCCAGTGCATACAAGCATTGAACAGAGTAGGAGCAGAACACAACCCTGATGAACCCCAGAATCAACTGGGAAATACGCAGAGGGTCTGTCTCCACTCTGCACAGCACTCCCAGTACCAGTGCATAGGCCACTCATGACATCCAGCGATCTCGAGGGGATCCCGCGAACCCTCAGGATGTCCCACAGGGCAGCTCGATCAACTGAGTCGAACACTTTGCGAAAATCGACAAAGGCTCCAAAGAAACTCTGCCGATATTCGCGTTTGCGCTCTATGAGAACCCTCAGTGCCAGGTCGATGGTAGACATCTTAAGCGTAAAACCAGCCTGCTCCGTTCGCTGGTAGGTGAGCAAGTGATCATGGATCGTATTGAGGATGACCCTAGGAAGGACCTTACCCGGCACCGAGAGTAGTGTTGCAATCTATGTGTTCTATTTTAGCCAATGAGGGAACTCAAGGAGGCACACGTTTTGGATGCTTCTTCTTTAAAGACTGGTACTGCCCCACGCCCACCATGTAGTGCCCATTCCATACTAGCCACACACAGACACGCACAGGGGCATGCTGACCTGACCCAAGGCACACACTACAGGAGATCGCTTGACTTTCCCACTTCTCACCGATGTGGTTTACGTGTCTTTCCTCTCTTTGCAGTACAAAGCGCTGAGCAGCTCCCTCTTCACGACTGGCCCGAATGAGAAGCCAACACACTTCCTGCAGAACAACTACAGGCCACCGCAGCCCTTGAATGGCAGAACTGTCAGCCGGTATAAGGAGTGACGATTGTCACCGTCACCCGCTCCGGAGAGGCACTTTGTGTTTTCTGTGCCTGAAGTGACCCACCCGGGTTGGGTTTGTTTCTGGTCGGCAGTACTTTGTGAGCCTTGAGGTCTTCAATTCTGCCTCATCTGTCCCTCAGTTCTGACTGTAACTTGCCCTCGATGGCCCTCAGTCTGCTCCTGTATTTATTTAAAATTATGCTTCATTACGTTACATTCATTTTTATACAATTTTGTGTTTTTTTTTTCTTCAAAGAAATGTGCTACTGTATATAGGCTCAGAACTGACTAAGACTGCAGGAGTGAATAAAGTGCACAGCCAAATTGGTGGCCTGTTTTTTGTGTGATAAAATCCGGCTCGCAGTTATCATCCAGACCCCCCAAAGCCCTGTCCCGTTACACGACGGTAGCCACTTTCTTTTTTCTTTCTTTACCTGTCGTGGCTCACTTGACCTAACTGTATATGCGGTCAACATAGTCCTTGTCTCAAAAACTCTTCCTGCTGTACTTGATCCCGATTTTCCAGGATCAAACACACCACTCATAAGGTTGTGCCAGATCAGTAACAGAGACCATATTGGCAAATATTTACAGTACGTTTGTGGCCTGTAGGGGGCGCTCCGGCTCCCCAAACCCGACACCTACAGACACAGGCACAGGCACAAGTTTAGCACAGCACACAGGTTTACTTGTGTGAAACTCACCCCAAACCAGAGCCCAATAAGCACAAATTAAAGCAGCACACAGCAACTCTTTCTCTTCCTTTCTCTCTCACTGCCTCCACTCATCCTCCTCCTCCTCTCCAGCAAGTGTCATCTTTTCACTCCCAACTTTGGCTCTCTGGACTGAAAGCATTGGGCTTCTTTTATAATGCACCTGGGAATACTTTCAGTGGCCCGTTAGCGTAATCCAGAAGCGCTTCTGGGTGAGGGTAGGGCTTAGGAGTCCCAGCAGCACCCCCTGGTGGCCCTCACGAAACCCAACAGGGCTGAGTAACAGAACTTAATAATAATAATAAATAATAATAATAATAATATATTATTATTAATAATTCATTACATTTTTATAGCGATTTTCTTACTACTCAAAGTGCTACCACAGGAGGACCCGGGGACATGAATTCATGATCTCCTTTCAGAGCTGCTACTGCGCCACCTGTTGAAATTCATGGCACTGCTGCAACCCAGGGAGGCTGCCATCCAGCATTCCGAGGGAGATTATGCTCTGTACACACTCTCTCCCCTGGGCCTTCCACTGTATATAAAGGTGTCCAGGCTGGTTAAGGGTGCTGGCGGTACTCCACAACGTGAATCAGCGATCAGCGAAGCACCCCAATCGACCTCAGAGCTGCGCCTGCACCTACACCCACATAGAGCCTGCAGGCTCGGGGACGTCTGGATTGGGCTTCGCCACGGACCTCTTATCACAAACACGTATAACATACAAAGCCATCATCTCGATCAACACACAAGATGATCTTTAAGTTCATTTGTAATTTGTCCTGTTGCAGTAAATCCGTAGCCATGGGAGTGCCGGTTGGCCCACATTCTAAAATCCAATAGTTGAATCCAAGCAACATTTTAAAAATGAGACCCAGCAGGATGTGAAACGAGTGTGCGAGTGTGTGTATGAGTGTGAGTGTGTTAATGCATGTGAGAGAGGGTGCGTGTGAGTGTGTATGTGTGTGCGTGCGTATGAGTGCGAGTGTTAATGCATGTGTGAGAGGGAGAGTGTGTGTGTGAGTGTGTGAGAGGGTGTGTGTGTGTGAGTGTGAGTGTGAGAGCTAATGCATGTGTGAGATTGTGGGTGCGTGTCTGTTTATAAATCCTGGCTCCCCTTCCCGGTTTGCATCCCTCCATCTCCTCCCGATTCGGTGAATGAGTTCTGTCGGCAGCGGTGTCCGAATCGCCTTTGCTGTGTAACGCGGCCTGTCGTCGGTCGTAATGTGAACGTCGATGTAAAATGAAAGACCTCCGCTATCCTACACACACACACACACCTGCTTGCTTGAACGCCATCAAAGCGGATGGTCGGCACGTCTCGTATATCCTCTGCCGCTAAGATTTACACCAACATAAAATAACTGATGTTCGTCTGCCCGCTCGCATAATATGCTGTTTTTGACATTCGATTCGCTCCTTCGTGAAGAAGTGGAACTCGATTCCGTTTTTATGGCGTTCTTGTAAGTTTTCAGGGGTCGCTAGCATTACAAAAACATCTGGATTTGGGGGGCGCGCGCTAATCCCGCTTGATTGCCGTGTCCGAAGCTTTCACGCGCACGTGTAATCCGAGGAGAGGTGTTAACTACCAGACGTGACGTATCAGATTGTGCTGCGGACCAACACGGGGTCGGCTTTCAAGCACGCAGAGGTGACTTAAGTTTGGGGGGATTTGGGGCCGCGTTTCTGACTGCGAGTTCAAGCGGCGTTCACCGCACTTCCATCCATCCATTTTCTAACCCGCTGAATCCGAATACAGGGTCACGGGGGTCTGCTGGAGCCAATCCCAGCCAGCACAGGGCACAAGGCAGGAACCAATCCTGGGCAGGGTGCCAACCCACCGCAGGACTCACCGCACTTGGCTTTTTCAACTTTTACTAACACTGTGTTTACCACGTCCGGAGGACAATCGTCTCACGTTTACGATGACCAAACTCGACTTCAGGGTACCTTACAGTTGGCCCCGTGCAGACTCGGTTATTTCAGATCATGTAGGCCCCGTCTGCGGTGTCCCCTCAGAGCTCCAAGGGACAGAATTCCATTCCCACCTCTGAATGTTGCGCCTTTTCTTCCTGATCCTGAGAATGTCTCCTGCAGTTTTCTTCCTCAAAGATCCCACAGGCAAAATTCATCCTAAAGACCCCCTTTTTTTTTTTAGATCTGATGATGCAAAAACGTGTCCCATAAGAATGAAAACATCAAAAAAGTGATCTCTTTAAAGTTCTTTTTTTGTTTCTTCTAGATGGCAATGGGATCAGAAAGAAATAAAATGGAGACTTTGTCTTTGTCATCTCTATTTACAGTCAGGCTAAACAGTAGCCATCAGGATCATAAAAGGGTCCAACAGGTCAAAGAGACCAGCGATGGGACACACAATGAGACATGGAGACCAACGGCTCGTCCACACAGAGAACCCTCCTTCTTATTGGAAACACTGAAGTACCACCGCCTGCAAGTAGCGTGTAGGGGATAAAATAACAAGTCTTTACTGCCGTGACCTTCTCTGGGGTCCTTAACGAGCGCCTCTCACACCCTTCATGGACTGTATCTCATTTCTCCTGGTGCCACTAACTGAAGTCGACTGGTTCAGAATTTATTGTCCATATTGTTGACCCTCCGAATCGAGAGGAGCAAATGGAGGTGGTCCGGGCATCTGATCCAGGACACCTGCCTGTGGAGATTTTATAGGCACGACCCTATGGGAGGAGACCCCCAAAAAGACCGAGGGCTCGCACGGAGGATTATATCTTCTCGATGGCCTGGGAACGCCTTGAGATCCCACAGTATGAGTTGGGAAGGGTAGGTGGGGAAAGAAACGTATGCTGCTAAAACTGTTGCCCCAGTGATGGCACCCTGCCATTATTTTAAATAATCGCTCCCTCTCGCTCTATTCCCTGCCAATAATCTTCAACCCTAATCTTAATTTGTGACTCCATTTGACACGGGCAGCCAATGATTTCCGAACACACGTGTGACTTTCTGGTCATTCCTGCGGCGCCTTGTCTGGTCCTTCACTGGTCGAGTGCTATTCGTCTACTGTGCCATCTAGCGGTGCCTGCGGGTACTACACGACAAAGCAGTAATGGATATGGACGATGTGCGAAAAGCAGGTCTTAATAGATAGAATGCGTGACGTTTTTAGGCAAAGCGTGAAATGTCTGTGTTACTTTTATGCTTTCCTTAGGCATTATACAAAATGCCTTTCCGGGTTGCCTTTTGGCATTGCATAGAATGCCTAGGAAATGTTTGAAATTTTAATGGTTTCATACTTTGACGCCCCATTATATAGATTTCCCAGGCTTTCTATACTAATTTCACACATTAACGGATGATGGTAACATATACATTTGAGCCTGTCGCCTCCCCAGCGGGAAAAGTTGCGACTTTCTTTTTGGAGGGGGTGTATCGGCATAGTGATGATATTTTTTACCAAATACTGACAACAATACCAATCTCGACAGAATTCCCTCTATTTGTGTTCCAGTGTTGCTTTCAAAGCCCATATAGTTTCTATGCTCTTCTGCCTTAAGCAGCTTACTAACTACTAGAAATTCAAGGTATAGAGGTATTTTAATTTAAATCAAATGAGAGATATTATGACATACACTCTCACATAAAGCACTTTCTGAAAGGTTTTGAAGTTTTTCAGCTAAAATTATCATAGAAGGACACATTCTCCATTGTTGTCTAGTTTGGTTCAGGAATGGCACACTCTAAATCTAAATGACAGCGTGTCGTGGGGTCTGCTGAGAAAACAGTTGGCTGTGCTCTTCCATCTGTTGGACACCTGAATATACCTCGTGTCACATACATGTCAAAAGGATCACCACGGACTCAACTCACCCAGCCCATCACTTATTTCAAAAACTCCCCTGTGGTAAACGCTTCACGTCCATTCAAACTAACAGATGCCCCAATAGTTTCTTTCCGAGAGTCATAGTCCTCTCAAAGCAGTAACTTAGCCTGTCATCTTTGTGTATTCATGCCTTCTGTCATATACAGTACCTTATGAAGGTGTGTGTGTACAGTGTATGTTCATGTATGTGTGTTCACATGTATACACACTTTCACTTGCACATCATCATTTGCACATCTCCTTTATAATCATACTGTTCTGCAACTTTGTTTGAAGCTTTCCTTTTAAACTTATGCTATTTTTGTTATTTGTATGGGATATTATCTTCTGCTATAAGCACCTCCAAATCTACCAAGTCAAATTCCTGTGCATTAAATACTGGCGAATACAAGAGATTCCTATTCTGATTCTAAGATGGGTGACAGCTTGTGAAACGCTTTGGATCAGACAGAAAAGGCTTAAGCTGGGGACGTGACCGACACTTGTAAAAGTCAAAATGCCAGAGTGGTTCTTCACAGCCCTAAGGGAACCCTCTTCAGGTCCCAATAGAAGTATCCACATGATGGCACCAGAAAGATCCTGCATCTTGATCCATAGCGTGCTCCATAAATAACCACGGACAGATGACAAGAAATGTGCGGAATGTCAGAGTTCCTGATTTTAAATGGATTCTTGCTGCAGACAATCACACAGGCCGAGTGCAGGTGTTCTTCATCTTTCAGTATCCTGCTTGGTCGTTAATTGGTCACTAAGGATTTCTGTTTCATCCGTGTATTAGGACCTTTTCAACAACCAAAGGACAAATTTCATATGCCAAGAACCCTTGGCCAGAGTGAAGTCATTCTTTAACAAGCAGTAGTGGGACCACCCAGCTCAGTGAAGAGCCATTACAGAACTGCATATGTGAGAGGGAGACGACTGTTAGGGAGAGCGGATTGAAAAGCGTGTATGCGTGGGCGTCCCCCACAAGATGAAGTCACATTCATAGAGATCAACAGGACCAATAAGATAGAGGGGGCAGAATATTAGGATGAAATGAAACAGCAGGATGAGACAAAAAAACCCACATGACATCTAATTTCTTGATTTTAAAAGGCATTTTTTACTAAAAGCATTTCTTTTAGGGATACTATCTATCTATCTATCTATCTATCTATCTATCTATCTATCTATCTATCTATCTATCTATCTATCTATCTATCTATCTATCATATAGTGCCTTTCACATCTATCTATTATATAGTGCCTTTTATTTTTATCTATCTATCCATCTATCTATCTATCTATCTATCTATTATATAGTGCCTTTTATGTCTGTCTGTCTATTTATCTATCTATCTATCTATCTATCTATCTATCTATCTATCTATCTATCTATCTATCTATCTATCTATCTATCTATTATAGAATAAAACACTAAGGCCTGTGTGCCCAGTCCCTCAAAGCATTCTGATTGGTCACTTTGACTTTGGTGATGCGATCGAAAGAGGAAGTGTGAGTGTGAGACGCTCGAGGAGGAGTGAAGGCATAGGAGGCACACTATGAGAGTCGCCTTCAGATACGGCAAGTATAAAATTGGACAGGGGTTGAGAAAGGCACCTTGATAAAACGACAGAGTCTGAGAAGCGGGCTACACGAGAATGCACTTGAGAGATGGAGCGCTGCGGTTAGGAGAGGTTCAGACACATGCAAATAGTGAGGAAAGGTGCTGAAAGCACACGTAGGGCAAGAGATAGCAAACATGAGAGGTTCAGACGCGGATACAGATGCGTACAGATGCAGATGCGTAGTTCGCGTATACCTAAGAACGTCCCTGTTGGCATGTTAATAAAAGCAGGTTATACATTCAAGAGAAGAATGTTGGACCCGCGAAGCAGCAGCGCTAACAACTGCACTCATTTATTAACGGAAATTAAATTAGTTAGCTAACTACTCACTTACTAGCTCATAGACAGCTTCCTATTCGCGCAAGTTACCAAACGAAATTATATTTCACATATTGATTGCATGTGCAGTTTGCCCACTTCAATGCGGGAGCACTAATTTAATTCACTGGTAAACCTGGTACACTCGATCGCTTAGGATTCAACATGCATCTAAAGAGTTAAATTCAAATCGAGCCACTTTAATTCCCACCGTGTTCAGAAAAGAAATGTACCCATGTGAAAAAGCCAAATTTGAATATCCCAGTCAAATTATCTAGCAAACTTGGCACACTATGTCACCCGTCACACTGTACAAAACGAACTGCGATATTTAAGAGGCACAGCAGAGCGCTAATTGTGTTGCGGCCGTTTTTATTATCATGGTTTTGGCAAGTTGGATCCCTACGTTAAATTGCAGGTGATACTTGCTTAGCCCAAACGTGGGTACACTTGGTGTATTAATGGGCTGACTTAAACATTGGAGTCTGACCTGTGCTCTTATAGGAGTTTGCAAACTTTGCTCGAAAAAAAGGACTTGTATGCGCAATTGGCTGCGGTGGGCTGGTGCCCTGCCCGGGGTTTGTCTCCTGCCTTGCGCCCTGTGTTGGCTGGGATTGGCTCCAGCAGATCCAGTGGCCCAGTAGTTAGGATACAGCGGGTTGTTTAATGGATGGATGGATGCGCATTTGGCTGTCAAAATCTAACGTAACAGCAATCTCTCTTGTCGCAGAACTGAAAAATGAAAGTGAGCCAAAGGCATTTAACAATTTAAAGTGTGACTTCAATATTACAATCAGTCTAGTGCCGTTTATACGAAGAGAGATGTATGCCAGATTTACCACTGACTTTAACTATTATTTCCGCGTTGGTCTAAGAAAAATTCACATGCATTTAACAAAAAATATATCTTTTTTTCTTAGAGCACATATTAAATATCACAGTAAACTGTTATCACCGATAACGGGGCAAGTTAGTCCATGAATATCACCGCGCTACAAGAGATGGCAGTGACGTCAAACTGAAGCGCAATTTTACAATTTTTTAAAATCTCCCTTACATAAAGGAAAACATTTATTACAGATATTTTCAGGTACGTACGAGACAAGGGCTATCCCAATTTTTTTTTCACTGTGCGATTCAGAGCTTCCGTAGCTATCAGCTTGAAAATATTATAACTACTTTTTTTTATCACATCAGTTTTTAAAAGAAAGAGCGGAAGAAAACACTTCATAACAATCGCAGAGCCTCGAAGAGATTCCTGATGGAGCCCAGTTCAAGGTTGGCGTCCCGCTGTCTTCTCGCTCGGGGTGCTTGAGAAACGTGCCAGAGACAAATGGGCTTTTTTTATTTTTTGTAATGCGTGTATTTATTTTGGGGAACGGGATGTTGAAGCATGGGTGCTAACTGCGCACTGCAGGCTGCTTTGAAATGTAATTACAGCTGTCGGGACGGGGGAATGCCAGTCTGCCATCGCAGGGACCTGTGGATTTGGATCTGTTTGATGTCCTGCTGCCGTCTCATCTCCTTGATCAGCACGCACTTTGCAGCCCTTCGCCGTCTCGCTTTAATTGAATTGTAATCTTCACTTCAATTAAAGGAGTTTGAAAAGGAGGACAAGTTTTTGATTAGGAATTCGTGCAGCGCGCATGGCGGGGTGGGCGAGAGATAAAGACAACTACACGAGCGGACGAGAGGAGTGCCTTTTAATCTGTTGTCATAATGGGGGGCACTAATGATGACAATACATCAAGCACAATTGGTCAGCAAATGTGTGTTTTGTCTTTTATTTATTATTTATTTGAGAAATTTACAATATAATTACATGTTAAATAGACAGATGAAGGCACTATGTAACATATCGACAGAGTGAAATGCACCGTATGACAGATAGATAGATAGACATGAAAGGCACTATATAATAGATAGATAGATATGAAAGGCACTATATAATAGATAGATGATAGATAGATATGAAAGGCACTATATAATAGATAGATAGATAGATATGAAAGGCACTATATAATAGATAGGTAGATAGTAAAAAGTAAAAAGTATGTGAACCCCTAGGCATTCTCTATATTTATGTCTAATTCCCATATAAAACATGGTTGCATCTTCATGTCAGTCACAATAATGAACAAACACAACCTCCTATAACCAAAGATACACAGATTTTCAGAGAATTGTTAACCATATTGAATAAGTCTATCAAACTGTGAAACTGAAGGTTGGAAAAAGTAAGTGAACCCTAAGCTAATTACTTTTTAAAAATCTCATTGCAGTCCGAATGTAGCACACCAGGAGTCCATTTAATAAGACGAGTTCAGAGTTGCGGCCCTGAATGACTTTGATTGATCAAAAACATGATACAGTTTGAGTTTGCGATTTTGACAAGAAGCATATCCAGATGGGAATCACGCCTCACACAAAAGAGCTGCCTGAAGAGCTACGATCGAGAATTGTTCATCTCCATAAGGCTGGAAAGGGTTACAAAGTCATCTCAAAGATCTGAGATATTCATCAGTCTACTGTTAGGCAAGTTGTCTATAAATGGAGACAATCTGGTATTGTGGCTACTCTGCCTAGAAGTGGGTGCCCTGCCAAGATGACCTGAAGAGCACAACGCAAAGTCAGCAATGAGGTAAAGAAGAACCCTAGAGTGACAGCAAAGGACTTGAAGAAGTCATCAGAACTGGCTATCATCTCTCTTCACAAGTCAACTATACACAAAACATTGAACAAGAAAGGAGTCCATGGCAGAACACCAAGAAGGAAGCTACTGCTATTAAAAAAGAACATCGCTAAATGCCTGCAGTTTGCGAAGAGCACTTGGACACTCCACAACAGTACTGGCAAAGTGTTTTTTAGAGTGATGAAACCAAAATTGAACTATTTGGGAGGAACAAGCAGAACTTAATTTGGCATAAAAAGGGCACTGCATATCAACATCAAAACATCATCCCTACAGTATGGTGGAGGGAACATCATGATATGGGCCTGCTTTGCTGCATCAGCGCCTGGACAGCTTGCCATCATTGAGGAGAAAACGAATTCACAAGTTTATCAACAAATTCTCCAGGATAATGTGAGGGCGTCTGTCCATCAACTTAAGCTCAGAAGAGGCTGGGTGATGCAACAGGACAATGAGCCCCAACATCGCAGAAAATCCACAGCACAATGGCTTCAGAAGAACAAACTCGGCCTTTTGGAGCGGCCCAGTCAGAGCCCAGATCTCAATCCTCTATCCTGAATGACTTGAAGACAACCAAACAATATGGAAGAGTTTAGGCAGCTCTACAGGCAAGAATGTGCAGGTCTGATCTGCAGTTACAGGAAGCGCCTGGTTGAGGTCATTGCTGCCAAAGGAGGGTCAGCCGGTTATTCAGTCCCAAGGTTCACTTTCTTTTTCCACTACCACTGTGAACGTTGAATGCGTTTGTAAAATAAAGACATGAAAGAGTAGAATTTTTTGTGTGTCATTGGCAAGATCAGATCACTTTATATGATTAGATGATTATATTAATTCATGCAGTAAACCAGATCATTCCAAAGGGTTCACATACTTTTTATTTTAACTTTGACTGTAGATATATAGATAAGAAAGGCACTATATAATAGATAAACGTCAGATGTGCAATAGACAGATACAAAAATGACTATTTTCCAGCTAACAATACTCAGTCCAGGTTTGGTTCCTTTCGGGATATACGAAGTAACGTTAACTTGATATTCTCAGTTTGAAGTTCCAGGTCTCCAAAACGAGAATAATAATGTAACCGAAACCTTTGCAACGTTTTGTTCGCAAGTGTTCTTTCAATCCCCGCAAAATGCCCACATTTTCAATTAAAAACGAACTCTCAAAATACAGTAAAAGTCCGAAATGGTGTAGAATATAGAATAGACACCAATGTATAGAATGCGTCTTGTGAATTAATTCACGGCCTTTATGTTTTGTTTTTTTTTTAACATTGTTAATTATTTTTAATAATAAATGATGTACAGCATTGTCAAGTCTCCTGCGTATACGTAAAAGAAACAGAAATCCGTTTTTTTATTAAGGCGAATACTAAATTTGTATTTCGCTAGTATACGTAAAAGAAACAGAAATCCGATTTTTTATTAAGGCGAATACTAAATTTGTATTTCGCTACTCATATGTTGCCTTTTTAATTAATGCAAGACCTTTCCAACGAATTATGAAAGACCCCTATTTGTGCATCCCGACTCTACAGCCTCGTATTGCAAATGACAGGTTTACACTTCAAAATAAAAGTCTCCCAGCAATAACAAAGCAGCAGGGCAAACCAAGGAACCCCATTAGAAAGCCGATGCTAGGACCCAACAAGAGGATTCTTGTGATACTGACAGCGAAGCCACTCATAAACACGCCAACAGTTGCACTATAATAAAAAAGTAAATGATTGTGTTTTCTTCCAGCGTATTTCTCACATGAGAAGACAGAAATGAGAGACAAACGTATATTTAAAACAGTACTCCAAACATACATTTTCCAAGGATGCTTATCTTGAGAAAGGTTGCACGGTCGCAGGTCAGCTGGAGCTTATCCCAGCAAGCAACGGGTGCAAAACACGAATAACACTAATAACGTAGTGCCAGCCCCTCGCAGGACATACACAAACAAATGTAGCATCTATGATCTGCCTCACTTGCTTGTATTTTGACTGTGGGAGGAAAACCAACGAACACACGGAGAGAACCTGGAGCTTCAAGCCATAGAACAATCATTTTCATTTAAAACAGGAAAAAATTCTTGAAGTATATCATTGCCAGTGGAAATGCCAAGATGAATAGATAGATGTAATTTTATTTGTCCCCAGGGGGAGCAGTAAAGCTGAGAGAAAGAAATTGTTCGAGCATGTGGTGATTTTTGAAAGGATGCTAACTTAGTCACTTGACTCATGGTACAAGTTAAGGAATTGAGTATTGAAATTGAATTGAGGGTGGCACGGTGGCGCAGTGAGTAGCGCTGCTGCCTTGCAGTTAGTTAGTTAGATAGATAGATAGATAGATAGATAGATAGATAGATAGATAGATAGATAGATAGATAGATAGATAGATACTTTATTAATCCCAAGGGGAAATTCACATACTCCAACCGCAGCATACTGATAAAAAACTATATTAAATTAAAGAGTTTTAAAAATGCAGGTTAAACAGACAAACTTTTTAAAAGTGTTTAGTGTGGGAGAGGAACAATCTCCTCTGTTCGCTTCCCCGGTCCTCCCAGTGTGCAGTTTGCATGTTCTCCCCGTGTCTGCGTGGGTTTCCTCCCACAGTCCAAAGACAAGCAGGTATGGTGGATTAGCGATTCTAAATTGTCCCTTGTGTGTACTTGGTGGGTGTGTGTGTGTCCTGCGGTGGGCTGGCGCCCTGCCCTGGGTTTGTTTCCTGCCTTGCGCCCTGTGTTGGCTGGGGTTGGATCCAGCAGACCCCGTAACCCTGTAGTTAGGATATAGGAGGTTAGACGATGGATAACAAAGTGAATCGATCAATGCAGCTTATTTACCCGGTCTTAATTAACAGTTCCATCTTCCGGCCAAAAACACACGCGCGGGGGCGTGTCTCCAAATCTGACGTCATTTTCGCGGAGCAACACGGACACCTCAAGTATAAACTAAGCGGGTCACTTACTACTATTTATCTAACAGGTATGATCACAAATTAAACAAAATGTGGGCGAACGTGGTAGTCATGCAGTGCCTTGGGATTTTGTTCACTATACGGAAAGGCGCTATACACAGTTTAAGCTCTTCCGCCCGGTCGTTCGCACGTTCTACTTTTCCCCAGAGAGTTCCTGCCTTACACCAAGTGCTGCCGGCATAAGCTCCTCGACGGTGTTTTGATTTAAGTGGCTTTGAGAAAGTTAGGTTATGCTTTATGTATGTATGTATGTATGTATGTATGTATGTATGTATGTATGTATGTATGTATTTATTTATTGTTTCCTTTAGGATATGTATTAAGATTATGTACTCAAAGTCACTTCCTCAAGTTCACAGATGGACTCGACCAGCCATTGTTTTGGTCTGATAAGAAATCGCTTGTTTTTGATGGATAAAAAACTATCAGATAAAATGAACAAGCGCTTTACTAGTTCAATCACGTCCCATCTGCAGCACCGGCTGATAAATAACAGCTCTGTAAAGGCGCAATACTGCATGGCTCGTGTGGTTCCATTCCTTGACTCGGAGCTACAGTATTTCATTCTGGGATGAGTCCTCTGTGTATGAAATGGGTTCTTTCAGCTTTGAGAAGACTCCTAATTTGCGGGCACAATAGAAATCGTTAATGTCTAGGGTACAGCAGGCTCGCAGATCATGAAAACCTGAACTTATCCGATGTGCTTGTCGCCGTCGTCATGAGGTTAATAACGCGGCTATTTCACTTAATGCTTTGCGATGTGAGGCAAAGAAAACTGAGTACTCGGTGACGACATAATACATGACTATATCCTCCCAAATGTTTAATTATCTAAGTCTCCGTTATTTATTTATTTATTTGCCAACAGAAAATCCAGTGGTAGAACAAGTCCAGGATTACGGCGCAGTCCCGCCTATACAGTAAACATAAAACAAACAATTAACGTAAATAACATGCATACTGCGCACTACAGGCTGTTGACTGTCAAACGTTCTCTGGCAGTCCTCATTCATCCGGCTCTGCTGGATCTGCAACGACACACGACGACTTATCTCGCGTCGTTTTCCTTAAGGCAGCAAAAGTGCTCGGCCTCCCATCTTATCTCTGAGCCCGACAACTTAATCTGTTTTCTTACACCTTCTTTGCATTCCGAGCAAACATGAAGTTTGCATTTAATTTGTTTGTCCTGCATCAGCCCCCAAAACCTTATGGCACCCCTTTTCATTAAAATGCTAATGGTCGGAGCTGCTCTGGGATTTCATAGCGCCATACGTCGAGATGCTGAAGTCGGCGACGCCATGGCCGAGGAGTATTTTTAGCTTGAAGGGGAAATCCTGCGCGTCCACCTCCTTGACATGTTGGCAGCGCGAATAATTAGTGTGTCTGTAAAGAAACAGCAATCAATACACTATATATAGTAGAACGCTATGAAAGGCACTATATACACACAAACACGAAATGCGCTACATATAAAAATATATATCAAAGGCACTATATATAGATATATGGAGAAATAGAACGATATGAAAGGCAGTATACATATTAAATAGATAGATGTAAAGGTCCTTAGATAGAAAGATATGACAGGTACTATATATGATAGACATGAAAGGCACTATATAAATTATATGAAAGGCACTACTTAGAAAGGTATAAAAGGCACTATATATTAGATAGATAGATAGATAGATAGATAGATAGATAGATAGATAGATAGATAGATAGATAGATAGATAGATAGATAGAAAAGTACGAAAGGTACTACATATGATTGATAGACATGAAAGGTGCCATATATATTAAATAAATAGATATGAAATACTCTAATTAGAAAGATATGCAAGACCCTACATATGAGAGATAGATAGACGGGTATGAATTGCACTATATGTTAAATAAATATGAAAAGCACTATATTTGCTAGTTACGAAAACTTCCCAACCTACTGTTTCACTCGGCTCCAGCCTGCAGGCAGTAAACGCTCCGTTAACACCGAGCGCACGTCCGTTACACCGCTGCACCCCTAGAGAACTACGACGACTTCAACCGCAGGTCCGCAGTTCCGAATCGCCCGCCCGGCCGGCCGCATGTGGGGGTCTCCAAGTCTCACGGAGGTGCGGGATACTGGTGGTGGGGGTTGGGGGAGCAGAGGGAAGTGCTCAATGTCGAGGGGCGGACCCTTTCCCAGTACTTGTAGAAAGAGGGACAACGAGACTCGATCACAGGCGACGACAGCAACATCCCATCACGGTCAGACAAGTAAATCAGAGAGAAGGCGGCTGGACTACGGGAAACGGTGATACAGCATAAGGGAAACGTCATCCGAGCGGCTAATGAGCCATTTGTTTAAAAGAAAAGGGGGATCAATCACATCAGTTTTAGAAGGATACGACGTACTATCGAAAGATCTTGCGGATTTCAAAAGAATCAGGCAAAAGGTAAGCGGTTTGTGACATTCGTGTTTCTTGTACTGTGGTTCGATTGTTAAAGTTCATCGTCCGCAACATCGTCAGCACTATAAAGAATTTTGATGTAGCTTGAAAATTTGTCATTTTGCTAACTTTTTCAGAAGTCCTTTTTTTACATGTTATGGTTTTCTTTTTATCATACGGGTCTTAATGTTTCGTTAAACTGTATAAATATTATAACACATCCCGCTTTCCCTTTCAACCGATCTGCTGAAGTTATTAGCATCCGCACCTTATACTGATGTACAGAAAGAAGCAGCTTCACGTTTCTAAAGTGAGGATCACGAGAATATGGGGATGAATCTTATTAATTTTAGTTAGCTTTAACCCGGATTCGTCACTTCAGTTAAACTGGATATTCCTTCACATACATAGGACAGGAAAAATCTTTGTATCTAAACAGGAAAAAAACCCAATGAGTCAACCGAGGCGGGGGGCGAGCGCGACCTCCTAAGCCGCTCCTGAGCTCCCAATCAGTGCGTTTATGACGTTATAGAAGAACGAATTTCAACCAGCGTGCCTCAAGATTTTTTAAAACAAATGAGTTAAAGACTGGGTGTGCAAAAGAATATATATATATATATATATATATATATATATATATATATATATATATATATATATATATATATATATATATATATATATATATTTTTTTTTTTCATGCATTTATAGCTAGTCTACATGTCTCAACTTCTTAAAAATGTATATACTAAAAACTATTCCGTACAATCCATCCATCATCCAACCCACTATATCCTAACTACAGGGTCACGGTGGTCTGCTGGAGCCAATCCCAGCCAACACAGGGCGCAAGGCAGGAAACACACCCCGGGCACGGTGCCACCGTAAATTTGTAAAATGTATGGGGGTTCTCGTTAACCCTAAAATCCATGTAAATTAAGAATTTACAGCTAATAGTTTATAATGAATTTCATATACTTGTAGACCTTATTAGATAGATAGATACCTCATTTCGAGTATTACTTGTGTTAGGGGTTAATATAAGGACTGTTGATAATAAGGTGATAGAAAGTATGATTTTAGGATTCAGAATAGATTGTTGATATTATATTAGGGAAATTTAATAGCATTATGTCTATATTGAAAATTGCGGTATAACTTAGATTTAATGCTCTCCTATGCAGTGAACCCGTGCAGTTGTACCCATGTGGTATAATTCCTCCAGTAACCCACCAAGCACAATTTAGGATCGCCAATGCACCTAACCGGCATGTCTTTGGACTGTGGGAGGAAACCGGAGTACTCGGAAAAAACCCACGCAGACACGGGGAGAACATGCAAACTGCACCCAGGGAGAAAGAAGCGAACCCAGGTCTCCTAACTGTGAGGAAGCAGCGCTACCCACTGCACCACAGTGCCGCCCATTCCGTACAATCAATTTATATAACAATTTACTTTAATAATGTACACGTTATGTTTGTATTGCGTGCGCACCTTGCTGTGTAATTATTCTTATTCCTATTTATCCCCCACGCATACACACGCATACAGGCACCTGATACACTTTACTACTCTACACTAAGTCCTTGAGCGACGTGCCGTACTGAAGCGTATTGAGGCCACAGGGAAGAAAATAATAAATAAATAAATGGGACACAGTGTATAAAAAGGTCTATTTCGAGACTAAAGTTGAAATTTCAATTCCTAGAAATATTGTTTCATCATTGTTTTCTCCACAGAGAGATACTAGCCTCAAAAATAACTGAAAAAGCAGGGCGACACACTCGAGATCGTTCGCAGCGCTGTTCTTGTTACGGCGCACACAGATCATCGTCCTTATCTCGGCGGTCGAGTTCTATCGAGATTTTATAAATTAGAAGAGGAAGCTCGAATTCTTTTTACAACTCAACCATCTGAGTTAGCTTTTTCTCAGCGATTATCTTCGGTGCAATAAGTTTGCATTTCTTGCTGATTTGTTTCAATCTTTTAAGAAAAACATGCAATGAAATCATAAAAATGTTCTTAACTTTCCCGACAAAATGAATGCAGTAGAGGGTTCCATGCAGCCAACCTGCCTGTGCTGAACGCTAGTCCATAATGGGAGCACTTTAGAGACACCAGTTAACCTAACCACCAAGTATAGAGAGGAGGTCCAGCTGCAGACCGCCACAGCTCCGCGATCCGCCGGGCATCCAATTGGATTGCAGGTTTTTGTCACTTGGTTGCCTTCACTTGAGACATGACCCTCATTTTAATCGGAGTGTAAGCTGATGTTATCAGTGACATGTATAATATAAAGTGGAGCTCTGGAGGTCCGCAGTTAGAGTCAACTGAAGTATTTAGGGATGTGGGTGCAAAAACCGGAAGGTAAACTAGCGTAGATATGGAACAAAAAAAAAAAAACGTGCAAACTACCCACACACAGCGAGCTCGGGACCAGAGAACTGCAGCTCTGTAGACACAACTCCCTCCATGCTACCCTGAAAGTGCATAACTTCAAAAAATGAATATGACGCTAAAAAGAATTTGCCAAACAATTAATCAACCTGTTAACTAAGTGACTGATCGAGTGATTGAAAAATAAATCAGACGGCTGTCACCTCCATCCCTCCTGCCGAGCCACTCGAACCTCCTAACGTATTTGAGCTTCAGTTATACAAACTGTGCAGACATATTTGCGTCTGGGTCTATTCAGTAGAAACACGCTATACAGAATAATAATAATAATAATAATAATAATAATAATAATAATAATGCTCCCTGTGTTGGCTGGGATTGGCTCCAGCAGACCCCGTGACCCTGTAGTTAGGATATAGTGGGTTGGATAATGAATGGATTAATAATAATAATAATAATAATAATAATACCAAACAGATCCTGGGTAACATCAAGAATTACGATCACACTACTTGAAACATGTCATATCCTAAGAAAGGTACCATCCATTAAATAGAATTCTACATCATTCTAACGCCAGGCCCAAAGAATGGACCCAGTTATTATGTTGTATTACTGATTAACTCAAAAAGAATAATAATAGGGTGGCACGGTGGCACAGTGGGTAGCACTGCTGTCTCACAGTTAGGAGACCCAGATTCTCCCCGTATCTGTGTGGGTTTCCTCTGGATGCTCCAGTTTCCTCCCACAGTCCAAAGACATGCAGGTTCGGTGCATTGGCGATTCTAAATTGTCCCTAGTGTGTGTGTGTGTGCCCTGCGGTGGGCTGGCACCCTGCCCGGGGTTTGTTTCCTTCCTTGTGCCCTGTGTAGGCTGGGATTAGCTCCAGCAGACCCCGTGACCCTGTAGTTAGGATATAGCGGGTTGGATAATGTATGGATGGATGGAATAATAATAAGTTTTATTTATATAGCGCCTTACCCATGCTCAAGTGTGTTTGCTTAATCCGTTACGTGCTGACTGACTGAATGTTGCGTTAGTTTGTCACAAAGGTGACAGGGCAGCAACATCGGTGAATATCATACTGCTCCTCTCCTGGCATTTCGAGACCCTCTTAACTCAGTGAACGCTGTGTAGACTGGCGAGTACCTCGGTGTCACTTGGGTGGAAGTCAGTCAACAACCCTGGAGGGGACGCCACAAGTTGTTGAGTGACGATTAAAACAATTATTTTTTATTTAAGGATGGTTTATCTGCTGGATGATATTAAACAATTAGAAATTAGAGATAGTAACGTGTAGATCAGGGGTCCGGATGACCCTGACCACCCACCCTCCTATGGTATTTTAAAATGTTTGCATGGTGAAGGTTTTTGATCGAGTGACTTGATCTCACATTTGGACCCTTGTCATTTTAGGCAGTGATGAAGAGCTTGGAAAGAATCGTCAAGCCATGAAGGCTGGGGACGTCAGGAAGAGAGAGAAGAGACAAGGGTGGAAATCAGAGATGTCCTGAGGAGGAGAACGAGCGAGAATTAAAACCTCTTCGGTGATCACTTTGATCGAGTGGAGAAAAAATAAAACAAAAATAAAAGAAAGAAAACCACCAGGCAACAAACAGAGAAACATTCCAGGTGCCAGCATGGGATCCCACTCTGCTGCGGCTGCTCTCTTGGTTACTCCTAATATTTCGGACTTCTTTTCTGCCCTGAGCAGTCTCGAGACCCCCATTCTGGAGGATTACGTGGAGTGTGACTACAAAGACTGGGCCCCGACTCTGGCCATCATTCCCACCGTCTACATTCTGGTGTTCATCGTTGGCTCCCTGGGGAATGGCCTGGTCCTGAAGGTGTACCTGCAGTGGCCTTGGACTTCCAGTAAACTGCTCCACAACCAAAGGCACAGCAAAGCTGGCAACAGGGGGCTGACGGACATGTTCATTGCCAGTTTGGCCCTAGCAGACTTGGCTTTTGTCTTTACCCTTCCTCTGTGGGCTGCCTACACCTCACTGGGCTATAACTGGCCATTTGGCACAACGCTCTGCAAGCTGAGCAGCTACCTGGTGGTGATCAACATGTACGCCAGCGTCTTCTCCCTCACCTGCCTAAGCGTGGAGCGGTACTTTGCCATTGTGCGTTCGCTCTCTTTCCCCTGGAGAATGCGAGAAGGCCGATCCTGGCTCCAGTTGGTGCCAGTCTTAACAATATGGGGGCTGGCTGCCATTCTGGGGCTGCCGGCGTTAATCTTTCGCACTGCCAAGCTCCGACTTTCTGAGGAACACGACCTGGAGGAGCTGGAGGTTGCCCTTGACCAGAGGGAAGGCTCCATGTCCTGTGAGATGGACTACTCTTTACTGTCCCCGGACGCGGACGAACTGGCCTGGAACGTGGCCCTGGGCCTTAAGTCGACTCTGCTCGGCTTCGTCTTGCCATTGGTGGTCATGATGCTTTGCTACTGGTCAGTCGGCCGGGCCGTTTTCAGACACTTTGGTCGCAGGAACCTGGCAATGAGGTCTGGCCGAGCAGGGGACACATCCCTGGAAATCCGAAGGCAGCAGCGTCGGCTCTTGTCCATTATCATCACTCTGGTGTGCGCCTTCCTGACCTGCTGGCTGCCCTATCACCTCAACAAGACCTTGTCCATCCTCACTGACCTGGGCCTCATCCCCTACAGCTGTAGCTTCGACCGCTTCCTAGTGCTGGCTCACCCCTATGCCACCTGCTTGGCATATGTCAACAGCTGCCTTAACCCCCTCCTCTACGCCTATTTTGACCCCTCATTCCGGAGGCGCTGCGCCGCTTTGCTGGCTTGCAAGTGGACCACCGCGTTCACCAGCAGAATTGCCCACTTTAGGTCAAAAATGAACGAGGGGGCGGCCGACTTTAGCAATGCCAGTGAAAAAGATGGCAAGAGCCACCAGCACTGTGGGGACTCATATCTCTCGGAAGGTTCGCCACCTTCAGGGGACACTGATAATTCAGAGTGACTGTAAGACCACCTGGGTGTATCCCAATGTTATATGGTGTCTTGTACTGTGCTGGAGTGATGTGTTTTATGTTAATTGAATATAAAGTTATAAAATAAATTACACAACCCTTTAAGATTGCAAATTTGTGTATCATTGTGAGGAACAATTTACAGCTGGCTTGTCTGCACGTGGCTGCAGTTCACAGACGAGCGCGAATGAGTCCCCCGCAGCAGAGCTGCTGACTGCTGCAGCCTGGGAGACAGCAACTCAATAAATGATTAAAGAAACTGCAAAGACCTCCAGTGTGAATTTCCTTCTCGAAGCAAATCAATGGACGCCTCCGCGTTCGCACCCCCCGCGCTGTAAAAGTGCTTGCAAATGCTGTTTACCCAAAAACAAGCCATGCAGACGGTGAAAGGCTCCCACCGCAGGCCCTGACACCTTCTTACGGCTTCCTCTTTCATCCCGTAGCCCGCAACAGCCATTAACAAGTAGAGCTGGTGGGCCGTGCTGAAAGGGTTAAGGGGGTGCGGACCAAACAGCAGCTGGGCGAGGCTGCTGCTGCTGCTCAAAAAAACGAAAGCGGATCTCATTTCATAAACAGAGTGTCACAAAAAAGTCGCCCCCACAGAGAGGTCGAGACCCCCACCCACTCCCAAGGTGGTGCGGCCTCCTTTCGCTCTCTTTTATGCGAGGCGAGCACACTGTACAGCCGTACACTCTGTTGGTGCCAAACGAGCCTCTTCAGGGGGATGCCATGGGGGAAACCACAGGAAAGTTCTAGAAAGAACCGTTATTTAGTCGGATCCGTACACAGGGTCCACAAATAACCACGAGGATGATGATAACGGAAACCGAATGGGTTTTAAAAAGGACAGTCACTGCCAACAGCACCACAGGCCTGCTACGCACATCTGGATCTTTATCACGGCCTAAAGAGCAAGTTTCATATGCAAAAGAGCCCTTATTTTAGTAATGTAGCCCATCTACGTACCCCCCAACCCACCCCAACACCCTGCCTATGACTAAGAGATATGGTGGTCTGGTGTGGCTTTGCTCAAGTAACAGTAGCTCTCCCAGTTGGCAATGGACAGGGAGATTCATTTAGAAGTCTTCTGGAAATCGTCTGAGGTGGTCCAAAGTGGATTAAGAGATATGGGTGGGTGAGATGATGACTAGTGACTCTAAACTGGCTCACTGCCAAGCAATGGCTTTTCTATGAGCCACATGTAAAGTGCTATTAAGAGTGCCCCCCCTCCCTTGTCTTAGGCTCCAATAGGACACCCCCTGTTCCCTTCCAGTTTAAGCGAGTGATGTTCTGAGTAGAGGACAGACGCAAGGGTAAGCAGTGAGCGCCCCACCCCAGACTAAACCAAGACCCAGGCGGCAAGCCCATCTGGGTCCCAACTGGGTTTTATAAGAGCCAAAATATGGGACTCATCAGACTGTTCACCCCAAGGAACATATAGGGGGTTCATATGGGTCAGGACACTGTTACCGATGGTAAAGGTGGGCCGGGAGGGAGCAAAAACCCTGGACACTCTGGGGGTCACCGGGTTACTGGGTTGGGAGCCTCCTGGTCTAGATAACATGCACCTAAGCTTGAAGCAATGACTGAAAACAATACTAGTGTTACATATGTGCCCCTAGGGACCACCTTCCTGGCTCCGGTGAGGTAAGCAGCACCATTCTGGGACGAGAGGGGGCGCTCACGCTAACTGTCTCTCCTTTTTGACCTGCAGCTCCGAGAAGCCTCTAAATAAAGGCAACTAATCCCAGCTGCAGTGCCCAGAGCTAGTCATGTCCCTTCCAGTCGGGGGTCTATAAAACCAGATAGCCCTATAAAATGGCATCTGAATTAGGATCTGGAGCCTGATCTCTAGAATTTTCCGACAACATGCGCCTGCGCCTCCCATCCCACACAAAACGCAGAACAGGTCATCCACCTCAAGTCAAGCATGTCTGGGCCCGGCCAGTACTTGGATGGGCAACCAAAGCTTGGGCTGCTGCTGGAAGAGGTGTTGGCGAGGCCAGCAGGGGGCGCTTACCCTGTGGTCAGAGTGTGGATCCCAATGCCCCAGTGCAGTGACAGGGACACCGTGCTGTAAACATGGCGCAGTCCTTCGGATGAGACATAAAACCGAGGTCCTGACTCTCTATGGTCATTAAAGATCTCTGAGCACCCTTGATAAAGAGTAGGGTCTCGATGTCCTGGTTAAATTGCCCACCGCAGTCTAATCCTTCTGCCCCAGTAATTATCCCCTGTCACTAACTGGCTAACAGTCTCTCACCCCTTCACCACCTAACAGTGTGGTAAAAATGGCTGCCGTCACATCATCCAGGTGGATGCTGCACATTACTGGTGGATGAAGTGGCCCCCCACTCACTATGAGTAGTGAGAAAGGCGCTATATAAATGTAAAGAATTATTCTTATTATTAGCCCAGGAAGCCTTTATATGTTCATCTCAGGTGACTTCCAACATTTAAGATACAATTGGTTGAATTTCATTTCTTTTTCCAACTAGAGTACAGGGAGGTGAAGTGACTCGCTCGTGGTCACACAGTGGTGTCAGCAGTGGGATTTGAAAATACAACCTTAAGGTTTGATGGTGGCAATGGTGGTGCAGTGGGTAGCGCTGCTGCCTCACAGTTATGAGATCCGGGTTTGCTTCCCGGGTCCTCCCTGCGTGGAGTTTGCATTTTCGCCCCGTGTCTGCGTGGGTTTCCTCCTGCAGGTGAGGTGCATTGGCAATCCTAAATTGTCCCTAGTGTGTGTGTGCGTGTGCGTGTGCCCTGTGGTGGGCTGGCGCCCTGCCCGGGGATTTGTTCCTGCCTTGCGCGCTGGGATTGGCTCCCGCAGACCCCCGTAAGCCTGTGTTAGGATATAGCGGGTTGGATAATGACTGACTGACCGACCTGAAGGTTTGAAATCCAAACCACACTGCCAGCCTTAAAATCGGGTACTTATTAAAAGTACATAAAAAAAAAAAATCCTGCATAGGATACTTTAGGTTTAGAATTTGGTGCAATTTAAATGACATTTTGATTTTGGCCAAAAAAGCAAAAAAAAAAAAAATGTTTTGATCTTCTTTTAATAAATTCTTGGTTTAAGTGTGGCACAGCAGGTAAGGCCTTGGCTTCAAATCCCACTACTGACACTAGTGTGACCCCGAGTAAGTCACTTCAACTTCCTGTGCTCCAATTGGAAAAACGCTGAACATCTGAAATGTTGTAAGTCGGCTCAGAGGAAGGTATCATCCAGATATACGTGTTAAGTTAATACATCTGTAATTACTTTAAATGATTTTTTTCACTCGGTTTTCTAGACCCTGTCCCTTGGGACCCCCAGTGTCCAGGTTTTTTGCTCGCTCCCTGTAACAGCATTGTAACCCATATGAGCCCCTTGGGTGGACAATTACAATTTGATGGGTCCCATGGGGTCTTGCTACCTGGGGAGTGACGTGTGTGTCTTTGCATGCGGAGGTCCACACAGATGCAGCTTCCCAAAGGTCTGAAAGACAGTGACCACAAAGGCAGTGTTTGCCAGTGTCGTCATCGATGGGGTCAAGACCCCATGAGAGAATAGATGACGCTGGTGGGGAAGAGGGCAGGGGGACGGAGGGGGGTTTGCGGCATATTTCACAAAAGTGTCTTGTGAGAAAAATATACAAAGTATGTGACGGCCATAAAACCCCCGTTTAAAGGAATGCAAACAGCACTAAAAATGTGTGTGCGGGGAGGGGGGGCGCTGTCCTCTTCTTAGATTGCGAAAGGCATGTTTAAACACACACATCTGGCCATCACAAACAGCAGGGAACTTAAATTGTAAGGTAACTCAGGGTGTCCGAGAGTGTAAAAATTTCACGAGAGGCACGAACCCCAAGTCCACGGCCGATGTGACACGAACTGAGAAGTAACGCCATCGACGTTTGGCTGCCTTCGAACACGAAAGTCCTGATCAGTTTGCACAAACCGCAGCTTTGATCATTTAAGCCGGATGAGTCACGTCCTGCCAACAAGGCAAAAAATCAAAAATAAATAGAAAAGAAAAGTTCAGGGATGGTTCGAATAACACGACAGGGAGTTCAATGCATTCACTTTGTATGATGCGCAGGAAAAACATGTCCGATCTACGGAGGCTCCACCTCGCAGCTTACCGGACTTGAAAGAATCTGGTGCTAACGTCTTGGTGCCAGATAACACAAGGCACCGTCAGAGAGGTGTTTTGGCGAACCTACGAAATATTAGGCAGGTGCAGGTTTTAACCTTGCGGCGGATCGATGAAAAAAGTAAAGGTGTCATGTCTTCCGGCGTTATTATTACAAGTCGCACTCACTCACGGGCTTTTAGAATGCAATGTCACTCGTGTGCCTAGTGGGGGCGCACTGCCGCATCTTAAACATCGCGTGCTGGAACTCACCGGCCTGACGAGTTGCCGTGAGGTGATCACGCGAAATAAAGATGCTCCGTTTCCTCATGAGCGCCACTGGGTAACGTGAAGAGTCGCTGAGACGAGGCGCAGTGCAAGTGTTCACTTCGGAAGGCTCGGCATCTCCATTGTGAAGTGTTTCCTTAGGAAATGCCGCCTCACGGGAAGTCATTAGGCGTCTTTAGGTCAAGGAGGGAGCGAATCAAGCCGGTACTATAAATAGCTTCGCCGTAATGGAAATAGCGCAAGGAGCATCCGAGAAGACGGGTGTGTGTGCCCACTTTCCGTTTCTGTATTATTTTTAATCGTTATTAAAAATGATATTGCTGAGTCGTTCGGCTAGTTTAGAGAAAAGGGCGACCCTGTCGCAATGAGCAGTTTTATGCAGCAGGTATTTAGTAGTCGGGTGGCAGCCATTCGTTCACATCCGTAACCCTCTTAAGTTTGATGGAGGTTACTGAAGTTTATTTTGACAACATGGATAGCAAAACAGAAAACAGCTCCCAAAACCGACCCCCAGATCCACATAATCTCACCTGCGCTTCTTGGGGATGTGGAAAACAAACGGGAGACATTACACTATTAAACATAACGGTTCTTTAATGGCGCTTTACTGGTTTGTGTGGATCTGTCTCGCTATCACAGGGGCCCCCCACTCCGGTCCTGTTGGGCCACAGTGGCTGCAGGTTTTCATTCTAACCCGTTTCTTAATTAGTGACCTGTTTTTGCTGCTAATTAACTTCTTTCTTCTATCTATCTATCTATCTATCTATCTATCTATCTATCTATCTATCTATCTATCTATGTTATATAGTGTCTTTCATTATCTATCTATCTATCTATCTATCTATCTATCTATCTATCTATCTATCTATCTATCTATCTATCTATCTATCAGACAATCAGTACCAGAACATCTTTAACACAACATACTCTTTATCTTCTTTTAAAATCTTGTACCAGTTACGTATATTTAATTAAAAGCCTCTCCCTCGGTCTATCCTTTGTTGGCCCTGCTTATCCCACTGAGATGTGATTACTCCAAGGGATTTCTTTTTGTTCTGTTCATCTTAAGTCAGAGCTGCTTGGCCCCGCAGCACTTAGGTAATATCGGAGGACTCCATGTACACAGGGATGCGCCCTTGTTTATTCTCACCTGGTCTCTGTGTATTCTGGATGTTTGTTCGCAATTAACTGATTTAACGCCTTCTTCTTTTTCTTTTCTTTAGTGTAGCAGTGTGGATGGAGTGTTAATGTCTAAGACACAAACAATTGTTTGTTAATTATTTCAGTCTACATGGGAGGGGTGTCACTAAGTATCACTTTCAGCATCTCTATATGTATCCACCTTAATTAAAGGACAAGTGTATCTGTGGTCCATCCGGTTGCTGTGTCTCTGTCATTCCAATAGAGAGACGATGTAGGTCAGGTAATGCCCATTGAGTCAGATAATCCTCCCACAACACCAATCTTAACCATAGTGTAATGCAATGGACGTTTCGTGACTGAAATTGAGGGTGTTTCTTGATGTTGGGGTTACATTACTGGCTTCATTGGTACTACAGGCTGCAATTACATTCTGTTGCCAATAGATGGCTCATCACAAAAATTTGTGGTAAAATATATTACATTTTTCATTCCAACGGGTGGTGCATCACCAACATTTACGGTAATAACATGCATTACATTCGTTATTCCAACAGATGGCACACTACAATCTTTTCTTTTAGTAATTTTATCACTACATGCATTACAAAATGCATTCCAACAGATGGTGTACAGTACTGCCAAATTTAGGGGTCTATGTTGATTACTCAGATTTCTCATTGGTACTACACTCTGCAATTACACTCTGTTGCCAATAGATGGCCCATCACAAAAATTTGTGGTAATAAAATGTATTACATTTGTCATTCCAACGGGTGGTGCATCAGCAACATTTGTGGTAATAAAATGCATCACATTTTCCATTCCAACAGATGGCACACCACAAACTTTTTTTTAGCAATTTTATCACTAAATGCATTACAAAATGCATTCCAACAGATGGTGTATTGCCAACTTTAATTCTGAGGTCTACATTGATTACTTAGATTTTGGGATGCAGCTGCCCCATGATGCTGTCCTGGATAAGCTGGTTAACTTATTATTATTATTATTATTATTATTATTATTATTATTATTGTGTTTATAAACAGATTGATAGATGGGAGATTTTGAAGACAATTATAATTATAACATTATTATTATTATTATTATTATTATTATCTAGATGTTGTTCCTGCCTTGTGCCTTATGATTGCTGAGATGCGCTCCAGCTGCCCCCATGGACCCATCCTGGTTAAACATGTTAGGAAGACAGAAGGATGGATGGATGGAATTACAAACTGCTGTTACACCTTAAACTTGGAGATCCTAATCATGAACATCCACTTTCTCTTTAAGTTGTATTTTATTTTTATCCCCATAAATACAGCGGATTCCTTTCTTTGCATGTCATGTTTGTTCCAGCAGTGTAGTTAAGTGTTTCCTCTTCACACATCCAGGGTCCTGGGTTCAAATCCCATACCTGGGTGTCCTGTGTGTGGAGTTTTCATGTTCTCTCTTTGTCTGCAAGGATTTTCCTCCAAGTCCTCATAGTTTTCATCCCAGATGCCCAAAGATCTGCATGTCAGGTTGACAGGGGTGTCAACTCAGGGGAAAAAGATTTTCACCATGCCTCAAAATAAATAGATATATAAAGAATCAAACAAACAAATAAATACAGCAATCGTGTTTTATTAATGTTAAAAGAACTGATGAACAATACCAGACTAGAAGAATCAATGGCAGACGCTGAGGAATCAGCAAAACCAACTCAAAAAGTGCTGGAGAAGCTTCAGAACTGGGCGAACTCCTGGGAAATGACGTTTGATGTAGAAACGCACAAAGTGCCACACGTGGGCAACAGGAACGTCAATTATAAATACAAGATGGCAGACACGGAGCTACAGGAAGAGGTCTCTGAAAAGGTTTATGTGGACACAGCATTTTCATC
Source organism: Polypterus senegalus (assembly GCF_016835505.1). Taxonomy (NCBI): domain Eukaryota; kingdom Metazoa; phylum Chordata; class Cladistia; order Polypteriformes; family Polypteridae; genus Polypterus; species Polypterus senegalus. The sequence goes on from NC_053163.1 coordinate 174,613,373, forward strand.
ATCTAAACAATGTGCAGAGGCAATTAAAAAGGCGATTAACATAAAAACTGTTGAATGTAAATCAAAGGAAGTCACGCTCAGACGATCTAATGCACTGGCGAGGCCTCACCTGGAGTGTTGTGTGCAGTTCTGGTCACCACACCTCAGTACAGACATTAGCAGCACGTGAAGCGGTGCAGAGAAGAACAAGCAGGTGCACTCAGGGACGATGTGATCTGCTGTGACAGACTCGGAGAATGAAACTGTTTAGTCTGAGCAGAGGAGACCTAATCCAGGTCTTCACAATCCTCAAAGGCATCGGCAAAGAAGATGTAACAGAAGCCTTTCAACTGAAGAGTGAATCCGATACACGAGGACGTCAGTGGAAATGAAGGGGGAGAGCATTTAGGACTGAAGCCTGGAGGGACGTCTTCACGAGAAGAGTTGTGGGACTCAAACTACCGAGACATGGAGTTGAAGCAGAAACCTTGACAACTTTTAGGAAGAACCTGGATGAGATGTTGGGACAGCCGTGCTATTAGCGAAACAAGCGAGTGTGACGGGCTGAAGGGTCTCCTCTCGTGTGTCAAATGTCTTCGAACATTAGAGCAGTCTGGATGAAAACAGGCCGTTCAGCCTAGCAAAGCTCTAACATCTTATATTAATGTTAACATTCCTCCAAAATAACTTCAATAATTCCTCCAAAATGTATACATTCTAACATAAGAAAACTGAAAAAAAAAATAACAAAGTATTATGAACAAAATAACCACATTTATAAAATAATAACATCAATAATACCTCCAAAATGTTATATTAGTATTAATATTCCTTCAAAACATCATTAATAATTCCTCCAAAATAAATAATTTATAACAAAATAAAATTGGTTAACAAAATATTATGAACAAAATTACAAAATGTATAAAATAATAGCATCAATAATACTTCCAAGATGTTATATTAATATTAATAGTTCTCCAAAATATCATTAATAATTCCTCCAAAATGTATCATCTATAACATAATAAAACTTATAAAATAACAAAATGTTATAAATAAAATAACATTTATTTAAAAATGACATCAATAATCCCTCCAAAATTTTACATTAATATTAATAGTTCAAAATAACATCAATAATTCCTCCAAAATGTATAATTTAAAATATGATAAAATATATAAAATAATAACATAAACAAAATAAAATGTTTAAAACAATAACATCAATAATCCCACAAAACTTTTATATTAGTATTAATATTCCTCCAAAATGACATCAATATTTTCTCCAAACTACATGACATAATAAAATGTATAAAATAACAAGATATAAACAAAATAACAAAATTCATAAAATAATAACATCAATAATCCCTCCAAAATTGTACATTAATATTAATAATCCTCCAAAATGTATAATTTAGAATATGATAAAATGTATAAAATAGCCAAATGTCATAAACAAAATAACAAAATTTATAAAATAATCACATCAAAAGTTCCTCCAAACTGGCATATTAATATTCTTCTAAAATAACATCAAGTAGCATTTTGAAGACCCCTAAAGTCCTCTTGTCCACCCCACTGCTTGGTCGTTTGCTCCACCTGTTTAGGGTCCTCTGTGTGAACGTTCCTATAATAATAAATATGTTTCTTTTAAGGTTAATTGAATATTATATATTAATATTTATTTTCTTTTTTTATAAAAAAAATCTTGTGACAATACGAGACTTTTTTCCTGTGACGAGACGCGATCTTAGGAAGAGAGAGAGAAAGAGAGAGACAGAGAGACACTTTCACATCCCGCGAGATGGTCAAGTCACGTCATATTTACAGCCTTTGAAAGCAAGTCCCGTGAGACACATGCAGAAAAGGTTAGAGAAAATGGAAGTAGGGAAATTCAAAAGTCTGAATAAAAGGAAATTAAAGATCGCATTAGCGCAAACAAATGTAAAATATTACTTGGTGAAATAACGGAACAGCAAAAAGAGATCGAATAGTGATTGAGGATGTCTGGGGGAGAAGAAAGACAAAATGCGGATTGCGCGGCATGGCAGCAGCAGCAAGCCAGCAGCTGATCGAGCAAAGAGGAGGTAAAAAAAAAAACAAAAACTATTTGTTTCCCATTGTATCACTATTTAAGAGGGGGTTTCGGAGGAGCGACCGCATCTCTTTGGGGTGTGTTCAGCCCCCCTCTTCACAATGGCACGTAGCGCTCCCTAGTTAATAACTAAAAGAATGAAACTAAAAATGACACCCAAAATACTTACATAGTAATATAATAGCAGCAGTTCAATTTCAGTTTAATATTACAAGTTATTTTTGACTGTGACCTTACTCCACACATATTAGATCCTTAAACATTTTTAATTCTTGCTAAAACACTGGCTGACCTTTGACCCTGGGCCACGGTTACTACTAATGTGTAAAATATTTATAGAGCGATGCAAATGTTGTCAAGCACTGCTGTAGTGATATTGCTTGAGTAATGAATAATAATAAATGACACTGCACCACACAGCACTGGTCGTGGCCAAAACAACACATGCTTACCACGAGAAGGTTGTGTTGGCCACACCGGGCTGCGCCAAAACTCCAACGGGGTCAGGCGTCGACAGCGTCATTCACTGGGCTGGACCACATCACCATTAGGAGGACATTCAGCTCTCTGTAGGACCTCGTGGTCACTCTTACAGATCCTGGTTCTTTAATGGCACTTTAGGGCAGTGGCGTGCAAAGGCTAGAAGATGCCCGGGACAAACACTTTGATTTTATGCCCCCTAAGGTGAGGTGCTGTCAAAGTGAATGATAAAGAAGGCATGTGGATATGACAAAGAAAGGCATATTAAATAAGAAATGGACACTTGATTTAAATTAAATATTCATTTAAGTTTGTTTCCCTGAAATTAGATCTCCTCTCCTAAAACAATTGTGCTGCTTCATTTTGTAAATCATCTGTGAGGATTTCTTTTTCAATGCTGATTAATGTCAGGTTGGTCAGACGCTCTTGTGACATGGCAGATCTGAAAGGTCAAGAACCGCGACCGAACTCCTGCACAAATGCGAGAATTTTAACATCACCCAGATTTACTCAGGCTACACAGATGACATATTTCTCCGACTTATCTTACTGGACTCCCTAGAAAAAGAACACGAGAGATGAAATGAGTGAGGTAAACTCAGCCTCGGAAAAACAATTCACTGCACCTCCAAGGTTGGACAAATGACTCCTTAACACGTTCATTGCGCATACGGGAGGGAGAAGGAGCGGAGCATCTCTCTCGTGCTGAAGCCCTTTTCAAGGTACTTTGACTCATGGGTTCAATTTCCTGTGCCATGTGAAATAAACGTAGCTTTCATAATGTTTTCAACAGAAGGCCAATTTTTGCTGTCAGGCCCGGTGTGGGGACTTCTAGCTCTTAGAAAGTCATAGTGCTTCACTGAGAATCTTCTTCTTCTTCATTCGGCTGCTCTCATTAGGGTTTGCCACAGTGGATCATCTTCTTCCATTTCTTCCTGTCCTCTTCATCTTGTTCTGTTACACCCATCATCTGCATGTCCCCTCTAATCACATCCATAAACCTTCTCTTAGACCTTCCTCTTCTCCTCCTGCCTGTCAGCTCTATCCTTAGCATCCTTCTCCCAATATACTCATCATCTCTCCTCTGCACATGTCCAAACCAGCATGATCTCGCCTCTCTGATTTTGTCTCCCAACCATCCAACTTGAGCTGACCCTCTAATGTCCTCATTTCTAATCCTATCCATCCTCATCACACCCAAATCTCAGTATCTTTAACTCTGCCACCTCCTGCTCTGCTCTGTCTCCTGCTTTCTGGTCAATGCCACCGTCTCTAGCCCATATAACATAGCTGGTCTCACTACCGTCCTGTAGACCTTCCCTTTCACTCTTGCTGATACCCGTCTGTCATAAATCACTCCTGGCACTCTTCTCCACCCACTCCACCCTGCCTGCACTCTCTTTTTCACTTCTCTTCCACAATCCCTGTTACTCTGAATTGTCGGTCCCAAGTATTTAAACTCATCCACCTTCACCTATAACAAGTGAAATTTGTTCATATTAAATTAATTTTTTTTTTCAAAACAGGGCTCTCCTAGAGAGCAGTACTCTTTGGACTGCATGCCCCGAGATATGGATGCCTGGGGCCATCGCCCCCTCTGAACGCCACTGCTTTAGGGTTCTTTACTGGGTTGTGTGGTTTCTTGAAGAACCTTTGTTTGACAAAGCACCATTTCATTCTGGGATGGGTTCATTGCCTATGAAGCTGGTTTTTGTACTTTGTGCCTAATATTTGGAAAAACTTGAAATCTTAGATGTATGGTAGGCTACCTGGCAGGACAATAACAGATTAAGAAAACCTAAACCTAAACCTTAAGAAAACCTAAACCTAAACAGATTAAGAAAACCTAAACTTAAACAGTTTAAGAAAACCTAAACTTAAACAGATTAAGAAAACCTAAATTTAAACAGATTAAGAAAACCTTAGTCTGAGTTCCTTTTAATTTCACAAATCGGTTACATTTGTTCCTGATTACTGCTTTGTGTCATAATGGGGGAGAAGCGAAAGCTTCAGATTCATCAAAAAATTTAGATCTCTGCTTTTCGATGGATCTTGACATTTTAGGGTCCTCTGATGCTGAAAACATCGATATCTCAATCTCAATGATAGGTGTGTGTCTGTCTGTCTGTGTGTCACAGTTTCTCAAGGACATTCTGGAGCACAGGTGTCGAACTCCAGGCCTCGGTCACAGTGACTGCAGGTTTTCATTCTAACCATCTTCTTCATTAGTGACCAGTTTTTGCAGCTAATTAACTTCTTTTGCTTTAGTTTTAATTAACTTGACTCAGGCCCCTTAGTTGTCTCTTTTTTTAATTAGAAGACAAACAATAATGAGACACAAAACGAGCTGCCGCATGACCATCTCACCTGTACAATATCTGAAAATAAAGAAAGGTGAAGGTCTCAGTAAGGTTGATCTCTCAGGTCACCAAAACATTTTGACGAACAGAAAATCAACAGTTTTGGAGATGTCTGTTGTGACAGAGTAAGAGCAGCAGCAGACCACAAAATTAAATAACGGGCTTAATTAATTAACAGCAAGAATCAGCTTCTCATTAATACACTGGTTGTAGTGAATTTGGTTGGAGATTGAAATCCCAATTTAGCTGCTTATCTGTTGGCTCGTTTCACGTCTCATTTCTGTTTGGCTGCCATTTCATGAAGAAACGAATCAATTCAGAGGACTGAATCCTTAAAAACAGGGCTATTAAAAGGAAGGGAAAAGGAGTTCATTAGCAGTGAAAACTGGTCACTGATTAGGAAAAGGGTTAGAATGAAAACCTGCAGCCACTGCAGCCCTCCAGGCAGCTCTCCAGCTAACGTGCTTACCATGAAGTATCTGTGATAAAAAATGATGTTTAGAAATGAATGAGAGGGGAATTGGAAGGACCGTTAAGTTTAAATCTGTTCTGGTGCACGAAACACATGGATAATGTTCTCACAGAAGGAAACTCCACAGTTTAATTCAAATAGTATTCAAGTATTAAGAAGCCAAACAGTTCAGCATGGACTGTCTTCTCATTAGGAAACCAGTTGGAATAAAAACCTGCAGCCACTGCGGCCCTCCAGGACCATGATGGAGGACCCCTGCTCTCCTGTATGGAGCCAGTTACAGATTTAAAGAAATAAATGGATCTTTCTAGAACCTTCGTGTGGACAGGCCTTTTGGGAACCCAAGATGGCTTCCCGCTATGGCATCACTCTGAAGAGCCACTCTGGTGGTGTTGCCAAGTCTGCAGTTTTCTCGCCCAACTGGATTAGTTTGGATTGTCAGCTGCAGGAAAAAAATGGGCTTTTATAGGCTGCTTTATTTTGGACTAATTTATTAAAAACAATGTGGTATTTTGGGCTACTTTTCAATCACCTCCCCAAGGAATTTTTACTGTGTTTTATTTATCCATCTGGCACCCTTTTTTACTGATATTCACATTTCTACCATTGTAAAATCACTGAGGGGGTCTCTATTATGTGATACTATATCACTATAAAATATCTCGGATGGGGAACCCCCATTCCCATTGGATAAAATTGATGTTAAAGGTTTCCATTCACTTATAGTCAGTCAGTCATTGTCCAACCCGCTAAATCCTAACTACAGGGTCATGGGGGTCTGCTGGAGCCAATCCCAGCCAGCACAGGGCGTAAGGCAGGAAACAAACCCCAGGCAGGGTGCCAGCCCACCGCAGGGCACACACACACGCACCACAGACAATTTAGGATTGCCAATGCACCTAACCTGCATGTCTTTGGACTGTGAGAGGAAACCCACGCAGACATGGGGAGAACATGCAAACTCCACGCAGGGAGGACCGGGGGTCTCCTAACTGCGAGGCAGCAGCACTAGCACTGCGCCACCGTGCGTTTGTGTGGTGAATTCCTTACAACTCCCTTTTCAAGCCCTCCACAGATTTTATACTAACAAACTATAAACGTGGCATATCGTTGAAGACGTCTACTTTGTGCAGGGCAAGGGTCATTTTTTCCGACAATGTTCACAGATCTCAGAGTATTTCGCTTTTTATTGGTTCCAGTGGGACACAAGTTTACATGAACTTTGGTAACTGTGCCAGCTTGGAATTTTCCAGAAAATGTTGTCAAGCCTTTAGGCAATTCGACCATGAGCTTCTGAGCCTAATTGGAGGCAACATGTGGATGGAAGTTAAGGCCGACCATCAAACTCACTGCCTCTTTGCTTGACATAATTAGGAAAATGAAAAGAAATTGGCCAACAGCAACATTTATTTATGGAGCACACTTTCAACAAATGGTGAAGCTCTAAGTGCTTTACAAGAAGAAGAAAGAAGCATTATTAAGTTACAAAGAATAAAGTATGGTCAGATGACTAGGACAGAAAAAAAACAATCTGCAGGGGTTCAAAGGCCAAGAGACCACCTAACCCACATTTGGGCATTCTACCTAACATAAATGATCAAAATCTAAGCAATCTAAGCCAAGACCTCAGAAAAAAAAAGTGGACCCCCACAAATCTGGTTCATCCTTGGGAAGAATTTCTAAACCCTTGATGGTTCCACGTTCATCTGCACAAACGATAATACGCAAGGCAGCACACAGCCATCATAACGCTCAGGAAGGAGACACATTGTTGTCTTGTAGAGAAGAACGGACTTTGGCGCTAAAAGTGCAAATCAGAACAACAGCAAAGGACCTTGTGAAGATGCTGGAGGACACAGGTAGACAAGTCTCGATATCCACAGTATAGCAAGTCCAATCTCAACATCACCTTGAAGGCTGCTCAGTAAGGAAGAAGCCCACTACTCCAAAAGCTGCCATAAAAAAAGACAGACTGCAGTTTGCAATGACACTAAGGTGGACAAAGTGGAGAAATGTCCTCTGGTCTGATGAATCCAAGATCAAACTGTTGGGCCATAATGACCATCGTTATGTTTGGAGGAAAAAGAGTGAGGCTTGCAAGCCAAAGAACACCATCTCAGCCATCAAGTATGTTTAATGGGGCTTAGCTGAACTTCACAAAAACAGATGGCATCATGAGGAAGAAAAATGATGGAGTTACAGTATACTGCAGCAACATCTCAAGAGCTCAGCAAGGAAACTGAAGCTTATTCGCAAATGGGTCTTCCAAATGGACGAGAACCCCAAAGTGGTGGTAAAATGGCTTAAGGACAACAAGGTCAACGTATCGGAGTGGCCATCACAAAGCCCTGACCTCTGTCCAAATAAAAATTTCTGGGCAGAACTGAAAAAGCGCGTGCTAGCAAGGACGCCTACAAACCTGTCCCGGTGACACCAGTTCTGTCTGGAGGGATGGGCCACAATTCCAGCAACTTATCGGAAGACACTTGTGGAACGTTTGGCTTAAGTTAAACAATGTAAAGGGGAATGCTAGCAAATATTAAGTTTCTGTAAAGGTCTGTGGACATTGTGGGAAAAATGACTTTTGCCCTTCACAAAGTAGGCGTCTTCAACGATATGCCACATTTATAGTATAAAATCTGAGGAGGGCTTATAAAGTAAGTTTTAAAGAATTCACCCGACGTGGATGGAAACTTCTGACTTCAGCTCTGTACCTAACCCTCTCACTCCACTTTCCATTGAGTCATTTTGTCTACCTCAGGCATTGCGCTGTTTTTGTGGTTGTATTCTTTTATATATTCTTTTAGGAATCTGGCAACCCTGAGGAACTCCACGACCCAGTAAAGTGCCAGCAATTTAAAGAGTGTGTGAGGGACTGGTGATCTGTCAGGGTTGGATCGATCCTAGCACTCAGAAATGCCAGGATAGTCTTCAGCTCCTCTAACTCGGCGCTGCTTCTAGAATATTCTTTTTTTTTTTTTATGCGCAAGTGTGGTGTCCCGTAGTGTTCACGCCATTCTGTAGGCGCCCAGATCGCGAGCGTGCTCTTCTGTTTAAGACTTGAACATGTCGGAGGAGTACTCGGCAGCCTGTCGTAGGTTTGCGTACGTACTTCATTCGTTCGTTCGTTCGTTCGTTCGTTCATTCATGAGTTTATTAGCACATTCCGAGTCTTCTCTCCGTTTGTCGCTGATTTATTCGGCCGCTACGCTCACGACTCTCCATCTGGACGCAAGTTGCGCACCGCGCGGTGACATGTGGCTTGGCGGCGCTGCAGGTGCGAGAAATCTGAACTGAGACGAAAAAAAAAAAGGAAAAAAGAAAACGAGATTGTCGAGCACACCTTTGCCGACATCAAACTCCGCCATGGGGTACTGCAAGAAGATCGTATCGCAAAGTGCGCCAGGACTCCTGGGGCCGCCGCCGCTTATCAGTCGCCCCCCGAGGTCAGGAGCAGCGTGACTTTGACCACTCGGACCAACGCGTCGAGCCCCGGAGCTCCGTCTGGAGCCGTGGTGACGGGCGTTTGTGGACACACTCGGCACGGGTAGTGCCAAAGTGAAGGCGCCGACATTTACCGTTTATTTACTCCCAATGCACAGGCCTAGAAGTCGCTGGCAGCATGGACGCAGTTTCTGGGGGTGGCAGGAAAGACCTGCCTACCCGACATCTCTTGCACTGTATTTACTTATCATCAATTAACGCTACTTTATTTTTAACAGATAATCTAAAAATGTTAATAGTGAGCGAACTCAATTATTCAATCCGACCATTTCGTACAAAACTAACCTTTGCTGTTCCTTGTTGGCACTATAAATATAATGCAATTTCCCGTTGAAATTTGCGGATTCGCTCGCAGGTTGGAGGGACGGTTGGGCCGTTTTTGGCAGCATGAGGTGAAAGGTTTAAATCAACCTGGATGAACTTCTAGTATGCTATAGCACATATACGGGGTGGTCCAGATCAAATTATGCAGATCCAGATCATCTGGATGACTTTGATTTATGCGGGGACGATTCCAGTTCAGCGCGAAGACAATTCTTCATGTCGCCAGTTCGCACACTTCTCGATGGTCTGGGATTTTTCGGGCGTTTTTCTATGTAATAAACTTAATAAGTTATAGCGTAGTGAAAATTGCATAATTAGATCTGGACCACCCTATATGATCAGGTACATGTTTGAGCCTTGAGCATGGGAATGGCGCTATATAAATAAAATGTGTTATGTTTGGGACCTGGGAAGAAAACGAAAGTAGCATTGGTTCCTTTGATACCTTACCTCCTAAAAATCTCATCTCTTCTGTCATGAGAGGTGGAGGGGAGCTGGCAATGAACGCTCAGATTCTAACACTATAAAACAGCCCATCCTCTGGAGAGGCTTTAACTACATCACGTAATTGGGACCTGATTATTTATTTAAAACAGTAATGCCACTTGACACTTGACTTATAGTTTTCATCCTCTTTCTTTGTACGTTTAGCATTCGTTTGCTCAGAGGTTGATGTGCTTGTTGCTTCCTGGGCAGCTCTTCTTTTCTCCACCGTAGCAGCCCGCTTCTTCTCTTCTTCCGTTAGCATCTTTTTTGCATTAAAACAGATTAAGTCAGTGTTTGTGTTGCAAGTACTTAGTACGTTTTCTTTAATTTTTCACTTAAGCTGGCACTTAAGTCTTCAATCCGCCTCAAGAATGATTTAAGATATGAAGAGGTAGGGGAAGTGACGGCGAAGGTGGTAGGGATGAGAACGGCGCCCGCGCATGCGCCGCACGCCGCCCTGCTGCGCGCTGCCGAGACTTGATTCTACCATTAAATAAAATAAAAAGAAGAATAACCTTAGAGGTCAATCATCAATTAAAAGCGGACAGTAGACATCACAAAGTATATGTGTAGCAAATTTCAGGTCAATTGGTCAAACGGTTTGCGAGCTACAGGTGATTTAAAATCCTGGACAGACAAATGGACAGCCACGGTAGCGTATTATATATAAAGATCTGCTCTGTGCCCCCCAGATCACTCATTATTTCCTGAAAGCAGTGGGAAAATGCCTTATTGTAACGGTGTGCTAAGATGTAGCTGTCCAGATAATTGACGTCTTTCACTTCTTCCAGCTCCATCTCACTCACGTAGTCATCGTCCTTTCACTTTTGGTGTTAACCTCCATCTCTTTGGTCTTACCAGGATGTATCATGAGTCTCATTTGTTCTGCAGTCTGGACCACTCTGTCTGTCTTCTATCAGGTGTCTCTCTGGTCATGTGCCAGATGGGCAATGTCATCCACAAAGCCTTCAGGATTTACCGAGTCTCTGTATTTTCTTATTCTAGACTTCCCCTCTGGTTGGCTCCACTGTTGACGGCTGCATCCAGGCTGAAAGGAGACAGAGCCCGTCGTCGGAAAGCGTACAGACTGATCAGACACAAGCTAGTGAGTCGGAAGCTCGGAGCAATGAGAGGGGCGGTTATAGGTGGACACACTCAGAGCAAGGCTGTCATTATTGTTGTTGTTGTTGTTCTCCTCTTAAGGTGGAAGCTGGAATTGGGCTAGAGCACTGCTGCAATCCCACCTACGTGTATCCAAAAGTGCTGAAGGAATTCATCCGGCATGTTTTCCCCAAGGATGTGCGTGATTACCAAGACCCCCAACGTGGACAGGTATAATCTTAAAGTACAACTTGTATTATGCAGAAACCAGCTATGATAATGATGCCAGAGTTTTCTTTAGGGCTTTTCAGTACAGGAGTTGAGCTGTAAAGCTCTCAATTTACCGGTCAATCTACGTTCCTACTCTCACCTATGGTCATGAACTATGGGTAGTGACCGAAAGAACGAGATCGCGAATACAAGTGGCTGAAATGAGTTTCCTCCACAGGGTGTCTGGGCTTTCCCTTAAAGATAAGGTGAGAAGCTCAGTCATCCGGGAGGGACTCAGAGTAGAGCCGCTGAGGAGTCAGATGAGGTGGCTCAGGCATCTGATCAGGATGACTCCTGGACGCCTCCCTGGTGAGGTGTTCCACGCACATCCAACCGGTAGGAGGACACACTGGAGGGACTGTATCTCCCGGCTGACCTGGGAACTCCTCAGGATTCACCCAGAAGGGCTAGAAGAAGTGGCCGGGAGCGAGAAATCTAGGTATCTCTGCTCAAGCTGCTGCCCCCGCGACCCAACCTCGGATAAGCGGAAGAGGATGGATGGATGGTTTCAGGAACTGGAAGCATAACTGAAGATGGGGTAAGAGGGGTAAGGAGTACACCAGGTGGGCAGACTTGTGTTCTATTAAGGAAAATGCAGTTATGTATTATAATAAGGACTGTCGAAACCATTACATTTTTTAAGTAAAATGTAATTCTGTTCTCCTTGAATTAATCGCACGATTAACGGAGGTGATTTTGATTGCTCATTGATGTCCAGTAGTCTCCAGAGAATGTCACTTCCTTACAACTTTTTCAGTTACTCAAACTGTGAAGACTTGTGGCTTTCATATACCTTGTGGATACGTGACACAGTTGTCCCACGTGATGTTAATGTGTAAGAATGGTGAGAACTGACTATATGAATGATGTTTCTTAGCCCTTTATCTTCAACTATATTTTGCGGGCTGCAGTCCATTTTCAGTAAGCAGTAGTCAATGCTTTAGATTTTGTTCCGTTCACAGACATGGATCCAGTTGTAAATTCCTTGCATGGTTTGACCTGTAGGAGGCATCTCTTGGCCCCAAACATTTAACAAAACCGTGTACAACCACAGTTACTAATACAGGGTGTCCCACTCCGGAGTACAACTTTAAAAATGTGAATTACTCGCGAACGCGTGAACGTAAAGGCGAGCTGTAAGAACTGAACATACCTGTATTTAGTGGAAAACAAGTCCACATTACAAAAGGTGCTGAAAATGTCCTCCCCCAATGTCTGCGCACAAGGAAACGCGACGCTGCATATTTGAGATTGTCCTCTGCAACATGTCACTGTCGATGGCAGCAATTTCACGCTCGATGTTTGCTTTCAGTTGTTCGATGGTCCTGGGTTTGCTTGCATAAACCTTGCCCGTTAAATATCCCCACAGAAAAAAATCTGGGGGAGTTAAATCAGGCGATCGAGGTGGCCACAAACCTTTCAAAATCACCCTGTCTCCAAAAAACGATCGGATCTCTTCCATACTAGCATGAGAGGTATGGCACGTTGCCCCGTCCTGTTGGAAGTAACCTTCTTGAAGTTCGTAGTCATCCAGTTGTTTCACAAATTCGTCAAATATGGACAAGTATTGGTCGGTGTTCACAGTCTCTTTAAAGAAAATTGGACCAATGATCCGAGAACGAGAAATCGCGCACCACACTCCGATCTTCTGATCATGTAAGGGAGCCTCATGCAAGCCATGGGGATTTTGCGAGGCCCATATACGGGTGTTTTGTGAGTTTAAGTAACCAGAGAGATGAAACCACGCTTCATCAGTGAACCAAGTGATGTCTAGCTGTATTACATTTAGGGGAAAAAATTGAAGGGACCATTGGCAGCATGTCACCCGTTTCTGAAGATCCGGCGCTTTCAACTCGTGAACAGATGTGACGAGGTATGGCTTGATTTTCCCTTTCTTGGCGGCCTGTTGACAGGTCGACTTTGAGTACCTGGTTTCTTGAACTAACCGACGTAATGATTTTGTTGGGGAATTTTTGAAACGGTCCGTAACATCTTGCACAGTCTCATCCGACATCCGAGGCCGTCCTCCAGAATGCTGATCAACCAGGCTTCCCGTCGCCTCCAACTTTTTGGCCAATTTTGTGATGGTTTTGAAGGTAGGCGGGTTCCTCCCTCCAAATTTCTTCAAAAAATTTCCTCTGACACTGTTTTGCTGACCCAGTAGGTCTTCACAATGAACACTCTTTGTGGTACGGTATGCTGCATGCTTGCTTTCGCCACTCTGCAGGGTTGGTGTCTGGGGCTAGACGGCCGTCTGTGCCTGGCTGGCGCAGCCTGGCCACCTCCACATCTGGGGCCGCCGCTCTTTATGACACAGAATCAGTTCTTCATTAAATAAGGAATATTTTGAACCTTGTTGCATGATGATACATGCACGCATTGCAGAGTAATTCGTATTTTTAAAGTTGTACTCCCGAGTGGGACACCCTGTACTAAACAAGGCTCTTCTGTTCAACTGTCCACAACTATAACACATGTCTGATTTCCTCCTCCATTCCTCCCAGGTGAGATTCGCCCAACTCCGATTCCCTAAATGGACGGAGGCGACCCCCTTTATGTTGGACCAGTAAGTACTTCTGGTGACCAGGAGGAAGTACATCTGGGTCAGGCAGGAGCTCCGGAAGTTAGAGACAGCCATTCCGTGCAGAATCCCCTTGTCGGCACCCATGGCGCCCAGCATGTCTGCTCCTTGGGACTGCAACTTCCAGCATGCCCTGCAGGTACATGAATGGGCGTACTGGCCCAGGAATGCTGCCACCCTGGATGTCGAGGGGCTGTCTCCTCCTGTCCATCCACTACTCTGGCCTCCCTGACAGGTAAGGGTGCAGAGTTTATCTCGGCCAGGATGTCAGTCCACCCCTGCCATCTGTTACAGCAGATTTTACTCATTAAACTGTGGGAGAGTTTTAAATCGAAAGCAACCATCATAAACTTTGTCTTTCTCGGTGACTGTTAACAGACTGGTCTAGATTGGGAGGAGTGTAGAAAAAGCATTTTTTAAGTGCGATTACGGAAAACAAATGTGTTATACTTTTCAAATGAATTGCATACACCAGCATTTTAACTTTTGCAGCCCTAAAATACATTCCTGTTTATTATGGCACTAGAGAGTGGTGACATGTTGCATTCAATTAAGGACTCTGTCGTGATCTTCTACTACTAGTACTACTACATTAACTGCAAAGAAAGGGGCTCATGTTATGTCCACACTACTACGTTTTCATTTAAAATTGGCATTTAAAGTGAAACTGATCTCCGTCCTTACTAGTGTGTATGAAAGTCTCTCAGCCCACCCTAAAATGAACAAAAAGTGCATATGATAGAACATTGGTGGAAACAGGAAGAGAAAGTCTACTCCTTGAAGAGATGGCTATGTGGCCAGCAACAGGATTTATCACAAAACTCCCAGCAACTGGGAAATTATTGGCGTCCTGCACACGGCATTCAAACTGCACAAAACACGTTTTAGATCTCTGTGTCCAATTAGGGAATGAGACGTTATAATGATCACAATCCAATCAGGGAAGGGCCACATAATAAACACGAACCAATCAGACAGCAACTAGAGTCTGTGTTTTCAAAAAACTGGCTTGGTGCCGTAATGTGGATGGGCAAAAAACAGAATTTGGAGAAGAGTACGGTTCTGGAGAACATTTCCAAAAGTCTCAGTTTTTGTGGGATAAAAAGGCTGAGTTAGTTTGGATGAAAGGCAAAAACAAAGATTAATGTCTGCGTTTTTCTAAACAAAAATACAGAAGTGGTGTGGACGTAGCCTTAGGTATTATATCTTGGTCAGGTTTCCTACCTTGGCTGGGGTTTATCCTTGTTTTATGTATTTTTTGTTTGCTTTTGGGTCATTGTTTCGTGTTAATTTTACTTTCATTTATTTTGTATATATTATTATATTCTGCGTATTCGATTAGTCTACACTTATATCAGAGGTGCACTTTCATAGATTTCAAACAAGCAGGTGAACAGGAACTGTCTGAAAGCTGAACTCTTTAGGAGATAGTCAGATCTAGGCACATCTACTGACCTGCTAAGTAATGGTAGTGACGTTCTCCCTAAGCCAGTGCTCTACAACTCCGGTCCCGGAGGGCCAAAATGGCTGCAGGTTTTCAATCTAACCTTTTTTATTAATTGGTGAGCAGTTTTTGCTGCTAATTAACTCCATTTCATTTGAATTGAATTTTTTTTAATTATTCCTCAGAATTTCTTCATCATTCCTCTGAATTTCTTCATTTCTTTCCTTAAATGGCATCCAAACAGAAATGAAATGTGAAGTGAGGGAGCCAACAGAAGACCAACTAAGTCAGGGCCTCAAACTCCAACCAATTTCACTCCAACCAGTTGCTCCATTAGGTGCCGAGTCTCGTCGTTAAGTAAACTCGTTCTTTAATTATATGGCTTGTTGCTGCTCTCATTGTGCAATAGCATACATTTCCCAAATTGTTGTTTTTGTAAGAGCACTGTTAAAATGCTTTGAGGGACCTGAGCAAATCAAAATTCATCTTTCTTTATTTTCAGATATTGCATGATGAATGCATGGCTGGTCCTGTTTTGGCTCATTTTGTACCTCATTATTGTTTGGCTGCTAACTAAGGAAAAGAAACAATTAAGGGGTCTGAGTCTTCAAGAGCAAGTCAATTAAAATGAATTCAACAGAAGTTAATTAGCAGCAAAAACAGGTCACTAATTAAGAAAAGGGTGAGAATGAAAACCTTCAGCCACTGCGGCCTACCAGGACCAGAGTTGGGATCCCTACCCTAATCCCTGTGCCGTTTGTCATTACAGGTGGTGGTAGTCAGCCTCGAGGACCTTCATTTGGTGTCACAGAAGAGTGCCTGCACTCCTGGGAAAGAATAACTCTGGCAGGCCACCATTGCTGCAAGAGCGTCCAGGACAACAGGAATGTTGGCACGACCTTCTGCAAACTAGATCTGGATTCTAGTTGTTCATTTTACTTCTGGTCGTTACAAATATTGTTCTGAAGTCTCTTGGTGATTTTCTTTAAGTAATCAGTTTTCTTTGGGAAAAAAACCCAGCATATTGGTTTATTGTTAAAATAGTCGTTACTCTGTCAAATAATCATTCTTTCTTGTTGTTTTGATTGAGCCAAGGTCATCTGGTGTATTTCTGTCAAATAAGGTGGATGATGAAGGTATGATATTCTTATTAAAGAAAAAAAAACATCAACTGGAGAGGGAAGCAAACTCATTTTCATTAAATCATATTAGACGTATAAAAAGAAAAACCTGTATGTGTGTGTGTGGAGCAGTCCGCTCATCTCATGCTCAACCACGGCCATGGAGTTGCTGTAATTTGTACAGAAGATGCAGAAGCTTATACAAGTGTGACTTCACACACCGAGCTACCATACGTCTCTGCCTGAGACAGGGTCCGGCCTGCCCTTCTCAGTTTGTGCCACAGCTGCACTCGACTACACGTCCATCTTGGATGAGATGGGACCTCTCCCGGCCCACTTAGCTGACAGCTCCGCAAGTTCACCAACATAGTAAAACTGCTAGGGAGTCTTTGAGTTGTTTTGTGTCCCGAAGAGCACATACAGCTAATTTAAAATAATACAGAATGGCATAGCTGTTCTTGCTGCTCCCACCCAGCTCTGTTGTCCTGGTATTAATCAGGGGGCAGTCAGCGTAGGTCTTCCTCCTTGTTTTATCGTAAAGGTGTCCACCAAAGGCACTTTAATTTGTCCACCAATAAAAATGGAGGCTAATCCCGGAAATCCCTAAATGACGTTCCCGACTTATTCATTTTGTTTTACTCGTGCACTCCACGATGCTTAGTCAGGCAGTGTGGTGTAGTGGTTAAGGCTTTTGGGCTTCAAACCCTGAGGTTGTGGGTGCAAATCCCACCATCGAGCAAGTCACTTCACCTGCCTGTGCTCCACTCAGAAAACCACAAGAAATGTAAATCAATTGTATCATAAATGTACATCACCTTGGGTGAAGGCGTCAGCCAAGTAAGAACAATGTAATGTTAACTCTGAAATCCCAAATAAGGGCTGGCCACCTTTGGAAAGGATTCAACACTCGACCTCTGATAGGCCTTAACAATGACCACCTCAGATTCCCCCACTGCAGGTTTATCCACTGCACTCCCACACTGTGTCTGATGTATGCACACAGACGTGGACAAATTTGTTGGTCCCCTTACAGCTCATTAAAGAGTGCCGTAAGCCTCCAGTTTCACTAGGCCGCATGTTCTGGGTGTATACCAAATGAACGTCATTCTGGGCAAACTGTTAAATGCCGATCAGACAGCCTTGGTGTCACAGGCACTGCTAATCCATTAATAGATGTGTTTGGTGGACTCCAAGATGGGCTTAAAGTGGAGAAGGACATACAAACTGTAATTGCCTTTACTTCACTATTAGCTCCTAGACTTATGTTGCTCAACTGGAATAATCCAAACTCACCTCTGTTAGGTCAGAGGGTAGCTGATATTATATTGTGGTAGACGGCTGACAGCTCAACCCAGCCGGGATGCCCAGAGACTGGAAGGAGGGGAAAAGGCAACAATTTTTGGACATTACCTCCCCCAAGACTCTTGATCAGGGGTTCTCAAACTCGGTCCTGGGGGACCCCTGTGGCTGCAGGTTTTTGTTCCAACCAGCCTTTGTTTTTAATTGGACTCCTGGGCTAATTAAGTGAACTGTTGTGTCCCAGATTCCCTGTTTTGGGAACAAAAAAAAAAAAAAAGTATTAAAATGTACTAAGCAGTTATATGTATTTTTTTCTTTTTAACAGTATTTTCATCTTGATTGTCATTCTACTTTTCTAGGTGTTCTAATTGCTTAATTAATCCGTTATTTACTACTTTGTGGGGCTGACGCTAAAGAAGTTGCAACCTTTCACGATTGAGTGTTTACTTGGGTTTCTGCTCTGCTTGTTTTTAATTGTCATTATTAAGATTCAATGAAAGGAACAAACTGCACAGAGAAAGGACGAAATGTAATAAAAAGAGAGTTAAGCATTTAAATCCACAGCAAAAACAGAAATATTTCTAAGTTTCTTATAAATGTAAAAATGCTTTTCTGAATGGAGAATCAAAGATAAATAATAGCAGCTAATTAAATGAGATCAGTGCTATCAGGTGTTGTCACTGATTAGGAATCTGGTGGGAACAAAAACCTGCAGCCACAGGGGTCCCCCAGGACTGAGTTTGAGAACCCCCAGGCCGCAGACCCCTTTACCAAAAACTGTTAGTCATTTACTTTACTTACTCAAATTAATAGATTGGTACAGTACTCGATATTAAATATTTCACTAGATATCAAACTTTTCATTTTAATCACTTCTAATTAATGATTGAAAAAGATAAAAGGACTACGGAATATGGCATTATCTTGTGCAACATTTAATATCGAAACCTGCACTAACGAAAATTAAAGCAAAAAAATACGAGCAGAGTTTTATGAAAAAAATATGTAAATTCAGGGGCGGCACGGTGGCGCAGTGAGTAGCGCTGCTGCCTCGCAGTTAGGAGACCCCTGGTTCGCTTCCCGGGTCCTCCCTGCGTGCAGTTTGCATGTTCTCCCCGTGTCTGCGTGGGTTTCCTCCCACAGTCCAAAGACATGCCGGTTAGGTGGATTGGCGATTGTAAATTGTGCTCGGTTTGGGGTGGGTGTGTGTGTGCCCTGTGGTGGGCTGGCGCCTTGCCCAGGTTTGTTTCCTGCCTTGTGCCATGTGTTGGCTGGGATTGGCTCCAGCTGACCCCCTTGACCCTGTGTTCAGATTCAGTGGGTTGGAAAATGGATGGATGGATGGAATATGTAAATTCAAACTAAGTACAAATAGTCCAAGCTGTACTGTCTGCATTTCTTTTTTGGTTCAGTCATATTATTATCTGAAGAAATAAAAACTTTTACTAACAAACAATTTCAACAGCCCTTGTGATAAAAAAAAAAAACAATAAAGTATGTACTTACTTGAAACAGAAGATTTTTGTTCAAACTCGAATAAATAAACTGTGTCCTCTGATTTTCTTTTTCGTAGTACTGCTCCTCAATAAATACTTATATTCAAAGTTCAAATCACAGATAAGTGATGTATAGTGTTTTATGAAAGCCTGACCATACAAGACTGATAGATGCTGCTAATATCGAATATCCGTTGTCTCGTCCCACCGCGAGCGACTGCGGACATACAACGGTTCTTCCTGTCCACACTTGCTTTGATACGTTCGATTAGACAATGCACAGACATGTTTGTGCTACATATATTTTCATGCATTCTCACGTGTGACTCTTTTAATGACACATTTTATCTTTTCTTTCACAAGTTTGGTATGTGATGTGTTTTTATTCAAAAACGTGTTTTTTTTTTAAATTATTTTACTTCTTAATTAGGTACCTATTGGAATCATAGATATTTTGAAGTAACAAATAGCAGTAGTAACGGGGTCTATTTTTGCTGTCGTCGACCGCAAAATTTTTTAATTGAAACTATCGACCCCTAGAAAGTTATCGATATCGACCACTTTGGGAACTCTTGCTCTAGATCAAGGATGTCGAACTCCAGGCCTGGAGGGCCGCAGTGGCTGCAGGTTTTCATTCTAACCCTCTTCCTAATCAGCGACCAGTTTGCTCTGCTAATTAACTCTTTTCCCTTCATTTTAATAGCCTTGTTTTTAAGGATTCAGTCCTCTGAGTTGATTCATTTCTTCATTAAATGACAGCCAAACAGAAATGAGATGTGAAACGAGCCAACAGATGACCAGCTAAAGTGGGATTTCAAATTCCAACCAGTCTCTTAATGAGAAGCTGAGTCTTGCTGTTAATTAAACCCGTTATTTAATTCCATGGCTTGTTGCTGCTCTCATTCCGCTCTCAGCCTATTCTCATTCTACCTTCACCTTTCTTTATTTTCAGATATTGTGTGATGGGCACAAGTGAGCTGGTCCTGTGTTTTCTGTCTCATTAATGTTTGGTTGTTAATTAAGAAAAAAGAGACAACTAAGGGGTCTGAGTCAAGTTAATAAAAAATAAAGCAAAGGAGGTTAATTAGTAGCAAACATTGGTCACTACTGAAGAAGAGGGTTACAATGAAAACCTGCAGCCACTGTGGCCCTCCAGAACCGGAGTTCGACACCCTTGCTGTAGATGGCAACTTCCCTACAGTATAGCGGTGCCCCAGATTCCCACAGGGCACCATGGGATATGGAGTTCAGTATCACAGCCCTGCTGGGTACCGTGGTTGACGCCAGGGGGATGATGTAGGACACTGGGAGACAAGGTTCTCACCGAGCTCGGAAGTACCAGTAGGTCACGAGGACGGGCTGATTTAAACCTTGAGTTCTCCATCTGACCAGGAAGTGCTGGCAGGCCACGTGGACGGAAGAGGAAAAGCACTTCATGTTTGGACATGGACCGCTAGGAACACAGCCAGTGAGCCTGAGTCGGGAGGAGGTGGACAACGCTTGCTTGGAGGTGTGGAGTAGGAAATAAAAGATTTGTGTTTTGTGCTTTGTGTTTGTGTACTTACGTGTTTATAGTGGCTGTGGTGCTTGGAGGGCACAGGACAAAGGAAGAAAGTCAATGAAATAACTTCTCAGTGCTTTTACCTTGTGTCCTGCGTGTCTGTCTGTTGGGTTTAAGGGGCAACACTGACCCCTAGTGTTCACAATGTATTATTTGAAGTTGGAAAAAATCAAATTCTCTTTTAGAGGATCTGTTCAAAACGTTTTTAAAACCTGGAATGATCTAATCAAAAATATTTTAGAATAAGCACTTATATTCAGGTGAAAGACTCCATTCCCTCTACTACTCTCAGAAGTTTTACTCTGGCTGTTGGCCTTCCTATCTTTCTCATGGGTGAATTGAATTTAGAATCTGGTTTTGTTAAGTTTGACTTGATTGTTTGGAATGTTAATGAAAATGTCATGACATATAGAATACAGATTATAAAGAACATGCTGTAATATCTCAGTCAGGGTTCGTGATGGTCCAGGTTACCACAACGTCCTTGAACTCAGAACCGTCAATACCATGACCGGGCAAATGAAAACACATACAAGTGAGAGGTAGGTGTAAAACATACTTGAGTACTTCTGCTCAAATGCAGTTGTGCTTGAAAGTTTGTGACCCCTTTAGAATTTTCTATATTTCTGCATAAATATGACCTAAAACATCATCAGATTTTCACTCAAGTCCTAAAAGTAGATAAAGAGAAACCAGTTAAACAAATGAGACAAAAATATTATACTTGGTCATTTATTTATTAAGGAAAATGATCGAATATTACATATTTGTGAGTGGCAAAAGTATGTGAACCTCACGGATGATCAGTTAGTTTGAAGTGAAATTGAGTCGGTGTTTTCAATCAATGGGATGCCAATCAGGTGTGAGTGGGCACCCTGTGTTATTTAAAGAACAGGATCTATCAAAGTCTGCTCTTCACAACACATGTTTGTGGAAGTGTATCATGGCACGAACAAAGGAGATTTCTGAGGACCTCACATAAAGAGTTGTTGATGCTCATCAGGCTGGAAAAGCTTACAAAACCATATCTAAAATGTTTGGACTCCACCAATCCACAGTCAGACAGATTGTGTACAAATGGAGGAAATTCAAGACCATTGTTACCCTCCCCAGGAGTGGTCGACCAACAAAGATCACTCCAAGAGCAAGGCGTGTAATAGTCAGCGAGGTCACAAAGGACCCCAGGGTAACTTCTAAGCAACTGAAGGCCTCTCTCACATTGGCTAATGTTCATGTTCATGAGTCCACCATCAGGAGAACACTGAACAACAATGGTGTGCATGGCAGGTTGAAAGGAGAAAGCCACTGCTCTCCAAAAAAAAAACATTGCTGCTCGTCTGCATGTTTGCTAAAGATCACGTGGACAAACCAGAAGGCTATTGGAAGAATGTTTTGTGGACGGATGAGACCAAAATAGAACTTTTTGGTTTAAATGAAAAGCGTTATGTTTGGAGAAAGGAAAACACTGCATTCCAGCATAAGAACCTCATCCCATCTGTGAAACATGGTGGTGGTAGTATCATGGTTTGGGCCTGTTTTGCTGCATCTGGGCCAGGGTGGCTTGCCTTCATTGATGGAACAATGAATTCTGAATTATATCAGAGAATTCTAAAGGAAAATGTCAGGACATCTGTCCATGAACTGAATCTCAAGAGAAGGTGGGTCATGCAGCAAGACAACGACCCTAAGCACACAAGTCGTTCTACCAAAGAATGGTTAAAGAAGAATAAAGTGAATGTTTTGGAATGGCCAAGTCAAAGTCCTGACCTTAATCCAATCGAAATGTTGTGGAAGGACCTGAAGCGAGCAGTTCATGTGAGGAAACCCACCAACATCCCAGAGTTGAAGCTGTTCTGTACGGAGGAATGGGCGAAAATTCCTCCAAGCTGGTGTGCAGGAATGAGCAAAAGTTACCGGAAAAGTTTAGTTGCAGTTATTGGGGGGGTCACACCAGATACTGAAAGCAAAGGTTCACATACTTCTGCCACTCACAAATATGTAATATTCGATCATTTTCCTCAATAAATAAATGACCAAATATAATATTTTTGTCTCATTTGTTTAACTGGCTTCTCTTATCTACTTTTAGGACTTGAGTGAAAATCTGATGATGTTTTAGGCCATATTTATGCAGAAATATAGAAAATTCTAAAGGGTTCACAAACTTTTAAGTACAACTGTATGCCACGTGAAAAGTGATGAAAAGCAATCATCCCCTGTATGCCTCTGAGATGTCATCAAGTAAAGCAAAACAAGTGTAACAAGAGATCAAGCATTGCTTATTGATTGTGTGGCCTGGATAGATCATCAATAATTGGATTGAAGGGGGTTTTCAAACTAGCCGTTTTCTTGAATTAGTATCATGTATGTTTCCAATTAAGCAATAGTTCATTTGGACAATTTAAATGGAGAAAAGTCGTCACTCTGCTGTTTGGTGTCATTGTGTGTCCCGCACTGAAAGTAGACCAGAGAAAGTAAAGGAGAGAGTTGTCTGAGGAGATCAGAAAATGACAGACAAGCATGTTAAAGACAAAGGCTAGAAGATCATCGCCAAGCAGGCTTGATATTCCTGTGACAACAGTGGCAAATATTATTAAGAGATTTAAGGTCTATGGGACTGTAGACAACCTCCCTAGACGAGGACGTAAAAAAGGAAAACCGACTCCAGAATGGCAGAAGGATAGTGAGAATGGTAGACAAAAAGTCAAGGAGAACTTCCAAAGAGATACAAGCTGAAGTCCATCAGGGTCTGATTGCACCATCTGTCGCTTTTTGAGTAACAGTAGGCTCAATAGAAGAAAACCTAGGGGGACTCCACTTTTGTAAGAAAAACATTAAAAAGGCAGACTAGAATTTGTTAAAATGTATATTGACAAGCCACAATGCTTTCGAAAGAATGTCCTTTGGACCAATGGAACAACACTGGAGCTTTTTTGGCAAGTTGCTTCAGCTCTCTGTGTGCAGACGAACAATGAAGCTTGCAAAGGAAAAAACACCAGACCTACTGTGAAACATGGTGGAGGCCTGGTTAAGTTTAGGGGCTGCTTTGCTGCATCTGGCATGTGGTGCATGGAGTCTGTGCGGGGAACAATGAAATCTCAAGAACATCGAGACATTCTGGGGAGCCCAGTGTCAGGTAGCTCTGTCTTAGTTGCAAGTCATGGATCCACCAACATGATAAGGAGCCAAAACACACAGCTAAAAGCACACAAGAATGGCTAAGAACAAAATATTGGGCTATTCTGAAGTGGCCTTCTACGAACTATGATTTGAATCTCATCAAACATCTATGTAAAGAACTGAAACCTGCAGTCTGGAGAAGACCCCCTTCAAACTTGAACCAGCTGGAGCGGTTTGCTCAGGACCAGTGGTCCAAATGACCTGTGGACAGTTGCAGAAGTCTCATGGAGAGCTCCAGGAATCACTTGTTTGCAGTGATTGCAAACTCTAAAGGTTGTGCAACAAAATATTTGGTTACGGGTCCCATCCAGTGTCGGTGGTAGGTTATTTTTCATCCTAGGCCAAGCTTATTAACGCACTAACTGACTGTTCGGTTGCTAACCCGTAGCTGGTTCCCCCTCAAAATGCTTAATTTACCTTAATGACCGGCCCTGGTCCCGACATTTTTGTTCTGTGTTATTATTTGAAATATTCCGTTGAATAAAACCTCAAAAGCAAAGTCCAATTTTTGTTGACTGCGGAATAAAAATGATAATAATTCTTTGCATTTGTATAGCGCTTTTCTCACTACTCAAAGCGCTCAGCAATTGCAGGTTAAGGGCCTTGCTCAAGCTCAATACTATTTAATTGGAATCACTAGAGCAGTAACAGGAGTTTCGTGTAATCTTTGACGGCAACAAACGTCAACCAAACTATGTGTGGCGAGGTAACGCCTGAGTCATCCATCTCCTACGGTATCTGTGTCAAGTCCAAGGTGGCTCGCAAGAATATCTAGGCGATGGGACCCTTTAGACTCCAAGGCAGCTCTAGAGCCAAAAAAAGAATGAAAGGAAATGAGACATCTGGCGACTGACCGCGAAGAGATGAATCACGTCAAGGAAACAGTATGTCATTGGCAAAGATTTGCTCTCTGGTAACTTTATACACAGCTTCAGAGCTTCAGCAATGTGTTTAAAAAGGGAGATTATTAAAATACAACGCCACCAGCAAGACTGGGGCCAGCAAATGTGTGACCGTATGGAGCATTTATTCTTTTCAAAGCTGGTGAGCACACCATTATTTAATTGTCCACTGTTTGACTTCCTGACAAATAGACCCCCAGTCAGTGAGGATTAGCAAAAATGACTCGTCCACGCTGTTCATCAACGTTGGCGTTCCATCCTGCAAGGCTGCTGCCTCAGCCCACTGCTTATATAGTCTATTCACCCAAGAAAGCACAAGGACGGCGACACGGTGGTAGCGCTACTGCCTCGCAGTTAGGAGACCCGGGTTTACTTCCCAGGTCCTCCCTGCGTGGAGTTTGCATGTTCTCCCTGTGTCTGCGTGGGTTTCCTCCCACAGTCCAAAGACATGCAAGTTAGGCGCATTGCCGTTTCTAAACTGTCACTAGTGTGTGTGTGTATGTGTGCCCTGCGGTGGGTTGGTGCCCTGCCCGGGGATCTGTTATTGCCTTGCACCCTATGTTGGCTGGGATTGGCTCCAGCAGACCCCCATGTCCCTGTAGTTAGGATAAAGCGGGTTGGATAATGTATGGATGGAAGCACGAGGGCAACGGCATCAAGAAGTTCACGAATGACACCACGGTGCTTGGCCTCATCAACGACATGATGAGGCTGCCTACAAGGAGGGAGATGAAAGGCCTGACCATATGGTGCCATAACAACAACCTCTCCCTGAATGCCGGGGCACATTGTTAGCAGCTTCATCAGGGCATTGCTCTGGTGTACTTCGAAAGTCAGGAGATGGCGCTAGTTTTCTTCAGGTCGTTGTTGTGCCCGATCTAAGAAGTGAGTAAGACAGGGAGTGTGTATGATGGTGGCCACCTAGATACACATGACCAGAGGTTACACTGTGGAGGGTGCCATCACCCTGTCTGACAGCAGAAGGTGCCAAGGACTTACGGTGGGTGAATACCTTCAGGTCTATAAGGATTTGGACAGCGACAAAATGTTACCTCTGTACACCACCACAAAGGATTTGAAACAAAGCAAATCAAGATGTGAATGAAGTGTAGACTTTCAGTTTTAATTCAAGGGGTTTAACAAAAACATTGTATGCGCCATTTTTAAAAGACGAACATTTTTATACATGGTGCTCAAAAGCATTTGGACAAACTAACATAATCATAAATATAATGATTATTTTCAATAATTACATGTAGTCAATGACGCCTGAAATGCGAGCCCATGGCCATCTCCAACTGCTGGGTTTCCACCTAATGCTTTGCCAGGCCTTTACTGCAGCTGTCTTCAGGTGCTGCTTCTTTGTTGGACTTTCTGCCATCAGTTTTGTCTTCAGCAAGTGAACTGCATATCCGGTGGGGTTGAGGTCAGCTGATTGACTTGGCCATTGAAGAAGATTCCATTTGTGCCTCAAAAAGCACTTGGTTTGCTGTTACAGTATGTTTTGGCTCAATGTCCATCTACACATTGAAGTGTCATCCTATCATTGTGCAGCATTTGTGTGAATCTGAGCAGACAGCACAGCCCTGGACACTTCAGACCTCATCCTGCTACTTCTGCCAACAGTCATATCATCAATAAACACAAGTGACCAACTTCCATTGACAGTCAGGCATGACCATGTCCTAACACGGCCTCCACCATGTTTCTCAGATGGTGTGGTATGCTACAGATCACAAACCATTCCTTCTCTTCTCCATACTCTTCTCTTTCCAACATTCTGGTATATATTGATCTCAGTTTGCTTTGTCCAATTAAAATTGTTCCAGAACTGGACAGGCTTTAAAAAAAAAAAAACATCTTCTGGCAAAGTCTAACCTGTCCTTCTTATGCTTGAGGTGTACTAGTGGTTTGTCCCTTGTGGT
The DNA here is from genome assembly GCF_016835505.1 of Polypterus senegalus. Taxonomy (NCBI): domain Eukaryota; kingdom Metazoa; phylum Chordata; class Cladistia; order Polypteriformes; family Polypteridae; genus Polypterus; species Polypterus senegalus. The sequence continues at coordinate 174,639,962 of NC_053163.1, forward strand.
AAACCCTCTGTGTTACTTTCATGAAGTCTTTTGTTGATGGCAGACTTTGGCAGTGATAGGCCTAACACTAACACTAACCTGAACACCAGCAAAACCAAGGAGCTGGTGGTGGATTTTAGGAGGCCCAGGCCCCTCATGGACCCCGTGATCATCAGAGGTGGCTGCATGCAGAGGGTGCAAACCTATAAATACCTGGGAGTGCAGCTGGATGATAAACTGGACTGGACTGCCAATACTGATGCTCTGTGCAAGAGAGGACAGAGCCGACTATACTTCCTGGTGTGCTTCAACATCTGCAATAAGATGCTACAGATGTTCTATCAGATGGTTGTGGCGAGCACCCTCTTCTACACGGTGGTGTGCTGGGGAGGCAGCATAAAGATGAAGGACGCCTCACGCCTGGACAAACTGGTGAGGTAGGCAGGCTCTATTGTAGGCACGGAGCTGGACAGTTTGACATCCGTGGCGGAGCGATGGCTGAGCAGAATCCTGTCAATCGTGGAGAATCCACTGAACAGGATCATCTCCAGGCAGAGGAGCAGCTTCAGCAACAGACTGCTGTCACCGTCCTGCTCCACTGACAGACTGAGGAGACCCACACTATGCGACTTCAATTCCACTGGGGTAAACGTTAACATTATACAAAGTTATTGTCTGTTATACCTGTATTGTTATCACTCTAATTTAATATTGTTCTTTATGTATGCTGGTGTTTCTGCCGTCTCCCTAAAGGGTTCGTTTTGTTTTCTCAGCCTGATTTTTACTCGTATGGACAGCTCTTTGGACTTCAATTCTATACTTGGAATGAACTCAAGACCTTCTACCTGCTTAATAGTTAACATAATAATGGGAGAACTGCTCCCACCTCGCTATGGAACAGCTTGTCGGTCAAATGACCAAATAGTTTTCAGCCCTTGGAAATGGGGGATCCATGTATAAAAATGGCTGTCATTCTTAATTGGCTCATACACTATTTTTAGTAAACAAATTAAATTAAAGCTGAAAGTCTGCACTTCAGTCTCATAATGATTTGTTTAATTCAAACCGATTGTGGTGGCATACAAAGCCATAATTATTGAAATTGTGTCACTGTCCAAATACTTAGGGACCTGCCTGTAAATGTCTGACTCACGTGAACAATGAAGGAGGATCAGCCTGCTCATATAACAGAGGTTTCCATCCGCACCCGTTGTCATGTTGTGTATCCCATCCAGGATGTGGGCCACACACTCGACCCGAGGTCTCACTGTGAAGGGCGCCATCACCTTGTCCAACAGTAGTAGGTGGTACGGACTTGTGGTGGGTAAATGAACATCTGACTCATGAGAACAATGAAGAGGATTGTCCTACTTGTGTAACAGAGGTTTCCGTCAGCACCTTTTGTAACGTTGCATATCTCATCTGGGATGGGGCCTGCATGCATGTTGGAGCAGGTGTCGCAGGCACCTCTCACGAAAAGGATGCAGTCCCACTTTCTCTGCCAAGATTACTAACAGCATCTCCAGCTGGCGAAGTTGGTCTCGTATCCGACCTGCAGCATCTTCACTCACCCATACTTGACGTGATAGTGACCGACGCATGACGATGAATGCTGTTGGCCTTCTCCGTCAGTGCTGCATGGGGGCCATGAGTATAATGTCAAAGGCCGTAATTATGGCTGCTCTGGGCCTGGACATGTAATTGAGGGATTGTGCTTGTGGCAGAGGAGGAATGTGTTCAGTCAGCCATACTTGTCGCGTCAGGTATGTGCGAGGTTTGCTCCCATATTTCTCTCCCTCTCACGACGGCGCGTTGTTCAACAGTGGTGCGATCGTGCAGCGCGGCGTCCATGTTCATTTGACCTTGGCTTCAACTAGACTGTGCTGTGTGTATACAGGCTACCCACAATCCATTGCAATTGTTCTAATGCATTGGCTTCTATCTATTGCTGTGTAATTTTCCAATTGTTTTAAAAGTTTTTGTTTTACCCTCGAATAAGCAAAATGTGGAGCTGACAACTGAGCAAAAATTTCAGTTTGGTTAGAATGAATGTTTCAAAGAAAGATGTCTCTCTAGAACAGACCTGTGCAACTCCATCATCTGCATGGTTTTCAAGTATACGAAATTAGACAGTTAAAACAGTTTCACATGTAATACTGCAGGTGAAAATACTATTGGTTTCTCATTAGTCTTTATTGATAGTTCTTTATTCAGTCAATCAGCTCTCCAAGGGAAAATATGTAAAGACTAAAGAATTAGGAGTTAGTCGTGGCCCTGTACTAATCAGGACCCGAGTGGTGTAGACCTTGGAATAATTTGTTTCAGGGCCAAGTCCAGAGCAACAGCAGTCAGACCCCAGACCCTGTACTTTCCATTTCTGAAAACAGGTAATGTGTAGTTGTAGGAATCTTCTTGCCGAAAATGAGTGTAGCCTCGATTTCTTGGGTCAGTTACGTGAGAAAATGATAACGTGAAAACGTCCTCGACCTAAAAAAGCAAAACCAAAACAAAGCAGAGAGACAGAGGTTTTACAAAAGTAAAGTTTTGTCCAAAAATGTCTTATAGAGAAGCAATTTTGACAGCTTGTCCTCCTACCTCATCAGGGTTCGGATGAAGGGTCAGTCCTTCCACAGGGCCCAGATTAGCAATTACTGGAGCAATCACCATTCCAGTCTGTTGAGAAAAAGACATTTATTTGAGTGAACTTCATTTTAGATAAACGGCCTTCTGATTCCTAGGGTGCTAGCAAATAATCAATGAAGTAGCGCTGGTACTGATACTTTAGGTAAAAAAAAAAAAATTAGGTAACACTTTACATTAAGTGTCCATAATTATACTGTAACTACTATGTAATTACCTGTATAAGTACAATGTAGCTATGATTTATAACTCCATAATTACTGTGTAATACAAATTTACGCTATAGTTAATTACTCAGTTGTCATTGTTATTCCACAGTTTATATAATTACAATGTAACAATTCATCACTGATCCAAAAACAAGTGTACATACATAGTTACGATGTATCTGTACTTTCAAAATGTAATAAACACATCAGGGTATGTAACTACAACTATGTAATAGATGTTCCATGGTCTGGCCAATTGTAATGGAGAATTGCAGTGATAACTGAATAGGTTTTCGATGAGATTTCAAGATCTGTTTTAAATGGTGAAAACACCTTTGCAAAATGGTTAATGCTTTTGCCTCATGGATCCATTATCCTGAGATGGAATTCTGTCTGGAGATATGTGTGTAAAATTTGTACGTTCTACCCATGTCTCCCTATGTCTTCTTCATGGGTTTTACTGCCACATCCCAGGGACATGTAGGTTGGGTTACGTGGCCATATGTGTGACAGCGTGAGTGCTGGTATGTTTGTCAGTGGGCCTTGCAATGGGATGACTCCCCATCCTGGGTTGATTCCTGCCTTGTACCCAGTGATGCTTGGAATGGTTATGCGACCTTGTGTATCTTGATTGAATGATGCAAGTTTGGCAGTATAATTTTAGGGATGGGTACAATAATAGCCCAAAAAATCCAATAATAAATAGTGTAACACAACTACAAGAATGTGACAAATGCTTGTTTAAGCAAAACATGTCAAGGAGGTGTCCCTCTAGATTTTTACATTAAGTAGGCCATTCCAGTATAAATACAGAGTAAATACATGGTAAGTACATTCTGTTTCTAGGGGAGTTATCATTGAAAACCTATCCAGTTATCACTGCAATTCTCCATTACAATCGGCTAGACCATGGAACATCTGTTACATAGTTGTAGTTACATACCCTGATGTTTTTATTACAATTTGAAAGAACAGATACATCGTAACTATGTAAGTACACTTGTTTTTGGATCAGTGATAAATTGTTACATTGTAATTATATAAACTGTGGAATAACAATGACAACTGAGTAATTAACTATAGCGTAAATTTGTATTACACAGTAATTATGGAGTAATAACTCATAGCTACACTGTACTTATACAGGTAATTACATAGTAGTTACAGTGTAATTATGGAGATTTCACTTTTGTTTATTTTCATGTACAATCGTTCACATACAGTGCTTTCAAAAAGTTCTCAGGCCAGTGTGGTGGCTCTGTGGCCTCATGCATAACACCGTGTGACATGACATAAGCACAAAAGCCGAAATGTGCTTACGCACAAAAAAATCCAGATGCATAAATCTGTGCATTCCCCACTTCCATGTTCTTCCGCTACATAAATCCTGTTCAGCGTGAAAATTAACGCACATGCATGCATCTGCTGCTCCACCCCAACTCCTCCCAGAATTACGCCGCTTTGAATATGCAAATCAATATGAATAGCCCTTAAGCTCAGTTTTCCGTGAAAAGGCAATGGCAAAAGCACGACGGAAAATAGAATTTCAGTGAATACCAAATGGAGGCAAGGAAAACCGTACTATTTGTTGGTTTAAACAGTGGTATAAACAACAAAAGGAAGTTGATCGAGTGACAGAGCATGTCGGAGAAACTCGAAAGCTCAAGTTCACAAAGTCACACAGTGCCCGAAATAAAAAAAAGTTGTCAGATATCAAAGTCGTTGTGAAAAGGTGAGTCGTAGCCCACCGTCTGAGTGTCATATGAAAGCTTATTTGGGTACAGAGAAAAAAAAAGGCACACACATGGGGGAAGCACGAAATGTCAACTTTAATCTCAAAACTTTCACTTTAATCACATAGTTTATTTTGTCATTAAAGTAGAACATCATAAACTTCATCTTAAAATTGTTTAATTTACTAAATTCTCAAATCCCATCATAACTAAAGTAGCAAGTTAAATGCTTTGTGAATCACTACGTGCATCCAGGCTTTCTCTTCCTCCAACAGGACACAGAATCCATTACATTCGTGATATTACAGATCTCTGAATAATTAAAATACTGAGCTGTGTACGTGATAACATTTTCATGATGATAGGAGTTAAAGCATGTTATTAAACATGGGAACACGGTGGGGCAGTGATTGTTCATGTCTCACACAAGATGCTTGCTGTGCCATGCGAGACCTTCGATGAAATAATTTATTGTAGCAGTACTGTCTCTTTCAAACGTACTAACCTCCAATTCCTGTCCTTACTTTTCTTTCTCCAAGTAACCAATCGTCATACAATCAGCTCTGTAATAGACGCTAAGCCATCTGTAAGCTTAGAACGCCGATTCTTCAAAACTTTTAAGGAACATTGAAATATCTTCGTAGTACGAGTTTAATTATTATATCCATCTATCCTTCCAGTGTCACGTCAGCACAAGCATGAATACAGCCGTGAACGAATGCTGCGGCACTGTGTCCTCACATGTTTAATTATTAACAATATAGATTATATAAATGAAGTTAAAGTTTTATCTGTATAATATAATCAACATATTTTGCTAAATTTCATCTTACAAATGATATCGTCATCATATTTAAATACACGCTTTACAAAGTGGCTCAGGTTGTGCAATATTATAACTGTATCGCAAGTTTACAGTGAGGTAATTGTACTTATAAATACAAACAGTTCTACAAGAAGCACTTAATGGACTGATTGAGTAAGTTTAGAGTTCTTGGGAAGAAACTGTTTCTGAACCGCGAGGTCCGTACAGTAAAGGCTCTGAAGCGTTTGCCGTGTGAAAGGAGTTCAATAGACAGCATGGCTGAGGCAGCTTGTGCTTGATGCTGTGTACCGATAATTCTCTTTCCGAGAATTGCTGTACTCCTGCCTGTGATTCACACTCAGATGCAGTGAAATAAATACTTCGAGTGGTGCAGTGAGAGTAATATAGACAAAGATGATCCGATGTGGCAAACCCCTAACGGGAGCAGCGGAAAGAAGAAGGTGCAGTGAGAGTAATAACACTAAAGCAGCTACGGTATTTGGAACTTTGGTTACAGGTTAATTACAATCAGATGCATTAAACTAATAAACAATGTGCACTTAAATTTCAGTGTATTTATAAAGCTATATCAGGGATGTGGATATAAAAAAGAAAGGAAAACCACACAAGAACAGTAGCACTGCTTTGACACTGAGTGCCGCTAGTCTGCAAAACTAAGCGCAGAACTTGCGTACGGCAGGAAATGAGCTACCGTGGAAATGTGCGTGGCTTTACACCAATTTTAGGTTTTATACATCGCGATCTGAACATAGAAACGTTCTTAAGCAACATTTTTGTGCGTACGCACCGTTTATACATGAGGCCCCTTGGCAGGTAACTCAAGGATTGACGGCTCGAACCCTGGTAGTGGCAGAAAGAATGCTACTCCGTTGGGCCCTTGAGCAAGGCCCTTAATCAGAAATCCTTAGTAGACTGCGTTTGAGTACAAAACTATACCAGAAGTAGCCGTAACAACACGTATCCCCCCCCTCCCAAATCCGTGGAAAGCAGGCAGTAATTCTGGACAGGTGCATACCACTTAACCCTGTAAGCACAAAAGACGAGAAAATGGATAAAATGATGCATGCATGTACGTTTATGTAACTCCTTACTGAGTTAAATAACATATTTCATATTTTGAGTAAACTGGAATTAGTTTCATTTTTCTTTCACAGAACTGTAGAAGGCCTGATCTCGAACAACAATGAGCAGGCATACCTGAATGAAGTGGAGAGTCGGACTGAAAGCCAACACGATAAAGGAGTTGGTTGTGGACCACTACCCCATCAGTATTAACAACACTTGGGTAGAGAGGGTGGACTGTTTCAGATACCTCAGTGCCCACATCAAAAAGGACCTGACCAGGTCCAAACATATCGACACCTGTTAGAAGGCACGACAACATCTTTACCACCTCAGATATCTCTGGCTCCCCTCCCAACTACTAAATAACTTCTTGTCGGGATATTTTCGATGGTAGATGTGTAGAAGTATTCTCACTCTGTTTGGAAACTTGTAAGCTCTACCGAGAGCGGTGATGTCAGCTGAATGCATCACTGACTTTGCACTCACAAACTTCCAAGGACATTTATACCAAGTGATGTCGGACCAGGGGAAAGAAAATGCTCAGAGATCCCAGCCATCCCAATGATGGCCTCTGCTGTGAGCTGTGGTCAGAGACATGCTAACCCTGCCGGAAGACCAGAGAGACTGACAGGCCAGCATGAGGGACTGTATATGATCACGTTTCCCAGGACATGAGGTACAGCCTTCACAAAAATGGACTGAAAGTGATCATGCATAACAGGACTCTGGTTTTCATGAATTGTTTTCTCACATTTGTGTATTAGTGGTGTATTTTGTTGACTGTTTTGGATTCGTGTCGGGGTGGAAGCGCTGCATTGCAGTACTATGTATACTGGGGGGCTTATTTGTTTTGTACACTTTCTTATTTACTGCATAATAACAATTCTCGTTTATCTCAACATTTGTTTTCGCTGGTGTGCTTCTGTACTTGTGGTGGTCTAATAGGGAAGTAGTGTTGGTCGCTCGCACCCCAGATTTTTTTTTTTCTCTCTTTACTGCCACTTTAGGTCGGCAGTGTATATCATAACCGTGCCGGCACAGGGAGAAGTATATGGTTCCCATCTCTTCACCGACTTTCCATGGGTCGTTATTGAGACACCGCACTCACTGAGGTATAAAAGAGGATGAGCAATAAAAAACAAAAGACAGTGAAAGGGATGAGGAAGAAGGCAGAATCGGGGAGCTGGTGCCAGTGTGGTGGTGGGAAGCAGGCGGTCGGTAGCTCCGTGGAGGAGTGACCGGTCGACACTCTTGGAGCGGATCTTCCCACACTGAGCAGTAGAAGGGGCAGTGGAATGAAAGAAAATGCCTCTTAGGGACCCACTATGTGCCAGCAGGGATGAGGAAGACAGAGAGACCGACTCGGAGCGTTACGGCAGATGCCAATGGCGGTAGTTGTTGCAAGAGACAAAGGAGGTCGACTGAAGATGCTGGTGTCTCTGCCAGCTGTAAGACCTGAGCAGGGTGAGCTGGGGTGGCAGACAATGGAAGATGCACTGGGCTTGGAGAGAAAGAGAAGGCCAATGTCTGCATGGTTTTGTGGAGCACATATTTTATGACCGATTTCAAACTTTCACGGAAAACCACCTGGTTTAATGAATTATTTATTTATTGAAGAGCACTTACCTGAATTGAACTGCACTTCGAGCATTTTGAACACATGACTATACAGTTGCGCTTGAAAGTTTGTGAACCCTTTAGAATTTTCTATATTTCTGCATAAATATGACCTAAAACATCACCAGATTTTCACTCAAAGTAGATAAAGAGAAACCAGTTAAACAAATGAGACAAAAATATTAAACTTGGTCATTTATTTATTAAGGAAAATGATTGAATATTACATATTTGTGAGTGGCAGAAGTATGTGAACCTTTGCTTTTAGTATCTGGTGTGACCCCCCAATAACTGCAACTAAACGTTTCCGGTAACTTTTGCTTAGTGTGATCTTTGTTGGCCGACCACTCCTGGGGAGGGTAACAATGGTCTTGAATTTCCTCCATTTGTACACAATCTGTCTGACTGTGGATTGGTGGAGTCCAAACTCTTTAGAGATGGTTTTGTAACCTTTAACAGCCTGATGAGCATCAACAACTCTTTTTGTGAGGTCCTCAGAAATCTCCTTTGTTCGTGCCATGATACACTTCCACAAACATGTGTTGTGAAGAGCAGACTTTGATAGATCCTGTTCTTTAAATAAAACAGGGGGCCCACTCACACCTGATTGTCATCCCATTGATTGAAAACACCCGACTCGAATTTCACCTTCAAACTAACTGATCATCCGTGAGGTTCACATACATCTGCCACTCACAAATATGTAATATTCGATCATTTTCCTCAATAAATAAATGACCAAGTATAATATTTTTGTCTCATTTGTTTAACTGGTTTCTCTTTATCTACTTTTAGGACTTGAGTGAAAATCTGATGAGGTTTTAGGTCATATTTATGCAGAAATATAGAAAATTCTAAAGGGGTCACAAACTTTCAAGCACAACTGCATTTGAGCAGAAGTACTCAAGTATGTTTTACACCTACCTCTCACTTGTATGTGTTTTCATTTGCCCGGTCATGGTATTGACGGTTCTGAGTTCAAGGAGGTTGTGGTAACCTGGACCATCACGAACCCTGACTGAGATATTACAGCATGTTCTTTATAATCTGTATTCTATATGTCATGACATTTTCTGACCGACTTAATCTGGAGCCTATCCCAGCTAGCATACGGTTCAGGGCAGGAACAGACCCTGGACAGGGTGCAAGTCCATCGCACGACAAACAGACACACCAAAACACAGACACGCCAGTCAATTTAGCGTCGCCAATTCTCCTAATTTGCATGTGTTTGGACAGCGGGAGGAAACTCAGAGAACATGCAAACTGCACATACAGAGGACTCGGGAAGCAAACTCTGGTCTCCTTACTGCGCAACACCAGTGCTACCACTGCAGGGCACCACCGTGCCACCCTATTCTGTATGTGGGCTATCCAAATTGGGAGTTTCTGGTGGGGGTTTATCACTAGATATTCACTGCTCCATTTCCATCTATTGTGCAACTTTATGCTAAACTCTGCATGGGAATAAATGTGCAAAATTCAAACTGGTAAAATCTAAAGTGTCATCTGTGAGCCACACACAGATATAAGGATGGCGTGATGAACATCAGTCAATAAGACTGAAGAACTAAACTGGCCCAGAACAAGCTGAACAGAGTGCACCACCGCAACAGCTAGCTACCCACTGGGCACACTGATATTAGCCAATCTTTAGCCTGCAATTTGAAACTTCTTTTAACAAATTCAGCATGCTTACCTTGTCCTTCAGTGGTTTCATGACACCCCACACGCTGCTCTCCTGCACCGATATTCCAAGCTCCTCCTTAGCCTCACGAAGTGCTGTGGCAATGACATCTTTATCAGAGGGGTCACACTTCCCACCTGGAAAGCTGGTTAAAATACACAAAGAAGTGAAACCATACTGTTAAAGAATATCCATGCTTAAGCTCAACAGGTCAAGTCCATATTAGGAGTAGAAACGTTTAACCCCTTCTTTATGGAGGAATATTTAGGACAAAATTAAATAAATAAAAAAATGAGCAAATAAATAAAAGTACTGTGAAATGTGAGCATAAATAAATAAATGTGTCACGAAATATGTTTTTTGTTGCTTATTTATTTATTTAATTTTGTCCGTAACATTCCTCCAAACTATCATGAAATACGACTTGAAATAAAACTGTCACTTTCACTTGTCAAAGTTGAGAGGGTGGGCTCTAACACACCCTCTAGTTACTGATTGGTGAATCGATAGCACAAGAATTCATTAGAAAAATGCTTACTACTGCCGATGAAATGGATTCTGCCGAAGATATTACGTATTTCAGAGAGAGAATTGAAGATTTATCGGAAGAAATTACAATGTTGGCGGCCCTTTTAGACTCCGATAAAGATGAAACTATTTTTGAACTGTGAGATACTATATAGAGAAAATTACATGTCAACTTCCTAATCAGCCAACAGGTGGCGCTTCAGTAAACGTTCCAAGCATTAACTGGATGACAACATACATAGAAGACCGCAAGATTGTTACAGTCCGCTTTATAGATTTATATATTTTTTTCTAAACCTATAAATTCTTAACTCTGCTGTTGCTTTCCTATTATTTTCCCCTTTTGCTGTGTAGTTTGCTCCCTTAATTTATCCCTAAGAGTGACAATTAACAACCAGCATAGCAGACACCCGGGATGATGACTTCAGTGTCAGACCTGCTAATTAGTAAATAATCAATTACATAAACAGAAAAGCAGAATGAAAATTAGGTTGAAAATACTGTTAACTACTTGAAAAAATAAAAAAACAACTACATGTTCTCCATATAACAGCTATGTACATTTTAATAAAAATGTACCAAACTTAGTTTGTAATTTCTACACTGACTCCAAAACACAGAAACTGGGAAATAATGACTCACTTAATTATGTTAAGAGTCCAATGAAAAACAGAAGTTAGTTGGAACAAAAACCTGCAGCCACAGTGGGTTGCCAGGACTGAGTTTGGGAACCACTGCCTTAGAAAAACCTGGACAAGAAGAGCCCATTCTGCCCACCAAAGCTTGCCAGTCTTCTCCACTTAATTCTTCCAAAATAACATCAAGTCGAGTTTTGAAAGGCCCTAAAGTCCTGCTGTCCACCACACTGCTTGGTCACTTACTCCGTGTATCTGTTGTTCTTTGTGTAAAGTAAAACTTCCTAATGTTTGTGTGAAATTTCCCCTTAACAAGTTTCCAACGGTGTCCCCGTGTTCTTGATGCACTCATCTTAAACTCATAGTCTTGATCCACAGCACTTATTCCCTTCATAATTTTACACATGTCACTCAGGTCTCCTCTTAATCTTCTTTTGCTTCAACTGTAAAGGCTCAGCTCTTTTAATCCTTCCTCCTAACTCATCCCCTGTGGTCCTGGAATCAGCCCAGTAGCTCTTCTCTGGACTTTTTCTAGTGCTGTCATTTTAAACTTTGGTGCAGAGATTGGAAATCAAGGACGTTATGGAGGGCACAGTAGATAAGATGTACCTTTTAACTGAATAAACTCGGAAAGCTAACATTACATTCCGATAATGTGTATTTATACAAGAGTTTTTTGGCAGGTGCCCTTTTGGGCAGAAGATAACACACGACAGTCACTCATAGGATGTTTATCAAGAGATGGAGGATGCTGGGATACATGCAAATAAATTGAAGAATACTGAGAGATATAGAAATGCTAAAGCAAACACTAAACAAGTGTGACTACTAGCAGATTGTATACTTCTAAGTTCAGATAAAATAACCAGTGTGTATACGGTGTCATGCAAAAGTTGGGACAACCCTGAGAAAAATGACACACTTTGTTGATTTGCCGAAGTGAAAAGTATAAGATACAACCTCTGAAAGTCTTTCGTCAACTTTTAAGGCAGAGTTACATTTAATACCATGACCTTTGAACATATAGTGATCCCTCCTTTATCGCGGGGGTTGCGTTCCAGAACCCCCCGCGAAAGGTGAAAGTCCACGAAGTAAAAACCATATGTTCATATGGTTATTTTTATATATTTTAAGCCCTTATAAACTCTGCCACACTCTTATAAAGATTTCCTGCACAGTTATACAGCATAAACCCTTTGTATTCTCTTAGATATTAATTAGGTAAGATTCGTTGAAATTATGTATGTAAACACACTGTTTAGATACAGTAAAACCTAAATATTATTTTAAAGATATCGAGTGTCTCCGATATCACATATGTTACAGCCATTACGTTAGACAGATTGTTTTGGAGCCATAACGAAGGGCTTGACTACGCACAAAGATAAACACAAAAGAGCATAAAAGTTAACTTTATAGACAGCGAAACACGTTGCTGCTGAATGAGAGAGACGAGACTTCCTGGTTAACGCAGCGCAATCGAATTCGGTGCTCCGTCACCGAGTCAATCAGCACACAGGACCTTAACTGCGTGCTCTGATTGGGTAGCTTCTCAGCCATCCTCCAATAGTTTCTCTTGTATGAAATCAACTGAGCAAACCAACTGAGGAAGCATGTACCAGAAATAAAAAGACCCATTGTCCACAGAAACCCGCGAAGCAGTGAAAAATCCATGTTATACATTTAGATATGCTTACATATAAAATCCGCGATAGAGTGAAGCTGCGAAAGTCAAAGCGCGATATAGCGAGGGATTACTGTAGTGCAATAAGATTAAGCAAGTTTTTGTGGAAAAAAATTACATAACCTTTCTGAAAGAACAGGACCCAACGGCGTTCAAAGTTGGAAAACAGCAAACAATATCAAAAATATTCATGAAAAAATTCTCACGTCACCTGTGTTGCATAATCCATACAGCAAGTCATCCAGTTGTATACCACAACGCACAAAACACATGTATTTTTCTGCTAAACTATTGTTAAATAAATCTGGAAAATGAAAGATGATAAACAGGAAGCCACTTCACATAGTTGTCGGCTCAGTATGGACGTGAAAGCAGCATGAATCAATGAAACGTTTATGAATTGGTTTGAAAGGTATAAAGTGGGAAGAAAACGTGGAAGTGACGAAGTTCTACCTGCACACAAGTCTGCCTCAACATGGCGAATGCCTTCATCAGAGAGGACCGACGGATTACAGTGTCTACTCTCGGTGCACATTTGGAGATCAGTTATGGATCTGCACATGCCATAGTGCATGATGACTTGGGGAACAACAGACTTTGCACAGGGTTGGCACCCAAATGGCTCACTGATCTACCATAAGCCGAATTTCAGCAGGTTTCACTCACTACAACCAGGGCCATCTTATTAGCATTATAGGCCCTCAGAAAAAGCAGTGCACTGGGGGCTTCTACCTACACCACCACTCAGCAAGTCACAACATACACAGATTAGCATGGAGACCCAGCGTGCCCATGCGTTAAGATGGCCCTGACTTCAGGGCATTGTTCACCAACGGTGCTATCCTGCACTGGACCATCCATGTGCATTTGACCTTGGCTTCAACTAGACTGACAGCAGATCGAGGAGCTGTATGTGTTTGAAATACCCATAAGCCATTGCAAACGTGTTATATTGCATCAGCTTCATTCTGTTGCGGTTACCGCGTAATTTTCAAATTGCCTTTATGTTGTGTAGGATGTAATTTTAGATTTTTTGGATCCTTTACTAGGGATCTAGTCCTGTACGGACCTCCATCAGAGGGTGAAAAATGACAAATGTCTATTATAACCGAGAATATTTAGACAATTAAATCAAAGCACACATTTTGATGTTTCATATGTTAGTCACAATATCTCTTGTTCATTATGTACTCATGAAGTAAATTGTTAACATTTCTTATAAACACTCTAAATTAGGGCGACTTACATTATCTCCGATTTTCTGGATGTTTTTGAGGCCCCCCCAAATCCTTCAGCAGGTACTGCAGTTCTTTTATCCCTAAAAACAAACTTGTTAGGTTAATTAAGAGTTCTAAAATGGCTCAGCAATGTGGATCCCATGATGGACTGGCACCCAATGCTGCCAGAAAGGACCCCCATGACCCTAAAAAGGATTAAGCAGGTTTAGTAATTATTTTGATTTTTTATACGACAATGCAAGAAGTTGCTGTTGAGTTTGGCAGTAACAGGTGAAAACGTCTAAATAAGTTAAAGTTAACGTAGAAACTCTACAAAGGAGGAAGAGAAAAAAAGCACGACACCAATAGCGTAATGCAAATTTGTATCTTAGCCCCCTAAAAATCAGTCCGTAAGTGTGGTACAATTAAGCTTATTTGCGTTTACAAAAATGTCAATACTGTACATTGTCGTTACCTTTTAGGGGACACCCACCTGACATCCCCCTTGTGTCGCCCAGTAAGCTTGCAAGACCTCAGGGTGAGAAGGAAGGCGGGCTCACCGTGTGCCGTGCAGACAGACACGAGTATAGCAGCTGAACGGCCCTGGCCTTTCTTTTCTTGAGCAGAGCTCAAGGAGTACAAATCCACGTTTTTGGCAAGTTCAGATCGACAACGGGCTTCATTCTCGGCAGAAAGGCAGCCATGAGGAGTCACACTGTGAAGTTCTCCCAAGCCAGAGCTGTAACGTCTTCTGCAAAAGCAATCCATGGGCAAAGGTTTACCCGAATCCCCGACATCTGTGCTGAAGCGAGTGCCCTCAAAACCAGCCCTACTTGCCACACTGAGAGACCCAAAGCTCTTGGTAGTCAAGCCTAAACATAAAGAAGTTCTAAAATGGACACTCCAACGGAGAAGATTGCCTGTCATTTTTCCCCACTCACGCCACCGTGTATTGCTGCTCCATCTTTTGCATGCTTTGAGGCTCTGTCCTGACACCTGAAGGCACCTGTAACCGCATTTGAAGCAGGCAAATTGCTAAACGCCATGCAACTACTTGGGCAGCTGAAGTGAAGGGTGGCACACAATAGCGGCTTTGGGATTTACGGAGACTTCGAGACGTCTGCCGACTGATGAAGGGTCTTTCCAACGGCTGACAGGAGAGCGGGTAGCCAAATAAGAGAATTCATGAGCTCTCCTGGAAGGGAAACGAAAAAAAGAAAAGTTATAACAAATCAAAAAATGAATTCAAAACCTGTGAATCAGCCACAGACGGGCTGCCATACTAGGAGGCTAATGGGTGACAATTCTTTACCAAAGGACATACTATTAAATAATCAAATGTTACAGATTTTCTCTCTCTATTATAAAAGAAAATCTTAAAAATCTCTTGGCGATAGTCTCATTTCAAGTCCCATCCTCCACTCAACCATTTTCAGCACCAACGGTCCTCTCACCTCTCATTCGTGTGAATGCTTTTGTCAGACACAGTTCCTGCGCTCTCAGCTCTTAGAAATTTTTACGTTTTCCCTACTTTAACTTCCCAATAAAAGAAGACTTTTCATATCCAAATCTTATTGAAGAATTTCATCACAAAGGGTCATCAACAGACGAAATGAGTACACGGGCAATCCTAGCACCGAGAAACGATGAAGTCAAATGAATTAATGCGAAAATTGCTGATCAGTTACACAGTAAATTGGTTAAATGCATATCAATAGACTATGCTGGTGGTGATGGTGCGGAAGATGAAAGCATTAACTTGCAATATCCTGTAGAATATCTACAACCGTGCGGTCTTCCAGTGGGCCAATTACTGTTGAAAGAAGGATGTATCATAATGGTATCGCGTAATTTATGTCCGAGTGATGGGCTATGCAATAGGACAAGATTAGTTGTATTCAAAATTGGTCGAACAATTCTGACATGTAAAATTTTAACAGGTGAAAAGAAACGTAATGTAGTACATTGACTACTGCAATGCGGTGTTCACTGGATGTTCAAACTGTTCTTTATACAGCCTCCAGTTAATCCAAAATGCTGCTGCAAGAATTATTACAAGAACAAAAAAATATGAACACATAACTCCACTCCTTAAATCCTTACACTGGCTTCTGGTGAAGTTTAGGGAAGATTTCAAAATCCTCCTTTTAACATATAAAGCATTAAATGGCCAAGGTCTGGCTTACTTGTCTGAACTTATCATGACTTACAAACCAGAGCACACATTAAGATCTCAAGATGCTGGTCTGCTTATGATTCCAAGGATTAATAAAATAACAGTGGGAAGACGATCTTTTAGTTACAGGGCCCCTAAACTGTGGAGTGGTCTGCCTGCTACAATAAGAGATGCCCCTTCGGCCTCAGCTTTTAAATCCCGGCTGAAGACTCACTACTTCAGTTTAGCACACCCTGACTAGAGCTGCTGATTAGCTGTACAGATTGCATCTCTGTTGTTAGTCATTATCACTAAAACATAAATAACATGATAGTTATAATTGGATACTAACCCTCACCAATTCTGTTTCTCTTCTCGGTACTCAAATGTGGCACTTGGTGCCACAGCCCACCTGCCAAGTTGTTTTGCCTGCCTAAGGTAAAGTCATCTCTGATGGACGATCACAGGAATCGTGGGAAAGAGGGGTCCTTTCATCGGATTAGCGCTATTTGTCTGCTTTTTTTATTTTTTTCATTTTTATTACTATTTAATTTAATAGTGTTTCTTTGTATCAGTATACTGCTGCTGGATTATGTGAATTTCCCCTTGGGATTAATAAAGTATCTATCTATCTATCTATTTCAGCTGTGGAATGGCCAATTGGGGAAGGCAGCTTGTTGGCTGAGGTCTCCTGGACTCAAAAACAAATCCAAATCATATGTGCTATCATCTACTGTTAAATTCTGCGCCATACTTGTAAATTTTTATTTTTTATACTGTATTGAGGATTTTTTTTGTTTGTGTACTGTATTGTATTGACCCCCTTCTTTTTGACACCCACTGCACGCCCAACCTACCGGGAAATGGGTCTTTCTTTGAACTGCCTTTCCCGAAGTTTCTTCCATTTTTTTCCCTACAAAGGTTTTTCCTTGTCTTCTTAGCGAGAATCAAGGCTGGGGGGCTGTCAAGAGGGAGGGCCTGTTAAAGCCCATTGCGGCACTTCTTGTGTGATTTTCGGCTATACAAAAAATAAATGGTATTGTATTGTACATAATCCGCGGATAATATTAGACACCAAAGGAGATCTTGATATGCCATTTGTATTAAAACGTTTACAGTTTCCAGGTACAATAGCTTTTGCTATGACAATTAACAAATCACAGGGACAAACATTTGAAAAAGTCAGATTTATTTATTAGATAGAAAGAAATGATATTCACTCACGGGCAGTTATACGTTATGTTGTCATGATGCAAGTCCAAACACGGAATCAAAATCCAATGCGATACTGATGAAAAGTTAATTAAAAAAAAAATTGTTATTACTGAAGTTTTAAAGTAAAAGTGAACATAATGCATATGTAACAATGACCAAGAAAAAAAGAATCTCTTTAAAATGTATTTCGGTTTCATCAAAACCAGGGGTTGGCGAGCGAAGTGAGCAGGGGGTGGAGCTCCATAGTTAATTTAAAAGAAATATGAACATTTCTGAGCAATTCCAAACTTTTGAATGTGAATGTATATATAATACTAGTCTGATGTTGCATTTGCTGTTAACTCTTGGATGTATTTATTGCCTGACCTGTCATACTACCGTCACTAATCTACAGGAGGCATGCAAGTTAAGACTCTCATTTGGCT
This sequence comes from Polypterus senegalus, assembly GCF_016835505.1. NCBI lineage: Eukaryota > Metazoa > Chordata > Cladistia > Polypteriformes > Polypteridae > Polypterus > Polypterus senegalus. The sequence goes on from NC_053163.1 coordinate 174,657,577, forward strand.
CTGCACAAATGACAAACTTGAATTTATAAGACTACACCGCTCCGACATTCCGAGTGAGACAAGATCTATATAAAACCAAAGTGAACTCTAAATATTCTTGTATTATTTTAGAATCTGGCTAATGTCTTTATTTAAAGTGACGTACAAGATGATGAAGCACCTCAGTTATTGAAACACAAGTGGGGTAGAGGGCAGAACTGAACCTGTGACATTGTGGTTTTAAAATGTCATGTCTGATGTAATACGCCACACTGTCTAGAACTGACAGGCCATTCACAGTCGGTTCTTATCTTGGGTCCTGTGCTGATGGGAATCCAGCCTCATAATCTCCCCACCCCGGGCAAAGTAGGGCACCGGAGCCCGCGATTTTAGCAAAACAGAAAAATAGGAATCATCTCCAGAACTCTGTGACAGAGACGACAGGCTTGAAGAATTATCAGTTGCAGAAGTGGCAGGTGAGAGGACATCGTCACAGCCACCCACTGTACGTACTGTGGCACCGAGAAATGTGAGGCAAGTTGGCATGGAGGGAAAGGACACATTCGAGTTTACCTTCTCCTGCTCCTAGTTTCTGTTTCTTTTCGTTCTTATGCCACACTTTAGACACACTATCGAAAGTTCAGGCACATTTCTTATGGAAGCAACACACGTGTTTTCCTATAAATTCTGAATTAAGTTACGTTAAACAAGCTACAGTTGTGCGACATTCGGACTCAACCGGCAAGTGACCGCTTACTGTAATTATTTTGCTAATTCCAAGCAAGCGGTCTGGAGATGTTTTACGAGGAGACAGAAATTCTGCTGTTGATAAGAAGATGATTACTTCATAAATCGGGACAACGTTTGTAGGCACGTCAACAAGAAAAGTTGAATTCTGCGAACTAAGCGAAATAGGCACCGCTTTGGCATGTAATAATCTACCCGTCGAGACGAAACACAAAGCTTCCAAATAAACGAGGTCAGTACAAGGGGGATCGGTCACTGCAGACCACCAACGTGTAAACCTCGGTCACCAATTATGCTTATCTTTACGGGCTCACCGGCCGAAATATAATTCTTCATCCGGTTCAGAGGCGCCTGTATGACACGGGTCGATGCCGGTACGGGGACCGCGCTGTTCTTTCATTTCTCCATTAATTTTAAAAGCTGGTTTTAAAAAAATATCAAGGAACGATATAAAACATCGCGTGTCATCGTGCTGGCACGCAGGCCACCTTCACACTGGCACGGACAACAGAACCCACATTTTATGACCCAAACCAGTCTGTTACGCCGGGGATGAACACAAACACTGAACTCACCCTCTTGAAGATTTTACACACTTCTTGTTTTCAGTCCGTGAAGCACAAATGTAGAACAAGCCAGGCAGTGCATGCTATCGCTATACTTACTCTTCGAATAGGCACCTGGCAAAGATTCCTAAGCAAGCCGAAACAGCGGACGCAGCAAAGGACAACGCGACCCTGCCAGCACTCGAGGTGGCGCTCGCCGCTTTGTTCCTTTCTTCCTCATTTGCGCAACTTCTCCGCCAGCCCCTCCCACCGGGCTGTGACGTCTTTATTTTACTCAAACCAATCATCACGCCTTCAGAGCCGCACTTGAATCATTAAGCGCAGTGTGTTATTGGTTGTGATGGTCTCATCTCTTGTGGAGCGGTAAGAGCTGTTATATTAAAAAACTCGGTATTTCTAAACTCATCCAACAATGGCGATTTACAGTACATTTAGTTTAGTTATCTGAACACCGCTGTTAAAATAAACTGACTTAGACCTGTTTTGATAAACCTAACAAATATTTGCAACCCGATTCTTCAACATGTGTTTATCTCGTCGCGAAGGTCGTAATTTGATCTTGATGCGTGATGATAATATTACAAAATTTCTTGTCAAGCTTTCCATTTTCATCAACAGGTGTTACTGTCATAGGCTGTTATATACAAGCATAACGTTTCTCCACAAACCTGTTTTATCTGGAACAACTGTATTATTTTATTCATATACAGGTGCCGGTCATAAAATTAGAATATCATGACAAAGTTGATTTACTTCAGTAATTCCATTCAAAAAGTGAAACTTGTATATTAGATTCATTCATTACACAAAGACTGATGTATTTCAAATGTTTATTTCTTTTAATTTTGATGATAATAACTGACAACTAATGAAAGTCCCAAATTCAGTATCTCAGAAAATTAGAATATCAATTAAGACCAATGCAAAAAAAGGATTTTTAGAAATATTGGCCAACTGAAGGGTATGAACATGAAAAGTATGAGCCTGTACAGCACTCAGTATTTAGTTGGGGCTCCTTTGGCCTGGATTACTGCAGCAATGTGGCGGGCATGTAGTTGATCAGTCTGTGGCACTGCTCAGGTGTTATGAGAGCCCATGTTGCTCTGATTGTGGCCTTCAGCTCTTCTGAATTGTTGGGTCTGGCGTATTGCATCTTCCTCTTCACAATACCCCATAGATTTTCTATGGGGTTAAGGTCAGGCGAGTTTGCTGGCCAATCCAGAACAGGGATGCCATGGTCCTTAAACCAGGTACTGGTAGTTTTGGCACTGTGTGCAGGTGCCAGGTCCTGTTGGAAAATGAAATCTGCATCTCCATAAAGTTCGTCAGCAACAGGAAGCATGAAGTGCTCTAAAACTTCCTGGTAGATGACTGCGTTGACCTTGGACCTCAGAAAACACAATGGACCAACACCAGCAGATGACATGGCACCCCAAACCATCACTGACTGTGGAAACTTTACACTGGACCTCAAGCAACGTGGATTCTGTGCCTCTCCTCTCTTCCTCCAGACTCTGGGACCTTGATTTCCAAAGGAAATGCAAAATTTACTTTCATCAGAGAACATAACTTTGGACCACTCAGCAGCAGTCCAGTCGAGACGCTTCTGACGCTGTCTCTTGTTCAAGAGTGGCTTGACACAATGCGACAGCTGAAACCCATGTCTTGCATACGTCTGTGCCTGGTGGTTCTTGAAGCACTGACTCCAGCTGCAGTCCACTCTTAGTGAATCTCCCCCACAGTTTGAATGGGTTTTGTTTCACAATCCTCTCCAGGGTGCGGTTATCCATATTGCTTGTACACTTTTTCTACCACATCTTGTCCTTCCCTTCACCTCTCTATTAATGTGCTTGGACACAGAGCTCTGTGAACAGCCAGCCTCTTTAGCAATGACCTTTTGTGTCTTGCCCTCCTTGTGCAAGGTGTCAATGGTCGTCTTTTGGACAACTGTCAAGTCAGCAGTCTTCCCCATGATTGTGTAGCCTACAGAACTAGACTGAGAGACCATTTAAAGGCTTTTGCAGGTGTTTTGAGTTAATTAGCTGATTAGAGTGTGGCACCAGGTGTCTTCAATATTGAACCTTCTCACAATATTCTAATTTTTCGAGATACTGAATTTGGGACTTTCATTAGTTGTCAGTTATAATCATCAAAATTAAAAGAAATAAACATTTGAAATACATCAGTCTGTGTGTAATGAATGAATCTAATATACAAGTTTCACTTTTTGAATGGAATTACTGAAATAAATCAACTTTGTCATGATATTCTAATTTTATGACCGGTACCTGTATATAATTTGTGTGGTTTCATGCTGTGGTTAATGGCAGTGAGTCAATTATACAATAAAGAAGACTCGTTGTACAGTTACCTGGACTTTCTCTCAAGACACAAGACTCTGAAAAACAATGGATCCTTATTAACATTTTACTGGGTTGTGCAGTTCCCTAGTAGAGCCACTGCTTGACATATGAAGCTGATTCTTTGGGCTTTGGAAGTTTTTTTTGTTTTTTTTTTAATATACTGTATGCAGACAAAACAGAAATGTTTCATGTACTGCAGGTTACCAGCAGGATACTCACAGATCACGAGAACCTGAGCTTCACCCGTGTTACTGTCTGCAACAAGTGTCCTTCTAAAACCAGGAACCCATTTGTATTTCACGAATCTGTCAGCATCTGTTTTATTCTGTTACCAGTTATGGATCTTCTGGAGTCTTCATGCAAATCGTTTGGGAACCAAAGATGGTTCTCCTGTGGCATTGCTCTTTATTTTTAAGAGTGTACCCGAAACCCCAAAACATTTTGCAAATCACATTTGGGGTTGTTCTATCTGCCATGTGTGTATTTTGTTTAGAAATTGGGATAGAAACGCAGCTTCATCAGATGAACCAATGAAATCTCCTGGTGGTAAGACTTGTTTCTCATTTTCTGGTAGAAAGAACGGTAACGGTAAAAAAAACAAAAAAAAACAAGAGCTTTATGTCTTGACACTATTACTTCTGTCTCTTCAATAATTCCATACTGGTATAAGTTAGTTCAATATACTCACTGGATGTAGTGAGAAATCAAGCAGAATGCCCCCCTTTTTTGGCTAACTAAAAAGATTACAATATGCAACTCAGGCCCCTTCTTCAGAGAAGATGTAATACAGAGACTGAATTCCCTGCTATAGACACTAGGACAGACCTTTAAGTGAGACATCTTAGATATAAAAATTAATAGACCTCTCCAGGCTATGATTCGTTTAGCAAGAGAGGAGAACAATGTATAGTGCATATTGTAATCTTTCTAGTTAGCCAATTAAAGGTGTCATTCTGCTTGATTTCTCACTCCATCCATAATGGCTGACACAGTACAACAGCCTTCTTCTACATATGTCCATCCATCCATTATCCAACCCGCCATATCCTAACTACAGGGTCACGGGGGGTCTGCTGGAGCCAGTCCCAGCCAACACGGGGTGCAAGGCAGGAAACAAAACCCCAGGCAGGGCACCAGCCCACTGCAACTTCTACATATATTAACTGGAAAATAGTTTTGCAACTACTGCAATTTTTTTTCAACTAATAAGATAAAAAAGATCTTTTAATAAAATTCATAAAGCTTGCCCTGTTGGAAGCTTCTTACAGAATATGACATGGATTTAAAATGTTCATTTTGTAAATTGCACCCAGAAACTATTTTTCATTTTTAAGGACCAGCAGTTATACTCATAAACTTTAGAATGACATCAGTATATCCATTGATAATATACTTTTAGTTTTTTTTTCTCTTTTTTTAAACAATATTATTTTGATCGAGCATGAAGATAGTAAAGAGAATGGCATCTTCTTTCTAAATTGAATTTTAATTTTAAAATTTAAATTACATATCCAAACTTGCTGTTTTGCCTGCTGAAGGTAAAGTCATCTCTGATGAAGGATCGCAGGAATCGTGGGGTAGAGGGGTACTTTCATCGGATTGGCTGGCCCAGTGCTGACTCAGCTGACTCGGCCAATAGGGGGAGGCCGAGGTCTCCAGGACTCTGAACAAATCCAGGTCATATTACGTGATATCAGTCAGTCAGTCATTCTCCAACCCACTATATACTAACACAGGGTCACGGGGGCCTGCTGGAGACAATCCCAGCCAACACAACAACATTTATTTATTTCTATAGCACATTTTCATACAAAAAGTAGCTCAAAGTGCTTTACATAATGAAGAATAGAAAAATAAAAGACACAGTAAGAAAATAAAATAAGTCAACATTAATTAACATAGAATAAGAGTAAGGTCCAATGGCCAGGGTGGACAGAAAAAAAAAAACTCCAGACGGCTGGAGAAAAAAATAAAATCTGTAGGGATTCCAGACCATTAGACTGCCCAGTCCCCTCTGGGTGCAAGGCAGGAACAAAACCCAGGGGCAGGGTGCCATCCCACCACAGGGCACACACTCGCCCACACACCAGGGTCAAGTTAGGATCGCCAATGCACCTAACCTGCATGTCTTTGGACTGTGGGAGGAAACCCACGCAGACACGGGGAGAACATGCAAACTCCACGCAGGGAGACCTGGGAAGCGAATTCGGGTCTCCTAACTGCAAGGCAGCAGCGCTACCACTGCGCCACCATGCTGCCCTTATGTGCTATCATCTACTGTTATATTCTGCTACGTACCTGTAATATTTTTATTTTTATACTGTATTGAGGTTTACTTGTGTTCTGTTCTGTGTATTGTATTGTATTGACCGCCTTCTTTTTGACACCCACTGCACACCCAACCTACCTGGAACGGGGTCTCTTTTTGTACTGCCGTTCCCAAGGTTTCTTCCATTTTTTCCCTACAAGGGTTTTTTTTGGGAGTTTTTCCTTGTCTTCTTAGAGAGTCAGGGCTGGGGGGCTGTTAACGCCCATTGCAGCACTTCTTGTGTGATTTTGGGCTATACAAAAATAAATTGCATTGTATTGTATTTACTGGCGATCAAAATTAGAGAATAAATAACATTTTCTTTTGGGAATTCTTTGGATTTTTATTTATCATTGGCTGAGCTTTCAGAGTAGCAACTTCCTTTTAATATGCGACATGCCTTATGGAGACAGTAGGACTTCAGCAGTGACATTAAGTTTATGGGATTAACAGAAAATATGCAATATGCATCATAACAAAATTAGACAGGTGTATAAATTTGGGCACCCCAACAGAGATATGACATCAATACTTAGTTGAGCCTCCTTTTGTAAATCTAACAGCTTCTAGACGCTGTCCTCCTATAGCCTTTGATGAGTGTCTGGATTCTGGATGGAGGTATTTCTGACCATTCTTCCATACCAAATCTCTCCAGTTCATTTCAATTTGATGGACAGCCTGCTTCAAATCATCCCATAGATTTTCGATGATATTCAAGTCAGGTGACTGTGACGGCCATTCCAGAACATTGTACTTCTCCCTCTGCATGAATGCCTTTGTAGGATTTCCAAATGTGATTTGGGTCATTGTCTTGTTGGAATATCCAACCCCTGCGTAACTTCAACTTTGTGACTGATGCTTGAACATTATCCTGAAGAATTTGTTGATATTTGGTTGAATTCATGAGACCCTCAACTTTAACAAAGGCCCCAGTCCCTGAAGTAGCCACACAGCCCCACAGCATGATGGAACCTCCACCAAATTTGACAGGAGGTAGCAGGTGTTTTTCTTGGAATGCGGTGTTCTTCTTCCACCATGCAAAGCACTTTTTGTTATGACCAAGTAACTCAATTTTTGTCTCATCAGTCCAAAGCACTTTGTTTGAAAATGAATCTGGCTTGTCTAAATGAGCATCTGCATACAACAAGCGACTCTGTTTGTGGCGTGAGTGCAGAAAGGGCTTCTTTCTCATCACCCTGCCATACTGATGTTCTTTGTGTAAATTGCGCTGAATTGTAAAATGATTTTCAGATACACCATCTGCAGCGAGATGTTCTTGCAGGTCTTTGGAGGTGATCTGTGGGTTGTCTGTCACCATTCTCACAATCCTCTTCATATGTCGCTCCTGTATTTTTATTGGCCTGCCAGACCTGCTGGGTTTAACAGCAACTGTGCCTGTGGCCTTCCATTTCCTGTTCACATTCCTTACAGCTGAAACTGACAGTTTAAACCTCTGAGATAGCTTTTTGTAGCCTTCCCCTAAACCAGGAGACTCAACAATCTTTGTTTTCAGATCTTTTGAGAGTTGCTTTGAGGATCCCATGCTGTCTGTCACTCTTCAGAGGAGAGTCAAAGGGAAGGAAGCACAACTTGCAATTGACCACCTTAAATACCTTTTACCACTCATGACTGGACACTCCTGTCTATGAAGTTCAAGGCTTAACGAGCTAATCCAACCAATTTGGTGTTTTAAGTAATCAGCACTGAGCAGTGACAGGCATTCAAATCAGAAAAATTACAAGGGGACCTAAATGTTTGCACAGCTAGTTTTTCACATTTGATTTAATTTCATACAACTAAATACTGCTTCACTAAAAACCTTTGTTTGGAAAACACCGCAGTACTCGGATGTTCCTAGGAAATGAAAGACATACCACTGGTATCTTTTTTGTTGAAAGGAGAGTCAATTATAATGCAGGCTGAGAGGGGTTCCCAAACTTTTTCATATGACTGTATAAAGTCGCTGCTTATCCAAATCCATCATGAACAGAAGAGCCATATTGTAATCGTATTTCACTAGTGAAAACTTTCCCCCATGACAAAGTAAAAGATTTTATTGAGATAGTTGAAGAAGGCCGTCGAGTAAGAAAATGACAGAAGGAGTTGTCCTAGTTAAACACTAATTCTAATCTTGGCAACACCAAGTGATTAGTCAACATTGGCAGGCATTTTTCATGAGGGTGAGCCGCGACGTCAACTTGTTCAGATGAAGGCTGATGGGATGACCCCTTAAACCATTGAAAGAGACGTTGATCATCCCAAGAATGTCATTTCTCCAATATTGAAGTTTTACAAAGAAATAAAGCTAATTAAGTCCTGAAAAATGAATGGTTGTTCACGTATAGATGAGTGCACGGGGAAAGAATAATATGGAGACTCTCAGTAGGGGATCGGTTCAACACCACAGCTGGAATTGCTTGCCATTTCAGTGCTGAACTGGGCGAGAATTCATTTCGATATTCACTGTCCTATCATTGGAGAGAATTGGGAATGAAGGCCCACTCTGCAGTGACCGAGCTTCTCATCAGCGACAAGAATACAAAAGCTGGATTAGCCTTGGCTGAGGAGCTTGTCGTGTGGAATGAGGAGAAATGGTCCAAAGTTCATTTCAGCAATGAATGCACATTTAATTTAGTTGGTTCAGATGGGAAGCATTATGTGAGCCAACAAATTGGGTGTTGGGGGCTATCCCAGCCAGTACAGGGCACAAGGCAGGAAGAGACCCTGGGCAGGATGTCAGGCCATCACAAGGCAAACACACCCAGTCCCCCACACACCCCCAGACACAAACGGGTAAATCTGGCATTACCAATCCATCTACCTTGCCCATTTTTGAATGGTGGGAGGAACCCGGAGCACCCACATGAAACCCATGCAGACATAAGAAGAACATATAAACTCCACATAGCAAGGGCCAGGACATGAACCCTGGTCTCCTTATTGCAAGGCAACAGCGCTACCACTGCACCACCGGGCCGCCCCTATACTTATTCAGCGGCTGCATTTTGAACCTCTTGGGGTCTCATTATATTTATGAATGAAGACCACTGAAAAATTGAAGACCAGTAACCCAGCCAATGGTGAGGGGAGTGAGTGCATAAGAAAGGGCTTTAGAACCCGACCTGCTGATGATTTTGCACAATGGGTAGAATTAAAGCTTGACTTTCCGTTTTTAAGATTCTGGACACGCTGGAGAGCTCGTCACACTCTGGGCTGGCCTGGGAGAACCTGGGAATTCCCCTGGAGGGCTTGCCTGGTCAGCCCAGCTCAGCATGTTGCTATCGCTACCCTCATCAGGGTAAGTAAGCAGACTGAAAATAACAATGATGATGATGATGAAGGAGGCTTACATTTATCTCAGCACTTGTGTTGCCTGGGCAAGCAGCGAGCTCTTCATTGCCTGATTTGCATCCGGGAGTCATCATCATGTTGAGCCGAGTGTAATCAATTCATGAGTGGAACAGGAGGATGAGGTGGCATCCAAGCGCAGAACACAAGATGTCAGAGGTAATGCACCATTGAAAAATACTTGTGGCCAGAGAGATATGAACAACATTGAGTGCCATTATGAACAATGCTGCACATCCTCTCTGTGACACATCAACACTGAGGACTTTCAGCCATTAAATTATACAGAAGTGTGTCAAGAAATCAATTTTGTTTAATAAGAGAATGAGAACTCTAATAAGCAATGGAAGAAAATAATGGGATTTGTTGGCAGACAAGAGAATGAAGTGACAATGGTGTCCTTCCAGGGGCCTCGTTTACAACAAAAAGTTTTGTATGAAACTTCCCACAGGTGGACTTCAGTCAGTTTCTAGTGTCAGGGAGGCCAGGGGCAACGACCCGGCCGGGACGCCTTGAGGGACCGGAGGAGGGTCTACGTGCACCCTGGATCATGTGGGGGTCGCCATCCTGGTTGCTTTGGGGGCCACAGGCACAGAGCTTTGAAGCTTCACCCTGTAGGTGCCCGTGGTCACCGCCAGGAGGTGTTCCCGTGCCTTGGGAGCCCTTGACCTCAGCACTTCCGCCACACCAGGAAGTACTGGGGGGAAGAAGAGCAGGGACACCCGGAGTGCTTCCGGGGATGCAGCCAGCACTTCCGCCACACAGGGGCATGTCGGCGGGTGATTGCCGGAACCCACCTGGAGCACATCTGGGTGATTATAAAAGGGGCTGCCTCCCTTCATTCAGGGCGAGAGTTGGGAGCGGAGTGGACTGAGCCTACTGGAGGAGGCAAGGAGGCGGCCTGAAGAAGGAAGTAAGGCATTGTGGCCAGGACTTTGGGGACTTTGGGGGTTTGTGGTGCACTTTTGTATATATATGATTGTAAATAAACGTGTTGTGGGTGACATGAACGTGTCTGCCTGTCTGTGTCTGGGTCAGTCTCCCTACTAGAAACATCTCAAGGAGAATTAAAACAAACAGGATGCACCTAATCACAATGTGGAGTGCACACAGCAAAGGGACTGAACACTTCTATGAATGAAAGATTTCAGTTCTTCATTTTATTTGTAAACCTTTCTGAAAACATGTTTTAAAATCTACAACACGTTTAAATCTACAACACAAGTGTGCAGAGAATGAAGGGGTCTGAAGACGTTCCTAATCCCATTGTATTAGACCTGCACGGCCTGAGATAAGCAGAAAGAACAAATAAAAACCTCTGCCCTCCCGCACAGTCACTTTCCTTTCATTAGCACTGACACCGCTAGATTGAGCAACAGTTGTTACCTTCAGATCGATAGCTGCTCATTCGCATGTGTAATTAATACTGCGTTTAACTGAGTCGCCTGCTTACTTTTTTTAATACCACCAGTAAATGGGAACTTGCAATTGCTGCCCATTTATAATAAAACTAGCTGAAATACTCAGTGTTGCCCAGGAGGAAAATAAAGTTTTTTTTTGGTTTTAATTGTTTGAGAAAAACATAATAAAAAAACACAACTTTAAAAATAAAAATAAATAACAAACAATGAAGACTCACTAACGTGTTTGTCTTGCGGTCTTGTATGTATGTTATCATTCATTTGACACTCGGAACCGGCCAACGCTATTTAATTTCAAAAGCAACAGGGCCTCAGTGGTGCTTAAAGAGTAACCTACATTCCAAATTTCAAGTGCCAAGTCCTCATGGTTCGGGAGATTTCGTGATGAGTGAGTCAGTGGTATTTGGCTTTTATATATATATATATATATATATATATATATAGGGTGGTCCAGATCTAATTATGCAATTTTCATTATGCTATAACTTATTAAGTTTATTACATAGAGAATTCATAAAAAAATCACAAAAAATCAGTGAACTAATTCAATGTATGTCCATTTTCGTTTATTACAAGATATTTCAAGCAATTCTTTTGACTTGTATTGTTTTCCTGCATTGCATTAAAACTTCCATAATTAGATCTGGAGCACCCTATATCACTCATCATATATATATATATATATATATATATATATATATATATATATATATATATATATATATATATATATATATATATATATATAGTGTCAACTGGATGATGACATGCATACAAGACCGCAAGATCACCCCCCACCCTATCCAGAAGGGGGTGGGTTAGGGCTGATTTCACCCTTCAGTATTTTTAGTCGACCAATGAGAAACATGCGTACCAAGTTTCATGAAAATCACTCCAGCCGTTTGGACGTGATGCTAGAACATACATACATACATTGACTTTTATATACTGTAGATGTACTGTACAACACAGTCAAGTTTGCAGTAAGTGAAGCAGTCTGAATACTTTCTGAATTTGCTTTATAGATCATAAACGTATGGTATCATTATATTATTGTTTTAAAAAAGTTTTTTGTTTTCAAAAGATCACATGAGTATATCTGACTATCCTTTTATTTTTAGTAGTAACGCCATTAGTGTTCATTCATTTCAATGACAACACAAACAGTTTGCACAAACCCACAGCGCACACTACAGAGTTATACTGGAACAATGAACCTGACTATGTCAAATATAACGTCAAGCTAATGCACAAGTAGTAGACGGTATATTACAAATATAACTTACAACATATCCCCAACACTGCCACTGTACCCCTTACATAGTTTAATTACACTGCGTGCTACTGAGCCAATGCTCAGAATCGGAATACGGACGAACTTGTAGTGCATGATGACACTTAATGAATTGGACAATAAACCAGTTGCTCCTGTTCCAAATAGCCACAGGGTGGTCAGACTTTACGGTTGCTTGTCTGAGGTTTGTGTTTTTGTGGTTTTATTTATACAGGACTGGATGTCTTTTTAGAAGAGCCCTTTCATCTCACCAAACAACATTCCTGGCTTGATCCCCAGCCATCAAGTTCTTCATGTCTGAGGCCTACAGACAGCTGCACAATCCAATGTTGCTCTAGTCTTAATGGTCGATCAGAAGACCACCCCTCACTGTACACGTCTCCCACTCCATTCTCAAGAAGGTGGAGCCCTCGTGCCGTCTATGGCCCAAATGCAGCATGGACCATCTGAGGCCATGACTAAAGTAGAGATATCCAGTGTGGTCAAGCAGCTAGGAAGGTTTTGGACAACTTTAGCTCCAATTCCTTTTCCTGCTTTTGTTCTCTCTGGTCCCGATGCTTCATTCTTCACTTTCTATGGAAGAGGGAGTTGGGGGTAGGGAGGGATGGGTTTGTCGGTTTCTGCTCTTCAGATCTCTTCGCTGTCTGTGGCCTTGCTCCACCGGTGGCAACAGTTTGCCGTGATGCCCAAGAGAAAGTTAGTCGCAACCGAGGCAATGGAAACCACAAAGCCGACAAAAGCAATGAAGAGGTAGTCATCGATCGACAGGGCGAAGCGACAGGCCCGGAAACTTTCCTCGGTCAAGGAGAAGAGGGGGATGCCCTCAAGTTCAGGGGGTGAATGGCACTCAGCTGTCAACGTGGGACCTGGAAAAGTAAAAACGTCCATGTTTAATAAAACAAGTTTAACAGACACATTATCTGTTGAAGGCCAACTTCACAAACATAAAAAATGAATTAACACTCGTCAAAGTCTACAAACACTGCACCATGGAAAAGCCTTAGGGCGACTGTGTCCAGCAGGGGGGCACAGGCTCCCTGGGAACGTGTCCTTTTAAGATTGTAGGCCTACTTGGGACAACATGTGCCTCCCAGATATTACAGTAAGGCAAGGAAATTATGGGACAAAAATAAGATAAATGCAAGGCAAGATTCAGAGGACAGGAAGATATGGAACAAGATGATCCGCTGTGGCAACACCTAATGGGAGCAGCCGAAAGTAGAAGAAGATTACGGGTAATAACATGACAAGTGAGGGAGCCTGTAGGGCCGGACAGTGGTCTTACAACAGTGCAGTGGGGTCTGCGACGATCACATGGCCATTTACAGAGCAGCGGGAGGCATAGTCCTGGGCATAGATGGGCAGCAGATGTCATTTGTACATCACAGTTGTTCTTTTATATATATATATACTAGGGGGCTTTACCACCTGCTCGCTTCGTCCGTGAACCCCCATGCCGGTGCTACGCCCTAGCCTCTTTGCAGTTCTGACGCTCACGTATGGGGATGCGGATGTACAATTTAAACTGATTTTTATTTTCATGGGAATTGTTACATATGCGTAATAGAACTAATCATTTTACATTACAGCGAGTAATTAACCGTATTAAAAAATAGTAAAACGTAATAATATGAAAGTCAATTATGCTTCATGTGGCATTAGAGTTATTTGTTACGCAATACGATTTTGTTCTGTTTGGCTTTGAAATTAACACACAAATATTTTTTAAACTTACACTTTTACTGTAAAACTTCAGTAAAAAGAATTTTTTGAAGTAAATTTTCATCAATATCGCATTGAATTTTGATTCTGTGTTTGGACTTTAATTGTGACAATGCAACGTATAACTGCCCGTGATTGAATTTCGTTCCTTTCTCTCTAATAAATGAAACGAATTCTTCGAATGTTTGGCTCTGAGATTTGTTAATTGTCTTTGCAAAAGCTGTTCTAACGGGAAACTGTTACCATTTTAATACGGATGGCATATCAAGATCTCCTTTGTTGTCTAGTGGTATCCCCTGAAGATGTACTACATTACCTTTCTTGGATACATCCTTAACAGTTGTAGATATTCTACGGGATATTGTATAAGTTGATGTTTTCATCTTCCGCACCATCACCACCAACTGTTTCAGCAGAGTCTATCGATACGCATTTAATCAGTTTGCCGTGTAACCGATCGACATTTTTGATGTTAATTCATTGCACTTCATCGTTTCTCAGTGCTAGGATTGCCCGTGTACTCATTTTTTTTTCCGTTGATCACCTTTCGTGATGAAATTCTTCAATAAGATTTGGACATAATATGTCTTCTTTAATTGGGAACTTAAAGTGAGGAAAAAAGCATTCACATGAATGGGAGGTGAGAGGACCGTGTGTGTGGTTGAATATGGTTGAGAGGATGGCGGGACGTGAAAAAAATCTCTTGAAAAAAGTCTCGTCTCCTACCAGGATTTCTTGATATATATAGCGATTATATATATACTGTATATATATATATATATGTATATATATATATATATATATATATATATATATATATATATATATATATATATATATATATATATATATATACAGTATATATATAATTTATCTACATATCTATCTATTTAAGTGTTCATCTATTTACAGTAAAAATTTTTCTGTAAAAAGAAATATTTCCCTGTCGGGACAAAAAAATTTTCTACCCATCTATTATGTAGTGCCTTTACTTGTCTATTATAAAGTGCATTCCCCTATCTATCTATCTATCTATCTATCTATCTATCTATCTATCTATCTATCTATCTATCTATCTATCTATCTATCTATATATATTATATAGTGCCTTTCTATCTAACTTATCTATTATATATTGCCTTTCTATCTATCTATCTATTTATTTATTATATAGTGCCTTTCATATCTATCTATCCATCTATCTATTTATTTATCTATTATATAGTGCCTTTCATATGGCTATCAAATACCTTTCATTATTTTAAACTTTGGGCCTTTGTATGTTAAAGGAATTGGACCTTCTGCTTGTAGTCTATGAAAGTGTTTACTTGTGTAATAAACATACATTAAAAAACTGGCTTACAGATCACAATAATATATTTAATATATGTTATTGTATATTTATCACCATACTAAGACTTTTAATGTAATTATCTTGGAAGAATATGCTTATGGGTTGCACGGCGGTGCAATGGTAGCACTGCTGGCTGGCAGTAAGCAGATTAGGGTTCATGTTCTACAGTATCTGTTCCCTGTGTGACATTTGCATGTTCTCCTTGTGTCCTTGCCAGTTTTCTCTGGGTACTCCCGTTTCTACCCACAACCCAAAAATGTAAATATTAGTTGAACTGTATTGATAAAGTGCATGGTATGTGTGATTGTGTGAGTGTGTGTGTGTTCATTCAGTGATGGACTGATGTCCTGTCAACTTTCCTGCCTTACACCTTACAGTTGCCAAAATGGATAAATGGAACAACCTCAGCTTGTGAAAACACTAATAAAAAATAAACATTGATACTATAAAAGTAACAATAATAGTTTAGCCTATCTTAGAAATGTAAGTTATATGTCGAGAGCAAAAATAAAGTTAACGATAAAGTTTTGCGTACTCACGAGATCTTATTGCGCGCGCACGCGATAACGTTTCTAGGATACTCGTATGCCTTTAGGGGATCGCGTGCGTGCGCAAAATATATCTCGTGTTTTGTTGTTTTTTTTTTTTTTTGTGCACGTCTCCCTTCAGGGGCAAAGTAGTTTCCAGCTTATTATACAGTAATTTTGAAAACCATACTCAATTTTATTGGTCATTACATTTTAGATTAGATTAGCATTTTGTGACATTACAGAGCAAAGAAAAGAGGCTGCTTACTAATAAAAAGGCACGTTACATTCAATGTCTAATATGTTATTAGAAATATTTCAAAGATCCGACTTAGCAGGAGCTTCTTTGATTTCTCTATTCTGTAAGTGAACTCCGAGAATTTCATGTGTTAAATTTCTGCTTTTTAGACCTTGAGTATCGCCAGCCCTTTTCTGACTTGCATCGTGATTTTGCTATTCAGGAATATTACTCACAAATCAAAATAGATAAATATGCAGTGTCATGATTTGGTATGATTTTGGGTCCTCAAAGGCCGTCTGTGTTTATTTCTGTCGTTAGGTCTGCTTCCAGCGTTGCTAGGGGCGTGTCCTCTAAGGTGAACACGACGGGATAAAAGAACGGCAAAGAATGCAAATCAAAATATGTATATATCTGTATATATATCTGATCTGCCGCAACCAAATCTCATGCTGCAAATATTTAGAGTGTATCTTTTCTCGCGTGTACTTTCGGTTTCGACCCTCTTACTCTCTCAACCACGATGATTGTCTGGGATTCGCTTTCATGTCGCGTGTTCAGAATTCTTATTTGCCAGTTCTCTGACCGAACAGCACTGTCAAAGGAGAGAATGAAACAAAACTGGGTGCCATTATGAACAAAGCTGCACATCCTCTCTCTGACACAGCAACACTGAGGACTTTAAGCTAACGAATCGCTCAGCAGAAGTGCGTCGAGAAACGCGACTGGGGGCTTCTTCATACACACAACAATATGTCTATATAGTGCGTAGCTGGGACTGGGGTTGCCAAGCCAGAAGTTTCTTTTCTCCCTTTTAAATCATTCTGGTGTGTGTTATATATAATAATAATAATAATAATAATAATTAATATTATTATTATTATTATTATTATTATTATTATTATTATTCGGTTTCTGTATAAGGCCAAATTTCTTCCTCAAGACAAATAAAATTCTATCTATCTTTATTGTTTATGTTTTTCATTTTCTCTCACATGTTCCTAGTATATGATTATTTAATATATTTATTGTTCTTTTGCTATTTCAAGGATGTGTTGCATAATGGCATTTTTGTATTATCAAGGCTGTATCACAATATGTACTGTATGTGAATTAACTGTGTCATCTGAAGCTTAGTAACATTTTACAACAAGTAGGAGTGCAGCAACAATGTGCACAGCCTCAGGTGGCGTTGTTTAACATGTCGGTCGTAATAAGGAGTCTGTTTCTTAAGTGTCTGCTGTGA
Organism: Polypterus senegalus; assembly: GCF_016835505.1. Classification (NCBI taxonomy): domain Eukaryota; kingdom Metazoa; phylum Chordata; class Cladistia; order Polypteriformes; family Polypteridae; genus Polypterus; species Polypterus senegalus. The sequence continues at coordinate 174,674,690 of NC_053163.1, forward strand.
GTGGGATACTTGATGGCTGATGGTCTATGTTTACTCTACCAACTGTTATATATTGCCTTTCATTATCTATCTATCTGTCTGTCTGTTATATAGTGTCTTTGATTAACTATCTATCTATTATATAGTGCCTTTCATTATCTATCTATCTATTATATAGTGCCTTTCTTATCTATCTATCTATCTATCTATCTATCTATCTATCTATCTATCTATCTATCTATCTATCTATCTATCTATCTATCTATCTATCTTTATTATATAGTGCCTTTCATTATTTATCCATCTACCTACCTACCTACCTACCTATCTATCTGTTATATATAATGCCTTTCATATCTATCTTTCTATCTTTATTATATAGTGCCTTTCTTTATCATTCTATCTATCAACCAACAATTCAGCAATCCAAAACACAACTCACAAGAACCTGCCCTCCCAATTTTAAGTGACAGTTTTCATTTCAGGACTTTTATCATGTTGCATGTGGCTTCATGGAAATTAACACATGAAGAAATAAATACATACAGAAATAGGCAGCAAAAATATATATTTCATGAGAGATTGAATCATATGTCCTTAATTTATTGTTGTTAGTGTGCTTTTATTTATTTATTTAGCCAGAGTGGCATCTTCTCTTGACAGAATACAAGACTGAAGTGATTCGCTTTGATAAACTGCTGTTTCCATACCTCCCGCGTACGGCTGTGGTAACTTTTCTTAGAAACTTCTAGAAGGTTTTGCCATAACTCATCTTTTGACTTTGTCCCAAGGCTTTTGCACAGTACTGCACATTCCTTTAGTCTCAACCTTGCTGTAGTTTTAAGAATATGCTCGTGTTATTTCATGGACATTTGCTAATCATCACCTTAAACACGGACTGCTGTATCCCAGGATAAACAGCTCCAAACCAAGTGCCTTTATTAATGTACAATATGAATTGATTTTGACGATTGTATGAGTGATAGATATAAACATCCAATCACTGATTTACTGAAGCTGTCTAATCTAATTTAAGGTCACAGGGACCCAGTGCCAGTGCCAGTGGGTAGCACTCAGCCTTTTATGGGACCCTAGTCTACGACAGGGCATGCACACCCATATTCATTTCTACTGAGTCATCCATCCATCCATCCATCCATTATCTAACCCATTATATCCTAACTACAGGGTCACGGTGGTCTGCTGGAGCCAATCCCAGCCAACACAGGGTGCAAGGCAGGAAACAAACCCCGGGCAGGACGCCTGCCCACCGCAGCCTGCTGAGTCATTAAACGCATAAAATAAATACAGTAGGAAAACCGTGAGGGAAGGGAAAAGTTCTTCCAAACATCCTACTTGTCTGAGATTTTGTGTAACAAAGACTGAAAGACAGGTGTGAATAAGGGCCAGGACGCACAGCGGGGTGCTAACACTCAGCCCTGTGGCACTGATGAACTCCGGTCCTGTCTTAATTTTGATTTGTGGCTGACCATACACTTTTCATAACTTTAGCTTTTAAAGACTGTTCACCATTATATTTTTCCCATCAAACCCCAGCCTAATACATTGGTTAAGTAAAATCATATGTAGGGCTATTCAAAGAAAAAAAAAACAATTTCCTATTGTTCAAAGTATTAGTTTTGCCACTTGTACAGAATATGGTGAAACTTTAACTTTGATGTCTGCCCAACGTGTAACTCATCGGAGGCAGTGACTCGCTGGTGCAGGCCTGCCCTGTGCGGCTTTGAAACCCGTTTTATTCTCCGGTCCCCATACTCTGTGTCCGTGTGTCGTTTGGCGGAAGTGAAGTTGTGTCTTTGATTTTTATTTTTCATGTTCACTCACCTGCACTGCAGCGGTGGATCTTGTTGCGCACCCAGTTCAAGAGTGGCTCTACTGCACAGCCACACACCCAGGGGTTTCCTTCCAGTTGTAGGCTTGACAGCCCTACCAGACCATCCAGTACTTGCACACTTAACACCCTGAGGCCACAGTGACCAACATCAAGCTCCTGAAGTAGTGCTAGTCCGGCAAACTGGTCCACAACCAGTTCCGTTAACCAGGCATTGTGAGCCAGCCGGAGGAAGGTCAGCCTCTGTGCTGGATGAAGAAGACTAGCTGGCAGGGAGGTGAGGTTGTTTCTACTTAGATCCAAGAATTGCAGCTTTGACTGGCTGGAGAACATTCCATGCGGGAGTGTCATAATCGAGTTGTTACTAAGGTCCAACCAAACAAGTTCTGGCTGGCAAGACAGGTACCCACTGGGCATCATTTCAATGCTGTTGTGAGCAAGGCTGAGGTTACGGATGCCCCTTGGCAGCAGCGGAGGTGGTGAGAAGAGCTGCTGATTGCTGCAGTCAACGGACGTGAGGTTCACGGTGCAAGTGCACAAGGGGGGACACTTGCCGCTATTTGAACCCAGAGCAGCAGAAAAGGAGGACGGTGCAACAACCAGACAGAGGAAGAGGAGGAGAATCGCAGACAGGAAGAAACTGGGGAGATTAAAGGGAGCACGTGGAGGAAGAGGGGGGGAGAGAGAGAAGAACAAAGGTGAAGAAGGAGAGACAGAATGGCTTAATGATATAAAGGGATAACAACAGGATGGATAACTACAAAACTTCTCTAAGTGTTTAAAGGACAGCATGGCACCAATTTTGCGTCAAAGGACATGAACCGAAAAAGAGACTGGGTCAGTTCCAGTAAGTAAAATTACAAGCAGAGCCCACTGCTCACTGGTCTGCATGGTAAGGAGGTCATTGTGAGGAATACGACGAGGCTAATTTCAATAAAGCATTGATTTTTTTGGAAGATAATGATTGATGAGGAATAAGCTCATTTCAGTATTAACTGCGTGAGCCTTTGAAAATAACCCCCTTGCTAAAAAGCCCCCAGAAAGGCAGACGATATCCTGAGTGCAGCAGTCATGTCAGATTACAATGGATATAATTTAATGAGAAGCATTTATTTATTTATTTATTTATTTATTTTTTATTCGGTGGACGGCACTGCCTTTCTTAATTCCAGAAATTCGAGTCAGAAACTGCTTTCGATTAAAAAAAGAAAACACTTGAAAGTTCCAGCATCTACTAGACCTAAAGGTGCCACTCACATTTCGCACACAACATGGAAAAAATAAAAGGCTGGTTAAACCAGTGAAGGGGAAGGATGATCTGTTATGGAAGGGATACGTGATTTGTGAATTAATGCACCACTCTCTTGATTGACAGTTCCTTTCCAAAATCATTCAGAGTGAAAAGGGCAGGTAAGGTACACCTGGTCAGCCTTCGCTTTCTTCCCAAAGCTGTCGCCGCCGCTGCTGCCGCCACCGTCGTCGCTCCCTCAGCCGCTTAACGAGCCCGTCATCGCCGAAGTGGACGTCTACCAAATGGCTCTGAAAGAAGAGCATAGTTTATTAGCGGGGTGCACACACATCGTCGGTCTAACAACTTCCTCGCCCCCTTCCCCTGTCCATTGTGCTAGTTGGCTCAGCCTGGCCATTACGAGTGACAGCATGCACTACGGTCACACAAAGAGGAGAGCGCAGGACAGCGGCGTACGGTCCGGGAGGGCACTCAGCCGCTAGAAAGCAAACACCAGACGGGTCCAAAGTGCCCGTTTTAAAAGCATCCGCACAGCCGCTGCCATTTTCTCCCGGCGAGTCGGTTTCTGTCTCGAACTCGCCAGTACACTCACCGGTGTCACGGTGGCCAGGGAGGCGTGTCTGCGAAAGGCGGCGCGGCACGGTGCAGACCCGAACCGGACCGAACCGACTGGCAGCACCGCTGCGGCTGCCCTCTCACCGGCGCGTGCAACCTCTTTTATTTGGGTTTCTTCGATTGACTTGTCAAAGCCATTATGCGAGCAGATCTCCCAAGTACGAACAGCCGAACCATGCTAGTATACGTGCGTGTATGTAGGAGTGTGTGCTAGAGAGAGAGAGAGAGAGTCACACACACATTGTCTCCCTCGCGACTCCACTCAATCAAAGGCCGAGCTCATCAAACGCCTGACGTCACGGAACCGCTTTGGCGGCACGCGGTGGGAGACGTTGGACGCATGCGTAGAACATGTGGCCGGCTGCTCAGGAGTCATCGGGGCGGGAGGGGCATTGCGACGTCGTGGTTTCCCAGACGCGGCGAAATCCCTCTTGTGACGGCGTTTCCTCCTCACGTTCCCCGTTCGCATGTCACCTCAGTGACCGTCTGTGACGTCTGCCCGAGATCCAGATGGAAGAAAAGCCCACAGCATGTCAACTGAGAAACGAAATAATGTAGTAACCGTTTGTCGAACACGCCATGTTAATATGGCACACGCGTTGTGTTGGAGACCACCCTATTTGCATAATTAGTAATATATTTTATTTATTGAACACCATTCCAAAATGGAGGACAAGTTTTGGACAAAATGAAATAAATAATTAATAAAATAAAAAAATGCATTGTGAAAAGTGACTTTTTTTTTGTATTTTTTTTTCTTTGAAGGATAATTGAAAGTGAGTATTTTTATTATTTTTTGTGATTTATTGCAGCTATTTGTTTATGCATCATTTTATTGTCTTATCACCTGTATATACTTACCTGAACCACTATGCACTAGTGCAGGGGTCCCTGACTCCGGTCCTGGAGGGCTGCAGTGGCTGCAGGTTTTCATTCTAACCCTTTTCTTAACTGGTGACCATTTTTTTTCCTGCTATTTAACTCATTTTCCTTTCACTTTAATAAACCTGTTTTTGAAGATTTGTTCCTCTGAATTGTTTCATTTCTTTCCTTAAATGGCACCCAAACAGAAATGAAATGTGAAGTGAGTGAGCCAACAGAAGACCAACTAAGCCAGGGTCTCAACCCAGTTGCTTCATTAGGTGCTGAGTCTTGTCGTTAATAAAACTCGTTCTTTACTTAAATGGCTTGTTGCTGCTCTCAATGTTCAATAGCAGACATTTCTGAAATTGTTGATTTTCTCTTTTCTATGAGCGCCGTTAAAATGTTTTGTGGACCTGAGTAGATCAGCAATCCTGAGACCTTCACCTTTCTTTATTTTCAGATTTTGTATGATGGACACCAGTTGGCTGCTCCTGTTTTGGCTCATTTTGTATCTCATTATTGTTTTGCTGCTAATGAAGGAAAAAGAAACAATTAAGGGGTCTGAGTCTTCAAGAACAAGTCAATTAAAATGAATTCAAAAGAAGTTCATTAACAACAAAAACAGGTCACTAATTAAGAAAAGGGTTAGAATGAAAACCTGCAGCCATGGTGGTCCTCCAGGACTGGAGCTGTGAACCCTTGCATTAGTGTATGTGACAATACAGATCTAATCAAATCTACCCATCTCCATCCATTATCCAACCCTCAATATCCTAACTACAGGGTCATGGGGGTCTGCTGGAGCCAATCCCAGCCAACACAGGGCACAAGGCAGGAAACAAACCCCGGGCAGGATGCCAGCCCACCACAGGGCACACACACACACACACTAAGCACACACTAGGGACAATTTAGGATCACCAATGCACCTAACCTGCATGTCTTTGGACTGTGGGAGGAAACCCACGCAGACACGGGGAGAACATGCAAACTCCACGTAAGGAGGACCCGGGAACCCAGATCTCCTAACTGCGAGGCAGCAGCACTACCCACTGTGCCACCCCTAATTGAATGATATGTGAGTGCAAATGATTCAATCTATTACAAACTGTTTTTTGTTGCATACTTCTTATGTATTTAGTCAGTCAGTCTCCAACCCGCTATATCCTAACACAGGGTCACGAGGGTCTGCTGGAGCCAATCCCAGTGCGCAAGGCAGGAACAAATCCCCAGGCAGGGCGCCAGCCCACCACAGGGCACTCACACACACACCAAGCACACACTATAGGGACAATTTAGGATCGCCAATGCACCTAACCGGCATGTCTTTGGATTGTGGGAGGAAACCCACGCAGACACGAGGAGAACATGCAAACTCCACACAGGGAGAATACGGGAAGCAAACCCGGGTCTCCTAACTGTGAGGCAGCAGCGCTACCACTGCACTACCATGCCGCACTTCTTATGTATTTATTTCTTTATTAATTTATTTCACTGAAACACACATAACATGAAATAAACTCTGAAGTGAAAACTGTCTCTTTTACTCGTCAAAGTTGAGAGGGTCTAGCATGTACTGGTTTTTGATTGGTGAACTGCCTGCAGCGTAGACGTCTGTGATTTGCTTGACTTAGGAAATCTGCAGCTCATTCGCACAACCAGGACACCCTGCAAGAATGATATCTCTCAGCTGGCTTGTTAAAGCCTGCAATCTGTAGCTGGGGACAGGAAAGTCTTGGCTGACCTCCTTGGCCTGCTGCCACCACAATGCTTGCCAGGAAAAGCAGTTTCAGAGGACGAGATGAGACAAGATGAGAGATGAGGCTGCCCTCAGTCCTGAAATACGTCAGCCTCCTCCACCGCCACTATCCTGTCTATTGTGTGTGGCAGAGCCTTTAGTTCTGTTGCACCCGGAATCTGGAATGAGCTCTGAAAGCTTCAAGTAACCTTAGATAGATAGATAGATAGATGGATATGAAAGGCACTATATAATAGATAGATAGATAGATAGATAGATAGAGGCACGGTGGCGCAGTGGTAGCGCTGCTGCCTCGCAGTTAGGAGACCCGGGTTCGCGTCCGGGTCCTCCCTGCATGGAGTTTGCATGTTCTCCCCGTGTCTGCATGGGTCCAAAGACATGCAGGTTAGGTGGATTGGCGATTCTAAATTGGCCCTAGTGTGTGCTTGGTGTGTGGGTGTGTTTGTGTGTGTCCTGCGGTGTGTCCAGGATTGGGTCCTGCCTTGTGCTGTTGGCTGGGATTGGCTCCAGCAGATCCCTGTGACCCTGTATTCGGATTCAGTGGGTTAGAAAATGGATAGATAGATAGATAGATATGAAAGGCACTATATAATAGATAGATTGATAGATATAATTGGCAGGATAGATAGATATGAAAGGCACAATATAATAGATAGATAGATATGAAAGGCACTATATAATAGATAGATAGATATGAAAGGCACTATATAATAGATAGATAGATATAATTGGCAGGATAGATAGATATGAAAGGCACAATATAATAGATAGATAGATGGATATGAAAGGCACTATATAATAGATAGATAGATAGATATGAAAGGCACTATATGATAGATAGATAAATAGATACTTTATTAATCCCAAGGGGAAATTCATATAATCCAGCAGCATCATACTGATACAAAAAACAAAAAAAAAACATATTAAATTAAAGAGTAATAAAAATGCATGTAAAAACAGACAATAACTTCGAATAATGTTAGCAATGTAGCTGCAGGACACAGGATGAGACAGGGTCAGACGAAGGTGGGGTTGGATATTCAAGCTTTATCGAATAAGGAAAGGTTTGATCTTAGATGTGTTATTATTTATTGAAGGAATGATATTCTTGATAGAAATTATTCATCAATGGTAAAAGTAAATACTGTCCTCTAGCTGAGTACAGGGGTAAGCCCAGCATGTGCCCCCGGCCCCATCACCAGTGATTACCCACTCCAAAACTCTGACAGCACGTGAATGCAGCATAAAACCCATCAATTCAAGAAGGCATTTAGCTAAGACAGCCATTCTTGTCGTCATTCTCAGTTTTCTCCCACTTGGTTTTAATGATTGAAGTCTTTATCTGTGTGATGTTTTGCATTCACTTGTCTTCTAGTCGTTTGTGTTTCCTTTACTTGTTTTGTATTTATTGTTGAATGTTTCTCATATCTGCGGTGGGCTGCCCGGGGTTTGTTTCCTGCCTTGCTCCCTGTGTTGGCTGGGATTGGCTCCAGCAGACCCCCGTGACCCTGTAGTTAGGATATAGTGGGTTGGATAATGGATGGATGGATGGATGTTTCTCATATTAGCGTCTAGCTAGGATTAGGTCTCCGTTGTTCCAGGTTTACTCAGGTAGGCCAATTGGCAACAAAACGTGGTAGAGATGACTGAAGAGATATTTATGGCCAATAACATGACAAATAACAACAACAACACATTTATTTCTATTTCAATGTAGCTCAAAGTGCTTTACATGATGAAGAAAGAGAAAAAAAGACAAAATAAATAATTCAAATTAGGGAACACTAATTAACATAGAATAAAATTAAGGTCCAATGGCCAGGGAGGACAAAAAACAAAACAAAAAAAAAAAAACCTCCAGACAGCTGGAGAAAGAAATTTAAATCTGCAGGGGTCCGAGGCCACAAGACCACCCAGCCCCATCTAGGCATCCTACGTAACATGAATGACCTCAATCAGTCCTCATGGTATTCAGGGTTCTCATGGAAGAACTTGATGGTCATGTGGACTTCTGGCCTTTAATCCATCAATGTAGGCACATCACGGTGCTTTGATCGGGTGGTGGTGGCGCAGGTCGCCACCACAGAAAACCAGAAAAAGACCAGAAGAGAGAGTAGGACTTAGTAATTGTTTTATCATTGCTATAATTAAAATATAGTATTTTGCCGTGAAAATGTCGTATCGCATACCCTGACGTCATGTTGGAATGTTTTTCTTTCTTCCCCCAATGATGGTCAAATTGCAACATCACTGTGACACCTCAACCCAATGGTTTTCTTGAAAGTTCTGATTCGATTGCGTAGAATTTGATGGACAGAGAGGGGTGTTTCAACTTTCACACGATGCCACATTCCACTTTCTGTGTTTTTCACATTCTATATTTCAAAGTTTCCTGGTGATGTCCATGAAACGCAGACTTCAAACAGTCATTGAGTGCAATGGATATTTTACAAAATGAAAATGGCCGAGAGCTACTCATGTTTCATCCATCCATCCATCCATCCATTATCCAGCCCGTTATATTCTAACTACAGGGTCACAGAGGTCTGCTGGAGCCAATCCCTGCCAACACAGGGCACAAGGCAGGAAACAAACCCCGGACGGGGTGCCAGCCCACCACAGTACTTGTGTTTTCATCTCATCGCTTATTTCAACCCAAACAAACTGAATACGCTTGTTTTGCCTGAACATTTACAAAATGTTGGTATCCACCACTGACATTTTGCATTAAAACATCACAAAAAATATTAAGTTCACCTGCAAGTGCATTTTGTACGTCTGTATGCATTTTCTAGTGTATCTCACACTATTGAATTAAAACATCCATCCAGCCATCCATTTTCTAACCCGCTGAATCCGAATACAGGGTCACGGGGGTCTGCTGGAGCCAATCCCAGCCAACACAGGGCACAAGGCAGGAACCAATCCTGGGCAGGGTGCCAACCCACTGCAGGACACACACAAACACACCCACACACCAAGGCCAATTTAGAATCGCCAACCCACCTAACCTGCATGTCTTTGGATTGTGGGAAGAAACCGGAGTGCCCGGAGGAAACCCACGCAGACACGGGGAGAACATGCAAACTCCATGCAAGGAGGACCGGGGAAGCGAACCCAGGTCTCCTAACTGCGAGGCAGCAGTGCTACCACTGCACCACCATGCCGCCCAAATTAAAACATGAATGCTGTCAAAACAAATCAATGCCATTCCAAATCCACAGATATGATTTATTTATCTGTCATTTTATTCCATGTCGCTGTGTCACTTTATTCACAGGTCCAGCTAAATGTGTGATGTGTTTTTTAGTTAGTCAGATGACTGGCACTGCATGAGGCATATGGTGGAGTGTCGCCACTTCAGTTCACTCTTATGAAGTCATTTAAATGTTCGTCTCTCAGTCTAGTTGTGAACTTTGATTTCATGACATTCACGTCAGACTCACAGAGGTATGGAGACCCAAACAAAGCAGACGTTTTCAGATTCTTCTAGTTATCTGACTCTACTAAGCTCCAGAAATGCCGAGAATGCTGTTGAGACTTTAACTGCACATTATTTTGAAGGCTTACTAATATATAACATATAAAATCCAATGTCTGTCTGTCTGTCCGCTTTTCACAAGAGAACTACTTCATGGATTTTGATCGGGATTTTTTTTATAATTTGCTTGAACATACCGGTTGATATGGGCGGCACGGTGGCGTAGTGGGTAGCGCTGCTGCTTCGCTTCCCGGGTCCTCCCTGCGTGGAGTTTGCATGTTCTCCCCTTGTCTGTGTGGGTTTCCTCCCACAATCCAAAGACATGCAAGTTAGGTGGATTGGCGATTCTAAATTGGCCCTGGTGTGTTTGTGTGTGTCCTGCAGTGGGTTGGCACCCTGCCCAGGATTGGTTCCTGCCTTGTGCCCTGTGTTGGCTGGGATTGGCTCCAGCAGACCCCCATAACCCTGTATTCGGATCAGCGGGTTGGAAAATGGATGGATGGATGGATACCGGTTGATTTTGCGACTTCTCTCATTTCGTTGTGTATCGTAGTTCGCTTGCAGTACCGATTTATTAGCGCAAATCCGACAAACACACAACGGGGCAAAGTGGCCTGCCAGCTTCGGTCCGTGTTCCTTAACTCCGCTTAGCTAGCGAACGAGAGAACAATTGAATTCAGCTTTGTTTGATATTTAAAATAAAGTGCTACATAGGTCTTGAGGAGTTTGAGTCCGGGTATTCTCTTAAGTGTACGCCACACTGAAAAGACAAATTTCAAAATTCAGATTGTGGATCGTGATATGATTTTTTCAAAATGATTGCCCACCCTAATTTGACTAATCAAGTTTTCAGATTTATGTAGGATTTATTAACCGTTTGGTGAGGTACTTGGAAAGGGGTTGCGCAGCTCAAAAGTGACATGTTGGAGACCCCTGCTCTCAGCCCTGACACTATGAATTAGATTCATTGTATTTAATAAAGAGGAGTAGTTCAGGGTTAGGGTTAGATTTTATATCTTGACTTTTTATAATTTAGGCCAAAGCTAATCCCTTTGTTCATGAAATTTCCATTGATGTCCAGAGCTGTCTTTTAAACCTTTTTGTTAATGGTCACTGCCCAGTCATAATGCCTAGTACACCCTGAAAATCACTTGAGGACAAGCCAGACTAATGCATTATCCAGGTACATGTTATGTCTAATTCTATCTTCTCTGTAACGATTGGGTTTATTATTATTGAAAAGGTTAAAAAAAATCCTGCTGTAGGCTTTGATTTAGATTTCTGGTTACCTCTCTATTGTAATAAAAAAATATCCTGGGATGAGACGTGACTTTTTAGCTTGGGACGAGACGTGACTTTCTCAGAGAGACACTTTCAAGTCCCGCGAGACAAGACTTTGTGCCAAGAGATGTAACCACGCCCGGGCCAAAAATAAAAGATAAAGAGTAGACGACAAAGTAGAACATCGTAAAGAATTCAAAAACACTGGCGGGAAACACATGCAGAGCAGGTTAGAGATAATGAAAGTACAAAAATTTGAAAGTCACAAAAGAGGATAGTAAAGATCGCATTAGTGCAAACAAACGGAAATTATTAATCGGTGAAATATCAGAACAGCGAAAAAAATCAAATATTTTGTTCAGATTTAAACTTTAACTTGGAGACTTGTAGATCATCTAATTCAGCATTTCTCAACGTTTAAGTATTTGCGACCCGAGTTTTCATAACAGTTTTAATCGCGCGCCCCTAACGTTTTTTTGAAATGTAGATGTATATTTTATTATACCTACTTAACTTTTATCGACATTTATCCAACTCTATATTTATTGTTCTAGTATCAGAATGTAGTTTAAGTTAATTTGTTTTGGTTTCAACAGATATTTTTTTTCATATTTTTGATTCTTGTTTTCTTTCTGTCACATCTTCTTTGTTACTTCCCACCCCACAGGTTCAGACCCACTGACCTAACCTAACTAACAAATGGCTCCTGCATATAGAATAGATTTGAAGCATAGACATCCAACAGAGAAAGGGATTCATTGTTCCTAATTTTATTACCAGCAATAACCAGAATGCACAGCGGCTCCTGAAGCCGGTATTTACTCAGGGCTGAGGTTGATTTAGATATGCTGTGAAACTGAAGCCTACAAACTTGAAGCAATCCACAAGATAACCACAGGCGCCTGGAATAAATGACCAAGTAGTGTGGTAGGCAGTAAGAGTTTAGAGACTTTCAAAACGTGACTTGTTGTTTTCCTAGAACAATGAAGTGGACAGGACTGGCGAGCTTTGTGGGGCTGATTGGCCTGTACTCGTCTGGATTGCTCCTTCTTCTTCTTCATCCTAGCGCGTTTATCTCGCATGGCAGGGTCCGCTTTTTGGCACGATCGAGAGCATCTTCTGGAGCGGCATGGACGATCTTCATGTCTTCCTTTATTCTGTCCATCCACCTCTTCTTCGGCCTGCCACTTGGGCACTGACCACCAGGATCAAGCCTCATAGCCGTTTTTGTTGTCGTCTGCGCGCACGACGTGTCCATACCACCTTAGCCGTGCCTCGCGCATTTTCTCCGTGATTGGTGCGATGCCGAGGCGCTTTCTGACGTCTTCATTCATGCCTTGGCACCACCTCAGCATTCGCATTTCCATCGTGTGTAGGGCCTGCTCGTGCTTGGCGGTGGCTGGCCAACACTCCGATCCATGCAGGGCGACTGGGCGGACTACAGTCTTGTGAATCTTGGCCTTAAGGTAGTCAGGCATTCGGCGGTCACACAGCACGCCCGTTACTTGGCGCCACTTCGCCCACGCGGCGTTGATCCGAGCTCGCACATCGGGAAGGATGTCCCCGTCGCTACTGATCGTCGATCCCAAATACTTGAACTCGTCTGGATTGCTCCAACGTTCTAATAACTTCTGTAGCAGCAAACCTAAAAGCTGATTGCGGTGCTTCTTCTTTGAGATCTCTTTGTTTTTGTTGATGTATGTGAATTATGTCAATGTGTGCTTAAGATGCCAGGATCTTCTTTTTTTATTCATTTCTGACCCAGAGAGGGACAAAAGAAATGGCAGAAAGGCAGGCGGAAAAAAAAAAAAACCAATCACATCAAGGCAACAAAGTGCTTTAAATATAGCTTTCAGCATGTGCGGTGAAAGAAGAGACAAGGAGTGGGCGAATCGAGGGAGAATGCAGGTTCATTCATTGTGAGCGAGAGGAAGGCGGGTGAATGTATGTTTATGTGTTTAAAAATAATTTGAAGTCAGCCTACTGATCTGTGCCAGCGAGGCGGGGGCGGGGGACTTGCCAGTCAGTAGACTCCGAGCAGGTGCCGCGTCAGCCCCGATTAACCGATCACAGAGTGGCCTGAAGTACGTCAGCGGCTCATTCCTCATGACACTCATTAAATCAGAGGAGATCCTTTTGTTCGGAGCCTCCCTCCCTGCACTTGGCGATGAATGGACTACCAGTGGTTGGTTCTGCTTTCTAAATCTCCACAATAGCCACGTCGAGGGCAAAGGCAAATAAAGAAACTCGGAAACAAGGGGATTTTGCTTACAAGCTCCATTGCAGTTTTCTCCTTTGCAATTGTGTGGAAAGGAATTCTAATACATAGTGAGGTTTGTGCTTTTATTAATGTTACATTCTCACTGTGTTCTTTACCTTGTGAAAGTATTACAATACAATTTAGCACAATTCATTTTTGTATAGCCCAAAATCACACAAGGAGTGCCGCAGTGGGCTTTGACAGGCCCTGTCTTTTGACAGCAAGCCTTGACTCTCTAAGAAGAACTCCCAGATAAAAAGCTCTTATCCCCTTTCAGTGTTTGTTCTGTTTCTGTCGGACTACAGCCTGGAATTAAAATGGATTTGGGTGGGGTTAGCAACCATTTGATTTACACAACTTTTTTTTACACAAATATTTTTTTATTGGGATACAAACAGTAAAGATGGGCAACATGGTGGCGCTGCTGCCTCGCAGTAAGGAAGCCTGGGTTCGCTTCCCGGGTCCTCCCTGCGTGGAGTTTGCATGTCCTCCCTGTGTCTGCATGGGTTTCCTCCCACAGTCCAAAGACATGCAGGTTAGGTGCATTGGCGATCCTAAATTGTGCTTTGTGTGTGTGTCCAGTGGTGGGCTGGCACCTTGCCCGGGATTTGTTCCTTACCTTGCGCCCTGTGTTGGCTGGTATTGGCTCCAGTGGACCCCCGTGATCCTGTGTTATGATATAGCAGGTTGGGTAATGACTGACTGACTGACAATAAAGACAAAAGAAAAAGAATAGAAAACAGAAGTCCGGATTGTGCTTATAGGCACTCAACCCCCAAAGTCAATACTTTGTTGAGCCCCCTTTTGCCACAATTCCAGCTGCAAGTCTCTTGCCGAATGGCTCTATAAGCTTGGCACACCTCGCCACTGGGATTTTTCAGCCATTCCTCAGGGCAAAAAAAAAAAACTGATCCAACTCCTTCATGTTTGATGGGTTGTGCTGGTGTTCAGCCATCTTCAAGTTGTGCCACACGTTCTCCATTGGATTGAGGTCTGAGCTTTGACTCCAAGACATTTCAGTGTTTCACCATTAAACCACTCCAGTGTCGCTTTAGCAGTTTGCTTGTTGTCCTGCTTCATCTCAGTTTCAGATCTCTGGCAGACTGAAATAGGCTTTCAGCCCAGTATTTAGTGCCATACAACTTTCCTTCAATCCTGACCGGCTTTCCTGCCACCACCACGCGTCACGGTGGGAATGGTCTTCTCAAGGTGAGAGGTCTACGCCACACAAGGTGTTTCCCTTGATGGCCAAAAAGTTACATTTTAGTCTCGTCTGATCTGACCAGAGAACCTTCTTCTATATATTTGGGAAGCCTGTAACATGCTGTTGGGCAAACTCCAAACGTGTTTTCTTCGTTTTCTTCTTTATGCAATGACTTTTCTTCTTGCCACTCCTCTGTAAAGCCCTTTTCTGTGGAGTGCACAGCTTAAAACGCTCCTATGGACAGATACTCCCATCTCAGTGGTGCAGCTCCTTCAGTGTGATCTTTGGCATCCTTCTTGCCGCTCTGATCAATGCCCTCCTTAACCTGGTCTGGGCGGGAGTGTGGCGCAGTGGGTAGCGCTGCTGCCTCGCAGTAAGGAGACCTGTGGTTCACTTCTCTGGTCCTCCCTGCGTGGAGTTTGCATGTTCTCCCCATGTCTGCGTGGGTTTCCTCCCACAGTCCAAAGACATGCAGGTTAGGTGCTTTGGTGATCCTAAACTGTCCTTAGTGTGTGCCCTGTGGTTGGCTGGCACTCTGCCCGGGGTTTGTTCCTGCTTTGTGCCCTGTGCTGACTGGAATTGGCTCCAGCAGACCCCTATGTTAGGATATAGCGGGTTGGATAATGACTGACTGACAGACTGACTTACCTGGTCTGTGAGTTTTGTTGGGTGACCTTCTGTTGTCTTTTTTTCTAGTTGTGCCATATGCTTTCCATTTTGTTATAAGGGATTTAATGGTGCTCCATGTGGGATATTCAAAGTTTGGGATCTTATTTTATAAACCAACCCTGATCTCTGTGCCTCCACAACTTTGTCTCTGACCTGACTGGAGTACTCCTTGGTCTTCATGCTGCTTGCTTAGTGCTGCTGCAGAGTCAGCGGAATCACAAACACCTCTGAGGCCAATTGGCCCAAACATTATGGTGTTCGGGCGGCACGGTGGCGCAGTGGATAGCGCTGCTACCTCGCAGTTAGGAGACCCGGGTTTGCCTCCCGGGTACACCCTGAATGGAGTTTGCATGTTCTCCCCGTGTCAGTGTGGGTTTCCTCCGGGTACTCCGGTTTCCTCCCACAGTCCAAAGACATGCATTGCATTGTCCCTAGTGTGTGCTTTGTGTGTGGGTGTGTGCCATGCCGTGGGCTGGTGCCCTGCCCAGAGCTTGTTTCCTGCCTTTTGCCCCGTGCTGGCTGAGATTGGCTCCAGCAGACCCCCATGACCCTGTAGTTAGGATATAGCAGGTTGGATAATGGATGGATGGATTATGGTGCCCTGTGCAGTAAAAGTGTTGTGTGAACAAAATGTATGCTGTGGCCTGCAGGGGGGGCGCACCAGCCACCAAATCCGGACACCAGCAGACACAAGTTTTTGCACACGGCACGTGTTTATTATGTGGAGAAGCGCTTCTCCCTTGCTCCCGACAGTACTCTCCCCAAGTACTCTCTTTTCTTCGTCTCTTTCTCTCTCTCTGTCTTGTCCTCCACTCCTCCTCCGGGAAGCTTCATGTCTCTCTCCCTCCTGACAAGCAGTGCCCACTGGCACCTTTTCAAGCCATACCCACGAGTATTCCAGGTGGCTTGTTAGGGAGGTCTTGAGGCAGTTGCCAAAATAGTAGGGCTCTGGATCTCCCCCTGGTGGCTGCCACAGAACCCAACAGGGTTGCAGCAAACTCCAAGTCCCAGCATGCCCTGCAGGAATACATGGTGCCGCAACAACCCTTGAGCGGCTGCCCTCTAGTGTCCTGGGGTAGATAATGCTCTGAGCCCGCTCTTTTGCCAGGTCCTTCCACAATAAATAAAAGTCTGCAGTGTGCACTGAATTGTTTGATTTGTAAATTTAAACCACGGACCGTGAGGTAAATCAAAAAATATGACTTTGTCTCAAACATTATGGAGGACATTATATTTATGACTCTGACGCAATTCAATACTTAATCGCACCCCTGAAAGCAGGCCTTCAGACACTGTAGATTATGTGCATTGAAAGTTAACAGGAGTAGCAGTCGTGATTTGTCTCGCGTTGGTCGTTTTCCTCTGATCGTAGAGCTGACCTGTGCTTTGTTTTTGGGGTCTGCATTAATAGAAGACAGTTAGACAGATTGTGATTGTTTATTGTCTATGCAATCAAGAGCCTTACAGGAGCACAACTGAAGGTCGTTAAAGACCAGAAAGAAGCAACGCTTGTGGTGAGTAATGTAAAAAATTAAAATGCACGTAAAATTAGAGCAATATTGTAATTAGTAAAAAAGAAGATCACAAAACTCAGAAGCAGTCTTATAAAACTGATTGGCCTACAGTGGTAACTGACCATACAGGTTAAGGTTTTTGAGAGCAGACACCAACAATAAGAACTCATGAATTACATCTCTTATGAAGTTGAAGTAGGGTCAACAACTTGACCCATGATGAGTGGCACTTCATTCTTCTCGTCCCAGAGGATAAAAATAAATGGGTGGTTGGCTTCAAACACGTTGATGGTGCGTGCAACAGACACGGACGTCGCCGCCGCGGCCTCCACGCCGCTTTCGCTGAGCTCAATGACTGCTCGATGTTGAGAGTCTGAGATGAGGAGCGGGTTCTGCGGAGTCATTCCACACAAATTGGGAGATTTGTAGCTATGCATGAAATCTGGGGAGCAGAGAAAAGATAGCATCAGAAGTTGAAATGTCATGGCCTAATTTATTTGGAACTCAAAACATCCACGTATCCAAAGAGCGACCCTACAAAGACCTAAGGCAGAAGGTGGCATGGCTCTACCTAACTTTCAGTTTCCTTACTGGGCAGTGAACACATAAGCTATAAAAACCTGGACACAGATAGATGAACATATACAGACAGGCTTGGTCCGCAATAGAAGTAAAATCCTGCAGTATTTGGTTATATTCCCTGCTCTGTGCCCCAAAAAATGCAATTTATTGGCAATATACTGATAACTCAATTGGGCTTCACTCACTCAGAACATTAAACCAATGTAGAAAGCATTTTAAGATGGAGAAGCTTCTATCTGTGGCACCTCTGCAAGAGAACCACCTCTTTCAACCCTCGCAAACATGTAGTTTTTAATATCTGGAACAGATTTGGGATTAAATTGCTTAGAGATCTTTATATAGACAACGTCTTTGCATCCTATGAACAATTACATTCCAAATTTGACTTTCCAGCTACACATTTCTTTCTCTATCTTCAAATTAGGAACTTTGTTAAACAGAACCTGCCCGATTTCCCTCATCTCGCACCCTCATCCATGCTGGGAAAAAATATTGCTCAATTTCGAGGACTTAGACACCATTTCTGCAATATAGAAAATTATTTTACAGTCCCTCCCTTTCAAAGATCCAAGAGGACAACGAGAAAAAGATCTCTTAATCAATATATCAGAAAAGGAGTGGAAGGTAGCAATGCAGAGAATTCACTCGAGCTCCATATGCTCAAAACATACAATTATACAACTCAAAATTATATATCGAGCACATCTGTCTCGCTTAAAACTGTCCAAAATGTTTCCAGGGCGAGATCCAACCTGTGAACGCTGCAATCGAGCTCCAGCCTCACTGGGTCACATGTTTTGGGCCTGCAACAAACTAACATTATTTTAGACCAAAGTTTTTAAGTGCCTTTCAGACAGCCTTAGTGTCCCAATCCCTCCTAACCCACTAACAGCCATGTTTGGGGTTCTTCCAGATGGGATTAAAGCGGAGAAGGACAAATAAACTGTGATTGCCTTCACTACACTATTGGCACGCAGACTTAGTTTGCTAAACTGGAAGAATCCTAACTCTCCTCTTTTAAGTCAGTGGGAAACCGAAGTTTTATATTATTTGAAATTGGAAAAAATCTAATTCTCACTTAGAGGATCTGTACAGAACTTTTTCAAAACCTGGCAGGATCTGATCAATAATATTTTAGAATAAGCTCTTAAAGCACCGAGGAAGTAATTCTCTCCACATTTCTCTCTCCATTCATCTCTATTGCCCTATTAGACTCATCAATGTAGGTATGTTTACAAGCTTTAAGTTTTACTCCGTTGGCCATGCTCTCTTTCTCAGGGTAGGGATCGATTTGTTTTCAATCCTATTTTTTTGTAAAAATTGATCTATTTATATGGAATGATTACAATAAAATTAATAAAATTGAAGAAAAAAAAGGAAGTTGAAATGTCAGCTTTACAATGCTTATTTATGAATCCAGAGTTGCACAAATATGGTTAAATATGCGGATCTACTCATAACGCACTGCAGGTTAGATGTAAGACAATAACAGACCATTCAGCGTGCACAAGAGAAGGATCAGCAACCTCTCTTGTCTTTCCAGTTTTGCTCCATTCCTATTATTTTAATTAGTTGGGATTATTCATTTAATACAATGAGGAAACCAGTGGAGACATGGCGGAGGCTTAGGAGCATTTCTCTGTTGTGCTATTCATCCAGTTGGAGGGAGACCAATCCACAAGGAGGCCATGTTACAAACGATCCTTCTGGACTAGTAAGAAGTCTAAGCAGAGCGTAACCGAAAATCACAGGAGACACCTGCACTAATGGATCTCAACGCTGTTGAGATGTTGGAGGCAAACCGCTGTAGTTGAAGACAATCCTTCATGATTCCAGGAGAATGTGCAAACTTCACTTTGGCAGGGTCTGCACTGATATTCAAACCAAGGGATTCTGTTAGAACAAGGGATGAATGTGCAGCTGACACTCAGCATGACACAATCATGTCAATATGGACCACAATACTGAAGGAATGTTTCCGGCATCTTGTGGAATCCATGCCATGAAGGAGGCCCAACTCTGCGTTAGTATGGATGTCTTAAGAATTTCCTCAGTGATCATATAACAAAGATTGATTCATTTTGACAAAACGGAGAGCTTCTATGTCGCAACTACAGATTGATTGATGATCTAAAGAAAAACAACTTAATATACAAAGTAACCTTCTCAGAATGAAATGGTGATTTGTAAGGCAAAGATTCTACGAGGAACCACACAACCCAGTTAAGAACTCATCGGTGTACTTCTAGTTGTGCTCACTGAATAGACACGCAGAATAAGTGACCAAGTAGTGTGGTAGACAGTAGAAGATAACATAAATGAGAATCTCTGTGAAGTCTCTTGGGCCATCAAAGATTCACCTTTGAGCGGTACATTTTTCCTATGGGTTACAACTTTTGTACAACTTTTTCCACAGTGGCCTTCCCAGTCGCTCGATCTGAATCTAATCGAACACCTTTGTGAGAGTGTGGTCTACCTATAATTAATTTCTGATCACTGTAGGTCTCCATGAGGAATATGAACTCTGTGATTGCGTCAGATGAAATGCATCATCCTTTTCGTTATCTTTATAACATTTCTTTTCTGTGAATACCTGTGAGATGGTTATGAGTTAAGCAAAAGCATTTTTATGGAGACAAACATGGCTCAGGTGTTTAATTCCTATTGTGTTCATCATGGCCGTTGTTACGCATGCCTTTACAAGATGTTAAAATCCTCTCCAGACCTTCCACACCTCTTCATCAAACCCTTTCCTTGAGCTCCCTCTAGTGACTTCTGGGAGGTGAAGCAAGACCCCTACCTTTCGTAAAATTGAAACCTTCTAACCAGTTGTTTTTTTTTACTTTCATGTATACAAAGTAGAGGGAAAGTATTGTTATCGTCCAAATAATCGACCTCGAGGTTTTGACGAATCTTGACATTTTATACCTCTCTGAGTCCGATTTACTTTCTCGTACGGAAAGCATTGTAATCGTCCAAAAATTTGATTTCGAGATTTTGATGAATCTCGACATTTTAGACCTCCCTGAGTCCGAAAATAACCGTTTTTGGAATTATGTCCCTGTGTCTGTCTGTGTGTGTATGTAAACACAATAACTTGAGTACACTTTCACTTAAGCCAACCAAATTCTGCATACAAGTATTAGGTACAAAACATAGATTTCTACCAACTTCTGGGCTATTTCCACTAACCGGACATGGTACTTTTTTATTCATAGACCTGCAGAGTCTGATTTATTCAACTTTACTTTTAAAATAATTGTTCAATTTATTATTCATTTGATTTGGTTTGTTGTTGATAGTTATTTAACGTACATCTCTCTATTATAAAAAAAAATCTCGGGGAGGCAGACTAGGGAGACGAGACGTGATCTTCTCAGAAGACAATTTGAAGTCCCACGAGAGACACTTCAACTTGCTCCCAGCTCTTAAAACAATGACAAGTGACAAGCCAAACACACAGATGATCCGACCACTTCTCCTTGCGTGCGTTCAGCCACCCTAACACCCCCTTACAACACGAGCAGCTGAGACATGAAGTGGCAAAAAGGACAGCGGCTGTAAAGGCTTTAAAATGATCGATGGGCAGCGTGACAGCAGCTGCCCCTCCTTCACAACGCGAGCAGCGTTATACGTCCTGCAAGAAAGAGATTTAACCAAGCCCAGAGCCAGAAATAAAGGACAAATATTGTTTTTACAACATCACGCGAGACAAGGCAGTGAGCCATCATTTAAAACATCTAACCTAGAAGTTGTTGAATTGCTTTTGGAAGACACGCATCATGTGCTCCCAGCTCTTAACACAATGACATGTGACAAGCAGAACAGGCAGCTCACCAGCAGCAAAAAGATAGATGATCTGAGGGCATCTCCTTAGCGTGCGTTCAGCCACCCCCCTTCACAACGCAAGCGGCGTTATACGTCCTGCGAGAAAGAGATGTAACCAGGCCCAGGGCCGGAAATATACAACAAGTATTGTTTTTATAAAACTTTTTAAAGTAAAAGTGAAAATAATGCATATGTAACAATTCCCATGAAAGTAAAAATCTCCTTAAATTGTGTATCTGGTAAACCAAACACATAGCGAAGCGAGCAGGGGGCAGAGCCCCCTACTAATATAAAAATATAATCATTGTCTTACAGTTTACTCCTCAAATATCCATCACCATATCTAAGTATACGAGAAAGTCTAGGGGAGACCATTCCTGATTTTTTTTTTTTAATCTAGCGATGTGCAGACCGAGTTTATCCCAGTAGTACTCTAGCACAAGGCCAAACCAAACCTGGATGAAATGCCAGTCCACCATAGATTTAGAGTCACTAGTAAAGCTGACCTGGATGTTATTGGGGGGAGTGTGAGGGGCCCAAGATACTCAGACGAATTGTGAACTTTGAGAGAATGTTTAAACCGCACACGGTAAATGGCAACTGGAGCTATCAGGCAGCAGGACTAACCACTTTAGGAAAGCTTTGATGAGAGCAGGCCATGCAGCCCAGTGAGCTTCTGCATTGTGTTCATCTACGTTGTCCACAATAACATCAAGTCGAGATTTGAAAGTCCCTTATGTTCTACTGTCCATTACACTACTTGACAATTTGTTCCATGTGTTTATGGTTCTTTGTGTGAAGAAAACGTTCTAATATTTGTGTGAAATCTGCCCTTAACAGGCTTCTATCTGTGTCCTCATGTTCTTGATGTACTCGTTTTAAACTTACTGTCTCGATCAGGTCAGGTCAGGTCAGGTTGGGGCGCATGCACTGGTACAACACCCACCACACAACAAAACATCTTGGGATCTTGGTTGGCAACCCACCAGAGAGATACGTGGCCCAGTACCACCCTCTGGAGATGACCATCTATCTGCTGCAGCCACGTGTTACGTGGGCATCCCCTTGGCCTGGTCCAACCCCTCAAGTCCTCAACAATGAGGATCCTGTGAGCCGGATCACCCTTGGGAAATCGCACCACATGGTTGTAGTGCTGTAACTTACGCTCCCTCACAATGCAGGTCATGTGCCTCATTCGGGACTCCGTGAGCAACCGCTCATTCGACACAAAGTCAAACCAACGGTACCCAAGGATTTTCCGGAGAGACACAGTACCAAAGGAGTCCAGTCTTCATTTCGGATCACTGGATAGGGTCCATGTCTCGCAACCATATAGCAAGACAGGAAGCACCAGGCTTGGACCTTCGTCCTTTTGCAAAGATATTGGGAGCACAACACACCCCTTTCCAGTGACCTCAAGACCCTTCAAGCTTTCCCAATCCATCTACTGACTTCTTAGGAAGAGTCACCAGAGACCTGAATGTCACTGCCGAGGTAAGTAAACTGGACTCGTCTGACAACACAGTGGTGCTTTACAAGAAGGGTCAGAGCAGACTGGACCTCCTGGGGTGATTTAGGTCTTTTAATGTGTGTAGCAAGCTGCTGGAAATGTTCTAGAAGTCTGTAGTAGCCAGTGAGGTGCTGTGGTCTCCTGTGGAAGCAACTTGAGCTCAAAAGAAGCACAATGCCTGAACAAACTTATCAGGTGTGGTCCCCGGCCGGGGCGGGAGCCCGGCCGGGACGCCCAGGAGGATGAGAGGAGGGCTTGTGCCTCCTCCAGACCGCGAGGGGGCGTCCGTCCTGGTTCTATTGGGAACCACGGGTCGAGGGCATGGAAGCCCTACCCTGTAGGGGCCCGTGGTCACCGCCAGGCGGCGCCCCGATGCCGGTTTATCCCGTGTGGTCGCCGGCCGGGGCTGGAGCCCGGCCGGGACGCCTTGGAGGACCAGAGGAGGGCGATAGCCTCCTCCAGACCGAGTGGGGGCGTCCGTCCTGGTTAGGCAGGGGGCCTCGGGTACAGGGCATGGAAGCCCAGCCCTGTAGGGACCCGTGGCCACCGCCAGGCGGCGCCCCAGGGCCTAATTATCCCGGGAGCCCGGCACTTCCGCCACACCAGGAAGTGCCGGGGAAGACTTTATGTGGTGCCCAGAGAGCTGCCAGGAGGACAGCCGACACTTCCGCCACGCTGGGGCGTGGCCAAGGAGCGGATACTGGGAACACCTGGGGCTCATCCGGGAGCATTATATAAGGGGCCGCCTCCCTCCAGTCATTGTTGGAAGTCGGGAGGCAGAAGACGGAGCTGGAGAGAGGACAGGAGGCGGCCAGAGGAAAGGCACAGTGACTGTGGGCCCTGGACTTTGGGGGATTCGGTGCTGAAGGCACTGGGGTGTGAGTGCACGTGACTTTGTATATAGTGTATATAATAAACAGTGTGTGGTGAAAAATATGTCGTCCGTCTGTCTGTGCTGGGGCCAGCGTTCACACAGGAAAGCCTGTGAACCCTGGACACACTGGAAGCTGAGGATGAGGACAAAATTGGATGCCACCAAGAAAAATCCCCTCCATCCCCTGCAGGAGGCGCTCTCTTGGAACACTTTCAGCTACAGGGACATTTCACCACAATGTGCTAAGAAGCACCTCTGGGGGGCTTTTCGGACCACTGCTATCAGGCGATTCAATGCTTCCACCAGATGTACTCATTAAGCTTACTTGTATTTTTTTAATTTATTTACTTCTCGATTGATTGATTGATTGATTGATTGGCTGTAGTATCTATTATGTGAGCCATGTTTCTGCTGCTGTATGCATCCGAATTTCCACATGGGATTAATAAAGTTGATCTGGTCCAATCTAAGTTGGCCTGTGCTGAGTGTAGGTGCTCTTGCAGCTCTTTTAGCTATAGGCTTATTCAACCACGGTGTGCCAAGAAGTGCCTCTGGGGGGTCTTTATCAGGCATTTGAATGCTTTTACCCAAAGTACTTCCACCCATCCATTATCCAACCTGCTATATCCTAACTACAGGGTCATGGGGGTCTTTTGGAGCCAATCCCAGCCAACACAGGACACAAGGCAGGAAACAAACCCCGGGCCGGGCGCCAGCCCACCGCAGCCCAGTGTACTTGTTAAGCTTATTTTTTTGAATGATTGCATTATTTGTCTTCTCAGTCCGTATTCTTGTTTTTTATGTTTTTACTGCTGCATGCATCTGAGTTTCCCCATTGGATTAATTAAATTGATCTAATCTAATCTATTCTAATCTAATCTAATTTAATTTAATCTAATCTACTCCACATTGGACTGTTCTGAGTGTAGGTATGTGCGTGAGGGTGACCTACAATGAGTCAATGTCCTGTCCAAGTTTATTTTGAAATATCTGCTCCATATACAGTCAGTCAGTCAGTCAGTCATTATCCAACCCGCTGTATCCTAACGCAGGGTCACGGGTGTCTGCTGGAGCCATTCCCAGCCAGCACATGGTGCAAGGCAGGAAACAAAACCCCGGGCTGGCTCAATATGCATCTATTAATTCATTCATTCATTCATTGCCTGTATTATCTGTCCTGTGAGTCTGTATCCTTGTTTTATTATGTTTCTTCTGCTGTATGCATCTGAATTCTCCTTTGTAATTAATAAAGTTGATCTAATCTCATCTAATCTAAACTCAGATGTGGTCTTTCAAAAATCCCTTTGCATTATATTCTTACTGAAGTGGTTTGTGGCAGAAGACACTAGATGAAATGGTAAATGTAAAAGAAATGTGAATTGAATTTAAGGAAATAATCAAATTGGCACCAAATGTAGGGTTGGATCCTACACTTTGTGTGGCATTGCCAAAATGTGGCACTAAAACTGAATTAAGTGGGGCCAGTTGATAAGAGAATGTGGCGTATGAAAACATCATTGCCATTGTGTATGTAAATGCCCTGCTTGTCATCACATGACATAGAAAGCTGTCACAACATTTTAATTTAAAGCTAATACATACTGAATGGCATTGTCTGGGTGGTGTCATGGTAAACGGTTGAGTTTCTAGTGGTTAGCGAGGAGGCACGTAGTATCAGAGATATGTCTTAATGTAGGGAAAGGTGAGCCACTGGACTGTGGACATTTAGGGATATTTATACACCGAGGTGGGAGTTTACTTTATCAATTAAAAAAAATGACTGCCATCCTACAAAGATTCCATATTTCATGAATCAACTGAACGATTATTTGCTGGCGTAGGCTCTTGGGGCAACATATTGACATTTGACGAAACAATTTAATTCAGTGCAAACACAATGAACAACTGCTGGGAAAGACCCTCTTTCTTAACGCCTTGTAAAACAGCCTTGTTGTTTTGGATCTGCCGGCGAGACCAAACAATAATGAAAAATAAAAGAAAAAAATAAGCCTGCATAAAATGATTTCATCCTTGCTATAATTAAAATACAGTATTTTGCAGTGAGAATGTCATATGACATCAGGGCAAGGGTGAGGCAAATGAGGCACTTGCCTCAGGTGAACAATGGGAAAGGGTGCCAAACTGTTGAAAAATGAAAATGAATAAATTGCAAAATCAAAAAAAAAGAAAAAAGGCAAATGTATGTTGCAATGTTTGTCAAACACCTTAAGCAAACTGACGATTTGCATCGGACGCTCTCGCTCGACACACTCATTTTCTCGTATGATATTACCCTAGTAAGTATTTTTATTTAATACTTACTCTGCTAAAGGAGAGGGGTGTTTCATCTTTCAGACAATACCACATTCCACTGTCACATGCGTGCGAGTAGGAGTCAACTAAAGGGCCTGAATAATGGCAATTCCACGTCTGACCAGTGGGTGACGGGGTGCAATAACTGTCTTTCTCGAATCCTAGCAGACCTCTTTTTCTTCTTCTTCTTTCGGCTGCTCCCATTAGGGGTTGCCACAGCGGATCATCTTTTTCCATATCTTTCTGTCCTCTACATCTTGCTCTGTCACACCCATCACCTGCACGTCCTCTCTCAGCACATCCATAAACCTTCTCTTAGGCCTTCCTCTTTATTTTCAGCTCTATCCTTAGCATCCTTCTCCCAACATTTCTCCCCTGCACATGTACAAAACAATGTAATCTCACCTCTCTGACTTTGTATCCCAAATGTCCAACCTGAGCTGACCCTCTAATGTCCTCATTTCTAATCCTGTCCATTCTCGTCACACCCAATGCAAATCTTAACATCTTTAACTCTGCGACCTCCAGCTCTGTCTCCTGCTTTCTGGTCAGTTCCACCGTCTCCAACCCATATCACATAGCTGGTCTCACTACCATCATTCTCATGAAATCCCACAGGGTTCCAGTGCATTTGATAACATCACTTCTGGTTTGGAAGCCTTCGATGACATTACTTCCTTTCCCTACCTCTGATGATGTCACGTCCGCTTCCGCCCCCGATGACATCACTTCCTACACTGACCTTTAAAGTCACCATCTTGATTCAATACCGTAGTTCTGTTTTGTACTCAGTCTTGTAAACAACTCACCATTTTTAAATACCTTTTTGCAGCCAAGGCAGATTATGGGGGTGGCTGCCCCAAACCTTTATGATGTCTATTTGTTTTTCTTGTGACACCACTTTCTATGTTTCAGAATATTTTTATTCTGAAGCATAATGCAATAAATAGGGATAACACAGCATCATTTCTTTATGGACCAGATATGCTCTGACTGAGTAGGAACTCCCTTTCACAGTGATACATAGGCCAGGGGTCATCATTAATGGATATTTATGTGACAGATTCTTATCTGAAAACAGTAAAAGCAGAGAAAAACAGTCCTGTTTTTGTACTGCTTCAAACCAGTAAAACAAGAAAACCTGCAGATAATTCACAACAATTTGTTTTCTTCTCTAAGTTCCTGACACCTTCACTGACACTTTCATTGTGTTTGTTAGCCTAATCCAACACCTGTGGAAATAAGGATAACATTCCAAGTACTTTTTGTGGTAAAAATGTTATTGAATTTTGCAACTTATTCTGAATTTGTACAACACAGATGTTTGCTCTGAGGATGTTGATGGAGAAGTATAGAGAAGGCCGGAAGGAGTTGTATTATGTTTTTGTGGACCTGGAGAAAGCATATGACAGGGGGCATCGAGAGGAGTTGTGGTATTGTATGAGGAAGTCGGGAGTGGCAAAGAAGTATGTAAGAGTTGTACAGGATATGAACAAGGGAAGTGTGACAGTGGTGAGGTCTGTGGTAGGAGTGACGGATGCATTCAAGTTGGAGGCGGGATTACATCGGGGATCATCTCTGAGCCCTTTCTTATTTGTAATGGTGATGGACAGGTTGACAGACGAGATTAGACAGGAGTCCCGGTGGTCTATGATGTTTGCTGATGACATTGTGATCTGTAGCGATAGTAGGGAGCAGGTTGAGGAAACCATGTAGAGGTGGAGATCTGGTCTAGAGAGGAGAGGAATGAAAGTCAGTAGGACCACCACAACAGAACATGTGTGTGAATGAGAGGGACGTCTGTGGAGTGGTGAGGATGCAGGGAGTAGAGTTGGCGAAGGTGGATGAGATTAAATACTTAGGATCAACAGTACAGAGTAACGGGGATTGTGGAATAGAGGTGGAAAAGAGAGTGCAGGCAGGGCGGAATGGCTGGAGAAGAGTGTCAGGAGTGATTTGTGACAGACAGATATCCGCAAGAGTAAAAGGGAAGGTCTACAGGACGGTAGTGAGACCAGCTATGTTATATGGGTTGGAGACGGTGGCACTAACCAGAAAGCAGGAGACAGAGCTGGAGGTAGCAGAGTTAAAGATGCTAAGATTTGCATTGGGTGTGACGAGGATGGATAGGATTAGAAATGAGGACATTAGAGGGTCTGCTCAAGTTAGACGGTTGGGAGACAAAGTCAGAGAGGCGAGATTGTGTTGGTTTGGACATGTGCAGAGGAGAGATGCTGAGTATATTAGGAGAAGGGTGCAAGGATGGAGCTTACAGGAAAGAGAAAAAGAGGAAGGCCTAAGAGAAGGTTTGTGGATGTGAAGAGAGAAGGACATGCAGGTGATGAGTGAGACAGAACAAGATGTAGAGGACAGGAAGAAATGGAAAAAGATGATCCGCTGTGGCAACCCATAACGGGAGCAGCTGAAAGAAGAAGAAGAAGCTGTACAAATTCTGGGAGGGGAATGTCTGCCCTTTAGTTTGAGGTATGGAACATGCATATTGAGTGAGGTTTGATGAAGTTATAGCCACTTCAATCAAAGTAAGCAGAAAACTGACACACATGAGGCCGAGTTTAAAAGGCTGCACCAAATCACTTAGTTTAGTGGTTTGCTTACTCATCATGTCCCCGAGTAGCCACGTTAAGTCAGTTTTGGTGTCAAGAATTATTTTGGGCAGAGCCACCATGGCGTCCGTAAGTTCTGCTGCGTTAAGATCCCTCATCAGCTTAAGGAATGTATCAAGTTCCAGCTTCGATTCGAGGTCCACGAGTGAATTTGGTGTGGAATCAAAAGGCAACAAGACCAGCAAGCTTGTCCTCCCAGACAGCTGGAACTTAGCAACCTGTTGGGAAAAAAAAGCAAAGAAACGATTAATCAGTGGAGCATTGGAGCCGCACATGGTAAGTATAAAAACACGCAGTTTAAAGTCATTGATTTGAAAAAGATTATAGTTTTAGAAATAAGATGGATTAAACA
Organism: Polypterus senegalus; assembly: GCF_016835505.1. NCBI lineage: Eukaryota > Metazoa > Chordata > Cladistia > Polypteriformes > Polypteridae > Polypterus > Polypterus senegalus. The sequence continues at coordinate 174,703,503 of NC_053163.1, forward strand.
AAACATTATGGCATTTAAAAGGATTATCAGGTTGTATATAAAAAGCTGCAGTGACCCATCAGATAACATTTTCAAGGTACTCCAAAAGGCCACACAGATGTCACACTTGAGGTCCACCTCTGGCTAATTAGATCAAAATGAAGGAATCTCAGGTCAGAGCTACAGTGGCCTCCATTTTGGGAAAATACACATTTTTCCTTGATTTCCCCCTCTGCTCCACAGTTTAAATTTACAAATTGAACAATTCAGATGAGATTAAAGTGCTCATTTCAGACTTTCATTTAAGGAGATTTGCATACATTTCAGTCACACATCACTTTTTCTACACCATTTCAGGGCACCATAATGTTTGGACACAGCAATGGCAGGTCTATTAAAATCATTGTCATATTTAGGACATCTCCAGGTGCTGAGGGTCTTGCCTTGTGATGTTCTGCTAAGCCTCTAATGCAGCCATCTTCAGCTCCTGCTTGTTTTAAGGGGGGCTTGTCACGTCACGTTTTCTCTTCAGCATATGCAAGGCCTGCTCAATTGGATTTAAAGTGGGTGACTGGCTTGGCCATTCAAGAATTTTCCATTTTCTATCTTTGATAGACTCCTGTGTTGCCTCAGCAGTGTGTTTAGCTCATCATCTTGTTGTAGGATGAAGTGCCGTCCAATACGTTTGGAGGCATTGACAGGACTTGAGCAGATTAGATGTTTCTACACCCCTCAGAATTCATTGTGCTGTTGCCATCAGCAGTTCCATCATCAATGAAGAGAAGTGTGCCAGGACCTGTGACAGCCATACATGAGCAAGCCATAACATCCCCAGCACCATCAAGTTTAACAGATGAGGTGGTCTGCTTTGGCCCTTGGGCAGTTCCTTTTTGTCTCCACACTTTGCTCTTGTCATCACTCTGATGAGGTTCACCTTTGTCTCTTCTGTCCACAAGACCTTTTCCCAGAATTCTGCAGGCTCTTTGAAGTCCTTTGTCACAAATTGTAAGCTGGCCATCCTGTTTGTGAGGTCTCCATCTTGCAGTGTGTCCTCTGTGTTTCTGTTCATGAAGTCTTCTGCTGATAGTCGTCTCTGACACACACACACATCAGAACCCTTAGACGACTGTTTCTGATCTGTCAGACAGGCATTGGGGGCTTTTTCTTTCACACAGTGAGGCTTCTTCTGTCATCAGCAATGGAGGTCTACCTTGGCCTACTAAGCCCACCAGTGTGTTCTTTCTTCTTCATGATATTCCTGACAGTTGATTTCGGCCAGCCTAAGGTTTTCCTGATGTCTCCAATGGTTTGATTCTTGTTTTTCAGCCTCATAATGGCTTCTTTGATTTTCATTGGCACAGCTCTTGTCCTCATGTTGAACAACCGGCAACTAGAGACTGCAAAGGGTAGACACAAGCTGAGATATCTTATGAAGCCATGAAACCCACCTGAGGAATCACAGACATCTGTGATGTCAATTGGCCCAAACATTATAGTGCCTAGAAATGGGGGAAACCACACAGAAAAAGTGTTGTGTGACCAAAATGTCTGCAAATCCTCTTAAATGAAAGTCTGCAATGTGCACTTTAATCATGATGTCTGAATTGTTTTATTTGTCATTTTAAACTGTGGAGCAGAGGGGGAAAATCAAGAAGGAAATGTCTTTGTCCCAAACATCATGGAGGACACTGTAAATGTGTTTACTGTATATAATGTTGCGATGGTGTTATGCAATATATATTGGGTTGTTTAATTCTATGTACCTTATCATTTGTACGGATGGAACACCAATTTCTGGGAACTCCACTAGCAATCAAATTCTATTTATGAAAAATCATTTCTGTCAAATATTGGCGACTGTCATTTCTCACTTTTCCGGTCAAAGTAGCTGTAGGTCTGTTTAATGTCCTACTAGAATATTTTAAAATGCAATTCAACAAAAAAAAAAATTTCACTTTAGTAAACTCCAGCGATCAACGGTTACAAGTGCATTGCAAACGAAGCCTGCAAATGAATTCTGTCAATGCTTTCACAATTTAGTAGGACGTGTACAATGGCAGCTAGAGACGCCAAAGGGTAGATGTGAAGCTGACGGATCGTACGAAGCCGTCAAGCAGACCTGAGGATTTTTGTAGTCTGCGCTCCTCCGTTGCACTCTGTCAGCCTGCACATGTATTTGCTTGGCACGCGCTTTCAGCAGACACAATGGCGGAAGCATCCACAAAAATAAATTTCCTGGCACAAATGTTCAGGCAGTCACGTTATTCTTTCTTCTGGCTGCTTCAGTATTTCGGAAATTGTTCAATTCCTGCTGATGAGCTGAACATTCAATGTTTCGAGAGCTGTAGGGTAACACGTTAAATGTAACATTTGTCACATAGTCTGATTACTTTTAAATGTAACAAGTAATATAATGCGATAATTATATTATTGAAGTAAAAGTACCTGGGTTATTCTAATTCTTGCAGCACTTTGTGTAAAGCGAGAAGCACACGTAGCACATCCTTTGTGATGCTCAATCGCACTGCCAAGAAGAAAGAGGTTGATGCATGCAATCCGGTAATAGAAACCTATAAGTTTGACTAAACATTAGACATTGATCACTGGCGTCATGCTTATTTTTGGATTCACGGTCGCCGATGATGACGTTTAACTCTTTTTGCACAGTTTAATAATGTCAGAGTGTTCTGACAACGGAGAACTCCAGGAGATTACTTGGGTATGTAAATGCGGATTTTTAAGAAACCCAGGGTTCTGCCCTAACCGGTTACATGTGTGCATGTAAAAGGGCACATTGAGAAGTGTGGGTGAAAACCAGAGCACCCAAAGAAAAGTCGATACCAACACGGGGAGAACATGTGAGGTGCAAACAGGCAACAAGTGGTCCCTAAAGGGAGGGGGTGTTTGTTTTATCTTTCACCTTTAAACAGTTGTAATTGTCTTTTTTTGGCATTGGACTGTATATAAATTTTATAATTTGGTCACTAGTACTAGGGTGTTGTACCGTGTCAGCCATTATGGATGGAGTGAAATATCAAGCAGAATGACGCCTTATATCGACACTAAAAAGATTACAATATGCAAGCTCAGGCCCCTTCTTCATTACATTTTGCCTGAAGAAGGGACCTCAAAAGCTTCCATATTGTAATCTTTTTAGTTAGCCAATAAAAGGTGTCATTCTGCTTGACTTCTCACTATAATTTGGTCACAAAAGACAAAAGAAAGGTCCGTTATCTGGTGATGAATGTTCTCCTGTCTTAGACTGAACCAGTGCCCAGGACTCCAGACCAGTTCAAGTCTCTGGCTGCAGGTTCACTGCTTAGACTGGTTAGGTCATGTCAGGTGAGGTTGGGGGGCATGCACTGGTACAGCACATTGCCACACCCACCACACGACAAAACAGCTCAGGGTCCTGGTTAGCAGCAGGAAGACACACAGTCCAGTCTCACCCTCGGAAAATGACCCTCTATCTACCGCAGCCAGGGGGATGTCCCCTTGGCCTGGTCCTCAACAATGCAAGCTGGATCACCCTCGGGTAATGTTGCCACATGACCGTAGTGCCGTAACCGATGCTTCCTTACAATGCAGGTAATGTGCCTCCTTCAGAATTCATGAGCAACACAAAGTCAAACCTAGACTGGGATTTCTGAAATTGCTGGTCTGAAAGAGAAGCTCAAAAGAGAGATGAACCGGAAGAGGAAAAGCAAAAAACACTACCTTGGCTTTTAGGTGGAAGTCGTTTTTTATAAACAGCTTGTAATTTTCACTCTTCATCATCTGCACTTGAACAGTCTTATCTGGAGACCTGAAGGAGTCCATTGTTGTGTTTTCAGGATCAAACTGCGTTAGCCATGTCCCTGCGCACAGAAAATATGACTACAGTTAATAAGAGCATCGGTTTAGAAGCTTCGACGTGACAAAAAAGGAGTTGACTGGTGACTGGAGCTCAGATGAGAGGATGACACAGTGACGTTTATCTCACCTATCTTAGTGCTAAAGATTTCTATTCCATTTTCTAGGTGGCAAGTATAAGGCAAGGAAAGAGTAACCATGACATTGGCAGGCAGGAACAAGGAGACCTTTCAATAAGTCACTTCTCATTACAGCAGTGTCACAGTCCAGCACTTACCTCATTACACTCAACCATCACAAGAAACAAAACTGAATAAAAATAAATAGACCGTACAGAAAGGAGCAAAGGGTGTAACAATATCATCTTAATAAATAAGTCTGGTCATACCTCAATCCACCACTGACATCAGGTGCAGGACAACACCTCCTCACAAGGCACACTTATGCATGTTGTGATAGACCACATCGGTTGGCTGGCATCACGGCCAGGGTGGATGGTTCCTTAGCTGACGGGGAGGCCTTTTTAATAGAAGGATGAGGCACCTTAACTCCGATAATTTATTGGAGATCAGCCAATCTGGCTTTCGTCATTATCATGGTGTTGAGACGGCCATCCTGAAAGTATTTAACGACATCTCCCTCATTACCGACTCAGGTGGGGCGGCAGCCCTCGTCCTCCTAGACCTTTCTAAAGCTTTCAACACTATTGACCCTGAGATCTTCCTTAAAGGGGCTGCTCTTAACTGGTTCAGGTCATCTCATACTGGTAGACACTTTTTAGTGACTTTCAATCCCTCTTCCTCGTCTGCTGCTCATGTTAAATTTGGTGTTTCTCAGGGATCCATTTTGCATCTTATTTTATTTTATATATATTTTATTTTATATACAGTAATCCCTCCTCGATCGCGGGGGTTGCATTCCAGAACCCCCCGCAATAGGTGAAAATCCGCGAAGTAGAAACCATATGTTTGTATGGTTATTTTTATATATTTTAAGCCCTTATAAACTCTCCCACACTGTTAACATTATTAGAGCCCTCTAGACATGAAATAACACCCTTTAGTCAAAAGTTTAAACTGTGCTCCATGACAAGACAGAGATGACAGTTCTTTCTCACAATTAAAAGAATGCAAACATATCTTCCTCTTCAAAGAATGCGTGTCAGGAGCAGAGAATGTCAGAGAGAGAGAGAGAGAAGAGCAAACAATCAAAAAATCAATACGTGCTTTTGGGCTTTTAAGTATGCCGAAGCACAGCGATAAAGCGCCATTTCTTAGAGAAGCATCCGTATCCTCTAGGCCAACAGTCTCTGTGAAAACAGCCCCTCTGCTCACAACCCCTCCGTCAGGCAGAGAGAGTGAGAGAGACAGAGAAAAGCAAACAATCAAGCACCGCATGGGAAGCACATCGTATATCATTGAGGAGTTTTATTTAATACGTAATACGTGCTCTGATTGGGTAGCTTCTAAGCCATCCGCCAATAGCATCCCTTGTATCAAATCAACTGGGCAAACAAACTGAGGAAGCATGTACCATAAATTAAAAGACCCATTGTCTGCAGAAATCCACAAACCAGCAAAAAATCCGTGATATATATTTAGATATGCTTACATTTAAAATCCATGATGGAGTGAAGCCGTGAAAGTTGAAGCGCGATATAGCGAGGGATCACTGTATTTTGTCATCCTCTAGGAACTGTTTTTAAGGAACTTTAATGTTTCCTTTCACTCTTATGCTGATGACATGTATATTTTTATTCCTTTGTGTAATTCTGCAATGAGGAGGGTTACATCAGGAAGGGCAGATCAACATGCAGACAGCAATACAGATTTTCATACCAGATCGGTCGAGTCCCAGGTTATCAACGACCGCCAACAGGGTGCTGGCGGAAATTGGGCTACTGTTGACCGAAGAAGGAGAAGAAGAGGGGGGAGAGATGTGTCCGGAGGAAAGAGGAGAGGGGGAAGGTAAAGAGAGTGGAACTGAGGGTCAGAAATTTGAATGTTGGCAGTCAAGAGGAAAAGCAGAAGGCCTAAGAGAAGGTCTATGGATGTGGTGATAGAAGACATGCAGGTGGTGGGTGAGACAGAGTAAGATGGAGACGACATGAAGTTATGGAAAAGGATGATCTGCTGTGGCAACCTGTAATGGGAGCAGCCAGAAGAAGAAGAAGAAGTGCAATTCTGCAGTGAGTTGGTTGCACAATTACTAAACAATAGCTAAGGAAGAAGAAGAAAAAGAAGATGATGAAGAAGAAGAAGAAGTGTAATTCTGCAATGAATTGATTGCACAATTGAAGAACTAAGATCCTGAATGGTTGACAATTTTCTCTACCTTAAAATAAAATGGTTGATTGTTGATTGTTGGTCCTGCAGCCAAAGCTCAAATGGCTTTTGAACTCCTTGGCTCTTCCCTGAGCTTTAGTAAACCTTAAGTTCAGAATCGTGGGGTTATGTTTGTTCAGTATCCTCTCTTTTGAGAAACAGATTCATTCGGTAGACGAGTTCCTTTGTCCAACTTCTTCTTTTAGCCAGGGTTAAGCCCTTTTTATCTCCTACACACCGTGAGACAGCTACTCATGCTTTTATTTTAATTTTTTTCTCTGCTTGATTGCTGCAACTCGTTGTATTCTGGGGTCAGCAAATCCCTGACATGCAGCCTGCAGTTGGTTCAGAATGCTGCTGCTCAAGTTTTTGGTTGGAGCTAAAAACTCTACCTCTGTATCTCCAATGCTAGCCTCTTTGGACTGGCTGCCAGTTAGCTTTGGAACTGATTTTAAAATTTTGCTGCCGGCTTTTTAAATCATTCCATGGGTTTGCTGCCGGCTGTTTATCTCAATTGTGCATTATACACCAGCCATCCAGAGGGCTTAGATCTGCCGGTCGGTGGTCTCTTGTGGTCCCTCACACGAAGTGCAAAACTAAGTGGGACAGCCACTGCACCTCGTCTGTGGGATTCCTTACCTCATTACATTAAGGAGTCTCCTTCAATTGAACTGTTTAAAACTACAGACTGAAGACGCATTTCTATTCTCCCGTTTTCCGAGACCATCGGGGATACTGATGCTTCCCTCCATATTTGTTTCAATTTACTGCTGGTTGTATAGTGTTTCACTGTATTTTCTATCTATTTTATGTTATTTTTATTGTATGTTTTAATGTAAAGCACTTTGGCTACAGCATTACTGATGTTGTTTTAAATGTGTTCTTTAAATAAATTGGCATAAATTGACCAGGTTGGTTTGTGATTCCTCTCCTGGTTGGACGTCCATTATAATAGATGGGCAGGTGGGAGACTGCATCACAGGGCCATGTGCTTCAACACTGGTGACATTTATACCAGTGGTTCTCAACCTGTGGGGTGGGCCCCCCTAGGGGGGGCGCGAAGTAACAAAAAGGGGGCGCGAAGATATGAAAAAAAGAAAACAAGAATCAAAAATATGAAAAAAACATTTGTTGAAACCAAAACAATTTAACTTAAACTACATTCTGATACTAGAACAATAAATATAGAGTTAGATAAATGTCGATAAAAGTTAAGTAGGTATAATAAAATATGCATTGTGATGGACAGCCGGGTCCCATGCCCGGCCAGGACGCCCCTGCTGCATATGTTCCACCATGGACAGCTCAATACATCCCCCGGGACGTTAGGTGGCAGCCTCCCTGGCCAATGTTCATTTCCCACTCTCCCGCGTGGCTCCATGGGACATGGAGTCCTCCACAGCCTGGTTGGTAGATGGGGTGGCCGCTAGGGGGTGCTGCCGAGACTCAAGAACCCGGCTGGACGAGTCATCAGCCCCACCCGGAGGTACAATTGGGACCAGGTGTTCAAGCACCTGGAACACTTCTGGGTGGGGTATAAAACGGGCCAACCTCCACCACTAAGGGGCCAGAATCGGGAGGAAGAGGACGAGATTGCCTGAGAGGTGTGGTGGTGCAAGGTGGAAGAGTTGTTGCTATTGTGGTTATGTGCTTTTGGGACTGTGTTTTGGCCTGTGGGACACGGGGAAGACGTGCCCCACGGTTGAAGACCAAAATAAAAAGCCTGTGTGTTTTGTACACGTGCCTCTGTGTAGTCTGTGCCGGGTCAGGCGCTATATAGCATCTTTCACAGCATCTACATTTCAAAAAAATGTTAGGGGGGGCGTGAATAAAACTGTTATGAAAACTCGGGTCGCAGATACTTAAAAGTTGAGAAACGCTGATGTATCCCATTTCGACACCCGCAGGGATGCATGGGAGTTTTGGTGGGCAGCCCTGTTGGGGTCCTTGGGTATCATTAGCAGAATCTCCTATCATGGGGTGGTTCTGCTCTCTGACCTAGAAATGCTTCTTGGATAAAATGTAATAGCACTGGAAGTACTCCCAAGGTCTGGAATAAAGAAAGCTGCTCCGCTTCAGAGTCAGGTAAGCAGTCTGACAAAGTTCACTGGGGTGGAGTGAAGTGGAGAGTCATACTGCTGGAGCTGTGGAGTGTACTGAGATATCTGTGCCAATAGATCTCTTAATTGGCATCTGAGACTGTGTCTGTGCTGTTGTGTTTGGGGTGTGAGGTGCTGCAACGCCCCTAGTGGTTCGCAATGTCAAATGATTTTGGAGGTTGTTAAAGTATTAGACTGCGAGCCGGCTAAGCAAACAGACTCTTGGTCCACAAGAACATCAGTTTATGTAAGATGCCATAATATGTTGACTTGTACTCTTATAACAAATTTAAAAATAAAATCCTTTTCAATTTTCAGATACACTTTCTGTATGTGCTTTGTGTTTCCAGCCAGAGTTTTAATTCTTACCTTGGTAATAGATGGCATTCAGTATTATAATATCAGTGTCTAAACCCACATTGTCCACCAACGTGGTGATCTTGTGCTGCGTCTTTTCAGAGACCCACTGATTGATCATCTCTGTGTTCACTGAACTCTCATTTGTCAGTTGCTCAGGCAGAACTCCGTAGAACTCTTGTGATTGATTGATGAAAAAAGGTTGCATTTCAATGTCTAATCGAGACAAAAATAAAATGAGAAACGTTTAAAAGAAAGACGAAAAATCTAAGTGCAATCATTGGCCATAACATCAAATCAGTATCAGTCAACTACAGGGACGTGTGGTCAGGGGAGGCACAGCCACATGAAAAGTAAAAAAAAAAAATGATAATGACAACATAAAATAAATTTGTCCACTGGTCTGTGCTATAAATTTTTGTTTCAATAATTTTGATCATTTTTATAGTCAAAATCGCTGAATTTGCAGATATCCTGTTCAAATACAGGGGAGAAACGCGAGGTGTGGCAGCGACGAGCCTCACCTCACCTCGTACTGGGCTCTCCCTCACACACAGGGTTCATGCATGCAATTGGCACGAGCCTGTCGCTGTCGCTGTCTCTCTGTATGTCGCCAGTATAATGTTTGCCGACACGTTTATTGTACACCCTGACTTTGCACAGTCTGGCTAATATCTTTAATGAATGTGTGTTACATATTTAGTCTTGCTGATCAGACATCAAACCGCAGTTAGAAGGCACAAGGTGAGGCAGACAGTACCGTGTCGCACCGAAAGGGGTGCATGTGAGCCCAACAAGTGCTCGTTGCTGCTGTTCTTCTACTCAGAGGCTCTCGGTGCCAATAAGTTTGCGATATCAGAAAGTCAAGTGCGCTGCAGCAGTCCGTTTATTTTTATTTTTTGCTCCAAAACCAAAGATTAAGATTGTTAAAACTAAAGGAAAATAAGGAGGACTTTTACAAGAAAGTGACTTGTTTCACTTGTGAAGATTTTCGTGGAAAAGGATATGCACATGGACTTCATTTACAAATAAAGGTAAGACCATAAACGGTTTTCAATTTTATAAAACATGGGATCAGACTAAGAAAAAAAAAACAACAATCCAATATTTAAGAACTAAATTTTGACCTTAAATAAAATATTCTTTTTTTTCTTGCTATCCTTTTGCTCACTCTGCATTAAAGTTGATTAAAGTATCAAAATGAAAAGCTTTTAAAAACAACTAAATCTCTCTTTTATAAAAAAAAAAATCTTGTAAGGGAGACTAGGGAGACGAGACATGATCTTCTCGGAAGACAATTTGACGTCCCATGAGAGACACTTTAACGTCACGCGAGACAAGGCAGTGAGACAACATTTAAAACAAGTTCACGGACATCTAACCTAGCAGTTGTTGGAATGCTTTTGGCAAACATGCTTCATGTGCTCCCAGCTCTTAAAACGACGACAAGCAACACGCCGAACACGCAGCTCTCCAGCAGCAGCAAGCCAGCAGATGATCCGACCGCTTCTCCGTAGCATGCATTCAGCCAAACCCCATTCCCGCTAACAACGCAAGTGGAAGAGATGCAAAGTGGCAAAAGGACAGCTACTGTACAGGCTTTGAAATGATCGACGTGCAGCGCGACAAGCATAATATGCAGCTCGCCAGCAGCAGCAGCAGAAAGCCAGCAGATAATCCAACCGCTTCTCCTTAACGTGCGTTCAGCCTCCCTCCATTTACAACGCGAACAGTGTTAAACATCCTGCGAGAAAGAGATTTAACCACGCCCGGGGCCGGAAATAAAGGACAAGTACAGTATTGTTATTACAAAAGTTTTAAAGTAAAAGTGAAAATATTGCATATGTAACAATTCCCATGAAAATAACAATCTCTTTAAATTGTATATCCGGTAAACCGAACCTTGGGGGTTTGGCGAGCGAAGCGAGCAGGGGGTGGAGCCCCCTAGTATTTCAATTAAGGTCAAAATTGAAATCTATTTTTTGTACTTTCATTTGTATTGTATGAGTAGGAATTGTGGAATTGCAATGACAAATTTAGAACACGTGGAGGGTGAGGAGCAAATGCACTCTTTCCGCTCTCTCCTGCCGCTATAAATGTAACGTTCTTTTTTAGCCAAATATGCGCCTTACCTCTGTGTGTGTAAAGAATGCTGATGCGGTATGAAACATAACCAGTAGTCAATGTGCATGCGGCCAATTGAATAGTGAATAAGCAACTCTTTTGGGTTCATATATTTGTAAACATGACTCTGAAGGAGTCACCAGCCATGAACCTCACCGCACGTCTCGGGTCAACTATATTTTTAAATTGGAGTTCGGTGACATCAGCTTCCAGTAGTCGGTGCAGTTGCCTCTCAGTGCTGGGAATCAAACTCTACTGTGTGGGTTTCTTTTCCAATTACCCTGACATTTTCCAACATTCCAAGGAAATACACATTAGCTTGATTTCTAAAATTTCAATTTCCCCAGTATGAATAAGTGTGAGGATGAGTGCGCCAAATTGCAGGCCTTTTTCCGCCTTGCACCCTTTGACCCAGAAATAGAACAAACCAGTTTGAAAAGAGAATGAATGAGTGTACACATCTATCTGCTCCACACGACTTATTCCCACCTGAGCTCAGAATCGATGGAGAGATCAGAAAAATAGCCGTCCACCAACAGGCTCCATCTAAAAATTCCCCAAATCTGAAGACTCTGGGTTGGAATCGCTGCCAGAGGGGGCTTCAACTAAAAATTGTCCCGAATAATTGTGTCAGTGTAATATGTCAGTTTATTATTTGTAATAAAATTCATATAATTTTCTAAAATCCTGTTTTCGCTTTTATCATTCTGGGATATTAAGCATTGCTTGATGAGGGACAAAAATAATTTAAATGGATTTTAGCAGAAGGCTGCAACGTGAATAAAAGTGAAAAGGGTCTGAAAACGTTCTGTGAAACCTTAACAGAAGCGTCATATGGGCGTCCTCAAGATGGCAGTCAGTGAATCAAAAAGCAGGTGGAAGAATGAGCACTGGCAACAGTTCATGAAACTGACATGTTGTTGTCACATTAATGCTGTTTTAAATTGTTTCTGGCCACCTATAATGGCTGGCATGCATATCTTTATGAGTGGCGTTCCCCTTTAGGCCGGTTTAACTTCATATCATTCCTTTCCTTAATGTATGTGATTTAGTGTCGGCACGTGTGGAGGTGCCGTACCCCTAAAGTCTTCATGATGTTAGATGATGCACTGAGACAAACATAAGCTTCAGTCTGGTGGTCTCATTTACGGGCCACCATACTGACAGGACCCAACATGACGATAAAAAAAGAAAAGAAAAGAAAACAAGTCACCTGCCCTGTGGAATATCTTGGAAGCGGTCAGCAGATTGAGGGACGTCTTAGCAACGTGTCTCATCTCCTCGTGAATACAGCTGAAGTTCTCTGGATAACGCAATTCTTTTTCGAGGTCTCTACGGCTCTCGCCTCTTGCTCCTACAATGAAAGCACAACCAGCAGGACAGGGTGAATCAAAGCAAAGATTCCATCGTCACACCTTACGAGAACTCGCTCAAAGTTCAGTTCACACAGATTAAAATGAATCAAGTCACGGTCATAGGTCACCATTTCAATTTTGAATTCGTTCATGTTCAGTTCATTTTGTATTTTTTAAGGAGTGGGAATAAATGACCGACAAGTTTACTTTTTTCAATTGTGCATGCCTTATATTAGGCTATTACAGTGCTCTTGAATAACATGCAATAATTATGAAGATTTTTTTATTTAAATACACTTTATTGAGTTATACCTAGCAACAAACACGTACATGTATAACCAAAAATGCTAATATCCTCCCGGTCAAAAAAGAAATGAAATGCATTCAAGTAAGCATACATATAAATGACCGCTCTATTTCCAACTGGGTGACATAAACGTTGACTATGGAGCCAGTTTAGGGTTGCCAGATGTTCCTTATATACGGGACATGTCCCATATTTGATAATTTTGTCCCCTGTCCCGTACTGACCTTTCAGGGACACCCAAATGTCCTGTATTTAGTTCATTTTCAAATTTTGTAATAAAAATACAGTGGAACCTCGGGTCACGACCATAATTCGTTCCACAACTCTGGTCATAACCCGATTTGGTCATGATCCGAAGTAATTTCCTCAATAGGATTGTATGTAAATATAATTAATCCATTCCAGACCGTACGAACTGTATCTAAATATATTTTCTTTAAAGATTTTTAAGCGCAAAAATAGTTTATTATACCATAGAATGCACAGTGTAATAGTAAACTAAATGTAAAATCATTGAATAACACTGAGACAAATACCCAGGCTCCCTGCTCAGCAGCTCGCTTGCTCTCAGCTGCACGCAAGCCTGCACTCTCTCTCTCTCTCTCGCTCTCTCTCACGCTCGCTCTCTCTCTCTCTCTCTCTCTCTCGCTCTCTCTCTCTCTCGCTCTCCCTCTCTCACGCTCTCGCTCTCTCTCTCTCTCGCTCTCGCTCTCCCTCTCTCTCTCTCTCTCTTTCTCTCTCTCTCTCTCTCTCTCTCTCTCTCTCTCTCTCTCTCTCGCTCTCTCTCGCTCTCCCTCTCTCACGCTCTCGCTCTTTCTCTCTCTCGCTCTCCCTCTCTCATTCTCGCTCTCTCTCTCTCACGCTTTCTGTCTTCTCCTGCAACCTCCTGTTCTTTCCTGTTCTCTTCTTTTTCCCTTTAGCCGACTTGCACTTCTATTTATGATGAGGCGTGGAAGTCGTGGCAATCAGCAACTCCTGGGAACAATTACGGATGTGGACTGCTTCTCACCTGTGCACTTAGGTGAGAAACACCCACATCACGAACTCCTCAGGAACCGCTTCGGCCACACACCACCACTCTCCCTCGCTAAGCCGCGAGTGCAGTGATTATTTATTAAAACTGGCCTTTTTGATGAGAGCTGTGGACCTGCTATATCACAGAAGGAAGCTGGGTTGAGAGGAGGTTACAGTTTTGAGGGAGAGTCCCTCTGCGTGATGCACCAAGAACAATGTACAGTACAGGGAGAGACTAAACACGTGCAGAAATCATCGGCGCGTACGAACCGGAAGGGAAACTGGCTTGTTCGTATACCGAGTGTGTGGTCGTGAACAGATGCAAAAGTTTGGCAAAGTTTTTGATCGTAATCCGATTTGTACGTGTTCTGAAACGTTCATGACCCGAGGTTCCACTGTATATTGTTACTACCTTCTAATGGGACTTAGTTGTAACTTTGTTTGCTGCCTGTTTGCAACTTGTTCAGTTGTTCTGGTTGACTGAGGACAGCAACACTCTTACCGTTTTGCTCTCCAGCCGCGTTGCTGTGCAGTTCTAGATCAGCATTGCAACATACAGGGTCAACAAAGGGTGTTATTACTACTTGCCACGGCCCACTTTTTTTCTAACTTCCTGTATTAAATAATGATAATATTTCTCTGTTGTCTCTCTATTATAAAAAAAATAATGGAAGGCTTGGAAGGAGACGATACGTGATCTTCTCGGAAGACACTTTAATAACGTCCTGTGAGACAAGGCAGTGAGACAAAAGGACAGCTGCTGTACAGGTTTTTAAATGATTGACAAACAGAGCGACAAGCAGAACACGCAGCTTGGCAGCAGTGGCAGAAAGAGAGCAGCTGATCAGACCGCATCTCCTCAGCGTGCGTTCAGTGGCTGGAGTGTAGCGTGCTGGAGGGGGTGGGCGAGTGAAGGCCCCTAGTACATCCGCCCTAAAAGAGTTAAATCATTTTCAAATGATTTTACTTTTGTTTTCCTCATAACCCATTAAAATCCTTGCTTTATGTTTTTAATTTATGTCTCTACTTTTACATAATATATTGGTCTGGGTGTGTAGGAAGCATGTATAAATTTATATATATATAGTAATATAGAGAGATTTTAAGAGTGCCCTGTATTAATATTTTTTTAATCTGGCAACCCTAAGCCAGTGTGTAGGTGAACTAACTTATTACGCTGCCGGTCAAAATTCGTGTCACATATTACATGTCCAACGCCCTGGCGTAGTAGAATGTTTTCCTAAAAAGCGAAAGCAGAACTTCACCGCGTGCTCGAGTCACAAGCAGGCAGACACAGACAGGGCCTATTTAATTTTACGTTATTTTTTCCGAATACAAATAAATGTCAAAACATTCGTATGAAATAAATATTTGTAAAAATGTGTGCTTATCCGAATACCGTATTTGGATTTTGCTCCACCCCTACATTACAGGGTAAGGCAAAATGTTTAATCTGGACCAAAACCAGATCCAGAATGTCACATAACATTGAACTAGCTCACGTTCATGTTCTTCACTCGCAAATACATTACGTAAAGTTCACCATTCTTAGAGAAATGAGCTTGTTCAATCAAGGCGCCTCTTTTGAATTAGTTCATGCACAACACTGTCCAACGTTACGTCTCTCCTTCTTCTACAATAAATGGACGGCCTGCTTTACCTGGCTACTAATTTGGACTGAGTGTACAGAAAGTGCTTCACATTCCGTGGCTCGGCCCCATCTTCTCCCTCCAATACTTACCCAAGAGCAGGAGTGACAGGGTGCTGGCTATGCTGAAAGGCGAGAATACCACGTTGGCGTCCGGCTTCTCTGCTGCCTTCATCTTGTACAAGTAAAAAGCAAACTCAATAAGTGATTCAGAAAGAATTTTCCTTCCCGAGTCTGAAGGGCCATATTCACAAAACTCCCAAGGAACATCATAACGGTGACAGTAAGGTAGGGGGCTTGGGCTTGCAGTGGGTGGATTCTCCACCTCCTCTTCCTCATCGTCTTGGCCATCTCCTGTATTTGTGAAAAGATGAAATCAAGTGAAGCTTCTATCTCACTTAACTCAAGCAACCAGTTGCGACCTGTAGAAGGCGTTTCATCACCCCAAACCCCAGACGCAAGTCGCCGTTCAATTAAAAGGTTTATTTTATCCAATACCTTACAAAAGAGCTTCTCAGCACCATTGGTGCGACCACAGTTCTCTCTTCTCTTTCTTTCTTTCTTTCCCTTCACACTTCCCAGGCAGGCTTCATCAGACCTTCACATACGACACCAACTCACCTGGACAAGGTCGAGCGACTTCTTTTTATCTGTGACCTGACAGCACTGCTGGTGCTGGGGCATAGCCCACTGGAAGCACTTCCGGGCCAAACAGAAGACAGCAAAAGTAGGGATTACTAATCCTGACAGCTCCCCCTGTAGTCCATGGGACTACAAATCCCAGCATGCCCTATGGATGTTCATGTGGGAACCCTAACCCAGGGATGCTGCCCTCTAGCATATGGGAGGAGCCACTGGTCCAGAAAGATCGTCTGTCTTCCCCTATCCCTCCATTACATTGATAAAGAACTTCAGTCCATCCCTACCCAGGTGCCAGCAGATTCACTTTGAAATTGGCACCTTCTGGCAAAGGTAAGCAAAGTATGGAAGTCTCCCAGGCAGGTAAGGAATCATGCACCCTCCCGGTGCCCACGCCTGCCATCCATCACAACAAAAATTAGGCAAATCCAATATTTCACAATACTGTTATTAAGCCACTTTGACAAATCAAACCTTGATATTACATTTAAATTATGTAAATGTCGAGAGGTAGTAAGTTTAGGTGCAGGACCAGCCTAAGTCCTCCTCCCCATTTCTTCCCAATGTGCCACTCAGCTCCTGACTATGCTGTTTATCCCATAATGCCTGCCTTGTGTCAAGACAGTGGCAATTCTTGTGCTACTCTTGTATTAAAATTCAGGCTGTAGCCCCTTCTCATTTGTATGCCGGGCACTTTTATGACACCTCCTTCTCAACTGGGATGTTGCCCTCCTCGCTTTGCTTCTCTGTTGACTTAACGGCCCTGCGGCTTCATTTAAATTCAAGAGCAGTTCTGGCACATTCACCTGGTTCTGTCATGTTAATTGCTTTTTTAAATGGTACATGCACATCAGCGCTCCGGAAGGTGCTATAGAAATTATAACTTGATAGTTTAATTTACTTTTTGGGACCTGTAATCGTTTTAATTAGGCCTACTTGTGGGTCAGCAGCTGTTATCATTTAAGCAATCTTCATTTATATGTAGAGGCTTACTCAGAAATGTTTGTGTCATTAATTCTGTTATCAAGTTCATTTTGTCACTGCTGACAAATTTGTGTATTCTGCGGGATTGCAGGGGCAGCAGTAACCTCTCCCAGCAGCACTGGGCACAAGGCAGGAACCATGGGTCAAGCATGTGCATCGGAGGATCTCCTCACAGGCCTGAATGAGGTAAGTGATAACCCGCCAGGGCCAGGGAAGGCGCTGCTGCTAACATTCTCTTCTCCTTCTCTCCCCGCTGCTCTGAGAAACCGCCCAT